>NC_136499.1:123799625-124409625 GCF_053919585.1 Euprymna scolopes | reverse complement strand
TTGTAAGACTTCTTCTGGATGAATTAATTGAATAAAATAAAATATGAGTACAATATTTGAAAAAATATTTGTTCTGATTAAAAGTATAGTTTTCTTCTATTTCAGAAGGAAAAAAAGTCGTTCGAAATTTAAAAGAAATTATAGTGTTTTCTTTTGTATTGTTTTTTTTTTAAAGAACATAATTTAATTTTAGATACAAGATAACGCTCTCACACCATAGAAATCACCATTTATAATAATTAATACACATAATCAGTCAATAAATTACATAACAAAAATACACTCATTTCATTTCAGTTACACATCCACATTTGAATTATAACGGCCATATTCATTCCACAAAGAATATAAATTACATCATATCTTTTTAAATATATCAACGGCTATATGATGTTAAAAATATAAAATAAGATCTTACTTTCTTTAACAAGACTATAACTTCTTTTGAATTTCTGGCTTTTTTCGTTATGAAATAGAATAAAATCATACTTTTCATTAAATTAAATATATTTTTTAATATCGTACTTATGTTTTATTTCTTCATTTCATTCATCCAGAAGAAGTCTTATAATAAAGAAGAAACGTTGATGAAAACATAACTTGGTTTGTTCTTTTTATCTCTCTATCTCATCGGAATACTATTTCCGTTATTCTCATTATATATATATATATATATATATATATATATATATATATATATATATAGATAGATAGATAGATAGATAGACTGAGAACTTGCTAAAGAGATTGAGATTCATTCATTATTATTATTCTCATCATATATATATATATATATATATATATATATGATAAGAAATATGGAAATAGTATTCCGACAAAATAGAGAAATAAAAGGAACAAACCGTATTATGTGTTCATCAACGTTTCGTCTTTATTCCAAGACTTCCTCTAGATGAATGAGATTAAGAAACAAAAAACACCAGTACAAAATATTTGAAAATGTTTCACGTGCAAAGTGTGACGCTGTTCTATTTCAGAAAAACGGAAAAAGACGTTGGAAATTCAAAAAGGAGGGGGGCTTGCGCTGTTAAAGAGAGGGAAATTTTAGTGACATCATATAGTTGTTAATGTAATTTTAACAGATATGAACGCAGTTAATATTGTTACTGGAGAGAAATATATCTGTTGAAATTCAAATATAGGTTTGTAACAGAAACACTCATTTCATTTCGAAATAAAGACGAAACGTTGATGAACACATAATACGGTTTGTTCCTTTTTATTTCTCTCTCTCTCTCTCTCTCTCTCTCTCTCTCTCTCTATATATATATATATATATATATATATATATATGTATAAGGAATTCACTGTTTGATGCAGTCAATAATAATTTTAAATTTAACAGTTAGAAAACCAGATAATTGTGAAATTATTTTTAATAAATATTGCTATTTATTAAAAACTAGCCTGGGTGCCCAGCGTTACCCGGATTGTTGGAGGTCTGTTGAGCAAAAAAAAAAATTTTTTAAAAAGTGGTGGTAGGCAACCAGGCTCGAACCCATACTGCAAAGGAGGAAAAGAATGTGAAAAGAAAAAGTGATGTCTTTGCCATTGTATCCATCGCCAAACCAGAAGTGGTGAAGGTTTAAATTAAGGCTAGTCAATTGTAAAGAGGGGATGACTTTTGAAATTGGCAAAAAAAGGCGACCCCCTCCTTGTAGAAATGTGCGCAGTTGAGGGCGAAGGAATTAATGTTTGGATATTTTTTCGATATTTGTCGTCTGAAGGGTCGAGCTTCAAAACAATATCAATCTCGTGAAAATCCGTCGCCTCTGTCGAAATGTTTAGGCATACATACATACATACATACATACATTTAAACAAACAGGTGAGATGTATATAATAGATAAAATTGAATTTATTTTTTCGAATTTTTGAATAATAAAATATTCATCTTCAGGAAATTGGACAGTTTTTTCTTATGTGCCATGGTGGTGGTAATCCTTAACATGATGTGAGATTTTGGAGTGAAGTCAAAATGATGCTTATATGTCTGATTACAGTATTTTGGTGTCTGTCAAACACGTGTGTATTAAAAAGAAATATGAAACACTCAATAACATTTTAAGATTTAACAGTTAAAAAGACTAGACAAGTGTGACATTATTTTCAATAAACATTGCTATTTATCTTCTCTATTTTTTTTTTTTTTATTACATTTTCACCCTAAACAAGGCACATTGTCACTTTGTTGTAGGGGGCTATTATCAGGGACATAAGCATCAGGGGTACTGTGTAGGAAGTTGGGTAGTAAGATATCAGTTCATGTTGCACTTGAATTTCTGCTCCCCTCCAACTTTGATAGGATTAAAAATCATGACATTACATGCAAATGTAATGCATACAGACTGTAGCACATTATCTGAGGTGTGCTATAGGCCTATTACCTCTACGGTTCCTTGACAATAGTACATTCCTATATTTTTTCCGGTGAGAGTCCACTGCCAAAATTGCTTAGATTCAATGGAAGTTGCAACATCTTTTCTCTCTATTAGATTCCTCCTTTCCCCTCTCCCCATTTACATCGCAGCGGATGGGTTTACAAGGAACACTACGAGGAAACACACCGGTTTGGAATCGTGCAAGGTTACTTATGCCGTGTTTTTTTAAAAATCTTTTTCCCTGATTTATGCTTTCTGTTTTTTTTTTTTCATAATAAAATTGAAATTAAAAAATTTTTTTTTAAAACGCGAAAACACGATTACTATTGTTTTCTTTTTGCTTTTTTTTTCGTTAGTGTAAGACGCAATCTGCAAGACTAACCGGATTTTACTTCTGGTTTTAACGACTCTAACCGTGTAATCTAACTGTGACCTTTATTTATTGATACTTTCAACTCAACATTTATTTTTACACAAAGATTACAACGCAACGATATCATGGTTTCACTTGCATTACACTTAAATAAAAATTAAACAAAGAAATTCATTTAGAATTCGAGTGTGATGTGACTACTGAAACTAAGCCAAAACAAACTTCACTGCGGAATTGATATTTGACCTAATTCACTTTTTAGTTAATTCATCACGGTTTTTTTTTGTTGTTGTTGTTTATTTGGGGCGCTTTCGCCTCAATGATTCAAGTTCGATGTTCAAACTTTTTTGGGATTTTTCAAACACACGGGCACCGCCGGACTGTTACTATTGCATCACATTCATTTTTTAATTGTTTTTTTTTGTATTTTGTTTTTTTTACAGGATCTTTTTTTATAGTTTTAACATTATTTTTAGCATATTTACACAGGGTTATGACTTCACTTTGTTTTCATTTACCCAAAACCACACACGCCTCTAAAAACCAGGGCAATGCTGGACAACACTGGGTACTCCCCGCTTGTTAAAAATAAAACTGAATGTTTCTTTTTCAAATTTTTTTATTATCGTTAAATCTTAAATTATTATCAAATGTTTCAAACAGTGAATTCTTTTTTATTACGCACGCATTTGACAGACTTCAAAAATTGTAATCTGACATATAAACATCGTTTTGACTCTGAACATCTCAAGTAATGCCAGGGATTACCACCACCATGGCATATAAAAAAAAAAACTGTCCAATTTCCTGAAGATGAATATTTTATTATTCAAAAATTTGAAAAGAAAATTTCAGTTTTATTTTTAACTAGTGGGGGTGTTCAGCATTGTCCAGGTGTTTTGGAGGTGTAAAAGAAAAAAAAAGTTTTGGTAGGAACGTAGGCTCGAACCCGAAGCCTTGATGCGAAGGTGGAAAAGAAAAGGAAAAAAAAAAGGTATCTTACCTGCTCAGCCACGAAGGGCGAAGAATGAAAACCATTTTAATTTAATGTTTAAAAGCTTAATGGAACAGGTGCGTGAATTTAATGAGGTCCAACATCAAGCCATAGAAGGAATGAAATCTCGCTCTTAGCATTTGCTGCGAGGCAGTTTTTTTATTTTTGTTTCCACAACTTTAGCAGCACGGTTTCCCAAGATTTTGGGGGAGAGGGGATCAGCTCCCCATAAAAAGAGGAGTAGCAATTGTCTGGTTTAAGGGGTTGTTCCCACATTGATCAAACCTTATTGCTTTTGTGGACGTCCCTAGCACGAGTGCCAGGGAGTTTGTTTATGCGCTTTTTTTATACTGAAAAGTCAGAGAAACATGCGTAGACCACGAAAAATCGTGAAAATAGCGTTTAAAAGTCGTTGAAATAAAAGATAGACGCAACAAATAGAATTTGGTGCCCCCCCCCCATTTGTGCTGACGAGGAAACAATATCCAGAAATATTTTACTTTATTTCTCGATGGTTTTATTTGTAAATATTGAATGAATAAATGGATATCGTTTCCAAAACGATTGTACGTATTAATTTGATTTTGTTATGTTCCCCTTATGGAAATTGGATTGATAATTTCAAAATTATTAATCTTTCCCCCTTTCTGTTAACATAGCTCTAGGTAATTACACCTGTTGAGTTTATTTTATATCTGCAATACTCTGATCACAACACCTTTAAATATATTTAACTGAGGCTTTGCTCTTTTAGACTCTGGTCTGTTACTTTCTATAATATATATATATATATATATATATATATATATACTAGCAAAAGTACCCGTCGTTGACTGTGTTCAACAGCAGCATACAGAAAATGGACTCTGATTTATAAAAGTATGATAGGTTATGAAAAGGAAGGGTTGTAAAGAGATAACTTCGAATTTGGGAGTATCAAAACCAAAGCAAAATATGATGAAAGTAAAAATAAAATAGATAAACCCCATAATTTATTATACCATACCTGTTCACACTGAAACACTTATCATAATATTCTGTGGATCTATATTAAAAAACCTTGTGAAACTTTGTGACATATTTCCATTCTATGGAGGTCAGGTGCGAACGAACACACCATAATGTTATTATACCATATTTCTTCAAACTGAAACATAATTATCAAAGTATACTTACGCAGATAGATATGAAAAGTCGAACGAACACCCCACAATTTTATTATACCATCCCTATTTAAGTTAAAACATACTTATCAAATTATTCTTATGTACATCTATATCAAAAACACTTGTAAACGTTTTTTTTTTTTAATTTTTAAATTTTTTATTTCCATACTTTGTGGACCAGGTGCAAACGCAGACCCCACAATTTTAATGAACAGCCGTTCTTCCAGATCAAACATACCCATTCCTGTGTCTCGATACATCTTCTATCATTATATGTAATCAGTTTTTTTAAAATAGTCAACCATATAGGAGCCTATTCGTGACCAGACACACACACACACACACACACACACACAGAGACATTCAGCTTTATATATATATATATATATATATATATATATGTATGTATGTATAACTGGAGAATGAAAACATTCACGATATATATATAATCTCATGAATGTTTTCATTCTCCAGGTAAACCATTATTGGTTTACTCATCTGGCATAATCATGTTGTCACATTAGAGCCTGTCATATTACCAAAGTTAAGCAACATTAAGCCTGGTCAATGCTAAATGGTTGACCATTTCAGAATAGCACTTGCTCAATGTAGAAAGGCTTTATTTCGGCATTGTTTCCAATTATCCTGAACTCAAACAATGCTGGTTCCGGAGAGATGTGGTTAGTGGTTGTTCTACCCTTGCTTCACAACAGACCGCCTTGTTTATTTTCTCTTGAAATTGAACAGTGGCCTCAAAGCAATATAATGTTATTGTATTCTAGTATTCAAAATCTTAGGAATGTTTGTAATTTATGTCTTGTTTAAATTTGTTTTATTGCTGAATTTGTTTTCTTCATTGTCTGAGTGAAAGTCAAACTGATACATTTTTCTTTCTTTGTTTCTATTTCTTTTTTTTTTTTTTCTTTTTTTTAAATAATTTATGGCCATTTGAAGTTGCTAGAATACTTCCATGTTCACCTCTTCACTTACAGCCAAATGACCTTCAGTTTTTTTTTAAGATAAGTTAAGACCTAATTCATACTAGTGGTAATATTGTTTCTAAGACATTTTATTTTACCTCCGTCAAGGAGGTTATGTTTTCATTTAATAATGTTTGTTTCACAGTTAATCTTTTCGTGTACAGCCTAGCATTCACATCATTTGACCAATTGTCACCAAACTTGGTCCAAATATTGGCCATAGTCTAACTTAGAATTAATTTCATTTGGGAATATCTAGGTCAATGATAAAGGTCGTGGTCATGGTTAAAGTCAAACTTTTGCGATAACTTTGGCCAAGATCAAAGTGTAGTATATGTTCTTCAGATGCTGCACTTCAATTTCTTGTTCTCTCTCAGTGGAGAAGAAATCCTTCACGACTGAGACAATTTTTATGTTTGTTCCTTTTCTCCACGTTAAAAACGACCCTGATGTCTAACTCTGTCCCGTGGGGAGGCATTGTAAATAGGAACTTTGATCCTGTTCGTTGTAAAAGCTTGTACTTGGCCCATATTGTACGGAATGAAGTCCCACGTCTCATATTACCTTGACATTGACTCTGTTAGACTTTGACCTTGAAAATTTGGTGACACTTGAAATATTGACAGAATTTCAACTCCTGCTTTTGACAAATTTGATGCATTGGATCTGATGTCCTTTAATAACAAACACCATGCAACATTCAACTTGATGAGGTAGGTTTTTAGGTATCAATGTTCCCAGTTCATAACTTTGGGAATAATTCATAAGTAAGGGCCAGACATAACGTTTTTCTCCCCTTTTTTTTTTTTAATTTGAAAGTCACCACTTATCAAGGTCAGAAGGTCACTCAAGGATGAGGAGCAATAAGTGTTAGGTAGTTGATGAGACAACTCAATGATGATCAGTAATTGTGGAACTTGGGTAGGGCTTAGCTGTTTAAAAAAATGGGTCAACAAAAATTTATTTACATTGGACTTGAAAACAACCAAGTTAGAGTCAGCCGGGAAGAAGGTACATGGTAATTTTTTCCGCAGGAAATAAACTCTTGTTCTAGGAAATAAACACTGCTGGTAGAATATGCGTTTAGTTTTAGGCACGGATAGAGAATAAGGGAAATTGTTGACGGCTGTTTATCTAAACGAGTATTTGTTATGAAGGATTTACAGGAAGGGGAGCCATGGATTGGAGCTCAGTCGAGAACCTACCATGAAGGTAATGGTAAAACAGAGATAGACTCGCAATGTATGGCATAATGACATTGACACACCAGTTCTTGTCAGCAAGTTAAGCAACGTTGAGCCTGGCTAGTACCAGATGGGTGACTATTTGGGAATTCTTGGTGCTGTATGTGCTCTCCGCTTATCCCGGCATTTGTTTCCAGTCGTCCTGTACATACACTTCACTTACCACTGGTATTTAACAATGTTGACTCAGGAGAGGTGTGGTTGGAGATTCCGCAACTCTTCCCACAAAAATTTAATGTGCAGGTACCCTTATAGTGGGTATCTATAGTTTGTCAAGAGTGAAGGAAGCCACCATGAGACTCGCAAATCTCTTCTGTGAGAAAGAGAAAATAGGGAGATGAAAATGTCCTCGCCCACTTTGGTTTGTTCTTATATTGTTAGACGGAGATATGTAGTCTTACGTCTGACTTGTGTTCTTGTTTGTTCCTATACTAATAATTCACTATTTGTCAAGTCCAAAAGCCACTCGTGGCTAAGGGTTAATGAGATTGTCATCTGGATGATGAACAATGTTATAAGAGAATTGAAAATTTTGAATGAATTGGAAAAAAAATTGATTTCTTACGAGAGCAGCATGACATGTATTGTTGACATTGTATGGTGGGATTGTATATATAAACAAGTGTATATAACAGTTTACTTGTGTGTATACATATATATATATGTATATGTATAAACGTTCATGTGTTTACGTGTCTGTTGAATGTATGTAACATGTATATACTTTTGAGTGTTTTCTGATGGTTTCATGTTTGTAAGCCTCGATAGATTCACAGATACAGTTTGACAACAAACGAATAACATTTACAACAAAAACGGATGGATAACAGTTCTCTGAAGTTAACATGTTAACATCGAACTAATCGGAGAAAAATACTTTGCTCCATTTTTGGTCTTTAACGGAAACCTGCAAATAAGATTCATTGCAGTGAATCGACAAATTTCGGGTTGTCTTTTCAGCAGCTTTATTACAGATGTTTCCTCATTGGAAAGCTGTACGCTGGGTCTACGTTACTTACATTTGATAGGCATTGGACCCCTTACTCCCCCCGAGTGTTTCAAGCTGTTACAACTGGTCGTCTCAATTATTTGTCTGTCTCCTTCAAGCTCCAACCACTAACTCTAAAACCCTATGTATACAGAAACATCTCCCTTCTAATGATGTAATCAACAGTCATCACTCATGACCCTCACGGGTCATGAACTGGAAGCATGCCTTTTCCACAAGTGCCGGCTAGAGCTTGGCGAATACTCGGCGGTGATCAAGCTGGCTTTTGTGCTATAGTAGATCATGTTAATCATGTTCTTGACTAAATGGAGTAGTTCAGCAGGTTCAGGTCGGAGTCGGGGGGCAGTGAGAGAAGGGTACAAAGTCGCAGCACTCCTTTTGAAGCCAAGCCTGAGTCTCTTTGGACTTATGGGCTGGCACCAAGTCCTGCTGCTACACCCCGGGTCTGCCAGAAGATCACCACACTCTTCAGGACATCCAGGTACCGTTTGGTGTTGACTTTCAAGCTGACTTCGAAGATGTGAGGTGATATGATATGGCCCTCATTTGAAACCACACCAAAGACCATAACCATGGCCAGAAACTTTATTGGGCTGTGCGCTCAAGCATTGAACCATCCAGATTTGTATTTTGAGGGTGCTGGCAATGGTCCTGTTGTCATAACTTGGGTTGGTAGAGAGCATGAGCTGTACAGCGGCACCTCTCCGATCTCACTCGTTGAACATTGTGTCATCTGACATGATAGGAGGCTCTTATTGCTCTTAGGATTTGTACACAACTGGCCAACTAGTAGATGGTCTGCAACAAGAAAAGAAAACTGATTTCATGAAATGGAAATGGAATCCTGTTGTCTTTTCTAGGGCGACAATTTTATCATTCCACCCTGTACTTTAGTCTTTTCCTTTTCTTTATTTAGGTCCATTGTTTATCAACGGCATCCTCTTACGTTATTATGCTAATCTTACTATTCCTTCTATTTTCTCCTGCCACTTCTTGTCTCGTTCACTGTTTCTTCCACTACCTAAAACATGCAACGAGAAAACGAGCAACAAGATAATCAGAACTTATAGTATAGTGCTAAACCCTCCTCTGCTTTCATATGTTTTGAAATACATAACCTATCATAAAATGTAATGTTGTAGAGACAAGATGTATAAAAAAACAAATGGAAACAACAAATTAAACATAAGAAATCATCAAAACCGAGAGATTTACCAATTTCATTCAGTTCAACAAAAGTAAAACCGGTAAATCTCTTCTTTTGGATGATTTGTTTGTGTGTTCATTTGTTTCTCCTTTTGTACTTATATATATTCCCCAAAACCTCTGGCCTTGATGGAGGAGAAACTAAAACTTTTTTAATATGGTTTCAAATGATCTGAAATAACAGAAAGGGGAGACTTGATTCCAAATATTTCCCGTACGTTATATCTCCCCTCTTTTGGAAATAGGGTATGATTATGAATATCTCCAGTATCAAACAGAAGAGATGTTGCGAGTTTGTCTCTGATGTATCGTTATTTTCATGGAAAGTGTTCAACTGAGCTTCAATCTATGGTCCCCCCTCGCCAAACTTTCACAAGAAACACTCGTCTAGCTGTAAACACTATCAATAATTTCCCCCACTCTTTATCTGTGCCTAAACCTAAACGTAGATTCCATGAACAAAGCTTCTTTCTTAGAACTGCACGCCTGTGGAATTGTCTTCCGTTTTCCTGCTTTCCGGCTGACTACAATATGGTTTTGTTCAAGTCTAAAGTAAATAAGTTCTTGATGAGCCGTTCCATATAAGTTATTAAATTTACCAAATTTTCATTACTAATGATTACTATATTGACCAACTTCTACTGTACACTCTTTAACCCTTATCCTTGAGTGGCCTCTGGGCCTTGATAATGTGGTGATGCCTTTGTAAAAAAAAAAAAAAAAAAAAAAATAATTTTTATACACTGTAAAATTTACTTTATGTATGAAAACCAAAGAGGGGAGATATAACATATGAGAAATATTTGCAATCAAGTCTCCCCTTGCTGTTATTTCAGATTATTTGAAACCATAGCAACAAGTTTTAGTCTTCTCTCTATCAAGGCCAGAGGTTTTGGGGAAATATCAGATATTTTGTAATTCATATGCAAAACTAGGAAAACAAATGACTGATTGAAATATTTTATGGCTGTAAAACGTGCCAAAAATAGACTGGATTATGGATAATCACCTTAATGTGTGACCTTAAGGGCAAATTTCACATAGCTCACTACACAATTCAGGTCATTACCTCTCCAACAAGCCTTCATTTGTTAAATTCTGATCAATAGTCACTGAGATTTGGAACTTATAAAATTGCCAAAAAAGGTGGTGTGTGTGTGTGTATATATATATATATATATATATATATATATATATATATATATATATATATATAGCTTAATGTAAAAGGAAAAGAGAAAGATCAATTCCCCAAAAGGAGACTTATCCGAATAATGCCAAGCTCAATAATATTATTGAAGCTTATACAATAGGACAGCAAGAGTATGAAATGAAGATACAAAACTATATATTGGTAGATATACAATGGATCATTTATTGAATAATGGGATAAAAGGGACTCTTTATGCCAGGGCATTTCGAAGCCTAATGCTTCTCATCAGAAGAGTAGAGAAGGTGCTAGGTAGCATGGGGAAGATGCAGCGTCTAGCATAAGGTTCATTAGGGACGAAAAAGATTAAGAGAAATTATAGAATGTTGGGGAAAGTTTTATTGAATACTTTCGTACTATTATAATTATCCTACTATTATTTGGTATATTTGTACCACTCTCATAAGTAGTAATAGTTTCCTTACTCCTCCACTTTGACATCAATATGTATACTTAACCTTTTGCATCAAGTTAAACGCACTCATAGTCATTGCAACCCTAATCACGACCGCCCCCTTATAATCATACTCCCTATATCATAACAGAAGAAACTTATAAATATATTGCCGCATATTACCTTCCCGTTTTACAACCTTGCATAACCCCCCCCCCCCCCCTAAAAAAAATTATAAGCAATTTTATAGCCGCCATTTACCGCTTAGGTGGCACCAATCAAAATTACCCACTCCATAGAAAATAGACACCCCACAAACCATTAAAATAAATTACCACGCAGCAACAACACACCACCTATTTAACCATAATACATATACCCCTTAATCTCAATACTATGCTAAAGACCATATACAATCTTATATATCATACTATATATAACAAGCTTCTCCTTATTTATTTAGAATTCAATAAAGCTTCCCCCAACATATCTATATCTACCAATATATAGTTTTGCGTTTTCATTTCATACTCTTGTTGTCCTATATATATATATATATATATATATATATATATATATATATATAATGTGTCAGGTCATGTCATATGCTACTGGTACCATGTAACACAGTACTACCTGCGTCATGGTCAGGTCACTGGCGACTAAACTGGTTCCCCCATCAGACTTATTTGGTGATGAGGGTGGCTAGTCTCCCTGGAAGATTAAAAACAAGACCTTCCAAAGGGCAAATTAACCCTTTTTCTAGGTCAACGGCCAACTAGCACCATATATGTTTGTGTGTCTATGTGTGTGTTGGGGTGGAGAGGGTTCCCGTAAGCCATGGTGAAGGCAACCTTTCTAGGAGAAGCAAATCTCTGATTTAAAAAACCATAAAGTGGGAGACCAGTACCCGCATTAAACTGGTCTGCAGTTTAACTTGTTGCTGGCTATCTTGCTCTTGCTTGTTGCTGGATCTCAACATTTTGAACCGAGAGAGAGACTTAGCTGTCGTACAAAGCTAAGACTTTGTAACATCACCTGTGTATAAATACTCCCTCAGACATTTGTCTATAAAAATGGTCCTGTGGTGATGGAAAAGTTGTGACGCGTGTAGGCTTGAAATGCTGGAAGCATGTAATAATTGATCTCAATGACCGTCTTCAGTGTCATGCCTGCTTGAGCATGTGAATTCACTGGTAGGACTTAAAAAAAAAAAAAAAAAAGTCATTTTTGGGCTCATGGACTTTAAGTGTCTGAGGGAGTGGCACTCGTCTGACAAGACATTGCAATACCAGGTAGAAAGATATCCAAAAATTAAGAATAATTGAATTTCAACAAGGATCGTTGGAAGTGCTCAATCAAAGAGAGCTAATTATATTTTTTTTTATTATATTTTATTTAAATACAGTCTTATCTTGCTACGATGTGCAGACTGTTTCGATCATAATTGATCTCATCAGGCAAGAAGATTTAAAAATTCAAAAAGTTCAAAACTATTTTTAATTTTTAGAGGAGAGAAAATATACTTTGACTGGCGTGAAGCAAGGTTAATGTTCTTATATAAGAACATAAACCTTGCTTCACGCTTTTTAGTTTTTGAATTTTTAAATCTTCTTGCCTGATGAGATCAATTATGATCGAAACAGTCTACACATCGTTTTGAGCAGCCATTATAATCTTCTTTTTAAACAATAAATATCTGCTTTTTTAAGCCCTTTTGATTTTCTTATTTTTTATGGCACAGGAATTAAACAATAAATATCTGCTTTTTTATGCCAGTCTATACTAGTTTATAGCCTCATGTAGCGTGAAGGTCACTCAAGGATAAGAGTACAGTGGTCACTGACACAACAACAAAGTGATCGTTAAGGGTGGAAATTGGTTAGAATTTGATTATTTAAAATGACGACTCAACAAGAACCTGTTTACATTGAACTTGAAGATAACCAATGTTGTAGTTAACTAAAAAGCAGGTGCACAGAAGAGTTCCATAGCCGAGCAGTTCTAGGAAAGAAGTTTTTTGGTCGCCTGCCAAAGGAGGGATTGGACCTAGTAATTTACTCTCGTTTGTCTGTTCAATTGTTTGCACTTTTCTCAATACGGCTTGGATTGTTTTTTAATTTGCACAAACATTAGTCATGGTGAAAGTAAATTTTTGCTAGAATGGGTTTTCTGGGATAACTCTGGTTGCCTCCTTAGGATCCATTATAGGGTAAAATTATTTCAAAAATGTTCGTCCGTTCATTTGTTTGCAATTTTCTCAATAGACACTTGTTGAATTTTTTTTTTTTAATTTTGCACAAACATTAGTCATGATAAAAGTAAAGTTTTGCCAGAACAGATTTTCTGGAATAATTCTGGTTGCATCCCCGCCCACTCCCAGGAGGCATTATAGGGATAAAATTGCCCTCAAATCGTTCATTCGTTCGCACTTTTCTCAATAACCATGCCTTAGTATTTTTTTTTTTTTTTTTTTTTAAATTTTGCAAAAACATTAGTCATGGTGAAAGTAAGTTTTTCACTCGTGGAGGGAGACCCCGCACGCTCTCATGAAAGTTGCGTTAAATAGTTAATGAATTAGTACACAAACTGTTCGCTTATGTTTTGTCACCATTCCAATTTCTAATGAGGGATGTTCACTTGCGTTTTGACACAAGCAACAGTGAATAATTAATTACATTAGAAATCCCATTAGTCTGAAGAGAAGAAAGAAATACAAATGAATAAATGTGAAATAAAACATCTTTCAAACATGTTGATTGAGATTTGTTTCAGATATTTTTTTAAATTTTATTTTGAGATTTGTTTCAGATATTTTTTTAAATTTTATTTTGAGATTTGTTTCAGATATTTTTTTTTTAATTTTATTTTGATTTTTTTTTTTTTTTTTTTTTTTTTCAGATATTTTTAAAAAATTTTATTTTGAGATTTGTTTCAGATATTTTTTTAAATTTTATTTTGAGATTTGTTTCAGATATTTTTTTTTTAATTTTATTTTGATTTTTTTTTTTTTTTTTTTTTTTTTCAGATATTTTTTAAAATTTTATTTTGTCGCTCCTTTTTTTTTATTGCTGTTGCTACTGTTGCTTACCCTTCCCTGACATTTTGTGTGTGTGTGCTTTTAATTGGTGTTGGGATAATTAATCGGAATCAGGAATCGGAAGAATCAGTACATTTGGAGATATCAGAAACGGAAAACTTTGTGTCTATTTTCCGATGCCTAAATGATTCATGTCTTTTTTTATTTGATTTCTTCCATTGCTGGTAGAAAGCAACCCATATGATATGGATGTGTATCAGAAGAAAAGATGCATCATTATATTCCTAGCAATGAATTGAATTTCTTAAGAATAGTATTGGCTATGTAGAAAAATAAATTCTGAGGCACTAAAAGTTACTCGTTTTAATGGCACCACTCCCATCTTCAAAGGTCTTTAACTTTTTGAATGAAAGAAAATAGGAAGCTTTAGTTTTGGAATAATTCTTGTATAACAAAGCTCTGTGTTCATGTGGAACTGTCGTTCATCACTAGCATTGGAAATGGTGGTGACTATCTAGAAATTTAGAGAGCTCCTCCCAGTCATCATTCGTAGAGGCATCTCATTACACAATAAAAGTTTATGCTTACAACAACTGTGTTAGAAGCGTTCTCCTGTATGTCAGTGAGACTTGGTCTGGGGACATTACCAGATTAACTCGCAGCGATCATGCAATGATATGATGGATATGTTCCTCAAAGCTTGCTGATAGGACTGTTCTCAATGAGCGGAGATCCACTTCAGCATGATGTGACACAAGGTCAGAAAGTGGGAATGTCCAGCCAGCGCCCCTAAAAGAGAGGCACTCTAACCTAACAAAAATTGCCTGGACATCTTTGTCAGCATTCCCCGGTAGGGGTGCCTCAAGTAACAAGCAATAAACTTGCCCCATCTGTAAGTTGAGTGACAAGGCCTGAAAGGGTGGACTTCCTAATATCCAGGCGGCATACCTTGGTCCAACAGATACTGGGCCAGTTCTTTGTCCTGCGCCCGTAGGGCTGATTGTGAAGAACGGATTCTTGACTCATACTTTCTACCCAAGTTTCCAAACAGCTGAAGCAGCAAGGAGTTTTATCCTCATCAATACAAGCATTCTCCTGTATGCCAGTAAGACTTGGCCTGTTACAGTTGAGGACATTACCAGACTAATTCAATTCTAGTGCAATGATATGGATATGCTCCTCAAAGCTTGTTGATAGAACTCCTCTTAATGAGCAGAGATCTACCTCAGCATGATGTAACACAAGGTCAAAAAATGGGAATGTCCTCAATGAGCTGAGATCCAGGTGCCATTACATACAAAGGCAAGAAATAAACAAAAATATATTTTTTTCTTTTTTTTGAGAAAAGTTTTTTGTTTCGACAAAGTTTTTCAATGCTACATGTTTATC
Organism: Euprymna scolopes; assembly: GCF_053919585.1. NCBI lineage: Eukaryota > Metazoa > Mollusca > Cephalopoda > Sepiida > Sepiolidae > Euprymna > Euprymna scolopes. The sequence goes on along the minus strand of NC_136499.1, from coordinate 124,394,218 downwards.
TAGCTCACGTTTATTCTTCCAACTGCATGCTGGCCACAGCCAACCCATTTTCATCCTCGACTTTAAATGTCCATTTTTTTCGATGTGCACCTCTTCTCTTTGACCACATTATGCATTTTTCTCCTTTTTTTCTTTTCCTTCTCGTGCACACTTTCTAATTTGCATATGCCTTTTTTTTTCCACTACTGTTTCTAATTTCTTCACAGTCAGCTATCCTTTGCTGCTGCTGATATTTTCCTATGCTCTCATATACACTATATTACACATTGTGAGCCTGTCTTTGTTTTATCGTTACTTTCATGGCAAGTGCTTGTCTAAACTCCAACCCCTGGTCCCCCATCGCCAATCTTTCACAATAAACACCCGTCTAGCTGAAATCACTGTCAAAAATTTTCCCCACTCTTTATCTGTACCTAAACCAAAACGTAGATTCTATGAACAAAGCTTCTTTCTAAGAAGTGCACGCCAATGGAACTCTCTTCCGTCTGCCTGTTTCCCACCTGACTACAACTTGGATGTTTTCAAGTCCAACATAAAAAATTCCTGATGAACCGCCCCCTTAAGTAAGACACTTTATCAAATTTCCAATACTAACGATTACTACAATACTATCCCATTGATTACTGTACACGCAATAACCCTTATCCCTGAGTGGCTTCCGGGCCTTGATAAGTGGTGACTTTCATAAAAAAAAAAGAAAGAATATGAGTGACCCCCCTTGAAGTAGTGTCATTTTCGAATATCATTATAAGAATAATGTATGATTATTGTTGTCATGGTGTGAGAAAAACTCATAATAATTTTGACACAGGAGTTCTTCACTGTGAAAACGGGAACATTCAAAAGAAGCAGGGCAAAAAAGATGACCATTGTCTGCCTAGAGGTGCTGGATTGAAGTAGTAAATTAAAGATTGTCTCTTACAATGTGATTTTATTATTTATATTGAACTATGTAGCACAATATTATTTTCTGAGTATTTATTAGTACTTATTAATTTAGCTCATTTGGGTCAGTTCTATATTCAAAATACAATGGACAATATTATCATAGAAATGTTAAACTCATTCGCTGATGTTATTGGTTTTTCAGTATTTTTTTTACTTTAACTGCAACTCAATACCTACCTTTAAAATGACGACTTTTAGAAGTTTTTTGGTATGCTGAAAATGAATATCACATTTAAATTTAGGGTAGACAAGTAGTTTTCTGGATATTAAGACATATATTGTATAGTGGGTGTGTACATATCGGGGGCATATAACAGATGATGAGATAACAGATTATAATAGATGTACATAGATGATGAGACATTTATAATAGATGTACACAGTTCATATTTATAATAGGAGAAGGGATATACATGTGAGAGAGATGTGAAATGGACAGTTCTTTTAACACAGAGAGATACATTATTGATGATGGGGATAGACAGTCACACTTTTAGAAGGTGTTTCATATAATGTTCATTTTACAAAGACAATAAACAAAATCACGTTACCTTTCAGTGGATGACAACAAAGGCTTACTTATAACATGATGATATTTATTCTTCCAATTGGATGAGATGATAATCAAGAATTTGATTGCTTTGCAGAATTACGTCTTGTCTCCCCTTTTTCTCGCTTCCGAAAGGGGTTTAGCTAACTCTTCTCCTCTGATTGTTCCGAACTCAACTCTTGCACTAATGTCTGACTGAACTGATTGATTTTGAACCCTCTTAACTGAATATATTGAATCTATCTTTCTTTGTGACGTCAGGAATGTGCTCAATCATGTGAGAGTCCTAACGTGAATTCTACATATTACACGTCTCCACACGCCTTTGCAACACAAAGAAAATTCCTCGATCCATTGTCTATTATTCCTAACTGACCTATCTTTGTTTTACAATTATTTGTACTTTTTTTTTTACGCAGGAATCACCACTTATCAAGGCCCAGAGGCCACTCGAGGATAAGGGTTCGTGTGTGTGTATATATTAGTCAATGTGATTATAGCATATTAAACATACTTAGGGGGACAGTTCCTCAAGAACTTATTTTTGTTGGACTTGAAGACAATCAGATTGTAGTCAGCTGGAAAGCAGGAAAACGGAAGAAAGTTCCACGGGCGTGCAGTTATAAGAAAGAAGCTTTGTTCATGTAATCTGCCTTTAGTTTTAGGCACAGATAAAGAGTGTGGGAAATTATTGATAGTGTTTTTTTTTGTTTTTGTTTTTACATAGGCATCCCCACTTATCAAGGCCAAGAGACCACTCGAGGATAAGGGTTAAAGTGTGTACAGTAGAAATTGGACAATATAGTAATCGTTAGTAATGGAGATTTGGTAAATTAGTTAACTTATATGGAACGGCTCATCAAGAACTTGTTTACATTAGACTGGAAGACAACCATATTGTAGTCAGCTGGAAAGCAGAAAAACGGAAGACAATTCCATAGGCATACAGTTCTAAGAAAGAAGCTTTGCTCATGGAATCTACGTTTAGGTTTAGGTATCGACAAATTGTTTTATCGCTGTAAAAAAAACAAAAAAAATACTTGATGAAATTAAGTGAATTTTTTTTTTTCGGAGAACTTCGTTCCATAACGGATATGTGCAATATAACCTTTTTTCGATATTTTCATTTTTTAATGTCTTGATTAAACTGTACAAGTACCGAAATTCCTACTGCTATATACCTAGAAAACGGGGCTATTAAACCTGGCATAGTGATATGAGACAAGGAGAAAAAAGCAACCTTAGTAGAAGGTAGTGTCCTCAATGATGCTGCGTTAAACAGAGCTGAGAGGGAAAATACAACGAAATACCAAAGTCTTATGTATGACAGGAAAAGAAATTGGAATCCTAGGAAGATTTCTATCATTACAGTAATTATAGGAGCAACTGGACACATGAAGAAGAATTTCAAAAACTACCTGACAAATATACCCGGTCAACCAAGTGCAAGAAAGATTTAAACAATTGCACTTCGAGGGATGGCTAGAATCTTTAAAATAGCTCTCGATTAGAATATATGATATAGCGGGTGAATGTCTGGCATGCGGTAGGATTCCTCACATCTAGCTTGAACAAAACAATGAAAATCTAAACAAAAAAAAACATTGTTAAATGTAGCAGAATTCTATTGTTTTCATTTTTCCAAGTAATCTTTTTAGTTTCAAAATCAAATCTATCTATGAAAGTGTGTGTGTGTGAGGACACTTCTCAACCTATATACTCAACAAATTTTATGATCTACTTGAAATTTTCCATATAGGGCATTCAGACATGTGGAAAACATTTTAATCGGTTTTCATCTGGAAAAAAGTGCAGTTAAAAAGTAAAAATTGAAAAATTGGTATGTGGGGGGTGATCGGAGATTTTTATCTGTTTGTCAACTGTTTCAGGAATCCACAAATGCTACCGTGAAACATAATAGCTTCTTTATGTTAAGAATAAGTGTTATGGAGTTAAATGGTAATAAATGAAAGGAACACGGGATTTTTAGGAACGATACATGTATTCACATAAATTACAAGCAAAGCGAGTTGAGTATATTCATTCCTCAACGGTAGGACATTTGCACACGTCCAGCTTGGTCGCATGCCAATCTCAGACTGCCAGGCACCGGTACTCGATACCGGAAGTGACGTCACCAATAGAAGTGATGTCATGAGATAATCCATTAAGCCCATGGAGGGGGTGTCTCCAACAATAAGAAGGTTGGAAAACATTTTGTAAAGGTAGTGTCAAGCTGACATAATGGTTATCATATTTGCTTCACTGTCTTTAGGTTATGGTTTTGATCTCAGTTCCAGTATTTTTTTTTATTTACAAGAAGTGAACTGTTTAGGGAAAACATGATACTTGTATACACATGTCTCAGTTTCTGTATGAATTAAAATATAATATTTATGCATATTTTATGACTGGGCAACGCTGGGCAGCATGCTAGTATATCTATAAAAGTGAGAATGTGTGCGTGTGTGAGGGCAATTCTCAACCAATTTTTGATCTACAGACTTGAAATTTGATATATAGGGTATTCAGACATGTAGAGAACTTTTTAATCAGTTTTCATCCAGAAAAACTGGCTGCTATAGGCTCAAAATTGAAAAATTGGTACGTGTGGGTCATCGGATTTTTATCTGTTTATTAACTGTTTCACAGATGCACGTACATGAATCGTTCCCATGACAGATTCCTTATGTTAAGAATAAAGTTAGCAAACACCTTTTGGACTCGTGTCAAACTGGCCTAATGGTTATTGTACTTAACTCATTGTCTTTGTGTTTTGGTTTCGATTTCAGCTCGAGTATTTTTTTTTTCCTTACCAGAAGTGAACTTTTTAGAAAAACATAATACTCGCATGCACGTCTCAGTTTCTTTCTGTTTTTTTTTTTTATTAATTTAGTATATTTATTTTTTTTTATTGATTTAGTATATTTATTTTTTTTATTAATTTAGTATATAAAAGCCAAAGTGTGTGTGCGTTTGTATGTTTCGCAAAAAATTTCGACAGACACATCAGAACGTGACAAAATTGGTATCATTCGTTCGACGTCTTGGACGACAAATATCGAAAAATTGGCCAAAAGCATTAATTCCTTCACTCTCAACTCAGCCGTTTTTACAAGGAGGGGTCGTTTTTGTCATCAATATTTCTGCAAGTCATCATTTCTTCTTGATTGATTACCCTTTTACCCTTAATTCCAACACTTGGGCTTCCGGTTTCGCAATGGATGCATCAGCTAAGGCATTACGTTTTTTTTTTTCATCTTCTTTTCCTCCTTCATGTTACAGCTTTTTTTTAACACCTCTCTCCACCCGGGTTGCCTACTATTGCTTTGATTCCCTCCCCACCGCTACTACCACTTCTTTTTAATACTTTTTGGTTCCCCCCACCTCCACCCACCAGGGTTCTTTACTACACCACCTCTCCACACCCGGGTAACGCAGCGTACCCCTGCTAGTCTGATATATAAATATCATATGTCAGTTTGTGCATGTGTTTGTGTGCTCGTGTATCTGTTAAAATCTTTCATCAGCCGCATCAGACCGGATCAAAACCAGTACCATCTGAAAGAGCAATCCCTCGGATGCATAATATGTGAAAATTAGAAAAAAACGATTCATTCTGTAGTAGTCAACTGGACTATTTCTTGCAAGCGGGGGAGGGGGGTCACTTTTCGTGACACCTTTTCAGGGGATTGCTCAATATCATTCGTATAGTAGCTGTGTCCAAACAGAACTTTATTTTCACCCAGGCAATGCCAGCTATTCATGCTAGTTTTTTTTAAAGGAATTTAATCTTGTGTTTAATACCGGGCAACGCGAGGTGCATCTGTTAGTAGATTAATAAATGTTGCATATATATCACGAGTACTTTTGATTCTTTGTCGAATTGTCTTCAGGTGACAAACTTTTCTATTTTCAGAACAATGAAAAGTACGGAACTCAGCTGAGTATCCGTTACAAAGAAATCAAAAAGGAACGGAAGAATGCCCCAACTTCAACGACATCATTTGGCAATGCTATCGGCAGTACAGCATCCTTGATAAAGGACCAACAAATATTCAAATTATCCACACAGTCGATCCCAGTTTCCCGTATGCCTTGGGGTCTGGGGTTTCTAGGTAAGTGAAAGCCACCAGTTGATGAGGATGACCTACTTTTTTTCTTTTTTTTTTTTCAAAGTAAAATAATAATCGCAATACTTATTCGAAAAAGTTGGTGCATCATGGATGCAAAAGATGCGGTCAAGTTGATACTGACATGAAACTGATATTCGAAAGGTTTCACAGCTGTTGTATCTTTCCTGTTGCATATTAGCGCACCCGGGATATTGATGAATTATCTGAGCAGAAAGATGATTATTATTAGTAGATTGAATTAGATTTTACGTTTCTGAATTTTTGAGATGAGGATTATTGTATTATTTGGATTCATCGGACTATTGATCTCATCTTGAGTGTGATTTTCATGTTTCAGTCGATGTAACCTCCAACCTTCAAATGTATCTTGTCAAACTCAGGAATTTTTCTGCCAAACTCAGGAATTTGGGCGGAATTTCGAGCGGAACACTTTATTTATGTCACGGGGGTAGCGTGCTCTTGTTGTAAAAGTAATATTCTCCTGAAGATTGAAGGTTCAATCCTCAGTGTGGGCGACCAAAAAAATACATTTGCGAATTACTTAGGACCTCTATCCTATCATGGCTGATGTACAAAGAGTATGCTACCCCTGTGACATAAATAAATGGTTCTGCTCAAAATTCCGTCCAAATTCCCGAATTCAACAGAAAATTTCCAGAGTTCAACAACAAACACCTGAAGAAGGCTGGCGGTTATATCGACCGAAACATGAAAATCACATTCAAGATGAGAACAGTAGTCCAATGAATAATAATACAAATGAATTAGATTTGTTTTAAAGAGAAAAATGGAACTGAAGGAGAAATATGGTTAAATGATGTTTTAGGAATTTAACTTGATTCTATAAACAATGAAAAGAAGAAATTTTAGAAAAATTAAAACAAATATGTTTTAATAGAAAAGAATGTTAGAACATAAACAAAATATGTGATGAAGGTAGATGATTTAATTTATGTCTTTGGTCAGGTGGAGTTAATGATGTAAGGATATAGTTTGTAAATATACGTAATAAGATTTAGGAGTTAGTCAGGTGTCTTGATCGAACGAGTTGGGATGAGTAGACCGGACAGGCAAGTTTTCAGCTGATTGGCAATCGTTCAACTATGGAAGCATTCAGCTTGAAAGACAGTAATATGTAATTCCTGAAAAGGGTATGGTGTGCAACGTCAGAACAAAAAAAGTTGCAACAAGAATAAATGTAAATGTGGAAAAACAATTTGGTTGTCTGAGTGGTAGAAAATAACTTCCATTTTTAGAAGCGAGTCTGGAACAATACAGTAATGGTTCCAACCAAAAAGATAGCCCTTTTCTTGTCTGGGCAAGCAGACAATGGTGCTATTTGTCCTGTTGAACTATTGTTGAAGGTATCTATATCTTAGATTATGTTGATTAATCGGACTATTTTTCTCATCTTGGGTGTGATCACTACAACCTGCGACCTTCTTCTTTGGGTGTTGAAAACATGCTTCTTTTTCTCTAAGGAAAAGAGGGTTGGCTCTGCATTACAAGAATTCAAACTGTGGGTTTGAGGGTGGATTCGAATTCTTGTAATGCAGAGCCAACCCTCTTTTCCTTAGAGAAAAAGAAGCATGTTTTCAACATCCAAAGAAGAAGGCCGCAGGTTGTAGCGACCGAAATATTGTGCTAATAACACCCAAAATGAGAATAATAGTCCGATTAATCAACATAACGCAAGCATTCACATCTGATATCCAAAATTCAGAATTGTATCCATATATAATTTTGTATGGACTTTTGTTATGATAAAGTGCAGCAAACTAAGTATTATGGTATCTGTTTGATTCACAATTAGCGATTAAAATGGATTAATACAAATTAGTATTTAATGCAAAATTGAGCACAAATTTAACCATATTGATTGACTGACCTACAAGTTTCTGAGAAAAAGTGGAATGGACAAACAGACAAACAGACATACTAAGTGTTGATTGTCGCTTAGGCATTTGATTTTCAATCTTGGTATAAGGTAGTTGCTGGTCTAGCCACACCAAAGAGTTGTGATACAGCGAAACAGTCTGTTTGTAGATGACATATATATATTATATATGGAGGGGGTTATAAGAATAAGATCGATTCTTTAAGAGGAGACTTATCGGGATAATGCAAATTTTTACAAATTGTTTGGAGTTTATATAGAGTATCAATAAAGTAATAAAACTACAATATAAAATATATGCTAATATATAGAGATTTATTCAATAAGGATGTTACATCAATTAGAGGTGTAGGATAAGTAAGAACTCTTTATATCATGGTATTTCAAAGCCTAATGCTTCTCATCAAAAGAGGAGAAAAGATGCTAGGTAACATAATAGGAATGCGACATCTAGCAATAGTTCATTAGCAGCAAAATATTTATAGAATATTGATACTGTTTGGGATTAGGAGAGAACTAAAGTGATCTCTGTGATATATGAGGAGTATAGCATTTATTATATAATAAAGATAGGTGTATAGTATGTCTGCCATGGTGGGTTTAAAATATTTGTGATTAAACTCTCGGGGAGAATATATGCGATAAGTGAATTGAAAGAAGATGCTTATTTAATCATTAAATATTTAAATGAAGTATATATATATATATATATATATATATATATATATATATATATAAAGGACAAGTAGTTAGTAAAACACGTTAAAAAACACTTTGAAAAAGAGTTAAAAACATATTTAATTTTAAAAAGGAAGTACAAAATAAATGGATAGTCCTTAATCCGCGGAGTTTTGAAGAAATACTTTCCTTCTCATCAGAGGGTAGGATTTAGCAAAATGCATATATATATATATATATATATATATATATATATATATATATATATGAGGGGAATGTTAACAGTGAGGGCTGTTTCTGTAGATGGCCTCTATGAATTATTATTTTATTTTGCTTGCATATTCTTGAAAGTGACTATACATATGTTGTGATTTTTCATTCTGTATAGATGACTTAACATTTACTCTTGATATATTTATACAGTTTATTTGTTTGAAAAATTACAAATTTATGTGCTACAAAAACATGCAAAATCACAAGACAAAAAATTTAGTCCTATAAGAAATTGGGGGAGAAGAGGGGAAGGGTACATGGTCTTTCTAGATAGTCTACAAAACTTTGGAGATTACTCTTGACTGGCAACATTTACCATAATACCGCACTCACACCGTGTAGTTGAACCTACTTAACAAATTTCCCCAGCATTTTTATAAAAAGTATGTACACGTATGCATGTGTGTTAAAGAACAATTTTTTTTTTTCATTATTATATACTAGCATTTCAGCCCGGCGTTGCCCGGGTGTTTGGAGGTGTATGTTGAGCAAAAAAAAAGAAAAAAAAGCAGTCAATTTTTTTAAACTTTGACCCATATTATGACCCCTTAAAATTTATTGTTTTGAGCTCAAATCAAGTTATTAAGTTAGATCCATGTCTAAGGAACCTATATCTAAAATTTCAAGTGTTTAGACCCAAAATTGTTGGAGGAGTTTGGTAGAGTTCTCAAAGGTCAAATTGTTGAACTTTGACCCCTTAACAGCCAAATTTCTGGCCGAAAACCGATCACAAAGATTTTCCCAAATATTAGTATCCTGTATATCAAATATCGAGTCTGTAGACTTAAAATTGACAGAGTTATTGCGTAGGGAAATGTGCACAGACACACACACACACATACAGACATGTTCACTTTTATAGAGATATAGATTAAGTTTTATTTGAATGTGAAAAAATTGTGTGAATTTAAAAGTTCAATGAAAATGTACGTCATAAAGGATGAATTTGGTTTTGTGACATCATTCGGTGGCCATGGTTACAAGACAAAACCAAGATAATTTCTACAGAAGTTTATTAGTATACTAGAACCTTCCACATCTAGATAGTTCATCTATAGTATATACAGTGTAACCCGGATATAAGAGACCCGAATATAAGAAAGGCGGAATATAAGAGAGCTTTTCTCTGGTCCCAAATTAGAGGCTGTGTTAATGTACAGTGTAACCCGTATATAAGAGACCTAAATATATGAAACCCTAATATAAGAGAGATTTGGGGGATTAGAGGCTGTATTAATGTATAGTGTAACCCGGATATAAGATAGCTTATGAGGCCCTGATAAGAAGTTTCTTATATCCGGGTTAAACTATATCCATACCATACTAAAGCAGCAATAACCTAACCAAAAAGTGTGTTGATTCTGATGGTGCTTATTTCGATCAATAAATTTTTGTTGGGGTCAAGATATGTTCATCTGAATATAAAAGTTAAAAGCCGCAATAACTTTCTTGTCAACCTGATATGTTGGCAAGTTGAAATACAGAATGTTTATTTCAACTTGCCAACATATTTCTGTTACTTTTACGCATGTGCAAATTCATTCATAGATTGAAGTGGTTTAATTTTAAATCTTTTTTATCTATCTGTCGATAGCTCAAATGATAAGGGAACTCAGCTGGAGTTTTGGTTTCAATTCTAGCTGAAAGCACCCAAGTGATTTTTTTTTTTTTAACTTTTGAAATCAGTATTATATATTAGGTACAATATAATATTCAATAAAGAATTGGCTCTGTAATTAATTTATTTACTTTTTTTTTTCATTGGTATTTCATCCTGAACAAGGCACAGTCCCAGTTTGATGTAAGGGGTTACTATTTACGACGAAATTTATAGGGATCTCCAAGTAGGGAGTTGAGCAATGAGATGTTTTTTTCACATTATATTTACACTTCTGCATTTCATTAGAATCAGGGAAGCAAGAGACTAGGTGGGAATCCCAAAGTCTAATAGTTTGAGGGAAGAAACTATTTCAATAGAAGGCTTTACAGCATATATGGATCTCTAGATTGTAAATGGTGGAATTTTGCCGCTTGTCAGGTTAATCCGGGGGGGGGGTTACATTGAGAGTACACAAGTGCTAGGAGTTTGTTGGAGCACATTCTATTAAAATACTTGTAAAACAGGCACAAGGATTCAACATTTTGGCACCTGAAGAAGGTTGGAGGTTACCAAAATGTTGTGAAAATCACACTCAAAATGAGAATGGTAGTCCGACGAATCCAAATAATATGAATAACGAATCCTCATCTAAAAAATTTAGAAATGTTATTTTAATTTATTTTCATATTCTAATATTAACTATGAGAATTTCTCGGAATTTAGAGGAAAGACATCAATGTTTACTATTTAGATCTATGGTCCTCCTTGCCAAACTTTCACAGCAAACACTTGTCTAGCTACAACCACTATCAACAATTTCCCCCACTCACTATCTGTACCTAAATCTAAATGCAGATTCCATGAACAAAGGTTGATGACTTCAGAGTAAGATTAATTCTGGACAATATTGGAAGATATGTGCAGAATAGAAGACTCTGATGATATAGTCATGTTGAAAGAATGGATGAGAATTCCTCAGTTATGAGATGTAGAACAGTTGAGGTAGCATGTCCAGTTAAGAGGGGAAAGCATAAGAGGGTGTGCGCAGAACAAGTGACATTGGAATATTTATTTGCACAAAATATAAAATTACGTTATGGACAAATTAGGCACATAGCCATTCAAGAGTGTGGAGGTAATGGGTATCGTTGGTCATCCTTGGTTTCAAATACTTTTTTCTTTTCTTTTTTCTTTTTTACATAGGCATCACCACTTATCAAGGCCGATCGGCCACTCAAGGATAAGGGTTAAAGAGTGTAGAGTAGTCAAAAGGACAATATAGTAATCAATAGTAATGGAAGTTCGGTAAATTTGTTAACTTAAGTGGAACGGCTCATCAGAAACTTGTTCACGTTGGACTTGAAGACAACCATATTATAGACAGCTAGAAAGCAGGAAAATGGAAGACAATTCCACAGGCGTGCAGTTCTAAGAAAGAAGCTTTGATCATGGAATCTATGTTTAGGTTTAGGCACAGATAAAGAGTGGGGAAAATTATTGATAATGTTTTCAGCTAGTCTAGTGTTTCTTGTGAAAGTTTGGCGAGGGGGGGAACCATAGATTGAAGCTCAGTCGAACACTTTCCATGAAAATAACGATAAAGCAGAGACAAACTCGCAACATCTCTTCTGTGAGATAGAGGTTGCAGCAAAGAGAAAAGGACATCTCCCACCAGGCCACAAAGTCTATTTTGAACCCTATCAAGGCAGGACAAGTCTTTTCTAGCAGTTCCTGCCCATATGTGGCAACAGTATTCCATCCTTGGAAATTAACTTAAAATTGTCTATCCTACTCTTAACTAGAAATATTTCATTTCAGTTACCACAATACCACATTCACTCCAAGGGCTGCTTTATTTAAGATAAGCCCAAATTTGAAAAAGTTTTAATGAATTATTGACAGTAATAACATTCCATGTTGAAAGAGTGGGTGATACTGTTTAGGTTAGTAGATGTAGAATAGTTGAGGTTGCAGGTCCAGTTTACAAGGGAAGGCCAATGAAAAACATGGGGAAAGTAAATAAAATGGATTTGGGAGAAATTGGAATAAAGACCTGGCCAGAGATAGGTTGGTTTTAAAGTTAATACATTAAGTCGTCCAATACATGCGGGTGTATAAAGTAGATGTTGAACTGGTTACGATGATGATGATGATAATGATGTCTCTCTAAAAACATTTTTTTTTGCAGGTGGTGGACGATGTTCCAATGATTTGACCATGGAAATACCAATTCATTCCCTCAAGTTTTATGATTTCAAAGAACAGCTAAAATTTTTGGCCTATGTTTATGGAATTAAGTGTGTAAGTTTTTTCATGCAGTATTTATAAACTCATGAATTTTTTTCATGCAGTATTTATAAACTCATGAATTTTTTCATGCAGTATTTATACACTCATGAATTTTTTCATGCGGTATTTATAAACTCATGAATTTTTTCATGCAGTATTTATAAACTCATGAATTTTTTCATGCAGTATTTATAAACTCATGAATTTTTTCATGCAGTATTTATAAACTCATGAATTTTTTCATGCAGTATTTATAAACTCATGAATTTTTTCATGCAGTATTTATAAACTCATGAATTTTTTCATGCAGTATTTATAAACTCATGAATTTTTTCATGCAGTATTTATAAACTCATGAATTTTTTCATGCAGTATTTATAAACTCATGAATTTTTTTCATGCAGTATTTATAAACTCATGAATTTTTTCATGCAGTATTTATAAACTCATGAATTTTTTTCATGCAGTATTTATAAACTCATGAATTTTTTCATGCAGTATTTATAAACTCATGAATTTTTTCATGCAGTATTTATAAACTCATGAATTTTTTCATGCAGTATTTATAAACTCATGAATTTTTTCATGCAGTATTTATAAACTCATGAATTTTTTCATGCAGTATTTATACACTCATGAATTTTTTCATGTAGTATTTATAAACTCATGAATTTTTTCATGCAGTATTTATAAACTCATGAATTTTTTTCATGCAGTATTTATAAACTCATGAATTTTTTCATGCAGTATTTATAAACTCATGAATTTTTTCATGCAGTATTTATAAACTCATGAATTTTTTCATGCAGTATTTATACACTCATGAATTTTTTCATGCAGTATTTATAAACTCATGAATTTTTTCATGCAGTATTTATAAACTCATGAATTTTTTTCATGCAGTATTTATAAACTCATGAATTTTTTCATGCAGTATTTATAAACTCATGAATTTTTTCATGCAGTATTTATAAACTCATGAATTTTTTTCATGCAGTATTTATAAACTCATGAATTTTTATTATCACATTGTTTTTACATCATTTCTTCTCTTTTTTGTTATATACAAAGGGTGCCTTCAATATGTTTTTTTTTTTTTTTTTACACAGTGATCACCACTTATCAAGGCCCGGAAGCCACTCAGGGATAAGGGTTATTGCAAGTACATTATGTTAGTGTGGAGATTTGATGAAGTGTTTACTTAAGGGGGCGGTTCATTAGGAATTTGTTAACATTGGACTTGAAGACATCCAAGTTGTAGTCCGGTGGGAAGCAGGCAGACGGAACAGAGTTCCACAGGCGTGCAGTTCTAAGAAAGAAGCTTTGTTCATGGAATCTGCGTTTTGATTTAGGCACAGATAAAGAGTGGGGGAAATTTTTCACAGTGGATTCAGCTAGACGGGTGTTTTTCGTGAAAGATTGGCGAGGGGGGACCAGATGTTCCCAGACTTTTTTCGTATGAGCACTTTTATTGGAAGTACACATCCGAAACTTTAGTCCTCTTGCAAGTAATCTCCTTCGGCTGCAATGCACTTGTACCATTCCAATAGCTCATGGAAGATCTCTTGTGTGAGCGTGTCAATGATCCTCGTGACTCTCTTTCATCTCCTCTATTGTCTCATAACAACAGCCTCTAAGGTTTTCCTTGATCTTAGGAAATAACCAAAAGTCACAGGGAGCAAGATCTGGACTATAGGGAGGGTGAGGAACTGTTTTGATGCCCATCTTGGTTAAATAGTCTGTGACAAGGATTGAGTTGTGAACTGCTGCATTCGCACAAATCTTCTGCATCTTCAGTTCCTTGTGTATAATTGCGTGTACAGTTCCCACACTGACATCAAACTGTGCACTTATTGTCTTTATAGACACACGACTGTCCTTATCAACGAAATTCTTTATTTGACCAATCAAATCTGGTGTTCTGTCTTCCTTACTCCTCCTACACCTCTCATCATCCCTCACAGACTCTCTGCCTTCCTTGAATTTCTTATGCCACTCAAAAACTGGTGCTCGACTCATGCAAGATGGTCCAAAAGCAGTCGGAAACATTCCATACGCTTCTGTGGAATTTTTTCCACGTTTAAAACAAAATTTTATTGCATATCATTCTTCTAAAGTGTCCTCACGTCCAGATTGCATTTTTTAAATTCACCAGCTGTGACAATTAGGCTTTAGTAAGATGTATTCCAATTCCTGCTGTAGCTGTTCATTTCAACTTGAAATAATAAAAATCGGTCAGTCATCTCATAAGATGTATAGCAATAACATATTATTTTTCTAGAGTCTACAAAAAAAGTCTGGAAACTTATTGATGACACCTCATATATATTAGTGATGGTAAAATTCTAATATTTTTCCTGATTCTGATACAATTACCAATTCTGATTCTAATTTTTTTTTTTTTATCATTAAATATTTTGCTACAGAGTTGCTTTTTTTTTCTTGGGGTTTGGGGGGGGGTCGGATTATCATAAATACCTGTGTAATATGTACATACATTTGTGGTAACATAAAAATACACTTGTAGGTAGTAGGAACCTATTGTTTAAAATATATGAATATGTATTATTTTATTATTAGTACCAGTAATGGAAAATTAAGTTTTAAACAATAATAAAAATGAAACAATTAAAAGAATTGATTTCAATATCAATTCCAATACCATAAAAGTTCTGATTTTGATGCCAATTAATTGTCCTCACACTAAAATATATATATATATATATATATATATATATATATATATATATATATATATATATATAAAATATAAAAAATGCAATCTGGACGTAAGGACACTTTAGTAAGAAGTAAAAGCATATTTATTATTCAGAAAGGAAACACAAATAAAGGTGTAAGTCCTTAATCCGTGGAGTTTCGAAGAAATACTTCTCATTAGAGGGGAGGACTTAGCAAAATGCATAAACAAATTTTGCTTGTAAAGTATGTAAAGAAACTAAGTATGAAAAGAAAATGAAACAGATGGAGTGGAGTAAAAAAGGAAAAATGGTTTCATGTGAGAGCGTGTTCCCATGGTTGTTGAGTCCAAAATCTAGTGAATCCAAGAAGGTGGTGAAAGTAAAATATCCAAGTTTGTGATAGTCCGAATGCACATTGTTGGAGTTTTTAATAGTCCAAAAAATAAATTTCTATATGACTAGGCACAGATGAAAAAGTCCAGTCTGTGAGTTTAATCAAAGAGAAAGCAATTTGAAAAATAAGTAAAAAGAAGTAGCACTCAGTGGACTAGGTTAATTCAAGGGTGAGAGAGAGTATTGATTCAATAATCAAGACAGTTCAACACTGTGGAGTGAGGGAGGTTGATGATCTGGTTGTCATGACAATTTATCACTGTAAAAATAGTAATTAAGTCATTGGGGGTGGGGCGAAATGGAGCAGGTCAGTTTGGTGGAATTATAGGCAGTTAAGCAAGAGTATTTGAAAACTTATTGTGTGAAATAATTTATTTGGAAGATTGGAGGGTTTTATTGAGAGTTTTAGTGGATTGTAAAGTTTGAGGAAAGAATAAAGGAGAATAAGAGGAAAAAGAGGGTGGCTGGCGCCCGCATACTCTGTCATAGTACAACCAATAAAAAGAAAAAGAATTACGCTCGAACTGACGTACAAATGTATATATATCTATGCATAAGCATGCTCAAATGCACACATGAATACAAACATTCGAGCACATATACACAGCAGAGCATAGATGCCCAGGTCTACATATACACAGAAGAGTAATACATGTACACATGCATAAGCATTCTAACCGAATCCGCATGGGGAATGGCCAGCTGATTAATGGGAAAGAGAAAAGGATAGGGATTACATAAATTATAGAGACAACATAAAATGCAGAGGAAGTGAAAGGAAGAAATCTGTAATTGATGGAAATGAGATTTTAAGGGAATTATTTAAAGTTAAGTCATTTCAAATTGACCCTATTTAGATTTAGTCTTATGTCTGCAAAAGGAGACTAGTTCGCTTTTAGAGTTTATTATGACTTGGGGGGAGAGTAATTATTGTTATAGCTTCAGATGTGCAGAGGTGACATGACTAGAGCCTGGGGTGTAAGACTTAATTTTTTTTAGGATAGTCCATTTGATTGAATAAGGAGTTTTATTAGATTTAAGTTTTTAATTAAAGTAGTTAGAGAAGTTTCTTGCTTATTAGTAGGATTTGGGTTGTTAAAGAAAGAAGTGTGGTTAAATATCCTGGTCGTAATTAGAGTTGAGGTGCTACCGATATAAGTGTGTATTTTATGAGATGCTCGGGGACTATTATTGGTTTGTTGATTTGTATTGGGGTTTGAGATAGGGTGAATGGTTTAAATTTTGTTCATTGAAGTGAGATTAAGTCGGATTAATATGTGTAAGAGTGTTGCTTGTGGGGTGTCAGTGTTATTAGTGTTAGAATGATTATAAGGAGAATCATCATCATCATAATTATTTATTTATTTATTTTTTTCCAGAGAGACGTTCATAAACAAAATCAGAATTATTATTATTATTATTATTCGTGGTGGTGGTGGTGGTGGTGCTAATGCACTTATTGATCCACACTATTTATTAAATTGTAAGGTTAAAGTACAGAATAGGTACAAAACACTCTCCCCTCCCCATGTTAAGAATGGCTTTCTAAATGATAATGTTATTATTTCAGCACGGATCAAGAAGTACACTAGTACCTTATTATCATTAATATTACTATTAGTAATGGGGTAGTTAGTCGGCTCACTGTTCATATATATATATATATATATATATTTCTTTTAAGGGCACAAAATTTAATAATAGCTATGTACACACCAAATTTATTAATCATGTATGTTTATACCTTTGTAAGATTTGTGGGAGAGAACCCCTTGCAAAGTGCTCGATTATGAAAGAAAATCAATATGAGTGTTAGATTTATTTATATATGTGTGTTACAGGAGATTAGAAAAACATTGGTGCCATCGGTTTCTGGTTGCCTATGTTGAATTCTCTTCAGCCTCCTCAGAAAATAAATAATATATATATATATACACACACAAGGGCATTCCAAAAGCCATGCCTCTTATTTTTATTCCGCCCAAATAGATCAGAGGGGATTGCAAATTGCATTGTTATGGTGATGGAATTTATGCATTCATGACTTGAAAGTTTTATCTCTGTTGCAGATATTGACTGTGGGAGACTCTAAAAACCCTTGTCATGGACATATGCCTGAAGCAGAGATGCATCATTAAATTCCTGGCAAAAGTGCATTGAGAATGGTGTTGACTATGTAGAAAAAATAAATTCTGAAGCACAGAAGGTCACTCATTTTAATGATACCACTTTCGTCTTCATAGCTCTTCAACTGTTTGAGTTATAAAAAGAAAAATAGAAGGCTTTATTTTTGGCATGACTCTCGTATAATTTGGATTTTTCTTCTCTTTAGAATATCAACCATATAAGGAATTTGAGCGATGAAATGACACTTTATTCCGAGACCTACACGAGATTTCTGACTGTGTTTGCTGAACAAGAAACGGCCAAGTCATTTGGAGCCTATGATGCAACTGAGGTAAATATCGTCGTCGTTGTCGTCGTCATCATCATCATCAATGCTTGCTTTACATGTTGGCATCTGTTGGACGGCTTTTTTTAAAAATTTACTTCCAAACTAACCTATCTCTGACCAGAACTTTATTTCTCATTCTCTAAAGCCCATCCTTATCACTTCATCCCATACTTATCTTCTCCTTCCCCTGCCAACTGACCTTGCTACGCCATCAAAATTTGCTTACATCTTATGCTATCCAGATTTAATCTTCCTCTGAGGTTATCAGATCTAAGACTGTATTTAAGACTCCCATTACATAGGTTCTGGATATGACCTTAAACTATATCCAATGGTGAGGCCCCAGCTTGCGGGCTTTGGGGAGTGTGGAACCACCCTTTAATTGCCATTGCTCCCAGGTCCACTTTGACCCGGAGTGGTAGTACCTGTTAGCGTCCCAACTATGGGTTAAATAGAAACCGATTTAAAAAAAAATTATATTCTATTAAAAATGTTTCTTCAAAATCACTGGATTTGGCATTAAATAACCTGAAAAAGGTTGATATGCCATAACCAAACCCATTACACATTCATTGTGTTATTTTTGCATATTTTCTCTCCATGCAACACATGTCCTCAATCTTAACTGGCCATATATCATCACACTGCAGACACATGCCTGGTAGACACCTTCCTTGGTTAGTGTACCATAATATGCTGCTGCAGTGAAATAGAGAGAGGAGCAGTAGAAGGTGGCAGGATAAGTGACATCATGCAGGGACAACAGCAGGAGCAGTAAGACAGAGAGAGTGGAGTGGGAGAGATGTGACGTCATGAACAGCAGGCAGAAAGAGAGCAGACGACAATGAATTCTCACTAGCCGGCGACAGCCATGTAAAAATTTATGTGAAATGGAAAGCACAGACAGGAAATAAAATTTCTCTAAAACAAAAAAAATGAGTTCAAAGTATTTCTTTTATTTGTTTGACACTTTAACAGGGTCGACAGACGAGAGGAAGAACGAAATGAGAACGTCATCTATAACATTACATCAGAAGTGGTAACTCTCTGCTGGTTAGTAATGGCAGAAATTCCCTGAACTTCCTCCATCCAATCCTAGCATGTCTTTCTTTACCTTCCCTTACTAATTGACTCTGTTACTTCCACTCTTCTACATCTACTGATCCAAAAACTCTCATACTTTCTTTCAATGTGACCATACCATCAAAGTTTCCTGTTCTACACACATCTTAATACTGTCCAGATTTAATCTACCTCTAAGGTCATCAGATCTAAGCTTTTCTTTAAAACTCACATTACACATCCTGCTTTATTCTGCTGTAATTTCAATCCCAGAGCCATTCCTTTTTCTAACAGCTGTGATCGTTTAGCTGTCAGCTGATACGCGTTGACATGATCTCTCCCCCTTTCCACAATCACCACTGTCTCTTACACCAGTACATCATTGGTGTAAGAGCAGGTGGCTCTTTCCACTGCATCATTGTCAACATGATCTTAAGCACTACTGTTATAATTTTTGGTACAGAATTTAGTCCAAATCCCAATTTGGTCAAACAATAAATCTGGCCTTTATATTCAACCAATTGGTACTGCCACAGTTTCTTGTCCACGTGAATTTGAAGGTAGGCCGATTTTAAGTCCGTAATTTTGGTTGCTTGTTCCATTCTTCTCGATCCTGGATATGACCTTAAACTATATCCGATGGTAAAGCCTCAGCTTGCGGGCTTTGGGGAGTGTGGAGCCACCCCTTAATTGCTATTACTTCCAGGTCCACTCTGATCCGGAGAGGTAGTACCTGTTAGGGTCCCAACTATGGGTTAAATAGAAACCGACTTGAAAAAATATATATATTCTATTAAAAAATTTTCTTCAAAATAACTGGATTCGGCATTAAATAACCTGAAAAGTGTTGATATGCCGTAAAACAAAAACAACCAACCAATCTATTCTTCTCAACTCTTTCATGACTTCTTCATATACATCAATTTCATCTTTGTTGTGACATGCAACATACTTGTTCAACACTGGCCTGACTTTCTTCTCGGTAAGTTAAACCACTGCCATTTTCCTGACCATAACATTAGTGACAGTACACTTTTGTTGAATTTTTTATCTGTGATATCAGTAATCTGAAGATGATTCGCAGTTGAATTGAAAGCGTTCATGATAACTATGGAACTATTATCAATAGTTTTTTTTTGTTTCTATTTTGTGTTATAAGTTTCTTATGTTTAAAAATTTATTTAGAAAAAACTTTCTCAACAGAAAACCCATTCTACCCTATGTGATCAGGGTAGTTACCCCCCCCCATTCCCTCCTGTGTCTAAAAGCATGCTATGCAACATACAATTAGCTGTTTAAGCATTGTCTGGAAGGCCACATCAATATGTCTCGTAATGTTTGTTATTTTTTTGTTTCTATTTTTGTTATAAGAATTAAGCATTAGAATTCCTTCATCAATCCACCTTCCCAACGTCTTTCTCAAACTGCGGTTTTATATTTCTTCTTAGGGTACTTTTGTAGTAGTTAACCCAGTTTGCCAACACAGGTGACGCTGCGGTTCATTGCCATTCTATTCTACTGTCCACTTGTTACTATCAAAATAGGCTCAGAAGTCATCATCTTCAATCTGGAATGGCCTAGGTTTTGTTGGATAGCAGTGTTGAGATAATTAATTGGAATCGGAAAAATCGGAACTTTTAGGGGTATCAGAATTGGGAAAATTAGTACCTATTTTTTCTTTTTTATTTAATTTTCTTAAAAACAAAATCTTCAACTGCTTGTAGTAACGATAAAATTATAAATATTTATTGATTTTTAACTAATAGTAAAACTAAAATCTTTATTTTTCATGCTTGAGGAAATATTTCAGCATTTAACAAGTGTTTTATGCTACTTGGGGAAAAATAACTACTTCATACTAATTATTTTGGAGATTTATAAAGAATCGGAATTGGTAATTGTATCAGAATCGTAAATTTAGTAGGGAATCGTTAATTGCATCGGAGTCGGGGGAAAAATATAGCAATTGTAGCTCCTCAGCTGGTCTATAACATTCAAGCCTAAAATCAAGTTGATTCCCACACCAAGTCTATCAAGCACAATCACTCTGAGTTGTAATGGTATTTGTCTTGCCACGATCTTGGCATCGGTCCTTCTACAACACTTCATCTCTCTGTCATCTATCACTCTAATATTGTTGGCTCCATTTCAAGAGTCAATGACACTTGAAATGATGAGTCGAGTTGTACAGTCAGTATCAACAAGTGCTCTAGCCCTCTTCTTGTTGACAGTGACCACTATCTGTGGTAACAAACTGTCATATACCTTTTCAGAATTAAAGGAGCGATTACTGAAGCAAAACACTCCTTTACTCATTTCCCTGAAGCGAAGGACAAATCTTAATAATATGCCAACCGGGTCACACCAGAAACAAATAATCTCATCAGATGGGGCACCAATAAATTTTCAACTCTGTCTCCTCATTGTCTGTTCCTCTCCACTGGGTTTGTTTATGGTAGAAGTTTCAACTGTCCCTAATCTGCTGGGATGTGTAACCAGCACTTTGGCAAGCTTGAAAATTTCCTCTACCGCTACAGTTTCAATATTAGTCAATCATTGCTGTTCCATAAAGATACAATCAGCAATCAGAAAAACTACTCACGAAAGCCAGTTTAACATTCTTCTCAAGACTTTGTCCCATATATCCAGCCAATCATATCCTGCTAATCGCCTTATCTCTGCTGCATATACATCCACTGATTCTCCAGTCCAGGTAACTCTTCTGAGCTTATTATAGGCCTCAGAAGCATCCTCCAAAAATGCTGTCTTTAATCTTCTTTCAATACTCTCGGCATCGGTCTGGACATTTTCTGCGATTTCTAGATAGACCGCTAAAGCATTCTCCTCCAGGTACATTGGAATCAATGTTGCTGCATCATCAATTTTTTGCAGCTTTGCAACCAACTTCAACTTCAATTAAGCACGTAACGTTCTTCAGTAAACAGCCTCAGCTTATCACTGTTTAATCTTGCTTATTTACCCATTTTCTCCGTTTTGCCAAAATAGCTTGTGGTTAACTAATCAAGTGTTAACTATTCTACACCTTCCCTGATGGATTGTTAATTTTGCTGCACTTCCAACATCCAAATTTTCGGGATTAAATTTGACACTCTGCTGTCAAAACTCGCTATTCCAAAACTCGACACACGTGAGTCTCTGAAAAATCGGGCTTTTTTATTTAAATCAAAAGTATCTCATTTGCATATGAGATGACAATACTGCCAGCATATAAAGAGAAGTAGCAGCCATTTTTTTCTTTTCTTTTTGTCTGCCCTGGACACTACACTCTGCTGAGAGAACAGGTTTATACCAATTTTTAAGGCATTTAATCACATCATAGAAGCCTGTTGTGCCAGCCAAGTACAACAGTGAGGGTTGATGTGGTGAATCAAGAGCAAATTAGTTAGGAGTTAGTGAGGATTTCCAACCCTTTTTGTTCTGCTTCCAGAGTTATAGGAATTTTTTGAATATACTTTTACCTTCTTTTTATCCCCTTTAACCATATTAAAATCAATTTAATTAAAGACATATTGATTAGCCGAGTCATATTTCTTGATTTTATAATTTTAATTTATTACAATTTTTACATGCATTGTTTTAATGATTTTTAAACAAATTTTATGTTTTGAATGTAAATTTGATAATTATAGTTTTAGACCAGGCATGTTACTTGAAAACTTGCTAATTAAAGTAACATTAATTAAGTTGTTTTCCTGTGCAGTTTCAATTAGCAGTCAATTGATTTTGTACTGTTTTGAAAAGTTTGATTTTTTAATTCCATTAGCCAACTCTGAAACCGAAACAGCTCATAAAGAAGCCAGCCAATTGGATTCCGTTTATTAAACTCAAACCTGAGAGAAATGCTTACCAGGAAAAGGAATGGACAGATATGCGTCAAGATCAGCAAGTTGATTTATTGCTACAAAAACAAGCGAGTTTCTCACGAATAAATGATCCTGAGGTAAAAAAAAAACAACTTTGTAACGTCTTATTAAGTTGTCTTTATCCCAACCATCTCTTAAGCTTCGATATCTTGAATACAAAACTTTCTATTTTTTATATTACAAAGCTTCCAGTTATAGATTTAAATATTTTCATTTAAAAATTTAAAAACTTCCGTTTATAGATTACAAAACTTTCATTTATCTATACGCCTATAAATTTGGGATTTTTTGTGTATTGATATTCATATTAAAAACCCTTTTTTCTGTTTATTTAGGTATTTATTTGCTTCCCCACGAAAGCAAATGTGACACAAGGTCGTTTTTAATATGGGAGAAAAACCAGCTCCTCTAAAATAAGGGCAAAAAAGGAGGGGGGCACTCTGGGAGTATCCAGTAAGTAGTATGAAGGGTTTCCTGTACATTGACCAAGGACCAATTAACTTATGTGAAGCATCAGAACAGATACAACAACTTGATCCTGGCCCGAAGGCTAAGAAAGAACAAAGGCTCGCCTTTTTTCTTTTTATTTAAAAAGAAAATGTAACTTTGTTACATATTTGTGGTGGAATTGCATTCATCTGCAAAAGATCTAGCTAATTTTCTAATCTTTTAAACATTCACTTGAATTAATTTCCTATTAGTTTTTTCGGTTTTCTTATGGGATGATCATCTTTAGTTAACTATTACGTGTAATTATATTCATGCAGATATTCTACATGATTTATATTTGCATAATATTTGCGTAAAAAACTTATAGTAAACAAACCTCTTTCTTTATTTATGTATGTGCACATATATATATTTTAAATTTTGCCTACCAAACTCCTCTGTCAGTTTTTGGTCTACAGACATGAAACTTAATATATAGGGTATTCGAACCCATGCAAAACTTTATATTTGGATTTTAGCCAGGTAAAATTGGAGCAAAAGTGTGAAAATTAAAAAAATGGAATTTGCCGAGTGAAGGTCGAACAACAGCATTTATGCATGCATAACGTATTAGCTATTGGTTTATGTTTTAATTTTTAGCCTTGCAGCAAACATGTCTTCATAGTTCAGGCATTAATGTCAAAGAAAAAAGTAAATCATAAACTAAACGTTTTGGTTTCTATTCTCGTTGATGGCGCACAAGTCATTTTATTTTTTTTTTTTAAGTTTTAAAATCATTACTGTATATTGGCTCTAATATAATATAACAAATACGAAATCTGCATTAATCAAAATATTATATTTAAGCATATTTTATGACTGGGTAATGCTGGGTGGCCTGCTAGTGGATTACAAAATTTTAGTTAAGATTACAAAAACTTGTATAGATTGCAAAAACTTTATTTTATAGAATCCAAAACTAAGATCATACGATACAGAGTAACCTCTATAAATGCTAACCATGGAATTCACAATCTTTTTATGGATATCTGGCACAATGCAGTCTCCATTTTTCTTTTTATTTAAAAAAATCTGTCGCATTGCCGTCGGGTTGCATCTCTGTGCTGTTTTGCAAGTACTTCCACAGAATTTCCTCTAATTTACTACACGTACCAATGTAAAAACCCAACCCACTCGACAAGCAGCAAAATTCCACCCTTTCACTGTAGATATCCTTAGATTTTCTACTCTAATAACTTCTTTTCTGTTTGTCTTTGGAATTCCTTCTATGTTTTCTCATCGATTAAGTGAAAAAACATAATACGGCAGGGGTCTTCAAATTACGTAACACCATTTACTTCCAATTAATTTCCAAACCGAAAGTCATTTGGATGCAAAATAACCAATAAATAAAATTGTAATATGTAAGTCACATATAGATGGGATGCACGCACATACATATCATGTCTATGTTGCATCCTATGTGTTCGATGTATGCATTTTCTCTCAAACTGCACAGTATATATTTGCTGCAAAATTAATTTCCTCCAAAAAGTCATTATCACAAGATGTTTGTGCTGGTTGGTTCACGCCATTTGCGGTCAACCAGGAAAGTTCATCTTTGATGCAATTACCTCAGATTTCCTACAGGGTTGGAAAAACCAACGTGATGAGCAAAGAAAAACCTGGCTCACCTGGGACCCAAACTGGGTCCCTAAATCCTAACCCTAACCCAATCTGGTTCCCTAAATCTATGGAATTCGTCGTTGGGACAGCGGGTGGCTAGAGATGACCCAATCGTTGATTTTTAAATCATCAGGCTTGGTCAGCCCTCGTGAGAGATGTAGTGAGAAGGATGGGTGGAGCCAGCTTGATCCATTTGAGGTGAACACTGTTTCAAAGAAAAGAGGTACATAGGGAAAAGAAAAAAAAAACTTGAGCTGAAAAATAAATCGTCATTAAAGGGAGATAATTATGTGTAGTTTAAAACATTACTTATCTTCCTTGTTTTAATTGAATTATTATTTAAAATTATTATCATGATCATAATTGTGTCAGATGTGATGCTCTTTAGGTCTAAAATCCGGCCTCTTTAATTTTATAACTTAGACTTTGGTTAATATCCTTTATAACACATTATTATTATTATTATTATTATTATTATTATTATTATTATTATTATTATTATTATTATAGAATATATTTTATGAGGTAAAAATTGATTTTTTCCCCCTTTTGACAAAATGCTCATGGCTATTCTAAAGAATCTACAATTAAAATATGAGTTATTCCCCTTGTTGATTTTTATTTTTCAGTGATAAGTTAAAAATTCTCCATTGTCTGGGCCAGACTAATAATAAAAAAAAATACATTGTAACAAAGTATGTTATTATATTGCTAATAACATGGTACAACAATAACAAATAAAGATTTGCTAGACAAGATGAAAGTTGGATTTGTGATCTTAATTGCTATTTGGGTCTGACTTCTAAATCCAACAAGTTATGTTAGATTAGTTTTATTTAGATTTGGTTAATAATCTTTATAATACATTATTATTGTAGCATATATGAAAAAAAAAATTGATTTTTTTTTTCCCCCCTCCTGACAATATTCTAGAAGGTCATGTCTGTCCTAAAGAGCCACGCATCAATCTTGAGTGAGGAAATCGTACCGGAAGTGATCACAGAAAAGAACGCACAATATCAGCAGAAAACAGAATCGCTTTGGAAGAAGATCTATTCAAACCAGAGTCTTTATCAACAGTAAGTTTTAAATTGAATTTAATGATTTAATTTTTAAAACTTATACAGAAAAAGAAATAAAATTTTAGTTATAAGGGAGATAACAATTTTTATATTCTCTAATTTAAAATATAAGGCAAGTAAAGTGTAATAATTAATAATAAAAATAAAGTAAAGAAATTATGTTTATGAATTTTTTAGATGAGGATTGATAATTCAGATTATTTGGATTTTTTAGTTCTCATCGCAACATTTAGGTCAATGTAATCTCAAACCTTCCGTTTAGCTGAATCCACTGTGAAAAATTTCCCCCACTCTATATCTGTGCATAACGCGGATTCCATGAACAAAGCTTCTTTCTTAGAACTGCACGCCTGTGGAACTCTGTTCCGTCTGCCTGCTTCCCACCGGACTACAACTTGGATGTCTTCAAGTCCAATGTTAACAAATTCCTAATGAACCGTCCCCTTAAGTAAACACTTCATCAAATCTCCACACTAACGTAATATACTTGCAATAACCCTTATCCCTGAGTGGCTTCCAGGCCTTGATAAGTGGTGATCACTATGTAAAAAAAAAAAAAAAGATGTATTTTGTCAAACACAGGAATCTTTCTGTCAAACTTATGAATCAGCACAGAATTTCAAACAGGACTCTTTATTTAATCCACATGATAATCTTTGGCATAATGGATAAATTACTTGGTAAAATGTATACACTTCTGGGGGTTTAAGGTTCAGTCCTTAGTGCGGGTGACAATAAAAAATATAATTGTGAATTACTTATGACTTCCACCCAGTTATGGCTGACCGAATGAGAACATGCTACACTTGTGGATTAAATAAGAGTTATATTTGAAATAGCGTACAAATTTCTGAGTTTGATGGAAAGATGCCCAAGTTTTACTAAATACACATGAAAAAGGTTGGAGGTTACAATCGGGTGAAACGTTCGGATGAGAATAATAGTCTGAAATATCCAAATAATATGAATAAGTTTGAAATATAATTAATTCACAACTTTCATTATTTAATTGTTTTGACAATTTTCCTATTGAAGCAATTATAATTACTATTTTAAGACAAATATTTTTCTTTTGATTATTAGGAGAATTTTCGATAAAATATGTAAAATATCTTATGATACTCATGAAAATATGATTAATTAAAAATATATATATATATCTATATTTAATTAGCTGTATCTTCCTGGCATTTGTCAAGATGCAGTAAAGTTCTTTTAGTTTTTAATTTTTATTTGTTTGCAGATTTTAAAACTTATACAGAAAAAGAAATACAATTTTAGTTGTAAGGGATACAACTCTTCGGTTAAGATATGAGTTATTCACCTTGTTGATATTCATTTTTCGGTGATTAGTTAAAAATGTACCATATTATCAGTTGTCTGAGCCAGAGTAAGTAAAAAAAAAAAAAAAATTGTAACAAGGTATGTTAACCTTGAAATAGTATCTTTTTGTTAGTTTCTTATATTCACTGGCTTCATACCTTGTCTCTAGTGATTTAAAAAAAAAAATCAACAAACCTTCTAAACAACCTCAATAGTTCCATCATTTAAGTATAATTTCTTTGCATTAATAAAACAAAAATATTTTTATTTTATTTATTTTCAAATATTCAAATTTGCTCCTAAATTCTTGTTATTTGTAAATTTTACTCAATAATTAAAAAAAAAAAAAATTATGTTTTTAAAAAAAATTTTATTGCTAATAACATGGTACAACAATAATAAATGAAAACTGGCTAATCAGAAGTAAAGTTTGATTTAAAAATCTGACAGGATAATTTTAAATGTTGGAATAGAAATGGAAATTACAGCACTGACCCAAGGCAGGTTTAATTGGCTTCCTTTAAAGGAGGAAGTTCCATAGGAATATAAATTCACAAGTGGTCCCCAGTCGCATGTATATCCCTGTCAGGAGAGATGACGACGTTAGGTTTTTGCAGGTCTTTCAGGGAGGTGTCAACATTATCCTACATACAGCGCCTGAAATTCCCAAATTGTGACCCATCTGGTATTGAACAGGCTAAATATTGCTTAACTTCAGTGATCTAACAAGAACCGATGTGTCAATGTGATTATGTTGTTTCCCTTATTTTGTCCTTTAGTCCTCACATTCCATGAGCTATTTTTCTGACAAATTGCTGTGTTCTAGGTCAGAATCTATTCCATTGGCAAATTTTTGACCTTGAAGTATTATTTTCTATTTTTTAGCTCCTTACATCAAATGGCTTCATGCCTTGTCTGGAGCGATTTCCATAAAAAAAAAAAAAATTTTTTAAACATAATTTTTTTTTTTTTTTTTTTTTAATTATTGAGTAAAATTTACAAATAACGAGAATTTAGGAGCAAATTTGAATATTTGAAAATAAATAAAATAAAAATATTATTGTTTTATTAATGCAAAGAAATTATACTTAAATGATGGAGCTATTGAGGTTGTTTAGAAGGTTTGTTGACTTTTTTTTAAAAATCACTAGTGACAAGGTATGAAGCCAGTGAATATAAGAAACTAACAAAAAGATACTATTTTAAGGTTAAAAACTTGCCAATGATAAGTGTTAAATGAATAGATTCCGACCCCCCCCCAAGCAGCAATTCTTTCTCCTTTGTCAGAAATATTGCCCATGAAATGAGGACTAAAGGACAAAATAAGAGAAGATTATACCGTTTTATCATTTTAGCAGAGTGGAAACAGTGTATTGCATAGTCGGGAGTGTATATAAAGAGATGTCTTTAACGTTGTGACATGTTTATATATATATATATATATATATATATATATATGATGAAAATAATGGAAATAGTATTCCGACAAAATAGAGAAAATAAAAAAGGAACAAACCGTATTATGTGTTCACCAACGTTTCGTCTTTATTTCGAGACTTCCTCTGGGTGAATGAGATTAAGAAACCAAAAAATATACCAGTACAAAATATTTGAAAAAGTTTCACGTGCACAGTGTGACGCAGTTCTATTTAAGAGAAACGGAAAAATTGATGTTGGAAATTCAAAAAGGAAAAGGGACTGGCGCTGTTAAAGAGAAGGAAATTTCAGTGACGTCATATAGTTGTTAATTTAATTTTAAAACTATGAACGCAATAAGAATATAAACTTGCGTTCATAGTTTTAAAATTAAATTAACGTTCATAGTTTTAAAATAAAGACGAAACGTTGGTGAACACATAATACGGTTTGTTCCTTTTTTATTTTCTCTCTCTCTCTCTCTATATATATATATATGCATATATATATATATATATGCATATATATATATATATATATGCATATATATATATATATATGCATATATATATGCATATATATATATATATATATGCATATATATATATATATATATATGCATATATATATGCATATATATATGCATATATATATATATATGCATATATATATGCATATATATATATATATATGCATATATATATGCATATATATATGCATATATATATATATATGCATATATATATGCATATATATATATATGCATATATATATGCATATATATATATATGCATATATATATGCATATATATATATGCATATATATATGCATATATATATATATATGCATATATATATGCATATATATATATGCATATATATATATATATATGCATATATATATATATATATATATATATATGCATATATATATATATATATGCATATATATATATATATATGCATATATATATATATATATATATATATATATATATGCATATATATATATGCATATATATATATATATATATATATATATATATATATATATATATATATATATATGCATATATATATATATATGCATATATATATATGCATATATATATATATATGCATATATATATATATATGCATATATATATATATATGCATATATATATATGCATATATATATATGTATACATATGTATATATATATGTATATATGTATACATATGTATATATATATATGTATATATGTATACATATGTATATGTATATATATATATATATATATATATATATATATGTATCTATAAAGGGCCAATGAACTCTTGTATATTTGTGTGTGTGTATATGTGTACTGGAGTGGAGAGGGCTCCCGTAAGCCGTGGTGAAGGCAACCTTTCTAGGAGAAGCAAATCTCTGATTTAAAAAACCATAAAGCGGGAGACCAGTACCCGCATTAAGCTGGTCTGCAGTTTAATTTGTTGCTGGCTATCTTGCTCTTGCTTGTTGCTGGACCTCAACATTTTGAACCGAGAGAGAGACTTAGCTGTCGTACAAAGCTAAGATTCTGTAACATTATCTTTGTATAGATACTCCCTCAGGCATTTGGGCTCATGGATTTTAAATGTCTGAGAGAGTGGCACTCGTCTGACAAGACGTTGCAATCATCATCATCATGTATATATGTATACATATGTATATATATATATATATATGTATACTTATATATATATGTATACATATGTATATATATATATGTATCCATATATGTGTGTGTGTTTTAACATTTTGTGATCATCTAGTTTCTTGAATGTGCGTATAACATCTACTTGCTAACTTAGTGTTTGTAACATATATATTTGATGCGGAGGTTATGTAAGTGTTCATAATTAATATGTATGTTTATGTGTATCTGTACATGTTACATAGGGTCTGCATAATGTTCGTTTGTAGTTGTATATACATTTAATACAAATGATGAATGAAATTGTCATGGGGACACGAGCAAAAGACACATACCTTCAAATTTCATTTTGTGCTTCCTGAAATTAAAGATACTTTTCTTTTTAAAAGGAAAACGTCAAGATGTGAATTATATTTGAATATAATCATTTATTTCCATGTTGGGTCACTTTATTAGAGTTGGGCACACTTTGGACAAGTCTACATTTTGATATTTTGCCCTTTTCACTTCCAAGGGCTTCAAGTCCAAACCCTAAAACACACTAACCTCCGTCTGTTCACTAATGTGGTGAATACCAAACTAATTCCTATGTGTATCTCTAAACTATCTTTTCT
Organism: Euprymna scolopes; assembly: GCF_053919585.1. Classification (NCBI taxonomy): domain Eukaryota; kingdom Metazoa; phylum Mollusca; class Cephalopoda; order Sepiida; family Sepiolidae; genus Euprymna; species Euprymna scolopes. The sequence goes on along the minus strand of NC_136499.1, from coordinate 124,363,126 downwards.
TAACTCCCTGACCATGTGACTAATAATAAATCTACGTTGCACAAAAAGAACAATCACACTATTTTTGTCACATAATTTTGTTTATATTATGAAAACACAAATTCCGTTTCACCAAGTTAACATTCCTGGTATATATTTTAACATGAATATTTTATCTTTAAATATGAAATCCGCTTTGATGACATTGTTTCTGTTGTTCAAACATTCCTTTTTGTTATCGTAATATTTCTACTAACTAAACACTGATCAGGCTACCTGGCATTTTCCGGTTAACCAATAATGTAACATTTGAATGATGGATCTATTGAGGTTGTTTAGAAGTTTTTTTAAGTTGATTTTTTTTAATGAAAATTACTACAGACAAGTATGAAGCCATTGGATATTAAAAACTAAAAAACAGATACTACTTCAAGGTTAAAAACTAGTCAACAATAAGTGTTAAATGGATAGATTCTGGCCCAGAAAACAGCAATTCTTCCTCCTTTGTCAGAAATATTACCTATGAAAGGTGAGGACTAAAGGACAAAATAAGAGAAGATTATATCGTTCTATCATTTTAGCATAGAGTGGAACCAGTGGTGATGTGATTGCAAGAGATAGGAGCGGATGGAATGCCAGTGAGGATTGAAGATATGCGTTGCATGGTGAGAAATGGTATAAAAATTATATGGTAGATGTTTAATGCGAGACACAGGAATGGGTATGTTTGATCTGGCAGAACAGTGGTTCATTAAAATTGTGGGGCCTGCGTTCGCGCCTGCTCCACAAAGTATGGAATTAAAAAATTAAAAAAAAACGTTTACAAGTGTTTTTGATATAAATGTACATAAGAATATTTTGATAACTATGTTTTAACTTAAATAGGGATGGTATAATAAAATTGTGGGGTCTGCGTTCGCTCCTGGTCTCCATAGAATGGAAATAGGCACAACTTTAATAAAGAATTTTCCTATCTATCTGCGTAAGAATACTTAGATAATTATGTTTCAGTTTGAAGAAATATGGTATAATAAAATTATGAGGTGTTCGTTCGCACCTAACCTCCAGAGAATGGAAATATGTCACAAAGTTTAACAAGATTTTTTAATATAGATCCACAGGATATTGTGATAAGTGTTTCAGTGTGAACAGGTATGGTATAATAAATTATGGGGTTTATCTATTTTATTTTTACTTTCATCATATTTTGTTTTGGTTTTGATACCCCCAAATTCGAAGCTTTACAACCCTTCCTTTTCATAACCTATCATACTTTCATAAATCAGAGTTCATTTTCTGTAGACTGTTTTTGAACCCAGTCAATAACGGGTACTTTTGCTAGTATATATATATATATATATATATATATATATATATATATATACATACATATACATAGGAGGGCAGAGTCACTGATTCAGTAGGAAAATTGGTAGTGGAATAGGTCCTGGTGGTTCTTCCATTCCATTGCGAGGCAAGACTTAAAGGCAATAACTGAAGGATGTAGAACAGTTGCAGTAGCAGGATCAGTTGACAGGAGAAGATAAGTATGGAAGGAAGTGATAAAAATTGACTCGAGGGAAAGATAAAGAGCTTGTTGGAGAGGGGTTAGTTCAGGAAGGCAATTTCTAAAAACTGTCCAACGCATGCAGAGTGTATAAAATGGATGTTACACCAAATTTGATGGTGAAAGAATGGGTGAGAGTTCTTGAGTTAAATGTAGAACAGTTGAGTTAACAGTGTCTTTTGGCAGTATAAGTAGATGAGAAACGTGATTAGAGATTAAAACAAGAAATTACTTAATGTAAAAAGTCAAGTAAAGACCCACTTGGAAGCATTTTATTTGAAAGTTGTGTCTCAAAAGAAATCACAGCAGAAACATGTATGCACATGTGTAGCCAATAATGTTTGCATATATATATATAGAAAACTAGCAGGCTGCCCAATGTTGCCCGCAGTAAATTACGCATAAATATTATATTTTAATGCATGCAAATTTCTTATTTATTATAAATAGAAATAATATAGGTATTAAATTTAACGTTAAATTTCCTTTTAAAAAAAAGAAAAATGAAGTAAAAAAAAAAAACAGAAAAAAACTGAAACCTGTGCATATGAGTATTATGTTTTTCACTGTAAGTTAAAAAAAAAAAAAAAAATACCCGAGCTGAGATCAAAACCAAAATCAAGTACGATGACCTTTAGGTCAGCTTGGCACGATTTTTAAAAAGTGTTTTCAAATCTACTTATTCTTAACATAAGGAATCTGTCATCTGAACGATTTATTCATGCACTGCTGTGAAACAGTTGACAAAAAGATAAAAATCTGATGACCTCTCCCCCCACATACAAAGTTTTCAGTTTTGACCCCTTACCAGCCCTTTTGTTTGGATGAAAACTGATTAAAAAGTTTTTCACCTGTCTGAATACCCTATATACCAAATTTGAAAAAATTTGTTGAGTATATAGGTTGGGAAGTCTCCTCACACACATATTCTCACTTTCATAGAAATATAGATTATACAATAGTGCAGCTGTACTTGCTATTAAACACTTTCTTTTTCGTGGGTTATCTTATGTGAACGTGAATATTCATGTGCACATTCGGCGAAGCATATTTTTAAATAAAAGAATACTTAATTGTTTCTGGTTTCTTTAATTGCAATATGAAACGCGGTAAAAAAAAAATCAGGGAAATTCATAATTGTTGTTGCGGTAAAGAAACTGAAACGTGTGCATGTAAATATTGTTTTTTTTTTTGTTTTTTTTTTCAAGCAGTTTGCTTCTTGTAAGTAAAATAAAATATACTCAAGCTAAGATCGAAACCAAAACCTAAAGACAGTGAGTAAGTACGATAGCCTTTGGGTAAGTTTGCTACGATCTTTAAAAAGTGTTTTCAAACCTACTTATTCTTAACGTAAGTAATCTGTCATTTGAACGATTTATTCAAGTCTGTAGATAAAAAATTTGCTGAGTATATAGTTTGAGAGTTGTCCTCACACATACACACATTTTCACTTTTATAGATACATAAATTATACAATGGTGCAGCTGTGCTTGCTATTTAAACACTTTCTTTTTCATGGGTTATTTCATGTGAACATTGATGAAGCATATTTTTCTTTAAAAAAATTCTTAATTGCTTCTGGTTTCTTTAATGGTAATACGAAGTGCGGTAAACAAAAAATGAGCCAGGTAGGTACTTATTGTTTTTTTTTTGGGGGGGGGGTAACCGTGAAACCAACAAACGAAAAAAAAAAGGGTAAAAAAATAAAATATACACTAAATAAATGTTGACATAGCCAATAAAAGTGCTTTTAATTTCATCACAAATATTTACTTTTAACAAGGTCTAAGCAACAAAGATGGCCGCCGACACACGACAAATGCGTCGGCCATCTTTTTTAGCTTGGACCTCATAAAAATGTACATATTTGAATTTTTTACCTTAGCTGTTTATTGGTTCTTCTGCTGAATTCTCTTTTTGTCTCTCCTAAATATTTATTATTATCTGTCAAATGTCACTTTGTAACAATTCATAAAATGGGCGAATAAATATAATTTTGTCTGCATAGTGAACGAAGGAGACATATTTTCTTCTACCATTTCTTTGTTCTCTGGCTTGAGGTAAAAGAATATAACCAACTCTGGTAATTTACTTTATTTCTTCGGTTGTATTCGTCCGGAGTTGCGCTTATCCATGGTTTGCCTGGGGAACCTATTCTGCCACCACCTTCGATTACAACATTAGATCGAACGTCCGTTGCACTTCCTAGGATGTAAAAATGATGAATAATCACCAAGCCAGATATCCCTGCAACTGATCTCCTCGCTCAATCTGGAAAACTCTAGATATAAGAAAAATCGTGGTTGCTGTTTACATCATCGTTTACGTTTTAAAGTTTCGTTATTTTCACAGATTTTGCTTATCCTAAATTCCGAACCAACTTTTGTCGATTGTTAAACTATTTTGGTATTATAAATTTTCAACATTTGTTATTGTAAAATTTTTCAAATGTCTTTAAAATATTTTGACTTATCATAAATTCTTATTTTTTACTTTATTATTTCGGTTTATTTTGCCATACTTTTGGATAGTCCTGGATATGACCTTAAACTATATCCGAAGGTGAGGCCTCAGCTTATGGGCTTTGGGGAGTGTGGAGCAACCCTTTAATCGACATGTCTCCCAGGTCCACTCTGACCCAGAGTGGTAGTACCTGTTAGGGTCCCAACTATGGGTTAAATGGAAACCGACGTGAAAACAACAAATATATTCTATTAAAAAATATTTTTCTTCAAAATCTTTGGATTCGGCATTAAATAACCTGAAAAGGGTTGATATGCCATAAAACAAAAACAACCACCCATACTTTTGGCTGTTGTAAATATTTACCATTATCTGTCAAATTTCACTTGCCTTTATTCTATGTAACTACTAAAACTGTATCTAAACTAGCTACATACTTGCTTTCTCCCATCGCAGGCTTCCAATCTGCACCACATGTAGAATGGATGTTAAACTGAAAAAAATTTTTTCGAAAGTGCTCGATGCATACACTTTCTGCTTTATTTATGCAGCATTTTTTTTCCCAACCCATTTCAATCATTTGTTATGAAGCTATAGCAAATCAAACTATTCCAGAATTCTACCGGTTCCCATTTTAGGAAAACTGGTACAGATTCTGGAGAAAGCGATGACTTACTTGAAGAGATGCCAGAGTTGAAAGATTTACAGTCAGATACGTACGATTATGACGCCACTTTAAAAATGCTTCGTAAGTTTTAATTCTTCTCATTTTATTTTTTATTTTTTTTGTAACAAAACTTCTATAAATTTTAAATCAGCAAAATGTATATATTTTTATAGTGTAATCTATTAATTTTTACCATTTTACCAACAGACCCCTTGCTCATTGGGTCAGCATTAGTATGTTGTATATTAGTATATAGATTAAATAGTTGAAAACAAACAATATATATATTATATATACAGTGATAGTTGGAAACAAACAACAATATATATATATTATATATACAATGATAGTTGGAAACAAACAACAATATATTATATATACAGTGATAGTTGGAAACAAACAACAATATATATATATTATATATACAGTGATAGTTGGAAAAAAACAACAATATATATATTATATATAGTGATAGTTGGAAACAAACAACAATATATATATATATTATATATACAGTGATAGTTGGAAAAAAACAACAATATATATATATATTATATATACAGTGATAGTTGGAAACAAACAACAATATATATATATATATTATATATACAGTGATAGTTGGAAACAAACAACAATATATATATTATATATACAGTGATACCTCAGTTGTCGAACATTTTAGTGATTGAAGAACTCGATGTTTGAACCAAAACTTGGAGATTTTCTTGCCTCGGTAGTCGAATGAAATTTCGGAGTTCGAACCGCCGGCTTCGCTTCGAATGTAAACAAGCAGCGGTGTTCCTTAATGGAACGTTGTATTTCATACTAGTTGTGATACTTTTGAAGTGCAGTGTGACGAACCAACTTCACTCTGACAACTTCGCCATGCGAGTCTGAACTTTGCAACTAAAGTTATATTTAGAACGTCATCACAACCCATTCGACAGTCTAGATTGTGTCTGAGTTATTTTTAGCACATCAGCATGGCACCAGAACCACACAATTTGATTGGTCGATCCCTTTTTGCATGGAACGACAAAGGATCTTGAGATGTCCAAAAAGTAAAAAATAATTTAAAAAAAAAAGAAAAAAAAAGGCAGTAGACTTCAATACGACAAACAAAGCGTATCTCTGGAGGACAGTAATTAATTGCACGCAAAAAAAACTTTGCTTCTAAAGTCTTTACACAAAGCTAAACCGATTATTTTAACAATAAATGTCTATAATCCTGAAAATTTACAGAAAAAAGGGACTTTTAAAACTCTGGAATCAATTAATTTTATTTCAGTTAATTTAAAGGGGAAGTACTGTTTCGGTTGTCGAACATTTTGGTGTTCAAACAAACATCTGGAACAAATTATGGTCGAGTACCAAGGCACCACTATATATATATATATATATATATATATATATATATATAATAATTATTACTGTAATAATTTTTAAATCCATACAGATACTAGTGTTTCATCCTTTTGGGAATCATCAGTGTAGGATGTCATGATTATCGCAAATCGGGAGATTCGAACTCGGCCACAAAGCCATTTCTGACTTCCATTAGAAAGGAACAAACCCACACGGCCATCTTTAACTGCGAGAAATATTGTTGAAATTTAAACATTTATTTCTAAATGTCGAGACATCCGTCTACCGATTATAATATCGTGATCTACACATAGCTAGTCTACATAAAAGTTATTTTGCTGTTTTTCCTCTCTAAAAGAGAGAGATTAATGGCAGGTGCGCCAAGATATGGCAACAATACTCCATGCATGGGTGAATGCTGATTTTGTAAAGTTGGAAAATACGTCCTTCCAACTCGTTGCTGAGATCCACACAAAAAGCAAATGGCTGCTCCCATATTTCCTCTATATATAGCTATCAGGGGAGATCATTTCTGGTTACTTTCTGTACAGGGGAGATCACTCCTAGTTACTTCCTGTTATCAGGAAGAGATGACTCTTTCACCTATACAGTATCGATATACTCTAAAGTGTGAAGTCGATTTGTTTTTAAAAATATGTCCCATGTATAAAGTTGCCGTTTGCTTTTATGTTAAAATTGAAATTAGTGAAATGTCACAAATAATTGGTAAATGTTGCAGCAAAAAATAAACTCACTGTTTTAGATGCTAAAAAGCTACTAAATGAAATGACATTTACGTCATTTAATCAAAATCCATACTAACATGTATTTTGTGTGAATAAAAAATATATAGGGAAAATAGCCTTAGAGAAACAAACGTTGATTATTGTTGTTGTTGATAATATTGTTATTTTCTTTTTGCAAAACTCATTGATTATTGTTGTTGTTGATAATATTGTTATTTTGTTTTTGCAAAACTCAACCATGTTCTGTAAAGTCAAAAACAAAAACAATTTTCTCTACAAAATAACTAAACCAAGCATTACTTTTTACAGGACTTGATCGCATGCGCCCAGATGAGAAGGACACGACTATGACTCACGGGGCTTATCTGTCACTTCTATTCCTTCGACATTTGCGAATCCGAGACTTACAACATTCAGTAAGGAGTTTCATGATCTCTTCTTCTAAGAAATTTACGAAACCGACTTTGAAATCTAGTGAGCGATGCCCTTTTCTCTTCACTCTTACCTTTCTTTCATAGTTGCTCGGCTTTTTCTACTCTATCATTATTTTCATGGCAGGTGCTCAACTGAGTTGCAATTTATGCCCCCTCGCAAAACATTCACAACAAAAACTCATCTAACTACAACCACTACCAATAATTTCCTTTTTCTCTCTCTCCTTCTCTCTCTCTCTCTCTCTCTCTCCCTACCTAAGACTAAACGAAACCTCTGAGCAATGTTTAATTTGGAACACAATACTGCACAGCTGCTTTGGTTATTTTCAAGTCCAATGTAAACAAATTCTTAAATAATGAAATTCTCTCCAATCACCACCATCGATACACATTTTCACAACATGACCTCCCCATCCGCATGACATTTATTTAATCCTTTTTCTCAAGTGGCCTCTGGGCCTTGATAAGTTGTGAATTTTTAGTAAAATAAATCTTAATTTTACCTTATAGATAATTCTATGGAAATTTCTACATGACAATAAATGTTATAAATCAAGTTTTCTTCAAATTGAGAAATTAGTCATGTAGGTTGTATTGAAGGGTTGGAATATTCTGTAGCTTGTTGATCAATTGTCTATGGCAACACTTTGAAGAGCATTGATGATGAAGATCTTGTTGATCCTATAATCTGGAGGTTATGACGCAATGGGGAAAAATGTGGCTAGTTATGCTCAATACCTTTAAAAGCAAGCTTCTCTCTTTTCACTATCAATGCTCAGATCCTTCCAGTTAAAATGAATGGTTCTTCCCCTTGATAAGATCTTAGAACTCCTTTTCACTCTGGATGTAAAATGGAATCCAATCTGTTGCCAAGGTTACTGCAAAAATGTTTGAATCATTCTACCACTCCAGAAAGTGTCTCACGTAATCCTCTATCTATATTAGGTAATTTTCCTAATCTCAGTCTTTTCTGGAAATACTATGGGGGATGGAAGAGGAGAGAAGTATGAGTTGGCCTGGTTATTTCTATATACAAAACAAATTGAACTGTTATTCTTGTTTCAATAAGTTTACCTCTTTGGTTTGACAAGGTGGGTCTCTTTAAATAGGGACTCTACCAAAATATATGTGCAGTAACAGGTCTAGAAAAGGTTAAAAAGTGTGTGTAACATGCTACTACTACATTTAAAATATCTGCTCTATGTAAGGTTACTCCTGAGCAATGCCGAGTAAACACACCTGCTCTGTCTATGATATTGAGCTCTTTGGTTTACTATTTACTGAATATAATGCTGTATCGTTACTTATAGCTCCCATGCAACACCAAGTTTTTTTTGTTTTTTTTTATTATTACATTTTCACCCCAAACAAGGCAAATTGCCACTTTGGTGTAGGGGGCTACTATCAGGGTCAACAACTACTGGGGTACTATGTAGGGATTTGGGCAGCAAGATGTCGGTTCACGTTACACTTGAACTTTTGCACGTCAGTACTGTTGGGGATGCAGGGACCTGGAATGGAATTCCAAAGTCTAGCGGTTCTGGGGAAGAAACTACTGGAGTAGAAAGATCTTTTACATCTAGGGATCTCTACAGTGTGGGGGTGGGATTTAACAGCCTGTCGGGTTTGTCGAGGGTGCTCACGTCATGGGGGCACAAGTGATTGCAGTTCGTCAGAGCATTCACCAATAAAATACTTGTAGAACAGGCAGAGGGATGCAACATTTCGTCAATGGGACAGAGGCTGAAGCTTAGATGCCAGTTCAGGGCCTATCAGGTTTGCGACTCTCTTTTGAACCTTGTCAAGGAGCGAGAGACTAATAGCAGATGCACCAGCCCAAATGTGACAGCAATACTCCATACATGGGCGAATGGTGGCCTTATAGAGGTACAGGATACTTTCGCGTGTTAGTAGTTGTCTAGCACGGTTGAGAGAGCCCACCTTTCTTGCAGTGCCCCTGGCAATGCCTTCAATGTAATTGTTCCAACTCATGTTTCCTGTGAACGTTAGGCCAAGGAGTTTGAAAGATATACTCTCAGATAAAGAGTCGTTGGCCATTGCTATAGGTGGTAGAGAGGGTTTCTTGTAATTATTGAATGAAACTAGTTTAGTCTTGGCGGCATTGAACGCGACCAACTGTTTTTGTCCCCATTCCACTACATATTGGAGGTCTTCCTCTAGTGTTTTTGCCATTTCTTTAGAAATGTGTTCATTCGTCTTCCTGTCGTGCCTGCCATAGAGTGTAGTGTCATCAGCATATATACCCATCTCAGAGGCAATTTTGTCGGGGAGGTCATTTAAAAAAGACAGAACTTCTTTCTCCCTGGCAATGCTGTGTTTAAACAAACCTGCTCTATCTAGGATGTTGAGTACTTTTGGATTATTATGTACGAGTCACAAAATGTAAAAATGTAAGCTTACATGTATTTCTTCTGTGTAGAGTGTTATTTAAAACACCAAAAAAAAAAAAAAAATTAAGGATGCCTCCAGAGCACTGTTAAAACCAACCTTTCCTTGTTTCTTGCCATGCCTCTCCCTCGTCTGAAAAGAAGCTTAAGAAAAGTGTAATAATTTTTAAAGAAAATGATGAGCGGAAAGAAAACATTGAAATTATAGCGTTTTCTTTCCAAATCATGGCTAAAATACACAAACACACGTCTTGACGAAATTCGTCAGAGCATTCACCGTTAAAGTACTTGTAGAACAGGCAGAGGGATGCAACATTTCGTCGATGTGACAGAGGCTGAAGCCTAGATGACAGTTCAGGACCTATCAGATTGGCGACTCTCTTTTGAACCTTGTCTAGGAGCGAGAGACTAGTGGCAGATGCCTGATGCTTAGGTGTTTCTAAACACTTGAAATTTGATATAGGTCCCTTGGACATGGGTCTTTTTTTTTTTTTTTATTACATTTTCACCCCAAACAAAGCATATTGCCACTTTGATGTAGGGGGCTACTATCAGGGACATAAGCATCAGGGGTACTGTGTAGGAAGTTGGGCAGCAAGATGTCGGTTCACATTGCACTTGAACTTCTGCATGTCAGTACAGTCGGGGAAGCAGGTACCCGGAAGGGAATTCCAAAGTCTAGCTGTTCTGGGGAAGAAACTACTGGAGTAGAAAGCTCTCTTGCATCTAGGGATCTCTACTCTGAAGGGGTGGGATTTAGCTGTTTGTCGGGTTTGTCAGGGGTATTTACGTCGAGGGGGCACAAGTGCTTGCAGTTCGTCAGAGCATTCACCGTTAAAGTACTTGTAGAACAGGCAGAAGGATGCAACATTTCGTCGATGTGACAGAGGCTGAAGTTTAGCTGACAGTTCAGGACCTATCAGATTGGCGACTCTCTTTTGAACCTTCTCTAGGAGCGAGAGACTAGTGGCAGATGCACCAGCCCAAATATGACAACAATACTCCATACATGGGCGAATGGTGGTCTTATAGAGGTATAGGATACTTTCAGGCATTAATAGCTTTCTAGCACGGTAAAGAGAACCCACCTTCTTCACAGCGGTCCCGGCAATATTCTCAATGTAATTGTTCCAACTCATGTTTCCTGTGAACGTTAGGCCGAGGAGTTTAAAAGATGTACTTTCAGATAGAGAGTCTTTGGCCATTGCTATTGGCGGTAGGGAAGTTTACTTGTAATTATTGAAGGAAACAAGTTTAGTCTTAGCAGCATTGAATGTGACCATCCATTTTTGTCCCCATTCCACTGCGGATCGGAGGTCTTCCTCTAGTGTTTTTGCCATTTCTTTAGATATGTGTTCATTTGTTTTCCTGTTGTGTCTGTTATAGAGCGTGGTGTCGTCAGCATACATACCTATCTCACAGACAAATTTGTCAGGGAGGTCATTTATGAATATTAGGAATAACAGAGGACCAAGGATAGACCCCTGAGGCACTCCTGCATTTATATCATATTGTTTAGATGTACAACGTCGAGGACAATCTGGATTTTTCTCTTATCTAAGAAGGATCTAATTATGCTTAGTATTCTTCCAGTGATACCGTATGATCTGATTTTCTTGAGACCCTCATGCCATACCCTGTCAAGAGCCTTAGATATATCTAGAGCTACTGCTCTACCCTCCCCTGCTTTGTTCAGTGACTGGTATATACGTTCTGAGATTACAGTGAGGATGTCTGCTGTGGAACGGGCTTGCCTAAATCTATATTGTTGGTCAGTCAGAAGTATAGCATCTGTAAGGTGATGGACTAGAGCTTGGTTAATTATGGTCTCAAATATTTTGGTCAAAAGTGGGAGGAGGCTAATGGGGCGATAATTTATTGGTCAGTTCTTTCGCCAGAATTCTTGAAAACTGGCACTACAAAAGCAGTTTTCCAGCAGGCAGGAAAGCAAGATTCATTAAGGCATTTGTTGTAAAGTTTGGAGAGAACTGGAGCTACTTCGGCGGATCACTTTTTTAATAGCACAGCCGGGATGAGATCAGGTCCACATGCTTTTGCAGTGTCAAGCTTTCTTATGATAGCATGCACCTGAGCAGGGGTGATTTTCAGATCGTCTAGTGTGGCATCTGTCTGCAAAGGAAAGTCAGAGAGGGGGGTGGTTAGCAGAGTCCTGTGTGGAGTTGGAGGCAAACCGTCTGGCAAGCATGTTAGCCTTCTCAGTTGCTGAGCAAACAACCTCATGATTGTTGGATAGTGGGGGAATTGTTGATTGCCCATTATTTACTACACTGTTGTAGATTTTCCAGAAGTCTCTGGTTCCTAATTTCTATGCTTCGGTGCGTTTTTGGGTGGTTTCAGTAAATTCTCTCTTAGCTGTCGCTATTTCTTTCTTACAGTTATTTCTGGCTTCTTTGTACTTCTGTCTGTTTGAACTGGACTTATGTTGGTTAAATTTGTGGTATGCATGCTGCCTTTGCGCTATGGCAGCAGCACAAGTTGAAGTGAACCATTGGGGAGAGTGGGGTTTGCTATAGAATTTGCATGTGGGAACATGTGCTTCAATTGCCGCTTTGAACCATTCAGTGGTCTCATTTGCGCAATGTTCAACAGGAAGTGAAAAGATATTTTGCCATGGAGCGTCCCTGATGAGGTCCCTGATGGCTTCCCAGTCAGCCTTTTTATAATATCTCATTGTTTTGAGCAGTGGCTCTTCAGTTTTGGCTCTAGAGTTTAGGGTGATTTCAACCATTACCACTGCATGATCGGCGTTCCAAAGAGGGCTGTGGGCATTTGTTACACGGTCATCGAAAACTGTGGTCAGAAACAGATCTAGAAGTGATGCATGTTGTTCTTGCTGGTCTGGGAAACTGGTTGAAAGCGTAACCATCTGTGATAGGGAATGAGATATAGAGAAGTTACGTGTTGTGGTACCAGCTGCGTCTGTGTAAGTACAAAATCCAAGCCAGTTGCTGTGGTGGACATTGAAGTCACTAAATACATGCACTTGTGCGCTAGTGTCGAGGGAAAGTGCTATATCTATGCTGTCAGAGACTTTGTTTATTATGGTGCAGTCCTGGGTCAAGGGAGAGCGGTTGAAGTCACCAAATACATGTACTTGTGCGCTAGTAGAGAAAATAAAAGTAGCTAATGTTGTGTTGCATGTTAAGTCTAAAGCACATAACGGCTTCATCGTCCGATTCTAGTTTAGTTTCTCTAGTCAAGGGGAGGGTGTTTTGAATGTCGACTCCAAGCCCATGCATGTGTCTGTCAGAGTCCTTACGGCAGAGTGGGAGATATCCGGGGATGTTAAAGTAGTTAGAGGGGATGGAGAAGTGTAGGTTAGTCTCACTTAATGCTAAGATATCCGGGGTATTTGTTAGGAGAAATGCTTCAATATCATTTAAATTAGTTTTAAGCCCATGGATGTTCATAAATGCGAGCCTCAAGGGAGAAAGCAGGTTGTTTTTGTTTGAGTTTTGGCCTGGTTGTAGCGTAATTTTTTAATGTACTGTCATTTTTATTTTTAAGAGTTTCAGTTTAGGTAAGGGGTGCTGAGCAAGTGGTTATGCAGAATACAAGACATGCAACACATGCAGATTATTAACTGTCCCTCCATCTACTAGGGTTTTGGCCTCAGGATAGCCCACTGGGGATGAGTGCAGGGTCCCTTTCCATGCACGACATGGCACTACAAACATCCCGATATTATACAACTGTTGATGGAGCAGCCGCTCTAAGCGCTACCAAAGAGTTAGGGCTCCTGTACTACCAGTCGGGAACAGCTGTCTATCTGGTACCCTCAACCCATCAAATGATGGTCAACCCAATCTGCTTGCACTGGCATTACGGTATTCAAGCACTCCCAAGTGCATAGTTTAAGGGTTGGGATGTGTCGGGAGTGGGGATAAATGGCATTCATTGCCCTAGTCAGGAAACAAGATCGACCACCGAGTGTTTCTGTTAACTCCGAGTCGTTCGACCTCTATGCCTGGCTAACAGACAAAGAAGGAGTATGGAAGCCGGGTGATAGACAGTGCCTATCTACTCCTTATCAGTTTAGGTTTGCAAACCGGTAATTTGTTTGAGTCACCAGCTCTAGGAAGGTTGTCATCCAAGACTGGAGAGAGGCCTTCCTCCTCTTAGGTTTAGCTTCAGAGTTTTCCTTCTCCAAGATGCATGACCTGGGAAGATCTACAGGTCCATCAGTACCGAGAGGGTTTTCCCCGCGCCTGGGTCCTAATCCAGGTATTTCTGTGACCCCGCGAGGGTGGTTAGTGTTGTTACTGGGTTATAAATTTTAAATAAGTTTATAAATCAGGAAATTGTATTTTGCGTTACAGAGTATCGGTTCAGTTTTTGTAATGCGGAGCCAACCCTCTTTTCCTTAGTAAAGAAAAAGAAGCATGTTTTCAACATCCAAAGAAGGTCGCAGGTTGCAGCGACCAAAACGTTGTGCTAATAACACTCAAGGTGAGAATAATATTCAGATTAATCAACATAACACAAGCACCCATAGAAACAGTTTATCAAAAATAAATGGTTACAAATTTAATAACTAATACTTGGTTGACATTCACTTTGCTGTTTTTAGTAGCAGGACCCTTCTAGGCATGGCATTGATCAGTTGGCGAATATCATCTTGAAGAATTTTTTGCGATGTCTGACACAATAATGCTAAAAGTTCAGGCTTAGAAAATGGCTTCCTATTCTTTTTGCGAAGGTTCCGGTCCAAAGGTTTTTTAATTGGGTTCATATCCGGGGATTGACTTAGCCATGGAAGTTTATTAATTCCATTTGGCTCAACCAATGTTAGTAGCGTGACAAGGAGTTTCGTCTTCCATAAATACGGAGTTAACTTGATTCATTTTACTAATCGAGAATATTGGTAGGAGTCCTTCATGTAATATTGAAACATATTTAGCAGAATTGATGTTTCCTTTGCACCCCACCAGGTCTGAGCGACCATCACTCCAAATTTCACCCCATACCATAACCAAGAAACCTCCATGTTTCTGCGTTAGCAGCAGTTTTTTTTAAGGCATCTCTTGCTGAGGAGCCTCCATACCCATTCCTTTCCACTATCGGGAAATAATGCAAATCGTGACTCATCAGAGAAAATGAAATTGATTCAAAAAGTCATAGGTCTCTTCAGCATCTCACGAGCCCAATCTTTTCTGCACTTGATATTGGTAGGACAAAGAAGTTTCCTTAGTAGAGAAAACGAAACGTATTCAACACCCAAAGAACGTCGCAGGGTGCAGCGACCGAAACGTTGTGCTAATGACACCCAAGATGTGAATAATTGTCTGATTAATCAAAATAACACAAACATTCACATCTCAAAAATTCAGAATTGCAATAGTAAAGCTTACGTAAAATAACTTGTTTGGAAGTAAAGTAGAAAGAAATCTTTCTGAAACGATATTTTTATAGAATTACTCCCATCTCAAAACCGTTTGGGGGGGGAGGGGGGGGGCATGCTATCCGGATCTAGGATAAAAATAACTTAATAACTTGATTTGAGCCCAAGACAATAAATGTTAAAGAATCATAATTTTTTTTTTTTTTTTTGCTCAACATACACCTCCAAAAACTCAGGCAACGCCAGGCTGAAATGCTAGTCTATATATCTATAAAAGTGAACGTGTCTGTCTGTCTGTGTGTCTGTCTGTCTACATTTCCCTACGCAATAACTCTGTCAATTTTTAGTCTATAGACTCGAAATTTGAAATACCGGGTACTGAGATTTGGGAAAATCGATGTGACGGGTGTCAGCCAGAAATTTGGCTGTTAAGGGGTCAAATTTCAACGATTTGACCTTTAAGAACTCTACCAAACTCCTCCGACAATTTTGGGTCTAGACAATTTTAGATATAGGTTCCTTGAACCTGGATCTAACTTAATAAAGTGATTTGAGCCCGAAACTATAAATTTTAAGGGGTCATAATAGGGGTCAAAGTTTTAAAAAATTAACCATTTTTTTTGTTATTTTGCTTTTTTTGCACAGCATACACCTCCAAACACCCGAGCAACGCCGGGCACCCCTGCTAGTAACCAATAATAATAAAAAATATGGTTCATAATACATGGATACGGTTCCTAATCTAGAGAAATAAAAATCAGATTTAGTATCAGGATATTTTTCTTACACCAAAACAGGTCTTATATAATATGGACCTTTTTTTAAATTTGAAATTTTTGCACAGTGTTATTCATATTCTCGATTAGTCCCAACAGAAGTTGAATCCCCTACGTCAAATCCACAATCCACGCTTTTAACGATTGCACAATGACACTCCTATATAAACGCTAATAATGAGCACAAAACATCCGGATGCTATTTTTTTTTTTTTTGTTTGTTTGATTAGCAAACACTTGTTATTGTCTGATCTTAAAATAATGTTTGTTTTGTTTCTAGTGTCTCCTCTCTCTTAATTACTTGCGTTCTATCGAGAGAACACTAACAATCAATGATGGCGGCCTCTCCTTGAAGGACGAACAACCAAAGACAACAAGGTAAAAGAAAACTTACAATGAATTAAGATTAATTATCAGGCATTTTTGAGATGAAGATTGATAATTTGGATTATTCGGGCTATCATTCTCATCTTACTCGTTATTCTCATAAGGTTTCGGATGATGTAACCTCCTACTTACTACAGGTGCATCGTTTCAAAATCAGCAGCACTTGGAAATCTATACAGAATTTTGACGTGAACTCTTTATTTAATTCATGAGGGTAGCTTGTTCTTGTTCTGTCAGCCATCGGATTAATGTCTATTTGCATGGTTGGTATGAATTTTGAATAGAGGAACTTGGTATTCCAAATGAAGAGGGGGGGACAACAACAACAAAAAAAACAAGTTTTCTTCAAAAAAGTTTTTTAACAACAAAAGTTTCAGAAAAAAATTTAATTATTTAATAAAAATATTAGTTTTCTAAATTGTCAAAATGAAACACTCTCAAGCTCCAAAACTATTTGACAGATATATGTTGAATTTGGCATGAAAGATCCTTGTCATAGAAGGAGATGTTAATATTACTACTACTACTGATAATAATAATAATAATAATCTAATATAAAAAAAGAATTCACTGTTTGAAACATACATAATAAAATAATTTAAGATTTAATGGTTAAAAAGACCAGACGAACATGAAATTGTTTGTTAATTATTATTGCTATTTATTAAAAATATAATTGAATTTTTTTTTTTTCCAATTTTCAGAATAATAAAATATTCATCTTTAGGAAATTGGACAGTTTTTTTTTTTTTTGCTTTGTTTTTTTTTTCTTTTGCTTTGTTTTTTTTTTCTTTTTTTTTTCCCCCCCTCTTATATACCATGGTGGTGATAACTCCAAACATCTCAAGTCCTACCAAGGATTATCACCACTTGTCACTCAGACTGCAGAGAACACCACAAGTTGTTCTCAAAGAGAAAACTTTGATGATGGCTTGTGAGTAAATAATAATAACAACAGCCACAACTATAACAATAACAATAATAACAACATTAATAATAACAACAGCCACAACGATAACAACAATAATAATAATATGCATGTCAATTCCTGTTCATACGTACGTTATCACCTTTTTTGCACTTATTAAAAAAAAAAAAAATGAAATCATCCGATCAGAAAGGTTGTGATTTGTGATTAATCTGATTTTTTTTTTAAATTAAGTTAAAAAAAATGCTGACTTTATCCATTCTAAAATGAATTGTTCACAAATCAAATAGATACAATTTCAAACAAAAATTTAAAAAATTGGCATTTGTTTTGTGTTTTTAAAAAATACTTAGTTGATGATGACAATTATTTTACAGGAAAAAAAAATGACTTTTCTTCTATAATATTAACCTTATACAGCACAATTATGTTGACACACTGGTTCTCGCCAGATCAGCGAAGTTAAGCAATGATTAATCTAGCCAGTACCGGATGGGTGTCCATTTGAGAAGGCTAGGCACTGTATGTGCTGCGCTGAGTTGTAGAAATTTCTAAGTTGGTATCTGGGGGTGCGTTTAACTCACTGGGGGAGATATACCCCTGAATCAATGGTAAATTACCGTTTTGTCTTCCTAAGATTACCATGGCGCTATAATTTGGAGAGCCATAGTCGCTGACACTGTTAAAACAGCAGGGCCACTGCATGCATCCATGTGTATGTGTATATATATATATATATATATATATATATATATATATATATACACACAGCATATAGAATAGACAGACGTTCATAACGGCACAAATCCTCAACGTTCATTACGACAATGATGATGGTTGTTATAAATCGGTGAATTCAACATGAATAAAAGAGTAAAACAATTCAAAATACACAGCACATAGAATAGACAGACGTTCGCTTCGCCGGTAGTATGTATATGTGTGTATGTATTTGTATGTTTGTATGCATATGTATGTATATATGTTTATGTATTTGTATGTTTGTATGCATATGTATGTATATCTGTGTATGTATATGTTTGTTATATGTATTGTGTATGTATGTATGTATGTATGTATATGTATGTGTGTATATGTATGTATGTATGTATGCCAAGGACCATCTTAAATGTCATGTCTGCTTGAGCGTGTGAATTCGCTGGCAGGACTAAAAGAAAAAAAAAAGTTTATCTTCAGGCTCATGGACTTTCAGTGACTGAGGGAGTGGTACTCATCTGACCAGACGTTGCAATCATTATATATATATATATGTACAGTTTTGAATAAAATCGGCAGAAGTTTCTCAAGAGCTCTTTCGGCTATCATCTCATCAGGAGGACATTGATAGCATACATAGACATATATATATATATATATATATATATATATATATATATATATATATATATTTTTTTTTTTTTTTTTTTCTTATCATATATACCAATCCTTATTTAAGAAGCTCAATGTAATTACAGGGCAATATAGAGAATAAATGACAAAAAACTATATTCCAAAATTCATGATGTTGACCATCTTATAATTTATTCCTTTAATTCAGTTAACTTGTATAATTGTATAAGTCAACTGAATTAAAGGAATAAATTATAAGATGGTCAACATCATGAATTTTGGAATATAGTTTTTTGTAATTTATTCTCTCTCTCTCTCTCTCTCTCATATATATATATATATATATCTTCTATAATATAAAACTGAACGTCTGTGTGTGTGCATGTGTCTCTGGTCACGAATAGGCTCCTATATGGTTAACTATTTTAAAAAACTGATTACATATAATGATAGATGATGTATCGAGACACAGGAATGGGTATGTTTGATCTGGCAGAACGGTGGTTCATTAAAATTGTGGGCTCTGCGTTCGCTCCTGGTCCACAAAATATGGAAATAAAAAATTTTTAAATTAAAAAAAAATTGTTTACAAGTGTTTTTGATATAGATGTACATAATAATACTTTGATAAGTATGTTTTAACTTAAATAGGGATGATATAATAAAATTGTGAGGTCTGCGTTCGCGCATGGCCTCCATAGAATGGAAATGGGCACAAACTTTAATAAAGACTTTTCCTATCTATCTGCGTAAGTATACTTTGATAATTATGTTTCAGTTTGAAAAAATATGGTATGATAAAATTATGGGGTGTTCGTTTGCACCTGACCTTCATAGAATGTAAATATGTCACAAAGTTTAACAAGGTTTTTTTAATATAGATCCACAGAATATTGTGATAAGTGTTTCAGTGTGAACAGGTATGGTATAATAAATTATGGGGTTTATCTATTTTATTTTTACTTTCATCATATTTTGCTTTGGGTTTTGATACCCCCAAATTTACAACCCTTCCTTTTCATAACCTATCATACTTTCATAAATCAGAGTCCATTTTCTGTAGGCTGTTTTTGAACCCAGTCAACGGCAGGTACTTTTGCTAGTATATATATATATATGTATAAATAAAAAATCAATATGAAAAATATATAAATGTTTATATCTTTTTTGTATTTATTTCCTGTGTGTGTATGTATATTGTTGAGACGAAGTAGGTTAATTTCACAGTCGGATTTCGGCGCGGTTTGCTTGATCTCTGTTGGTTAATTGAAATTCTTGTGTGCAGGGCGTTTGCTCAGTTGGTAGAGTGCTTGCCTTGCATGCAAGAGGCTCGGGTTTCGAATCCTGAGTTCGGATGTGTCTAACTGATGAGCCCAAATGAGAGCGAAACTCGAGTCTTGGACTTCCAATTCTTTGACTGTCATGGCTCTTGTGGGCTGCGACGTTGTTTGGCTGTGGAATTTATTATATATATATATATATATATATATATATATATATATATATATATATATATGTTTCAGTGGAATCCCAATTCAAAGAGACCACTTCATCAGATCAAAAAGAATATTGATTCTTTTTGATCTGATGAAGTGGTCTCTTTGAATTGGGATTCCACTGAAACATGTATGCACATATGTAACCAATAATGTATTTATAATAAACAGACTATATACCAGCTCTGTCCTACATTGAGCTCTCTTTAATAATCATGTAGGTTTCATTGGATCTACATCTAGGAAACCAATCTATACAACCATTATTTATTGATATGTGTGCGTGTGTGTGATATTGGCCTTGACAGACATTGATTTTTTTTTTCAACAGCAATAATAATAATTCCATTCACACTTTCATTGGAAGAGTGCAGAGAAAACTGATGGTCATTTTTAGTAATAAACTAATGGTAAACGGCTGTTGCGATATTGCAAAATGATTTGCAATGCTTATGGAAAGCGATAGAGATTACTTGAAAACTGGAGAAATGTTTGTAGACTTAAAAAAACTCGTACGAAACCTTGGTTAACATAAATTACGGATCGTGATGCTGACACCTCCTGGATTTTCTCCAAAGCTTTGCTAGCCAGATAGTTCTGAGAGTACCATGTTGCAATTGTCCTTACAACACAGAGAAAAGGTTAGATTCTTTATAAAGGGAAAGAGCAGGATGTTTAATGCAACCGTTTTCTTTGTTTGTGTATAAAGAAGAAAGATAAAACTATGTAGATAGCAGTTACACACCTAAATATTGTTTAAATTTGATTAATAAATTATTGATTTTAAGGGAAGGGTGAGGTAAAGTTTAGCCTTATAAATAATTAGTGGGCGTATCTGGCGTTGCCCGGATGCGTGGAGGTGTAGTAAGGAACCAAGGGGATGGGGGGAGTAAAAAGTGGTAGTAACGGGGGGGGGAGGTCAAAACAACAGTAGTTAATCCAATGGAGACGATGATTTACGAAAATGTCGGTGAAAAAAGCGACCCCTCTTTGTACAAAAAAGGGCCTAATTGAGGGTAAAGGAATGAATGTTTTGGGCCAATTTTTTATATTTGTCATCCAAAGGATTGAGCTTCAAAACGGTACCAATCTCATGAGGATCCGTCGCATGTGTCGAAAGTTTTTGATACGCACACAAACATTTTGCCCTTTATATATATATACAGAAGATTATAACCTTTTTTTTTTTTTTTTTTTTTTTTTTTTTTTTACATAGTGATCACCACTTATCAAGGCCTGGAAGCCACTCAGGGATAAGGGTTATTGCAAGTATATTACGTTAGTGTGGAGATTTGATGAAGTGTTTACTTAAGGGGACGGTTCATTAGGAATTTGTTAACATTGGACTTGAAGACATCCAAGTTGTAGTCCGGTGGGAAGCAGGCAGACGGAACAGAGTTCCACAGGCGTGCAGTTCTAAGAAAGAAGCTTTGTTCATGGAATCCGCGTTATGTACAGATATAGAGTGGGGGAAATTTTTCACAGTGGATTCAGCTAAACGGAAGGTTTGAGATTACATTGACCTAAATGTTGCGATGAGAACTAAAAAATCCAAATAATCTGAATTATCAATCCTCATCTAAAAAATTCATAAACATAATTTCTTTACTTTATTTTTATTATTAATTATTACACTTTACTTGCCTTATATTTTAAATTAGAGAATATAAAAATTGTTATCTCCCTTATAACTAAAATTTTATTTCTTTTTCTGTATAAGTTTTAAAAATTAAACCTTTCACGCACTTGAGTATTACAAATAACAATGCTGTTTTAATAGAAGTGTTAGACTTGATTAATGAATTGTTAATTTTAAAGGAGGCGTGAGATAAGTTTTAGCCTTATAAATAATTATAACCTTTCACCTTCCGTGCCACTTAGTATCATGAATAACAATTCTGTTTTATTGTCTTTTCCTTGTTGTCATTATTTTATTTTCGTAGTCCGCAAGATAGCCAGAATTTTACTGAGCCGAATGAAGCATCAGGTTGCGGAGGGGGACTCAATTCCCATGGTTACCTACATAACACACCTGCGGATTTCAAGTAAGTTGTTCATTGGACTTTCTTCTGAACTAACATATAAATAAATAAATATGCAGTTAACTGTTATGGATGGATTTTGTTTTATGTAAGTATGATGAGAATAAACGAAATAATATTCCAATGAGATGGAGAATGTGAGAATAATATTCAAGACCTGGCTCGGTCATACAATGTATTTAAATTTATGAAGATTTTTTATTTATTATTACAGAGCCAATTCTCTATTATATATATATATATATTTATATATATATATATATAAATATATATATATATGATTACTGATTTTAATCACATAAATTAATATACGAAAGTATAAATTTATGCGTAAACTTTAAGTATTTACTTCAACAGTGCTCAATACGTAGGTAGAGCTAGGTAATAAGTTATAAAATATATATGGCAATGAAGCTACACAGAATATTCCGCATTTCATCCATGCTAGGATTCATCAGGCTAAAGAATATTCTGTGTAGCTTAATTGCCATATATATTTTATAACTTACTATATCTATCTATCTATATATATATATATTTGAAATTGGTATATTTAAGCAGCATTTTTTCATTCAAGCAAACATTAAATGCTATGGAGATACTTTGCTTTATGAATCTTTCTTTTGATTTTCCGTATAATATTTTTCATATAAAACTCGAAAATATGATGATGGTTCCATAATTGTTACTTTTACGAGCACTTTCGATTTGTCCACAAATCATCTTCAGGTGTTGAGTGAGAAGGAGCGAAAATGTGGAAATGTGACAGCAACAATTATGAAACCTTCATCAATATTTTTGATTTTGATATAAAAAAGATTACACGGAAAATCGAAAAAATAAAAACAAAGAATCATCAAGCAAAGTATCTCCGTTGCATTTAATAATGTTTGCTTGAATATATATATATATATATATATATATATATATATATATATATATATATATATATATAAGTAGATTGTAGTTTGCTTGAAGCATTGTTGAAGAATTTTACCTTATATATATATATATATAGTAAGTTATAAAAATATATATCGCAATTAAGCTACACAGAATATTCCAGGTTTCATCCATGCTAGGATTCGTCTGACTTATGCCTGACGAATCCTAGCATGGATGAAACACGGAATATTCTGTGTAGCTTAGTTACATATATATATTTTTATAACATACTACCTAGCTCTCCCTATGTATTGAGCACTGTTGAAGTAAATACTTAGAGTTTATGTATAAAATAATACTTGTGTATATCATTTTATGTGATTAAATGAAGTAGTCATATAGATATGTTTTTTGCTTAAATTTCATTCAGAAAAACATGAATTTTCAGAACAGAATTATACCACACAATTAATTAATCTGTGCTCTTATTCTCTTCAGGATTCTGAGATATATATATATATATATATATATATATATATAGATGTATGTATGGACTAGCAGGCTGCCTGGCATTGCCCAGCCATAAGATATGATTAAATATATTTTAATTAATACAGATTACATATTTATTATTATAGAGACAATTACGTGCCAAACTTTCACGAAAAACACTTGTTTAGCTGAAACCACTATCAATAATTTCCCCCACTATTTATCTGTGCCTAAACCTACACGTAGATTCCATGAACAAAGCTTCTTTCTTAGAACTGCACGCCTGTCAAGCTGTCTTCCGTTTACTTGTTTCCCACCTGACTACAATATGGTTGTCTTCAAGTTCAACATGAACAAGTTCTTGATGAGTCGTTCCCTTAAGTAATCCAGTTTCCCAAAATTCCACTACTAACAGTTACTATGATATTGTCCCATTGGCTACCCTTATCCTCGAGTGGCTTCTGGACCTTGGTAAGTGGTGACTCCTTTGTAAAAAAAAAAATTCCATCAATTATTATATTAAACCTAATATATGGTAGTAAGATCAAAACTAATAAATATATATATATATATATATATATATATATATATATATATATATAGATATATACTAGCAGAAGTACTCGTCGTTGGCTTGGTTCATAAACAGCCTACAGAAAATGGACTGTGATTGATGAAAGTATGATAGGTTATGAAAGGGAGGGGGTTGTAAAGAGATAGGTTTTGATACTCAAAATTTTGACCCTGAGCAAAATATGATGAAAATAAAGATAATTTTCACGAAAATATATTTTTTTATATCAACTTTGTTTCCATTCGTAGCCAAGAGTGATCAACAAAATGATGTTTCCTTACAAAGAGAAAATGTTATATATGTAATAATATAAATATACAAGAAATAAATGTTACCATAGTCAATAAAAGTTACTTTTATGGTAGAAAAGTTCATTGGTTTGTATTTTTAAGTAGTTTGTAAAAAAAAAATTTTTTTTTTTTAATTCACGAACCGTTTTAAAAAAAAAAAAATGGCAGCGACTTTGAAATGGAGAGCCCCGTTTTCAATTTGAAGGAGGGGCACATGAGCATTCTGTGTTAACAATTGAAGAGAATTCCGTCAACAAAAGGAATATTTATAAACATTTTAATGTTTTCCGTTATTTTGTGCTTGAGGAATATTCGATTATGGCATGTGTAATTTATATAAAAATTATTTCTAGTAGTTATCGCCTCAAATTTCATTTTAATTTCGGTTCGCTGAAATTATTTCAAGTAAAGAGTATTAAAAACTATTTCAAAACGGAAAAAAAACATGAACTGAACTTTTATTGACTATGGTAACATTTATTTCTTGTATATTTATTTTTTCGGGTAGTCGTTTGTTGGCTTTTCTGCTAAACACTCTTACTAAATAATATCGATGAAATATCGGAAAACAAAGAAACAAAAACAGTTTTGAAAAATAATGAAGCTTTACTTACTTTAGTAAAATAATCCGAAACAGCAAAATGGGATATTAAAAAAGTAAACACGTAATAACTTTAGTTTTTTAAAGCAAAGAATCGATATAAATATGAATAAGAAGAAAATGGCGCCTTTTTTAAGCAGAACAGCTTCGTTTCAGTTTTACAGTATTGAACGGTGTAGTATTGCGCCGTCGGATTAAGGGTTGTATTATTGTAATGTAAAGTACACACAGAAAGGGTTGTAATCAACTGAATTCCTTCTAGTACACTGACAAAAAAGCTTAAACAGATATATAAATAAAAAATTAAAAAGTTATGTAAATGTTTTTAAAAAGACACGTAATCACGTGAGCAGGATTTTTTCCTTCTTTTGACACGATAACAAATAACGTTCTTATTTTTTATTATTTATCTATTTTCGAAAGAGTGCCATGTGCAAGTGGAGAAGGAAAAAAACAGAGTTATGCAAAATTTGTATCAAGAATTGTCTAAAGTAACAACTTTTTTCTTTTTGCTTTCACTTTAATAAGAACGTGAATTTATGAGGTACTATGATTCAACTCGAAAAAATAAATAAAAGCTAACGTGAATTAAGATTAAAGTTAAGATGTTATTGTGGGCCCTCACCCCTTTTAAAAAACCTTGTTAAACTTTGTGACATATTTACATTCTATGGAGGTCAGGCACGAATGAACACCCAATAATTTTATTATACCATATTTCTTCAAACTGAAACATAATTATCAAAGTATACTTACGTAAATTGATATGAAAAGTCTTTGTTAAAGTTTGTGCCATATTTCCATGGAGTACAGGCATGAACGCAGACCCCACAATTTTATTATATCATCCCTATTTAAGTTAAAACATTCTTATCAAAGTATTCTTATGTACATCTATATCAAAAACCCTTGTAAACGTTTTTTTTTTTCATTTTTTATTTCCATACTTTGTGAGCCAGGCGCGAACGCAGACCCCACAATTTAATGAACCACCGTTCTGCCAAATCAAACATACCCATTCCTGATCCTCGATACATCTATCATTATATGTAATCAGTTTTTTAAAATAGCCAACCATATAGGAGCCTATTCGTGACCAAACACACACACACGTTCAGCTTTATATTATAGAAGATATATATATATATATATATATATATATATCCACATTAAAAACCGACATTGTCTCTAACTCTGCCCTTGTGGGGAGATAAGTAAATAATAATATTATTATTATGTAAAACTATCACCATTATTAATACTTTACTATATTTATCTATTAATATTTTTGTATTAACTATTGCTATTATCATTACGATAACTATTAATAACATTATTTTTACTGTTCAACAAATTTGTTTCAGATATTGAAATCAATTGTCTTTTTTTTTTACCCTTGGTAATAAATGTTAAAATTTTAAAAAATAAAAAATACAACACAAACGGCTAAAATAATTCATGTGAACCCTTTCGAACATTGTTTTGAGTTTTTTGGGGTTTTTTTCAACATTGTTCATTTCATTTCCATACTTTTTTGTGACGAAGAGTAGAGGACCGCTTGAAAAATAAAAAATAAAATTTTAAATACAAAGAAATAACATTGTTTTCGTACTTCAAAAAACCCTCATAACCTTGAAATCCCTATTCTAGAAGCATACATCGACTTTTAACATTTTAAATATATATATATATATATATACATGTAAGCATGTGTGTAAATGTTTATATTTATATTACGATGGATGGATGGATGGGTTATTTAATCAGCATATCAACCTTTGTGGGTCATTTAATGCTGGGTTTTTTTTTGGGGGGGGGGTTATCAACCCCTTCTGGGCCATTCAATGCTGAATCTAGTCATTTTGGGGTTAGTATTTGATGTTGTATCCAGTTATTTTATAGGATTTATATTACGCGTTTATATAAAGAATGCAACTCCTATGACATGAACTATCTTTAAATCGTGTAAAAGTAATTGTATGTGTGTTACACGTTATTGATTTAATTATATAGACACATTTTATCGAAGAATAAATTAACTTTATCGATAAAATAAAGAAATAATGAGTCGGATTTAATGTACTAAAACATGAAATAGTCATTAAGTCTGTGAAAAAGAGATGACCTTGATAATAATAATAAAAACAAAAATGACCTTACAGACGCGGAATGACCACTTTAGATCAAAGTAAAGATAATTACACCCTTAAACTAAAATATAGCCATACCCACCCCGCTGCTAAGATGTTCTGGCCAACCTGAAATGTATTTCCCCTTCTCCCCTCCCATTCCTCCCCACCCGCATTTAAGTCACACCCACAATATCTTTTTATATACAAAATGAGTGAATCTTGATTTTGACTTCAATATTGTTCATTTTTTCGGTCTGATGAGGTGGTTTCTCTGAATTGAAATTCCACTGAAACATGTATGCACATATGTAACCAATAATGTCTGTATAATAAATATACTATATACTTGGTCTGTCCTTCATCATTTAATAAACACAGGGTTTTCAATAATTCTAGGAAACCAAACTATACAACCATTATATTTATATATAAATGCACCTGTCATCCCTTGTTTAAAAGATAGAATCACTGATCGTCAGAGACAAGATTCCAGCAAGCACGCCCAGACAGTTCATGGAGCTTTATATATATACTAGTGGGGGGGGGGTACCCGGCGTTGCCCAGGTGTTTGGAGGTGTAAAAGAAAAAATAAGTTTTAGTAGGAAGGTAGGCTTGAACCCCAACGCCTTGACGCGAAGGTGGAAACAAAATGGAAAAAACCCTGAGACCTAACCATCTCGGCCATGAGGGGAGAGGAATTGATAAGCGTGTTAAGTTAACGTTTATAAAGTGAAATTGACAGGTGCGAGGAAGTTAAATCGCATGATGTTTGACCTTGAAACATGATGTAAGCAATGGTTGTTCAGCAGTTAAGATTTTGTGCAGGGACAGTTTTTACAGAACTTTGGGGAAGAGAAAGCAGCTCCCCCGTTTATTAGAGGAGTGTCTCGAAATGAAACCAACTGTTTGATATGACGGTAAAAAGCCGTCATTAACGAAACATTTACATTTCTGGAGACCACCAGCTGTGGGCCGGGGAGGTGGCTATTCGAATCAAGTTTCGCTTTTTTTATACTGAAAAATGAAAGCAATATGCAGCGATCCAAAAATCTGGAATATTTAGCTTTTCAAAGTTGAGCAAATTAGATAGACAGGCGACTCCCCGTTGTTAACTCGTAGATATTATGATTTAGACATGATATGAAAACAATTGGGAATGAGGGAGCCGAGTGAGCAGCCCCCAGAAAAAAGCCTTTTGTGGACATACATACATACATACATACACATTTTGCCTTTTATATATATATATATATATATATATATATATATATATATATATATATATATATATATATATATATCTTACGGATTTCAAAAATTAAAAAGTATCTTTGGTGTCATAACTAGAATCGAAACCAAAACATTTAGTGCCGCAGCTGCATTCCCTATAATTTGAGCTATCAACAAATAGATGAGAAAGATTTAAAATGAAACTCTTTCAAGCTATGAATGAATTAGCGCATGCGCAAAAGTAATAAAAATATGTCGGCAAGTTGAA
Source organism: Euprymna scolopes (assembly GCF_053919585.1). Classification (NCBI taxonomy): domain Eukaryota; kingdom Metazoa; phylum Mollusca; class Cephalopoda; order Sepiida; family Sepiolidae; genus Euprymna; species Euprymna scolopes. The sequence continues at coordinate 124,334,684 of NC_136499.1, read as the reverse complement.
CTGAACATTGATTGGAACAAAAACAAATATTTTAGAAGGCAAAACCGGTATTGTAAAAAAATAAATAAATGAATAAAAATAAACAAATTACAAATAAATATTCTACGGGGTAATGTCTGGTTGGGTCAGCTAGCGGTTGAGAAGAAAACATAAAAATAAAGAACAGGGCAGATAATACGAGGGGTGGATTTTTATTTTTAGGTGATTATTTTAAAATGTTTTATATTAGCAGTCTGGACTGGACTGGACTGGACTGGGCCATTTTTTTTTTTTTTTAATAAATTGTTGCTAAGTATATTATTATTTTGGCAATAACATGGTATAACAATAACAAATGAAAATTGGCTGGAGTGGAGTAAAGTTTGATTTATTAAGTTAAATCTTCAAGCCCAATGCAAACAAATTTTTATTGAACTGTTCTCATAAATAATCTAATTATATCAAATTTACACCACAAACGATTACTACACTACAGTCCTAATAACTACATACGCACATTAACTTTTATCCTCGAGTGGCCTCTGGACCTTGATATGTTGTAACTCCTTTATAAAAAAAAGATTGGGGTGTGAGTTTGAAAATTTGACAAGATAATGTTGTATGTAAGATGCCTTCTATCATATGTATGTCGATAAGTCGTCAGTTATTTTTTATGGAAATCGCTCCAGACTAGGCATGGAGCCACTTGATTTAAGGATCTAAAAAAAAGAGCAAAAACTAACCAACAATAAGTATTAAATTATTAAAAAAATTTTTAACTTTGATTGCAGACACATTTCTGTACATGTTATTCATCCATTCAAATAAAGATTTTACTCGTTATAAACCATCCTTGGTGTATGATTACTATTTCCTATTAATTTCAGTGTTATGTGACCAATAGCTTAAGAGTTTATCGGTTAAATATTTTCACACAGGCACATATATGTATGCATACTTATATCTACTGTTTTACTTCTACAGATGATAACAGTAGTTTGAATTATGCAAATTATTCAATCCTTATAAAGTAACCTCTGTTTTTGTCATGATCATCTTTCATTCTTGTTAGCTCTTTACATCAAGTGGTTTCACACCTTGTCTGGAGCGATTTCCATTTAAAAAAAACCAAAAAACTTTTTTTGTAGTATTACAAAACCTTAATTCTATTTGCATTTCTTTTGTTTTGTCATTCAGAGTCAGTGAAACTGATTTTATGGAGTTTCCCGACATAGATAATCACGATGATTATTATGAAATAAAAAATGAAACTATCTACGTCAAGGACCAGAGAGGAGTTTACATAATATATGACGAAAGTCTTAATGATTTCAAGTAAGTAAAAAATGTTTTATTTTTCTTAATATTTCTTTAATAACGTATCACTATGAGTCACATCTTCCACTTCTGGTGCGGATTGCGAACCAACGTGATTTATTTTTCATCATTCCTTCCGATCTAGGGCAAGTTGGTTGATGGACGCCCAACTGTTGAGAGACGTCCAATCAAAAACATTTTCTCTCCACCTCCACCTTCTCCTTGGCTTTCATCTGTCCATTTTGCTATCTAACATACCCTCAACGCATAACTTTGACAGGCCAGTGGTTGAGCGTTTGACATGACCAAAAAGTTTAAGGGTTTTATTTCTGATTACGTATTAGGTGTACGGAAAGTAGTTTGATGCAGAGTGGATTTTTTTTTTTTTTGGATCAGGTGATGCCCTATAATAAAATGCATTACGTGATTTTGAAACCCCTCAATGCAATTGGCTAGATGTTTAGTCCATGTTATACAATCAATGCGATTGGCTAGATGTTTAGTCCATGTTATACAATCAATGCGATTGGCTAGATGTTTAGTCCATGTTATACAATCAATGCGATTGGCTAGATGTTTAGTCCATGTTATACAATCAATGCGATTGGCTAGATGTTTAGTCCATGTTATACAATCAATGCGATTGGCTAGATGTTTAGTCCATGTTATACAATCAATGCGATTGGCTAGATGTTTAGTCCATGTTATACAATCAATGCGATTGGCTAGATGTTTAGTCCATGTTATACAATCAATGCGATTGGCTAGATGTTTAGTCCATGTTATACAATCAATGCGATTGGCTAGATGTTTAGTCCATGTTATACAATCAATGCGATTGGCTAGATGTTTAGTCCATGTTATACAATCAATGCGATTGGCTAGATGTTTAGTCCATGTTATACAATCAATGCGATTGGCTAGATGTTTAGTCCATGTTATACAATCAATGCGATTGGCTAGATGTTTAGTCCATGTTATACAATCAATGCGATTGGCTAGATGCTTAGTCCATGTTATACAATCAAGGCCATTTAAAACTACTGGGAGGACACAAGTTAAATAAACTTTACTTTAACAGTTATCAGCACCCTTTTTGATTTTAGAATGGTGCCGTGTTTTTGGAAAGCTGCCCAACCCAGCCCTATTCTGTGTTTCAATGTCGTCTCATGATCACTAGAGAAAGTCAGTTTATGCCCTAAATAAATGAATTGGGTGACGTTTGATGGGTTTACTGTGAATAGTCATGTTTAGGTTAAACTATGATTTAGCTGTAGACATACATTCTGTTTTCTCTGGATTTATTTCTAACCCTATCTCCTTTGCATTCTTTGCTAATATATTCACAAAAACTTGAAGTTTATGTGTGCAGTCATTAACAAGAGCGATGTCATCAGCGTAGAACAGGGTGGAGATGATTTAGTGTGGAGTCATAAACAACTGTGATGTCATCAGTGGAGGAGAGGTTGGAGAGGATTTGTTCATCTATAGAAAAATCACTTTGGCAAGTCTCTTCTATTTAATTAAACTCAAATTAATAACATAACGTTTGTCTAAATAATACATGATCTTCATTATTTATTAGAGCTGTAATCTAGTCCAGAAACCAACACGTTGTAGTCTCAGTTGCAAATTAGACAAAGAATAGGAAATAACTTCAACTCCATTTTTCGTAACAACATCTATTTCCTTATTCTCCCACCACATGACTTCTCGTTACAGCTGTGACATCTTTCACGTGACTGTCTTCTCAAATGTGCTCTCCAACATCATCTACATCTCTAACATGATCGTCTTCTTCAACATGCTCTTTCCTTTTTATTTCTATTTCCTTACTGTAATGTAATTTCCCTCATGGCTCATTATTTTCATATAGCCGTCCATGCTATGTTACAGAGCAACTTCTTTATTGGCTTTTTGATTATCTATATATTTCATGGCCTCTGTTTAGAGACAATGGATACCCCCTGTAACTGCACGTAAAATTATGCAGCAAGAGTTGTGCAATCTCCAGCCATACCTTTCCTAAGTCGGTACTGGTTGATTTCCAGTGGAATGAGACAACTGGAAATAACATTGAGATAAGTAGAGAGAAACTTTTCCTGACACAATGTTTTTTTTTTTTTTTTTTTTTGTTATTTTCCAGTGCACTCGAAGAAGATATACTCTTACTTGGTTCGTATTACATCGATAAAGATAAAAACTCACGAAATAAATTTCGAACAGACAAAGATTTTCTTGGTAAGGAACAGGTAAGCTAAAACAAAAAATTTCTTATGCTGACGTATCGATTTCGTGATAAAAATGTTATTCCAAACTTAGAATAGAAAGTTAATCTCGGATTCACTTTCGACAACCTCGTAACTCTTGCTTCCCTTATTTTGTCCCTTAGTCTTCACATTCAATGAACGATGTTTCTGACAAAGGGGGAAGAATTGCTGTTTTCTGAATCAGAATTTGCCCATCTTATACTTATTGTTGGTTAGTTTTAGAAGGCATCTTACATTAAACATTATCTTGTCAGATTTTCAAACTCAAACCCCAATTTATTTTTTTTATAAAGGAGTTACAACATATCAAGGTCCGGAGGCCACTCGAGGATAAAAGTTAATGTGTGTATGTAGTTATTAGGACTGTATTGTAGTAATCATTTTGGTGTAAATTTGATATAATTAGATTATTTATGAGAACAGTTCAATAAAAATTTGTTAGCATTGGACTTGAAGATTTAACTTAATAAATCAGACTTTACTTCACTCCAACCAATTTTCATTTGTTATTGTTATACCATGTTATTGGCAAAATAATAATATACTTAGCAACAATTTATTAAAAAAAAAAAATGAACCAGTCCAGTCCAGTCCAAACAGCTAATATAAAACATTTTAAAATAATCACCTAAAAATAAAAATCCTGCCCCTGTTCTTTATTTTTATGTTTTCTTGTCAAACGTTAGCTGACCCGACCAGACATTACCCCGTCGAATATTTACTTGCAATTTGTTTAGTTTTCTTTTTTCTTTTTTTTTTCTTTTTTTTTTTTTTTACAATATCGGTTTTGTCTTCTTAAATATTTATTTTTGTTCCAATCAAAGGGAAGGGAAGTGATTCTGTATAGATTGACTACAGAATTAAAATCCTTTCTATAAGATGGCAACCATTTGAAAATAATTCTGACCTGGACAAAGTATTTTCTGGAAAGAATAAAATAAAATTACACAATATTCTTATTAATAACATATAATGATTCAAAAGAAAAATTGATGAATTAGAATCAAATATGGATTTTGTAGAAAGAAAGCTGTTGATCATAGACTAACTTTACTTTATATAGAAGATATAGAATAAATAAATGTAATTCTTTATTTAATATACATTATTTGTTTCATGTTTTTTTTTCTCTCAAGTCTAACAATTTCCAGATTCCTGGCTATGCATCTTTGCATGTTGACCGTTTTGGCATCCTACTTGATGCCTGGACACAAGAAGTATCCTTTCACAACTGCAAAAAAGATGTAAGTGTTCCTAGTTTTTAAATTTTTTTCTTTTTAATAATTTAATTTTTACTTGACTTGATAAAAATACGGTGTCTGTTTCTTTTCATTTGTGTTTTAGAAGCACCGATCCTATTAAAACCTATTTTATTAATTCCTAACTGCTTATCTAAGTATTAATTTATTTGCCCGTACATCCAGTGTCACAAAAAACATCGTCATCGCAAACATTAATCAATGAGAAGTGAGTTACCTCCCTTTAAAAATTATTAAGACTATTTCTTCTCCAAACTTTTACAAAAACAAGAACATGGTCATCTGTTTAAGGTTTCAAATTGGCTGTTTTATTTTATAATTAAAAAAAAAGTTATATTAAGAGGAGACTAGGTTTTTTTTTATTATTATAATTTTCTTTTAAAGTTAAAAAAAAAATGTGCAAATGAATTGATGTCTGTTCTTTTATAATTTATATTAAAAAAATTATTCAGAAAAAAAAAAAAAGTGTTGTGGTGTGAATTTTCATTGAAAAAAATGTAAATTTTTTAAAATCCATCCTTTTTTTTGCTTTAAAAGGTTAAAAAAAGAATTTGCTAAAAAATTATTTTAAATTTGTAATTTTTTTATTTTTTATTTTTATTTATAATGTGTTTAAAAAATTTTCAACTACAGTGAAATTTTCATGCTAGTTATTAATTATTATTATTAATTATTATTAATCCCTAGCTACTGCATGGTTAGGGTTTAATAAAGATTTGTCACCATGTTCTGTGATTTACTGGAGTAAAAAATTAAAATAATTACTTTCATAACCTTCTCAAAAATCTTTGCTAGTAATCATCCCTGACAATGGATCTGGACGCGTCTGAAAGTAGTCGAATCAGAAGTTAATATGGTAGTTACATCGACCTGTTCTTGCCAGAAACAAGAAAACTAGTAAGTTAATGATAAAAGATCAGAACTAAAATATGTAGACTGAACATATCTATATTATTTAATGAAACATGCTGCTTAACTAATATATACACTATCTGGGAGTCTTGACATTGCCTGAGATTAAACAATGATCGACGGATGTTTCAAACTCCCATATTTTTATTGTCATCGTAATTAGTGAAATCAACAATTTTTTAATCAAATCAATTGATTGCCTCCTCTAGTTTAGGACACATCGTGGTGCACTGGAAAGAAGCTTCACATGCTTTCCTTGCAGTAACTTAGTCCACAATACATTGTAGTCTACATTGCACTGTAGAGAACCTACTGTTGATTTTATAAAATTATTTTTTATATATAATGTCTTGAATTAGAGTATGCACTATGTTACAGATGTCCATCATTGTTGCAAGTTACAACAAAATCTGACGACATGCGTGTCCTAAGCACTGCATGATTTGACATGGGAATTACTCTTATTTTTATTTGTTTGGTTTTAGTTGATCCGATGTTATTTTGAAGCGTACTGCAATGTTTTTGATCAAGATGAACGCCGGTTGTTGGCTCAGCAAATCATACAAATTATCCATCAGCGACCACGTTATCATTCGAGATACACAACATATTTCAACAGCGCTTACTTTAATGAATGTATCAATCTGAACAAGCAGACGACATTGGTCAAAACGATTCTTAATCAACAGGTGAGACTTTTTTTTTATTTTACTGCTTTGATCTTATTTACTGCTTTGATCTTAGTTACTGCTTTGATCTTAGTTACTGATTTGATCTTAGTTACTGCTTTGATCTTAGTTACTTACATTAATGTTTGAAAATATATGTATGCTAGTTCTCTTAGTCTGTCTGTCTCTCTGCCTGTTACAACTTGATAATGATAAAGTGCAGCAAACTAAGTATTATGGTATCCGTTCGATGCATAGTTAGGGATTAATAAAGATTAGTTACCACAATACCACATTTACTCTACAAGTTTTTTTTTTCTGAAACTACTGAGCTGATCTAGCTGAAATTTTGTATATGCTTTGGTTATGATAACATGCAGCAAACTAATAATAGTATAAAATAATATTACGTTGATATGATGATGATATCGAAGTAAAAAAATTTTAGACAAGAAAAATGTCTTCAAAGATACGTTGGAGTTCATTATTTTTAATGAAATCAAAGTGGAACAAATATTGGCAGTGTTTGCGGCCCATCGGGTCATGAGTGCGTCTAGTATATCTGTCAATCTGCAAAATATTAGACGTATAATATTCCTTAATTGATATGATTTTTGTGCTGCATGCAGTTTTTGTCAGGATCAATAATAATGGAAACCTGTGAATACATTAATCACACAAACTACATACAAAAATATTTCTCGGTTCTGGGATTGAGTTATTTTTGAAAAATGTTCTGTTTTAATTATTTGTAATTTATAATTAAACTAGCCTAGGTGCCCAGCATTGCCCGGGTATTTGGAAGTGTATGCTGAGCAAATGAAAAAAAAAAATGTTGTAGTGGGCAGGCAGGCAGGCAGGCTTGAACCCATGATGTGAAGGCGGAAAAGAAAGTGGAGTTGTGTGTAAGGCTGTTGGTTGAACAAAAAAAATGGGAAATTGCAAGCGGAAACAAAAAAAATAGGAGGAGTAGTAAGTAGGCTCGAAACCCATAACGCGCCAGAGGAAAAAAAAGGTGAAAAAAAAACAAAACAAATACTCTTATCAATGTGCCTACCACAGTTGTGACATTACGGACGGTCGAAATAATGCCTTTTATACGACGTCATTTACACAAGGTTTGAATGACTTGCAACAAATGTCAGCAAAAAAACACAACCCTTCTTATAGAAAACTGCTCAGTTGAGGGTGAAGAAATTTATGTTTTGGGCCAATTTTTCGATATTTGTCGTCTGAAGGGTCGAGCTTCAAAAAGATACCGATCTTGTGAAAATCCGTCGCCTCTGTCGAAAGTTTTAGGCAGGCATATATATATACATTTAAACAGACAGGTGAGATTTATATTAAAGACTAGCGAGGGGTACCCAGCGTTGCCCGGGTGTTTGGAGGTGTGTGGGGGAGGAGTTAAAAAAAAAAAAAGTAAGTATGAGGATCGAACCTGAACCGTTGAGGCAAAGTTGTAAATTAAAGTGTAAAAAAAAAAAAAAACGTGCGACGTTAATGATTGCTCCACCGCGAGATGCTAAAGGAAACATGTTTGAATTTATTTAATTACTTGAATTTAGCAGGTGCCCGTTTTAATGAGTTAATGAGGTCAAGTTTGACTGCGGGATAGTATTCATTTACTGCTGAACGCTTTTTCCCCCCTCCCCAAGATGTTATAGGAAAAAGACTAAGCCACATGCGGCCAGCGACAAATATTGAATATTTATCTTCCTGAAATCGAGCAAATTAAATAGACAGGCGAGCTTCGTTGTTAACTGTGAGATATTACAATTTATATGTGATATAAAAAGTTTTAAAAAGTTGTTAAGTGAGCGACCGCTTCTCTGAAAAAAGCCTTTTGTTGACATACAGAAAAAGCGAACACACATACATACATACATTTTCGCTTTTATATATATAGATGAACAAATCACTTGCTTCTCTTTTTCTTTCTTTTTCAACTTTCTGTGCATTTTTTTTTACTCCTATTATGCTATCTTGATTCAACCACTCTAATATATTTTTTGTCTCTTTGAGTATTCAGAGAAAGAGTGACTCTTTTTTTGTCTGTTATAATAATTTAAATTCATGTGCATCTGTACATACCATGAACACATTTGTAAATTAGATGTTAATAAGTCGTTTTTATTAGTATTTATATAAGAATAATATAAAACTTTGATACAATGAGGATAATATAGAAGTAAATAAACTTTTAGTTAGGACAGAAGAATGTCTTAAAAAATATATGTCAGTTGATGAATTTTTGAACGAAACCGAAGTGGAATAAATCGTGATAGTTTTATGACCTATCAGGTTACAGGTGTGTCTAGTACTTACTTATGATATACCCTAATCGATGTGATTTTTGTGTCGCAGGTACGTTTCGTATATTATAATTTGTGTGTGTGAGTTTGACTTAAATTCTGTGAAACGTATTTAAAATAAAATGAACATTTGATCCTTTCATTCTTGACCAATATAAAATTTTTTTTTTTTGTCTTAGATTGAAGATCAAAGAAATTACATTGCGCAGATGAACGAGGAAATGTATGGGTTGCCACTCTCGATAGTCAAGAAACATCCAATTTCAATTCACACCAACAAGTAAGCAAAAGACATTAATATCATCTCCAATTAAAAGAGATGTGAACTTCGAGTAAAAAAAAGCAAAGTTCAATGTTGAGGCAAGAGGTAGTGGGAGAGGGGGGGGTGCAACATGGACACTTTTTCCTTCAACACAAATGAATCTTTAAAAACTCAGGTATCTTTCTGTTGAACTGGAGAACACATAATTATAAATATTAGATTAGCTAATATTATTTAAAAACTATTTTTATATCCACATGTGTTTCATCTTTGTTAAGACTCATCAGTGTGGTTATAAATAGCTGATGTATCGACGGCAAAACATGAACTCGTACACACACTACACACACACGCACACACACACACACACACAGTATCCCTTATGATGCTGGGTTAAACAGAGCTGAGAGGGAAAATACAACGAAATACCATGATCTTATGTATGACATGAAAAGAAATTGGAATCTTAGGAAGATTTCTATCATTCCAGTAATTATAGGAGCAACTGAACTCATGAAAAAGAATCTTTTAAAAAAATACCTGACAAATATACCCGGTGTATCAAGTGCAAAGAAGATTCAAACAATTGCACTTAGATGGTTAGAATCTTATAAAGATCTCTCGGTTGGAATGTATAAAATAGGTGATTGTTTGGCATCTGATGGGATACTCCAATGAAATGAAATGATAAGAAAAATAAGAAAATGTATATATTATATTTTGTTTTGTTTTTCTGTCCATCTCAGTTTCACTTTTTTCTTGGAAACTACTCAGCAGATCTAGCTGAAATTTTGCATGCTGCTTTGTAATGATAATGTGCAACGAACTAAGTATTATGGTATCCATTCAATGCACAGTTAATGATTAATAGGGATTAGTATTTAATGCAAAAATGATCACAAGTTTAACCATATTGAACTATCAATTTGACATAAAGTATTCAACAAGTTATAAGTTTTGTCCATTTTTAACGGGCTAAAAATTCTAATATATATATATATAGAGAGAGAGAGAGAGTATTTTTATTTGTACAAACATTATTGGCTACATAGGTGCATACATGTTTCTGCAGTGCGTCTTTCATTAGATGAAAAATCATTTTCTAGACTGAATTCAAGACTTGTTCTTTTTATATAAACTTCTTTGAAACTTCAGTATTTATCAAAGAGTGCTCAATGAATGAATAGAGCATATTTGTAGTTTATTTATACCCAGGTGTTTGGAGGTGTGTGTTGAGCAAAAAAAAAAAAAAAATTGTGGTAGGAGGCAGACAGGCACGAACCCGTACTGCACAGGAGGAAAAGAACCTGAAAAAAAAAGGATGTGACGTCTTTGCTGTTGCGCCCATCACCAAACCGGAAGTGACGAATGTTTAAATTAAGGCTAGTCAATCAAAAAGAGGGGGTGACTTTCGAAAATATTAATGGAAAAAGCAACCCCTCCCTGTTGTAAAGTGCCCAGTTGAGGGTAAAAGAATTAATGTTTTTGGCCAATTTTTCAATGTTTGTCGTCTGAAGGGGTCGAACTTCAAAACGATATCGATCTTGTGAAAATCTGTCTCCTCTGTCGGAAATTTTAGGCAGACAGACAAACATGGTGATTGTCATTTCTTGACAGAAGAAGACCATCTTTTCCTTGCTTTATTGTAGATTATTCATTCATTTTCATGTACTTTTGAAATATTATTTTTTTTATTTATTTATTTTATTTGAATTTTTTTATTTGTTTTTTTTTATCATATATATATATACATTTATACACACATATATATACATGTGGAGATGTGATCAAGATGCATCAATTTCTATCTACTGTGGGAACGAAGGTGGCTCTTCAGACGAGCCCTTCTCTTACACAGTCTGTTGCAAAGGTCACACTTAAGCTGAGATTGAGGGATGCCAACTGGTGCTGCTCTACTGTGGACGTTCATATGACACTTCAGGCCTCTACTCGATTTACAGACCACAGAGCAAACAGAACATCTGTGCCCCACAGTGTTTTCCCCATCAAAGAAAGATTGATCTCCATGTGATCGCTTGTGGCTAGCCAGGCCAGCTCCGAATAAAGTCATTTTACCGCATAAATCACAGATGTGGTTCTGCACGAAAGCCTCCGACAGACTTGATAGATCTGACAGATTTTTCTTCCGGATATCACGCTTCATTTTTGCATGCTCATATTTTTTCTTCTCAAAACTATCACAGCTTTGATAGACCAAGGAGCGCCACTTTTTACGATCATTGGAAGCACTTTCCCAACTGAACTCGTCAATACCAAGAGCTTTAAGATTATCTTTGATGTTATCCCTAAAGCGTTTCCTAGGTTTATGTTGTGGACGCTTTCCTTGTGTAATTTCACCATAGAACAGGCACTTTGGCAATCTCTTGTCGTCCATCCTTGTCAGATGTCCAGCCCACCTTATCTGGTTGCGTATAATCAACTTCTCGATGCAAGGTACGTCAGCTTGCATGAGAACATCCACATCAGTTATAACAGCGCTCCACCTGATGCCCAGAATGTTTCTCAGGAATTTCTGGTGTACTCTCTCCATGACTTTTATGTGTCTACCATAAGTTGTCCAGGCCTCAGAAGCGTAAAGCAGGGATGGTAAAATACAAGATTGATAGACACTGATCTTTGTATGAAGAGTTATACCCCTGTCAGACCACACTCGCTTCTCTAAGCCACCAAAAGCCTTAGTGGCACGCTGTATCCTATAGTTGATCTCAGCATCCAGGGTTCCGTCTCTGGCAAGAGTACTACTCAAATACACAAATGTGTCAACCATGGCAAGTCTCTAGTTGTTGACAAAAATATTTGGTTCCACATACAAACTACCGGGTTGAGGTGTGAACATGACCTTAGTCTTCTTAAGACTAATAGTAAGCCCAAAAGACACACAGGCCCCTGAAAACAGATCATGATACCCTGCATATCCCTCTCACTATGGGCTACAAGATCGGCGTCATCCGCATAAAACAATTCATAAACCAGGTGCTGAAAGGTCCTTGTAGAAGCATGAAAACGACGAAGATCAAAGACCTTACCTGTGGTTCTGAAACGCAAATAAACACTCAGAAAACATTCCCTAAAGGCATAGGAAAGCATAGTTGCAAAATGAATTGAAAAAAAGTTTGGGTGCTGGAATATCACCCTGCTTCACACCATTGTCAACTGAGATGGGTTCCGACAGGCATCCGTTGAAGTTCAGTCGAGCCTTCATATTAGTGTGGAGCTCCCTGAGTAATCGTAGAAATTGAGGTCGGCATCCCAACCTCCCCAGAATTATCCATAGGACATTTCTGTTCACCGTATCGAAAGCCTTGGTCAAATCAACAAAAACCTGATAAAGCGGAACACGGTGTTCAGTACATTTCTCCTGCAACTGCCGAGCAGAGAAGATCATGTCCGTGGTTCCTCTGCCCAGACGAAAGCCACTTTAGCTTTCTGGAATGACGGATTGACAAACATACTTTAACAATCTATTGAATGGAACTCTGGAAAATACTTTGCCAACTGTTTCCAATAAACTTATCCCACGATAACTTCCACAGTCGGTCCTGGATCCCTTTCCCTTGTACAATGATATAAGAATTGCATCAACCCAATCCTGATGGGCGGAAAATCCCTTCCAGACATCAGGGATAAGATGAAGAATTTCATGAACAAGCTTATCACCCCCATGTAAGAGGACTTCCACAGGAATACTATCAAGCCCTGGAGCTCTCCCAACGTTCACTTCCTTGATTGTATCTCTTTCATACTCAGATGGGAACTCAGACATTACATGGATAATCTTCTGTTGTGATAAAATTCAGTCGAGGGTGAAAGAATGTTTTTGGCCAATTTTTCGATATTTGTTCTCCGAAGGGTCGAACTTCAAAACGATATCGATCTTGTGAAAATCCGTCTCCTCTGTCGGAAATTTTAGGCCGACAGACAAACATACATACATGCATTTAAACAGACAGGTGAGATTTATATTGTAGATTATTGGCTACATATGTGCATACTTGGTTCTTCCGAGAGACCATGTCATCAGACCAAAAATAATTTTCTAGAGCGAATTCAAGACTTATTCTTTTTATATGAAAGATTTATTTTAATCTACTTTTACTAAAGTGAAGAGAAGCTACAGCGAAATTACTGTAACTGGGAACGAGAGTTGGAATAAGGGAAGCGGTGAGGGGAAAGAAGTGGAAACAGGTGAAGAAAGAGAGAGTGGGAGTTAACAGCAGGTCAATCAGTTTATTGTTGGCCAAGTACTTTTGGGGTCGTGTTTTCTGCTATTTTATTTCACTCGCCGTAAAAATCTTTATTGGTGTCATTACATTTAGCGTTATGTATTCTATATCAAACTTTTATCTGTACTCTATATTAAGAACTACACAATGTGGTATACGAAGCTTCTTCCCGCTGCACTGCAGTGAGTTCCTAACAAGAGCAGGCAATCAATCAATTTGATTGAAAAATGGACGATTTCACAGATTTCGATGTAAATAAAACTATCGAAAGTGTTGAACATTAATTTATACTTATTCAACCCCAGGCAATGTCAGGTCTCTCTGCTAGTAAATAACAGTAATAATTTTACCATGTTTAAATATTCCACATATATACGGCATAATCGTGTTGACACACTGGTTCTTGTCAGATCACTGAAGTTAAGCAACGTTGAGCCTGGTTATTACCAGATGGGTGACCATTTGGGAATTCTAGGCGCTGTATGTGCTCTGCGCTTATCTCGGCATTTGTTTCCAGTCATCCTGAACGTACACTTCACTTGCGACTGCTATTTAACAATGTTGTCTCAGGAGAGGTGTGGTTGGAGATTGCGCAACTCCTGCCACAAAAATTTCATGTGTAGGCACCCCTTCATGAGTATCCATAGTCTGTAATAGACTGAAGGAGCCCCCCCCCCAAAAAATATATTCCACAATATAAAAAATCTAATTGATTGAATGAACATCACAAGAATATGCAGCAAAGATGCATGCATCTACCGTATATTTCAGCATATAAGACAACCCTTAAAATTAAAAAATCATCTTTAAAAACCAATATTTTATAAGATACCGGATTGATTGAGATTGTCGGACTGACTTCCTCATCTTGGTAGTTATAGACACAATGTTTCAGCCGTTTTGCCCTCCGGCCTTCATCAGGTGTTTTGTATCGAAACGGGGAACCGTTTGTTAGGAGCCTCGAACCCAACCCTTTATTATTACGGGGGTACCGTGTTCGGACTCCAGCTAGGCTCTGGGACATAGTTGCTGATTCTCTGTTTTGAATGTTACTTTTCACTGCCTTCGTTCAGGATTGAACTCAGCACCTTTGGGTAACTGTAAACTTTGATACAATGTCTAGGACCACTCGACCATATGTCACTAGTGAAAAGTAACATTCAAAACAGAGAATCAGCAACTATGTCTCAGAGCCTAGCTGGAGTCCAAACACGGTACCCCCGTAATGATAATAAAGGATTGGGTTCGAGACTCCTAACAAACGGTTTTACAATATTCCTGACTTCATCAAACCAAACATTGGTTAGTTGTTGTTTTTTTTTTTTATTTACTGTTATTTAATCCCAAACAAGGCACACAGAGCAACTTAGTTATGAGGGACTACTATTTGGGATCATATTTGCAGGGATACTATTTATGGAGTTGTGCAGTGAAAATGCTGAATCCAGTCATTTTGGTAAAAATTTTTACGCCTTAAGTTCTTCATATCTAAAGGTGTTTGGTTTCATTATTTTACGGCACATCAACCTTTTTCGGGTTATTTAATGCCAAATTTAGTCATTCTAGTAAATGTTTTTATGTTTTGAGTTTTTTATATCTTCAAATGACCAATTGAGAAAAATAATAGAGAGAAAAAGAAAGAAAAAAGAAAGAGAGAGGAAAATTGTTGGTTTGTTTTTGGTGTTGCAGGACATAATTGAGTTTTGCAGAATAGGTTAGATCAAGGTTACTCAAACTTCAGGACACCATGGAATCCCTGAGCAGGGTAAAGGTTTTTCAGAGACAATTTCTAAAATAAATATGCAAAATATTATTTTCAAATTTTAACACCTAACTAATGATAATGTTTACAACCATTTTTTGTTTTTGATTAATCAATAATTATTTTTATTATTGGAAGGAGTTTGAAGTCATATTGCAGGTTATTTTTTCCACTTTATGTCTCCCTAGTCAGACCCCTTCCCCATATCTAATACGGGATATCTAGCATCTAGAGAAAGTTATTTATTTGCGGGTTATTATCCTCATCACGTTATGACCAATTATTCCTCTGGCCTTCGTCAGGTGATAAACTGTGACGGAATAGAAGTGCTGAGTCTCATAACTGAATCTTCAGTAATTACTGCCTTAGTTGTTGTCTCTGTTGAAAGTCCGATAACTCTTGTATCTCTATTACCTCCCTTTCCCTGTACATATCCCATAATCCCTTTTTTGTTCTTTCCCTTTTAATAAAGAGTTCTTCTCATCAGTCAACACGTGTGTCTATTTTCCTCCTTTGAATTCCTGTTCATTTTTATCTCTATTCCACATCGGCCAACTAAACCTCTGGCCAGCTTTGGGTAGGATTCAGTGTCTCTATCCACTGTCCCACGGGACCTGAAGGGCGATCAAGGTTGGATTTTTTGATCTTATAAATCCAAGTTTTTTCCTTCCTGTTTGGTTTTTCTTCTACCGTCGGGTCCATACCGAATGGTATTTTATTTTTATTATTGGAATCCTTTTGAGACAATTATCCTCATCTTTTAAAAGGAATGGTTGGCCAAATGTTATGAGACAACAACTAGATTATGAAGATAATAGTCTGCAAATAAATAAATAATCAAAAATTGTTGTATTTTTTTTTTTTTTTTTCATGAACCATCCTGGAACTTTATACACCTGCAATTATGTATCATATCTCTTTCCAGCAACAAAAAAAAAAAGATATCAATAATTAAATGTCTACAGTCATTTAATTTTTCCATATAAAGCATTTGGTTCTCTTTAAGAACAGACTTCTGGAGCCCCTCAGCCTCACTCGCTGAGCCCACTTTGAGAAACTCTGAGTTAGATAATATAACAATAACCCAGTATATATCATATGTGTTTAGTAATATTATGTATATGAAATTAAATAAAAAAAATAGCCAAACTTGCTTGTTTTTGTGGACTCCTGGGGGTTTCAGGGGAAATCCTAGTTGAGAAACACTGCTCTAACTGCTTAATTGACTGTTTCAAAATTACCTTCTCTCTAATCTCCATAGTTTCTGTTTGACCTATCACAACATTGGATGTTTTAATAGTTTCCTCTCCTTTTTCTTACTATCTAATACAGACACAAAACCTCCATTATAATAATCAAAGATGATGCGAATAAGGGAAGTCAAGCAGTACATAATATTTCTATTAATCTTCTGAAAATATTTTATACTTCTAAAATTTTATTTTTTTTTACTATTTTAAGGTCCAACCTATGTTAGCATGATGATGATGATTTTTTTGTTTAATCTTTTGTTTTTTTTGGAGGGGGGTTTTCAAGTAATAATTTTTTCAGTGTCTAATCGATTTCTTGGAATTAAGTTAATCTATTTTGAGAAACTTTGTTTGTAGTTCACTCTTTTATTTTTATTTTTCAAATTCTTCATTGTTTGCTGCAATTGATTTTTTTTTTTTATATATTCCAGACTTGTAAAACACACAAAAAATTATTTGTCAAAGTCGAAAATCTGAATTTAAGATGTTCTTGTGCGACGTACAATTTTTATTTTGCTTCAAAAGAAATATATTTTTAAACTCAAAGATTGTCCACTTAAAATCGATACTGTTTTATCTATTTTCTATATCTACAAAAGATGAATATTTATTGTCTGTCTGCGTTTTGCATTTTCTCAGATTTCAAACCTATGATATCTATATATATATATATATATATATATGTATATATATATATATATATATCGTCAGAGCATTCACCGTCAAAATACTTACAGAACAGGCAGAGGAATGCTACATTTTCTCGATGGGACAGAGGCTGAAGCGTAGATGACAGTTCAGGACCTATCAGGTTGGCGACTCTCTTTTGAACATTGTCCAGGAGCAAGATACTAGTAGCAGATGTACCAGCCCAAATATGACAACAATATTCCATACATGGGCGAATAGTGGCCTTATAGAGGTACACGATACTTTCGAGCGTTAGTAGCTTTCTAGCACGGTAGAGAGAACCTGCCTTCTTCGCAGCGGTATTGGCAATGCTCTTGTTGCGGACCAGGATATAAATACCCTAACTCGCTACAAGAAAAAATAATGAAACGAATTGAATGAAGGAAACAAAGAACTCAAATGCTGGAATAAAATAAACATGTCGTTTATTTTCTGTTGAGAAATGAAGTCTTGGGTGTACACGTGTTCATTCGGCCGTTGACGGCTACGCGCGTGGAAGGAATGGGGAATGCAATAGAGAAACGCGAAGTGGCAAGCCGGCCTGTAGAAAGAGAGGGTTAAGCTCAGTAGAGAGTCACGCACATATCTGTGTTGATGGACCAAAGCCGAAGGGAAGATAGAGTGAGAAAGTCAATCCAGTTTATGGAGAGAGAAAGCGTATAAAGTGTACGTGCGCTTATCCCACATTACAGTAGCAGGGAAAGTGACGTTAAGGTGCGCGGTCGGTTCGTCGACTCAACAGGTCGAACGCTGGTCCGGACGAAAAAGGGAAGTTGACAGGTTTTGTTGACTTTTATACTGGAGTTAGTGTTCTGGGTGCGCATGTCTGGTTTTCACTTAAAAGGAAGTGACGTCACAGCTCGGTTGTGTGTATGCGCATGAATGTGAGTGTGTGTATGAGGCTGTGTATATGCGTGTGTGTGCGTATGTGTGTGCGTACATGTGGGTGTGTATATGTGAGGGAAAACATGTTCGAACACTCTCAATGTAATTGTTCCAACTCATGTTTCCTGTGAACATTAGGTCAAGGAGTTGAAAAGATGTACTGCTGCCCGGCGTTGCCCAGTCATAAAATATGCATAAATATTATATTTTAATTAAGCAGAAACTGAGACATGTGCATGTGAGTATTATATTTTTTCTAAACAGTTTACTTGTAAGTAAAAGATTTTGCAAGCTAAGATCAAAACCAAAACCTGAAGACAGTGAGTCAAGTACGATAACTATTAAGCCAGCTTGACATGATCTTTAAAAAGTGTTTTCAAACCTACTTATTTCTAACATAAGGAATCTGTCATGTGAATTATTCACGCATGTGCATTCGTGAAACAGTTGACAAACAGATAAAAATCCAATGACCTCCACACATACCAATTTTTCAATTTCGACCCCTTAGCAGCCCTAAGATGAAGACTGATTAAAATATTTTCCACATGTCTGAATATCCTATATACCAAATTTCAAGGCCATAGATCAAAAATTCATTGAGTATGTAGGTTGAGAATTGTCCTCACACACGCACACACACACACTCACACACGCACACGCATTCTCACTTATATATAAATTGAAAAAAGTGTTGGCAAGTGAGACCATCTTGAATTGGAAAATTAAAGAATAAACTGCTTTAGAACATGCTTTTAGTTGGAAAAAAACATTTTTTCTTTTTTTTTTTTTTCTAATAAATTTTAAATTTAAAAATCCCTTGTCAGAGAAAGAGTTATTGAGTTTTGTTGATCTTTTTGTTTTTCCTCAGAAACTAAAAGTAAAAAGTCTATCCACATGTGTAATCGGGGTTACACTTGCTCGTATTTGCACATAGAACTCTTTAGTGTCTTGTGTCTCTTGCATAATAAACATAGTTATAGATGAATCGGCTAAAAAAGGAGAAAATAAAATTTCTTTTTCACATTTAAAATCTCTGTTTATTCTTTAATTATATTTATAATACATATATATTTATTATTTTATGTAAATATTTTCAGTATTCACTTTGACAGTGCTCAATACATAAGTAGAGCTAGGTAGTAATTTTTGAAAAAAGATATAGCAATTAAGCTACAGAGAAGTTTCCATGCTTCATCCTCTTGGTAATAGCCTGATGAATCCTCAAGATGATAAAATGTGAAAAATTCTGTGTAGCTTAATTGCCATATATGTTTTCAAAACTTATTATATATTTCAGAGATATTATATTTATCTATATATAATCACTTCATCACCACAAAAGAGGTCCTGGTTATGACCTTAAACTATATCCAGTGGTGAGGCCCCAGCTTGTGGGCTTTGGGGAGTGTGGAGCCACCCTTTAATTACCATTGTTCCCAGGTCCACTCTGACCCGGAGTGTTAGTACCTGTTAGGGTCCCAACTATGTGTTAAATAGAAACCGACTTGAAAACAAATATATTCTATTAAAAAATTTATCTTCAAAATCTTTGGATTTAGCATTAAATAACCCGAAAAGGGTTGATATACCGTAAAACAAAAACAACCAACCACAAAATGGGGGGTGGGGGGTAACACTAACATTATGACCATTTGAATTCCACATCAAATCGATGGGTGGCTTATTTTTTTTGGTACTTAATCAAGACATTAAAAAATGAAAATATCGAAAAAAGTTTAAATTGTACGTATCCGTTATGGAATGAAGTTCTCCGAAAATAAATTTCATTTAATTTCATCAAGTAGTTTTTTTTATTTTTACAGCGAAAAAACAATTTGTTATGATACCGAGCAAAAGGTTCGATTCTTACAAAGAAAAGCTATTATTAAAGATAGGGAGGGAGTCTCGACGCTTTGCATTGAGTTATCTCCCCATGGCGTGTTAAAAATTTCCATAATGTCTGACTTCAACGTGCTCTCATAAAAACGTGTTTTTCCACTGTAAAAAAACTGTACTCAATCAAATTAAATGGATTTTTTTTTTTTTCGGAGATACCGAGCAAAAGGTTTGATTTTTAGGAAGAAAAGCTAGTATTAAAGACGGGGAGGGAGTGTCGGCGCTTTACATAGAGTTATCTCCCTGTGGCGTGTTCAGCAAATTTCATAATGGCCAACTTCAACGCGCTCTCATAAGAACGTGTTTTTCCACTGTAAAAAAAAAAAAACTATTCGATCAAATTAGATCAATTTTTTTTCCGGAGATCTTCAGTCCAAAACGGAGCCGTACAATATAACCTTTTTTTCGATATTTGCATTTTTTAATGTCTTGATTAAACTGTACAAGTACCTTTTTTTTTTTTTTATCATAATCAGACTTCAGAATTGAATTACATATGAGAAATATAGCCCAGAAAATTCTAAAACAATCCTCTCTCTCTTTTTTATCTATATATATAAAAGGCAAAATGTGTGTGAGTGTGTGCACATTTCGTGTATGCCCGGCAAAGGCTTTGGCAGAGGGCTCGGGGGGGGGGGGGCACTGTTTCTTAGCACTTTTTATATACTACCTAGATTATAATATCTCTGATTCACAAAACATGGTCGTGTGTATCTTTTATTTGGACGACTTTTACATACTATTTTCGCAATATTTCTTGGTCTCCGCATGTTTCTTTGGGGACATCCAGAAAAGCAATCAGCTTTGATCAATGCGGCCAAAACTCGTTATATCAAACAATTGCTATTCAGTTGGACACTCCCTTTTTTATGGGGAGCTGGTTTTCCCCAACATCTTGGGAGAACTGGCTTGCAGCCAAAGTTAAATTAAAACGCTTTTCAGTTTCTGCCCCGTGGAGTCAGGTTCCCTCCCCCCTTTCTTTTCCACGTTTGTGTCGAGGCTTCGGGTTCTAGCTTAACTCTGTACCAAAATTTTTTTTTTTTTTTTTTTTTTTTTACACCGACAAAAACCCCGGCCAACGCCGGGTACCCACGCTAGTATATATATAGATATAGATATATATATAGAGAGAGAGGGGATAAAAGATCAGTAATTGTGAAATTTTGAATCATCTTCAAGAGGAAAAACAAAACAAAATCAAAATTTTGTTTCTCCTTTTGAAGCTTATTTATAATTTCACAATTATTGATCTTTTATCTCTCCGTATTAATATAGCTCTAGGTAAAAACGCCTATCGAGTTTATCATATATCTTCAGTACTTCAGACACAGCACTTTTAAAGTATTCATACATTAACGGAAACTTTGCTCTTTTAGACCTTTGGTCTATTATTCTATATATATATATATATATATATATATATATATATATATATATATATATATATTTAAAAGAGTGTAACCATCAACAATTGTGGGTTCTTCAGCCTTTTATCATTTTTTATTTTAAAATATTTTTATAATGCATTTCAAATCTTGATCAGCTCTCTTCAGATATTTTTTTAATAAAGGTTTTTTAAGTGAAAGTTTGAAATGTTATTTTGGAGAGCATTTTTATATCTGATAACTCTGAGTGTGTTTTTCAGAGAAATGTCTGTTTCAGACCTTCTGTCTCCAATAGTCAGCATGTTGTGGGGTCCAATCAGAGTTAAGTTCATTTGGTGTGGAGGTGGCTTTTGGGTCCATTTATGACTTTCTTTCTTTTTTGATATATACGACATACATACACACATACAATCGCATACATATACAGACATACCACACACACACACACACACATATATATACATATATGTACATATATACACACTCACACATACATACACATAAAAAAAATAAAATAAAAAAATAAATAAATAAAATAATTTAAAAAAAAGACATATATATTCCAGGTTAAAAAATTCAAAAGTAAAAACTGTTGAATTTCAACAAGGTTGTTGATAGAGCTCACTTAAAAAAAGCAAGATATTATTTTATTCAATTTAAGGAAACAAAATTAAATGACTAGCCTTGATTAAGACCAGAGGTCTCATGTCACCTGACAATATCTTTTAAGACTGAAATAGTAAATTTATTGTAGCGACTTATGGTAATTTTGTTTACCTAAATTGAATAAACTCATAAAAATTATATATATATATATATATATATATAACTATAGAGATAGAAAGTTATGAAAATATGTTTATGATAACTTTTCATATCTTACTACCTAGCTATGCTCTAATATATCGGGCACTGTTGAAGTAAACACTGAAAATATGTCTTATATATCCTTAAAATAGTACACATATATACATAAAATAATGATATGTGTATCCTACAGTGCTGTCTGTGAGCATTTCTCTTTTTTTTTCTTTTTTAATAAGCTTGTGAAAAATCCACTTCTGGTCACGATGGATAAAGTATAATTTAGACATTTTTTTTTTAACGACAGGTAACTTAGGAATCAGGTGTTTTCTTTATTTTTTATACACATAAGAAAAGGCCATTTGTAACATACAGACTTTTAGCATACATCACCTAAACTTTGTCATGAAATAAAAATAATGTCCTTATCGGCATCTATTCGAGAAGTATTTAAATTCCTGTTTGCCTATTCAATTTAGATGGTACTAGCAAGATGACCCAACATTGCCCGGGTTTGAATGAGGAGCAATGAATGTTCCACACTTCAATACTTTTATTGTCATCGACGAAATTGCCCATTTCTCAATCAAATCGATTGATTGCCTGCTTTTGTCAAGGACTCACTGTGGTGTACTAGGAGAAAGCTTTGCATGCCTTCCCACAGTGACTTAGTCTACATTGCACTGTAGAGAACATACTGTTGATTTTATTAAATTAATTTTGGTGCTAGTGCACTTATTGTTCCACGCTATTTTTTGAATAGTATTTTCAAGTTTCATTAAAGTTTTATGATATTTGTCTTTATTAAATTGTAAGGTTAAAGTACAGAATAGTTACAAAACACCCTCCTCTCCTCATGTTAAGAATGGCTTTCTAAATAGCATTATTATTTCAGCATGGATCAATAAGTGCACTCGTACCTTAATTTTATATAACGGCTTAAATTTAAGTTTAAAATGCAAAAGTCATGGTTCAGTTGTGCTCCAAACAAAAACATTCATTTCGAACGCATCCCTGTCATATCAAAGAACCAACTGTTGATTTCATGAAAATATTTTTACATAATTACTTGAATTAAAAGTTAAACGTACAAAAGTCAAGTATTATGGTTCAATTGTGCTCTAAAAAGAAACATTCATTTTGAACGTGCCCCTGTCATATCAAAGAACTTACCGTTGATTTTATACACTGGGCCTTTCTGCTTGCATGACGATAAAATTGCTCAAATATAATTGTGATGTTAGGCTGTATAAGGATGTTGTTCCTTTTTTTACTCAGATTTTTTTTCAATTTTCGAAACCTATCGAAGGCATTTTGATACAAAACCTGTTTAAAAACACACCCAGACACATAATGTAAATTTGTGTGAAATTATGTTGTTGTTTTTTTTAAATCGTACTTACGGTTTCAGAATCCATAGTGAACAAGCACACAGAGACAAAGTACCTTTTATATATAAGTTGGGATAGAAATAAGAACACATTAGAAAAGTAGATGGTGGAATGATAAAGTTGTCGTCCTAAAGAAAATAACACTACAGCTTTATTTTAAAACTTTTATTGAAAAAATCAATTCAGGTAACTTGATTATGTAGTAGAACTGACATCAATTCAATGATCAAATTGATACGGGTCCGGAACTGGGAGTATACCTTTTCCACAAACGCTGGCAAGAGCTCAATGAATACTTGGCAGAAAGCGGTGATTAGGCTGTCTTTGGCGTTCTGGGAGGTCATGTTGATGATGTTCTTGATTAGGTAGTCCAGCAGGTTCAGGTCGGGGGAGGAGAAGGCCAATGATAGAAGGTACAAAGTCATGGCACTCCTTCTGCTGCCACACCCAGGGGCTTTCAGCTGCTATCTGATTGCACCAGGAGATCCCCACACTCTTCAGCACATCCAGGTACACTTTGGTGTTGACTTTCAAGCTGACTTTGAAGATGTGAGGTGGCACGATGTGACCCTCACTTGAAACCACGCCAAAAACCATAACCGTGGCCAGAAACTTTGTTTTCATCACCTTGGGAACGTCCGTTATTCGTGGCAATCCAACAATGCATTTTGAGGGTGCTGGCAATGCTCCTGTTGTCATAATTTTGATCTGTAAAGAGCATGAGTTGTACTGTGGTACATCTCCAAATTCGCTTGTTGAACATTGTGTCACGTTCAAACATGATAGAAGGCTCCTATCACTCTTGGAATTTGTACTCAACTGGCCAACTAGTAGATGGTCTGCGACAAAAAAAAAACGGTTTTCATCAAATGGAAATGGAATAATGTTGCCTTTTCTAAGGTGACAATTTTATCGTTCCACCCTGTATATATAAACGATTTGGACATACTCTCGGGCAGCACCGGGTCTGTACAGCTAGTATGTGTGTGTGTAAATGAGACAGCTTTTGTGTCTCGTGCGCAATGAACAAAGCCATAGATGAAATTGGTTAAGAAAAAAGGAACAAAAAGTGAAGAGAAGTGTTTCGTAACATCATATGTCTTCAGGGAAAGTCTCTCTTTGTGATTGTCAGTTCTTAATAACTTCTTTATATGTACGCATTTATCTTGCTAGATGAGCTATAATTAAAGACAATACTTCTTTGTGTGTAAATATTTCTCAGACCATAAACTCCTCCATTTGTCCAACACATTCCAGCACATAAAACACACATTAAGCCGAATTTGATCACACACACACACGTGTGTGTGTGTGTGTATATATATATATATATATATATATATATATATATATATATATATACTATTATATAAGAGGAACTTGGTCTGTGTGTGTGTGTGTGTGTGTGAGTTCATTTCCTATGGACTCAAAAATGGCTGAGTCGATTTTTTTTTAAATTTCATATGAAGGTGATTACTGTACACGCAATAACCCTTATCCCGGAGTGACTTCCGGGCCTTGATACATTATGAAACAAGAACAACATCTATCATGAAACATTTTTGACAAGATGGCCTTACAAATGAGACAGAATCAGAAAACAAGTCTTCTGCAAAATCAACCCAAAAGAGTCACCAAAAACACACCAAGAACTACCAGTATAAAAGACTGGAAGAATGGGCCAATCAACAGCATGCCAAGTATTTTCTTGGTGAATTCACTCAGGACTATATATTCAGATAAGAACGGCTTTATAAGACTGGCTAAAAAGAGGATCGTTCCACTATGATCAGGAGAGAATTATAATGGCTGCTCAAGATCAAGGCTTGATGTGCTTTTAAAAAGATGAGTGGTCTCAGCAATAACAACAAATGCAGGTTCTACTATACAGAAGTAGAAAATGTGAGTCACCTGACATGCAGCTGTAAGGTTCTCCTGAGGGATGGCTACTATACAATGCGACGTTGAATGGAGTGTGTAAATATCTTCACGGACAATCTGTAAAACATTGAATATCAAATGCAGCAGCAACTCCTGGGAACATGTTTACCGGAAAAAACAGTTGGAAATAAGTCATTCACCATCCACTATGATTATGTTTACCGTAAAAAAGTTGTTTTTTTTTTTTTTTTTACATGGGGGGGGGGTCACCACTTATCAAGGTCCGAAGGCCACTCAGGGATAAGGGTTATTGCGTGTACAGTAATCAATGAGATAGTATTGTAGTAATCATTAGTATTGGAGGTTTTGATAGAGTGTCTTACTTAAGGTGGTGGTTTGTGAGGAGTTTGTTTATGTTGGACTTGAAGACGTCCAAGTTGTAGTCAGGTGGGAAACAGGCAAGCGGCAGAGAGTTCCACTGGCGTGCAGTTCTAAGAAAGAAGTTTTGCTCATGGAATCTACGTTTGGATTTAGGCACAGATAAAGAGTGGGGAAAATGATTGACAGTAGTTTCAGCCAGACGAAAAAAAAAAAAAAGATTGGCGAGGGGGGACGGGGGATTAGAGCTCAGACGAGCACCTGCCATGGAAATAATGATAAAACAAAGACAGGCTTGCAACGTCTCTTCTGTGGGAGAGAGGTTGCAGGGAAGAGAAAAGGGCATCCCTCACTAAACCACAAAGTCTATTTTGTACTCTGTCAAGGCAGGATAGGCTGTTTTTAGCAGCTCCTGCCCAAATGTGGCAGCAGTACTCCATCCTTGGACGTACTTGGCTTTTATACAGATAAAGAATTGCATCAGTAGTGAGATATCTTCTGGAGCGGTAGAAGGATCCCACCATTTTCCCAGCATCCCTGGCAACAGATTTGATGTACGTGTTCCATTTCAAATCAGGAGTAAAGGTCAAACCCAGAAGCTCGTCAAAACATGGAGCCTCTCCAAGACAAGAGCCATCCATTTCAATTAATGTAAGATGGAAATAAGTCATTCACCATCCACTATGACTATGCAATTCCTACAGCTACATACCTAGAAAACAGAGCTATTAAATCTGCCATAGTGATATGGAACAAGGAGAAAGAAGCAACCTTAGTAGAAGTTAGTGGTCCCCAATGATGTGGGGTTAAGCAGAGCTGAGAGGGAAAAGATGAAAAATAAAATACCAAAATGTTATGCACGACATGAAAAGAAACTGGAATCTCAGGAAGATCTCCATCATTCCAGTAAGGAGCAACTGGAACTCATGAAAAAGAATTTCAAGAACTACCTGGCAAACATACCCAATGAACCAAGTGCAAGAAATATTCAAACAATTACACTTCAAGGGACAGTTAGAATCTTAAAAAGATCTTGCGGTTGAAATATGAGATGGCGGGGGAATGTCTTGCATCTGGTAGGATGCCACATTCCCAGCTTAAACAAAATAATAAAAAAATTTAAACAACAAAAAGAGAGAAAATATATATATATATATATATATATATATATATATATACTGTTTCACTCGCTCGCTTTATTGCAGATTAGTAAAATATCAATATTTCACTAAATATACATCACAACAAAATGAAAATTACATCATCAAACGACTCCTTTAAAGTTAGTTATTTCCAAAAATTTTATTCAAATTCATGTGATATTCACAAATTTATGACATTTTATTCTTGATAGAAGAATTTCCACTGTCCATCGCTTTATTGCAGGTCTCTTAAAATGTTGTTTTAGGGCAAAAATACAATCTCTTATCTTGCGCACTTTACGTTTTATTATATTTTTCTGTCAAAGAATAATAAACAAAAATATATCCTAGGTATAAGCCTCATATAAATTAATTATTTATCGACATATCCACCATTTTTTTTTTTAAATAACTTAAAACAACCTTTTGTCCCCCGAGGAAGTCAATTCTTTGATCTTAAAAAGAGTTATGGCTCTAGCAACATCAACTATGTTCCTCCACAAGGCATCCTTTGAAGTAAATTCCTCTTCTTCCTCATAAACTCCTCTTTTTAATATTGACCAGGAATATTCAATGAGGTTACGGTCTGGAGAACACGGTGATCAGGTCATGGGAGTTTCCCCAACAAATTCCATTCAAGGAAGAATGCAGTCGCCCCAAGCAGAATGGGATGGTATGTTGTCATGTATAAAAATCATCTCAAAGCGACATGACAATGGTATGTCATCTAGCCATGTCGACAAATGATTATCCAAAAAGGCCGTGTATGCATTGCTGATAAGCTTTACACCCTCTGGTGCTAAGAATGGTCCAATCAACTTATCCGCAATAATTCCCGGCTAAAACATGATGCTTCCACCTCTTTGTTGGCGATGAACGGGTCAAAGTTCTCTTCGGATTTCAAACTTTGGTCCATCTATCCGGACCGTCAAGAGTAGCATGGGCCTCATCCTTAAATAGGTTCTGTTGGAAATCCATTTTCATGTAATTCTGGGCCCTGGGTATTAGAATACACCGACTGCCCCCCTGCAGAGGGTAAAAGTCCCTCAATGGGGGTCCTGGATATGACCTTAAACTATATCCAGTAGTGAGGCCCCAGCTTGTGGGCTTTGGGGAGTGTGGAGCCACCCTTTAATTACCATTGCTCCCAGGTTCACTCTGACCCGGAGTGGTAATACCTGTTAGGGTTCCAACTATGGGTTAAATAGAAACTGACTTGAAAACAACAAATATATTCTATTAAAAATTTTTTCTTCAAAATCTTTTGGATTCGGCATTAAATAACCCGAAAAGGGTTGATATGCCGTAAAACAAAAACAACCAACCAACATGTAATTCTGTGTCCAAGCCATTCGGTTTTCCGTATGTTTGCTCAATGGAGGTTTTTGAACAGGTTTGGTGTTCCTTGCAATCTCATTCAACACATTGCATCGGGCATGCCTGGATCTTGGAGCGATTTCAGCTTTTGCAAAAACAAAAGCACTGGTGCTGTTTGTGTTTCAGTTGACTTCCTTATGAATTTTCCGAATATCATGATCTAAAAGGTTTCTCCTGATGCCCTTATTTTTTTGGACTTAGTGTTGGGGTTGTTCAAGAATGCAGCCAAGGTTTTTGGAACCCATTCCAGCTTCGTGGCTAAATGTTTGATGGACAATCCTCTTGTGAGTACATCAACTATCCTTTGCTTTTCGATGACCTTTATTCACCTGATTTTTGGCATCGTAAGAGATCTGCAATAAAGCCATGGACAGTAAAATTTCTTAAATAATAAATAAAATGTCATAACTTCATGAATATAGCATGAATTTGAATAAAATTTTCGCAAATAACTAAACTTAAAGCAACCCTTTGATGGTACGATTTTCATTTTTTTTTGTGACGTATATTTAGGGAAATATTGATATTTTACTAATCTGAAATGAAGCAATGGATACAGTTTATATATATATATATATACACGCACACACGTCAGAACAACCTGGCATGAGGATGCTTTTCCCTACAAGTAAACCCTGTCTAAATATTCAAAATCACATAGTATTTGCAACCCAAACAAGATCTCCTCAGTATGGCTAGCCAACACTGGCTTTTACAAGGAGTGGTGCAAGTGATGTTACTTCAAGTGGCAGCACAAAGCTAGATGAATTTTTATCCTGGAATTCAGTAAGAGTAAAATACCAAGAAGAAAGGTATACTATAACATATTTAGATGGTTAATTGGGATTAATCATGTACATAGCAATATATGGACGTATAAAAACATATCTATGGAGAGAACGTGAATGTCTACTCGACACTATCCTGGAATGTCTAAGGCCTCTTTGTAAAGGGGTTTGTCAGGACAACCTTGCACGAGGATACTTCCTCACAAAAATAAACCTTTATTAAGTATTCAAAATCACATCAAGTATTCATTGCCCGAATAAGATCTCATCGGCATGGCTTTTACAAGGAATCCTGCACTTTCTCCAATGAAATATCTCCAGAAAAAAAAAACACAAATAAACCTAGAACCCCATTCTCCAACGTAGACCCCTACTATCATGTCTCCTTCTCCAACATCACGGGTCTACGTTCCAACCTTCCAGAGGTTGAAACCCAATTACAGGAGATGAAACTAGGCATATTCTACCCACCTGTCTTCAAGTCCAACATAAACAAATTCCTGATGAACCGCCCCCTTAAGTAATGACACTTTATCAAATTTCCAATACTAACGAACACTACACTATCCCATTGATTACTGTACACGCAATACCCCTTATCCTCGAGTGGCTTCTGGGCCTTAATAAGTGGTGATCTAGATGTAAATATATATATATTACTTAAAGTAACAGCACGAAGCTAGATACTCCACCAGACTAGATGAACTCTTGTTCTGGAATTCAGTAAAACCAAGAGACCATAAAATATACTATAATATATTTAAACGATCAATTGGGAAAATTATGTTCTCAACTTTTTTTATTGAGTTAATGTATGAGATGTAAAGGAGAACTTGAATGAAATAATCGAATATTTATGAATTTCATATAGAAATCAAGTGTTGGATCGAGGAAGTGAGACCTTGAAGTAAAATGAAACAAATATAAATGAACATATATATATATATATATATATATATATATATAGTCATCCACACACAGTACTGTTTCGCTGTTTCACAGCTCATCAGTGCGGCTAGACAAGCAACTACTTCAAACCAGGATCGAAACTCGACCGCTCAAACGACAGTCGGAGCTTCTAATCGTTGCATTATTCAGCTGCTGCTATGCGGGCAGTGAATTAACAATGTTTTGACATTGTCCAAATATATATATATATATATATATATATATATATATATATATAGTCATCCACATACAGTACTGTTTCATTGTATCACAACTCATCAGTATGGCTAGATCAGCACCTTTCCTTAGCCGAGGATTGAACCTACAACCATCACATTGATAGTATATATATATATATATATATATATATATATATATATATATGACATTACCCCCCCCCACCCCCGTTCCCAACACTGCTGTCGTTTTGTTTTGTCATCTAAAGCAAGACATGTTGAAGATAATTAAGAACGAAAAAAAAAAAGACGGCTAGGTCAACTCAATTTTGGAGGTGAATGAGTTCAGTACGAGTTCTGTCATTCATTTCTAATGCAATCTGTCACTTAACTCTCAAGTTGTTGTCGATGATGAGGATAACATTCATCAACATCTGCACCGATGAACCATTGCCGCCTCAGCTCCGTAATTATGCTATCGGATCGATATTCACTTATTCACTTCGATGAAATCTTAAACTGCGTGTCTCTTATCAGTTATGTTTTCACGGCGAAGTCAGCTGACAGATCCAAAAGTCTTGGCAAATATCTAAGTGAAATACAACAAACACACAATAAGATATTATAACTTATCAAGGCCAAAAGCAACTTGAGGACATCAGATCAAGAATATTATGAGAAGACTACAACTGATGAATGGAATGAAGTCAGTTTAATTACTAATGTACGAGGTGTCTTCAACAAGTTTCCAGACTTTTTTTTATACAGGCATTTAAAATTGTCATAGACTTTTCCAAATTCAGCATCTTATTACTATACATCTTATGAGATGGATGACCAATTTTTATGATTTCAGGTTCAAATGAATTACTTAGGAACTACTTAGGAATTAGAATACACCCTACTAAAGCCTGATTGTCACAGCTGGTGAATTTCAAAAATGCGATATGGACGGGAGGACACTTTAGAAAAACGATTTGCAATAAAATTCTTGAAAAAAACATTTAGAAAAAATGCCACAGAAACGTATGGAATGCTTCAGACTGCTTTTGAACCACTTTGCATGAATCGAGCATCACTTTTTTAAGGGCATAAGAGATTCAAGGAAGGCAGGAAGTCTGTGGGGGATGAAGAGAGGTGTGGGAGAAGTAAGGAAGTCAGAACACCAGAATTGATTGGCCAAATAAAAAATTTCATGTGTAAGAACCGTTGTGTGTCTATAGAGATAATAACTGCACAGTTTGATGTCAGTGTGGGAACTATATACACAATTTTTTGTGAGGGACTGATGACGTGGAAATTTATGCGAAGTTTGTCCCAAGGGTGCTCAGAGAATATCAGAAAGAAAGACGTTATCATAGGCATCAAGACAATTCCTCACCCTCTCTGTGGCCCAGACCTTGCTCTCTGTTACTTTTGGTTATTTTCTTAGTTCAAGGAAAACCTTTGAGGCTGTTGTTACGAGACAATTGAGGAGATGAAATAGGTTGTGACAAGAGTCATTGGCATGCTCACACAAGACGACTTTCACTGGGCCTTCCAGAAGTTGTTGGAACAATAGAACAAGTGTATTGCAGCCAGAGGAGATTACTTTGAAGGGGACTAAAGTTTCATGTGTGTACTATCAATAAAAGTACTCACACGAAAAAAACTTGGAAACTTATTGAAGACACCTTGTATTTATTGACTTGAAGATTACCATGTTGTAGCCTGCAGAGAAGCAGCCTGTAGTAATGTGTTCATTAAATCAATTGAATGATGACCTATATGCTGCTCTGTACTCAACGGTATGCTTATCTTTTTCCATGGAGTTGCAGTCAAGGAATACGTGGATCAGGCAACAGGACGAACGTGACAGAGTTAAATAGAATATACCAGTTAGAGACTATATATTTACGAAATATACGCCTACAATATAAATATATTTACAAACCAATCGTATACAAAATTTACGTTTGCACCATGAGTAAAAATTTTTATTAAGTTTTTTTTTTTTTTTTTTACACAGGACTCACCACTTATCAAGGCCCGGAGGCCACTCGAGGATAAGGGTTAACGGGTATACATTAGTCAATGTGATTATAGTGTAGTAAACATAAGTAGTGAGAATTTTTTTAAATTGGATTACTTAGGGGGACGGTTCATCAAGAATTTGTTTACGTTGGACTTGAAGACAATCAGATTGTGGTCAGCTGGAAAGCAGGCAATTTTGAAATAATTAAATTTTTACAGGAATAACTAAATGC
Organism: Euprymna scolopes; assembly: GCF_053919585.1. NCBI lineage: Eukaryota > Metazoa > Mollusca > Cephalopoda > Sepiida > Sepiolidae > Euprymna > Euprymna scolopes. The sequence goes on along the minus strand of NC_136499.1, from coordinate 124,302,459 downwards.
GTCGTTAAATAATCCAGAAACATATTGGTTTGTGATAAAAAAATAACACACGCGTAATGTTATCAGAACACATTTCATGATCAACCAACAGATATTCAAATGAGTTTATTATACAGACAATAGAAACTTGAGTAACCGGCTTGTGGTGTATAGAGGGAACGACACGGTTGTACTCGAAATACTATTGTATTTTCAAATTGCGGCATCACTGTTAATGGTTTGTTACAGATGATAATCATTACGAGAGGACTATGTTCCTATTAAAATATAAATTACCTTTTCCTACATAAATAATCAAGTGTTGATGTCATTCCACGCAAATGTGGACAAACATACAAAGGTGAGACATTTTGCAGATTAAAAATAAAACTAGAAAAAAACATTGGAAATTCTGATATGTGAAACAAAGTCAAAATTACAAACATGGAAAAATGATGAAGAGTAAGTCATCTCCAAGAAGCAGTGCATATATTGAGCAGCAGTGGCCTCCGAAGTAGATCTAGTATCTAAATTTTAATTTACTTGTCCAACATCACAAAAAAAAAAGCATCATCATCGCAAACATTAATTAATGAGGATCAAATTACCTCCCTTTATAGTCATTCTTTATCAGTTAAAAATCATTAAAACCATTTCCTCTCCAAAAATAAGTATTTGAAATAATTAAATTTTTACAGGAATAACTGAATGCGTCGTTAAATAATCCAGAAACATATTGGTTTGTGATAAAACTTAACACACGCGTAATGTTATCAGAACGCATTTCGGCCCTGTCGGTGGGGCATTAGAATACACCGACTGCCCCCCTGCAGAGGGTAAAAGTCCTTCAATGGGGGTCCTGGATATGACCTTAAACTATATCCAGTGGTGAGGCCCCAGCTTGTGGGCTTTGGGGAATGTGGAGCCACCCTTTAATTACCATTGCTCCCAGGTCCACTCTGACCCGGAGTGGTAGTACCTGTTAGGATCCCAACTATGGGTTAAATAGAAACTGACGTGAAAACAACAAATATATTCTATTAAAAAAAATTTTCTACAAAATCTTTGGATTCGGCATTAAATAACCCGAAAAGGGTTGATATGCCGTAAAACAAAAACAACCAACCAACCAACCAACCAGAACGCATTTTGTGATATTCAAATGAGTTTATTATGCATGCAATAGAAACTTACATGGTGAGTAACCGGCTTGTGGTGTACTCGAAATACGATTGTATTGCATTTTCAAATTTCAGCACCAAAGTTAATTGTATGTTACACGTGATAATTGTTATGAGAGGACTATGTTAAAATATAAATAAATGACCTTTTACCACATAAGCAAAATGCAAATGTGGACAAACATACAAAGCCGAGACTTTTTGCCGATAAAAATAAAGATAGGAAAAAAACATCGGAAATTCTGATATGTGGATACATTGAATATAGAGAAGAAAGTGGAAAAAATTCAAAATTACAAACATAGAAAAATGATGAAGAGTAAGTCATCTCAAAGAAGCAGCGCATATATTGAGCAGCAATCGCCTCCGAAGTAGATCTAGTATCTAAATATTAATTTACTTGCAAGCACTTGTGCCCCCATGACGTGAACACCCTCGATAGACCCGACAGGCTGCAAAATCCCACCCCCACACTGTAGAGATCCCTAGATGTAAAAGATCTTTCTACTCCAGTAGTTTCTTCCCCAGAACCGCTAGACTTTGGAATTCCATTCCAGGTCCCTGCTTCCCCAACTGTACTGACATGCAGAGGTTCAAGTGCAACGTGAACAGATATCTTGTTGCCCAAATCCCTACATAGTACCCCTGTAGTTGCTGCCCCTGATAGTAGCCCCTTACACCAAAGTGGCAATGTGCCTTGTTTGGGATGAAAATGTAATAAAAAAAATTTTTAAAAACGTCACAAAAAAAAAAAAAAAACATTTTGTGACCCATCCTTCGTAGGTCAACAAGGTATCTTAGGGTGGCAGGACCCGTCAATCGATTTGGTTGGTCTTAATTTCACAATCTGGTTAATATGTTGCCGCTTCGTCAATCTGTTGGCTAGAAGGAAAGCAATATCATGCACAAAAAAGAAAGACAAACTCAATTCTCTACTGATTAAATTCAAAATAAGATATACAGATATATAGTTATATAGAATTATCCATATTTCAATGTTGATTTTGACAGACTTCGCTGAGTCAAACAGGTTAATTTCTCTTGGTATCGCGGTGGAATGATGCAGGAAGGGAGGAGTGTGGCAACTCTTCAACTGTGCTTGACTCTGCTCCAAATTCTTGCGGTTTTGATGCTGGGACCCGTTCATATACTCAGGTAAGGGGTGAGACCAGGGCCACTTCCTGGACCAATCGCATCTAGTTACGTCACCCCTAGGGGAGGCTCTATCTTCCCCGTGTTCATCTGCAAGTGCTCCCATACCCCAAAAGGTCAAGCCCGTAACGTCGGTCAGGGTAATTGTATTCAAAGACTAAATATTTCTTTTCTAACCTTGAGTCATCATTCATTGGCATCAAAAACAAAATTATGTTTTCGTTACCGCTTCTCAAAGTGACATTGAATTGTCACTTTTTCATAAAACAATGAAATTTACAAATCCAATCTTTCTCTCAACAAGGTCTGTTGCCGTCGCCCAGGCACACAAACGATAATTAAAGAATAAAGGAAATCATATCTGCCCGGCTTCTCCAGCATTTTGGGAATCTTGACCCCCCCCCTCCCCTGTGGGGAGCCCGATCGCTCCCTGGGATGGTCACGTCACAATTGCAAACATTAATTAATGAGAAACTAATTACCTCCCTTTGTAGTTGCTCTCTATCAGTTAAAAATCATTAAAACCATTTCCTTTTCAAAAAAAAAAAAAAAACACATGGCTGTCTGTTTACGGTTTCAAATTGGCTATTTTATTTTATTTTATAATTTAAAAAAAGTCATGTTGAGAAGAAACTAAGTTTATTTTTATTATAAATTCTTTTTAAAATTTAAAAAAAAAATGCAAGTGAATTGATATCTGTTTCTTTATAATTTATATTAAAAATTATTCAGAAAAAAAAAACAATTCGCAATTGTATTTTAAGTGTTGCCTGCACTAAGGATTGAACCTTCAACCTCCAGAAGAATGTAACTTGCAACTGAATTTTACCCAGTACTTTATCCCTTATGCCACAGGTCCTTGCAGATTCCCGAGTTCAACAGAAACATTCCTGTGTTTAATAGGATACACCTAAAGAAGGATGGAGGTTACATCGGTCAAAACATTGTAGATTAAATAAAGTGCTCAGTTTGAAATTCTGTATGGATTGCCAAATTCGACTCAAAGTTTTGTGAGTTCCAAAAAATGCTTCTGAAGATTGTCGAAGGTAAAATCGGTCGAAACGTGAATATAACAATGGAAATGAGAACAGTAATCATTTTGTTTCTGAATTATTTTAGATTAAGATTGATAATTCGTATTATTTGGACTACTGTTCTCATCTTCAGTTTTATTTTCAAAACGTTTCAGCTGATGTAACCTCAGACCTTCTTCAGGTGTATCTTATTGAACTCACAAATCTTTCTGCCTGACTCGGGGAAACTGCATGGAATTTCGAACGTAATCCTTTATTTAATCCACGGGGATAACATGCTCTGATTCCATCAGCCATGCCTGGGTAGAAAATATAAGTAATAAGCAGTTGTATTTTGAGTATTGCCTGCACTAAGGATTGAACCTTCAACCTTCAGAAAAGTATAACTTATAACTGAATTTTACCAAGTACTTTATTAGTAGGGCTATGATAAGAGAATATTCTTTTTCATTGTTGTATATATCAGTGAATATCTTGTATTTTTTTAGATAATGATGTGGTTCTCGGTTGATTAAATGTGTCTGTGTCATATATATATACTTGAGAGTCAAAACAATAAGAATATTCTCTTGTTATAGCCCTAGTTATTGCTTATGCCACAGGTCGTTGCAGATTCCTGAGTTCAACAGAAAGATTCCTGAGTTGAACAAGATACACTTGAAGAAGGTCAGGGTTACATCGACTGAAAAATTGTTCAAAGAACACTCAATATGAGAACAAATAATAATTGTAATAATTCATATTTTCTCTTTTATTTTCTTTCTTCATAACATTTTTTTATTACTTGTTAAATTAATGTTAATTAATTGCTTACTAAATTATTTTATTACTAAATTAATGATAGTTTATACAAACTCAACAAATTGCTGTTACAATTAATTAATTTCTTCATTAAATTCATTCAATTTAATGAATTCATTTTTTAACAGGACAGCTTTAACACCTTTGTTCCTGCTTGAATTCCATCCGACTCTGGCGCTTGCAAGTCGAATTCCCAAAGCCATTAATTATATTATTCAGGTAAGAAATTATACCATTTTTATTTTATTGGGGTTGGGGGGGGGGGTATGTGTAAGTTGTCAAACATTTACAAATAATATATTTGAACTTCAAAAATTTGGATATAATAAAAAAAAAATTAGGTTCTCGTATAGTTTTTGAACCAAACAAAACCAACTTTTTACTAACGATGGATTACATTGACAGTCAGAAAAAGTTGAGCGAAAATGAACCAGAATCAAAATCAAAGCAAGCAGCAACAGAAAAAAAAAATGTAACACAACAGTAGTTAAAGTAAGAAAAATACACACCCTATGTTTCATAAAAACATATTTTTTATGAAACAAATTCATGAAAATAATTTTTTTTTTTTCATGAGAAAGTTATATTATAATTTTTCTTTCTTTGTTTTTCGATACTGGTCTAGTTTTTGAACAAAAAAAAAAACAATTTTTTTTTTTTACCTTAACCGAACCCTAACCTAGCTCTAAATTTTATTGCCTTTGGTAACAGTTATTTTTTTACTGTTTTTTTTTTTTTTACATCGTTTTTTTTTTTATTTGTTGAAAAATTCTTAAAAATCACCAGCTTACAATTTAATCAGTTTACAATTCAAATTATTATCTGCTTTTCTTGCCTTCTTATTGGATAAGCACTTCAATATCTTCTGCCTGTTTACATAAACAGTTAAAAAAAATTAATAAAAAAGATGGTTTTCTCTGATTCAATAGCTGTATCAGTACAAAGAATTCTTATCAGTAACATTAAATGTAGCTGTTGTGTCTGTTACCCAAACATATACGTCACAATCCTTAAACATATTACTTGATCATATTCTCACATTTTTATTTTCTGAATATTAAGAAGAATGTAATAAATATGTGTGTCAAAAGCAGTTTGTGTTATAAGACGACATTTTTGTTTGTCTCTCATTCATAGGCTCCAAAATTACTGCTTGTTCCTTTCTTAGTCCATATGTTACATTTAGGTGTTGTGGATGCAGAGTCGAGGCGTATCACAAATGTCACCCCACAGGTTTCAGTTCACCAAACTATTGCTTTGTAGAAGTTTTTAAGTTCTGCATCGATTTGTTATTTTGAAGTTGAAAACGATTTCTATTTGTTGAAAATTTTTGGAGTTAACATGTTCCTGTGAAAACTTACTTTTAGAAGTGACTAGCGAGGGGTACCTGGCATTGCCCGGGTGTTTGGAGGTGTGTGTGGTTTTGGGTAAATCAAAACTCCAGGGGGGGGGGGAGATTAAAATAAAAAAAAGTTTTGGTAGGTAAGTATGAGGATCGAACCCAAACCCTTGAGGCAAAGCTGGAAATAAAAGTGTGAAAAACAAAAACGTGCGACGTAAACCATTGCGCCACCACGACATACTGACAAAAACACGTTTGAATTTATTTAATTACTTAAATTGGCAGGTGCACGTTTTAATGAATTAATAACCCTGCTTAAATATTATAAAAAAGACGATGTAAAAAAAAAACCCAAAACCAAAACGGGAAAAAAATGGCATAAATAAACCTGTGTATGAGGGAGGGGTAAACTAAAGAATAAGCGATGATGGTGGGAAGGGGGAAAGCAGTGCGAAAGCCGAGAACACAATGTTTTAATTTAATTTCACTGTATTTATACTAAAATGCAGGACAAACAGGGGACAGAGCGAAATAGCGCGAATCTCATAAAAGTCGACGTAAATAAATCGAGAGACGACTCGTGTTCCCAAATCTTAGATATTATGATATAGGACCTATATAAACAGTTTTAAGCGATAGTAACGACCCCGGGAGCGTGTGCGAGAAAAGCCTTTTGAAGACATACACGAAATGGTCACACACATTTTGCCTTTTATATATATAGATAATAATTATTATTATAGATGAAGAGAGTGGATCTCAACAATGCTGAGAAATAAAATAATAGCAATTCAATTATTTCCAAATAGCTGCCATCCTTTAAAATTGGTGTGGCTTTTGATTCGTCCATACAGAGTTACTTCTTTTGATTTGAAATATATTTTTTAAATTAATTTTAAAATTATAGAAGGTTTTAGTTTATAGTGTAATTGCTGTAAATGATTCTGTTTAATGAATTAAACTTTTTAATGGCTCAAAATTGAACTATTTTATATCGGATTCAAATGTTGCACCTGTTAAATTTATAGATATAAAACTTCTACTGTTCTGGCATTTCAGGCTGTAGCTTACAAAAACATCATAGTTTTTTGTTTTTTTATATGGAAATTGCTCCAGACAAGGCATGAAGCCACTTGATGTACAGAGCTAAAAAAAATGGCACTCCTACAGAATTGGGATGAAATTTTGTTGTCGATAAATGCAGTTTTCAGATAAAAAACAATGGTTTCTACTGTTTTTAAATTACAATGGTAGCTTCCAAATTATACAGTCAAAATTACCTGAATATTACTGAATTATTAAACAAAACGACTTTAATCGTGTTAGCAGGTGAAAAATTTCAGCCATCTTGTTTAAATCAAAACGGAAAATTATCTCCCTTTTGAACTCTCTTGTGTTTTCATCAAATTTTATTTTTTATTTTGTTTAATAAATAATTGTCTACCTTTTTGATTTTCGTAATTTTTGGATATAATCATCTTAAAAATACGAGGAATACGTAGATACCATTGTTTTCATGTGAAATTTAGTTTTACGATTTCCGAAATATCGTCCCAATAGTGTAGAAGCACTAAAAACTATACTATTCAAGGTAAAAAAAAAATGGAATTTTGAACAGAACCCTTTATTTAATCCCTGGAGATAGCTTGCTCTCATTCCGTCAGTGTTAAGTGTTAGTTGGAATAGATTCTGACCCAGAAAACAGCAATTATTCCCTCTTTGTCAGAAACATTGCTCATGGTATGTGTAAAGGACAAAATAAGGAAAGAGAGAGAGTTATGTGGCTGCCAAAAGTAAACCCAAGATCCACTTTCTACTTTCCTTAAATTATAACATGGGATCGAGTTCGTAAGAAACGTTTTAAAAGACTCAAACGAGAAATAAAAGACTGATCATATTTTCTCCATTTACATCTTTATAATTTTCCATCTTCGTTTCATTTTATTTTTCCAACTGTTCTTCTAATCAATCCGTTTTGAAAATATAATAATTAACAGAAGTAATAAAATGATGAGCCGTTCCACTTAAGTTAACAAATTTACCGAATTTCCATTACTAATGATTACTATATTGTCCAATTGACTACTGTACACTCTTAACCCTTATCCTCGACTGGTCTCTGGGCCTTGATAAGTGGTGATGCCTATGTAAAAAAAAAAAAAAAGAGAGAGAGCAACGTAAAGGGAGAAAACTCCCATAAAAATATATCTATATATCTACTAGCAGTTCATCCTGGCTTTGCTGGGGCCCTATGTACCGTTCATAACTTGCCCTACAGATGAATACACTTTCAAATATTTAGACTAAAATTTGTCTGTGTAATTTCATAGAGACTGCAGAGATCAATTTTTTTTTAAGTTTGACCCCAATTTTGACTCCTTAACATTTATTATTTTGGTCTTAAATCAAAATAAAAAGTTTTAACCATGTCCAAGTTACCTACATCTAAATTTTCAAGTCTTTAGACCCAAAATTGGCGGAGTAATTTGGTAGAATCTGCAAAGATCAACTCATTCAACTTTGACCTTTTGGCAGCCAAATTTTCACCCAAATCTGATTAAAATGTTTGCCAAATGTCTGATAACCCATTACCTATAAATTTCAAATGTTTAGACCAAAAATTGGCAAAGTAGTTTGCTAGACACCGCAATGGTCAAATCTTTTGAACTTTGATCCCTTGGCAGCTCAAATTTTTGACCCAAACCGATTAAAAGCTTTACCTATCTCTAAAATCCCTTTATGTAAAATTTTAAATGTTTAGACCGGAAATTGGCTGAGTAATTTGGTAGAGACTGCAGCGGTCAAACTTTTTTTAATTTTGACACCAATTTTGACCCCCATAGCATTTATTTTTTGGGGCTCAAATCAAATTAAAAAGTTTGATCCATGTCCAAGTAACCTACATTTAAAATTTCAAGTGTTTAGACCCAAAATTAACGGAGGAGTTTGGTAAAGTTTTCAAAGGTCAAATCATTGAACTTTGACCCCCTTGACAGCCAAATTTCTGGCCAAAAACCGATTTAAAATATTTTCCCAAATCTCAATACTCCTTATGTCAAATCTTAACTCTTTAGACCGAAAATTGACAGAGTTATTTGGTAGGGAAATGTACACACACAAATTTTCACTTTTCTATATCTATAAAAGTGAACGTGTCTGTCTGTCTGTGTACATTTTCCTTCGACATAACTCTTAATTTTCAGTCTACTGACGCATCTATAAAAGTGAACGTGTCTGTGTACATTTCCCTATGCAATAACTCTGTCACTTTTAAGTCTACAGACACAAAATTTGATATACAGGGTACTGAGATTTGGGAAAATCTTTGTGATCTGTTTTTTCGGCCAGAAATTTGGCTGTTAAGGGGCCAAAGTTCAACGATTTGACCTTTGAGAACTATACCAAACTCCTCCGCCAATTTTGTGTCTAAACACTTGAAATTTTAGATATAGATTCCCTGGACACGGATCTAACTTAATAACTTAATTTGAACCCAAAACAATAAATGTTAAGGAGTCATAATAGGGGTCAAAGTTTTAAAAAAGTAGACCTCTGCGGTCTCTACCAAATTACTCAGACAATTTTTGGTCTAAACATTTGAAATTTTACATAAAGGGTATTCAGAGATATGGCAAGCTTTTTAATCGGTTTGGGTCGAAAATTTTTAGTTACCAATATATAAATGTATATATGTATGTTTACATGTCTGCCTAAAACTTTTGACAGAGGCGACGGATTTTACCAACATCAGTATCGTTTTGAAGTTCGACCTTTCAGACTACAAATATCGAAACATTGGCTAAAAACATTAATATCTTCATCTTCAGCTGGGATCTTTTCTACAGGGTGGGGTCGCTTTTTTCGCCAATATTTTTGAAAGTCATCCTCTCCTTCCGATTGTCTTGCCTTAATTTAAACATAAGTGACTTCCTGTTTGGCGGTGGTCATAACAGCAAAGACGTCAGGTTTTTTCCCCCTTCTTTTCCTCTTTTGCGGTATCGGTACTACCACTTTTTTTTTTTTTTTTTGCTCAACGCACCTCCAAACACCCAGGCAACGCCGGTATAGATATATACATAAAAGTGATAAAAGTGAAATTGTCTGTGTGTGTGTGTGTGTGTGCGTGTGTGTGTACATTTCCCTATTAAACTACTCTGTCAATTTTCAGTCTACAGACTTGAGATTTGACATAAGGAGTATTAAGATTTGGGAAAATATTTTTAATTGGTTTTTGGACAGAAATTTGACTGTCAACTGGTCAAAGTTCAACAATTTGATCTTTGAAAACTTTACCAAACTCCTCCGCCAATTTTTGGTCAAAACACTTGAAATTTTAGATGTAGGTTACTTGGATATGGATCAAACTTTTTAATTTGATTTGAGCCCAAAAGATTAAATGTTAAGAGATCAAAATTGGGGTCAAAGTTTAAAAACATTTTACCTCTGTGGTCTCTACCAAATTACTCAGCCAATTTTCCCAACATTTGAAATTTTACATAAAGGATATTCAGACATAGGGCAAGATTTTTAATCAGTTTTTGGCCGAACATTTAGCTGCCAAGGGGTTAAATTTTTTAAAATTTGACCATTGCGGTCTCTAGCAAACTATTCAGCCAACTTTGGGTCTAAACATTTGAAATTTTATATAAAGGGTATTCAGACATACAGTAAGCATTTTAATCAGTTTTGGGGCAAAAATTTGGTTGCCAAAAGGTTAAAGTTAAAAGAGTTGACCTTTGACCTTTGACCTACCAAACTCCACCACTAATTTTGGGTCTAAACACTTGAAATTTTAGATGTAGGTTGCCTGGACATGAGTCAAACTTTTTAATATATATACCCATATGCACATAAAGTTATGAACAGTACATAGGGCCCGAGCAAAGCTGGATTGAACTTCTAGTTTAACATAAAATAATAAAAGACCTGCTTTCAATTTCAAAAGACAATGGATACCTCTTGTAATGGTTCCTGCATGGAAGTAAAGGTTGCATATTCTCAACCCTCAACACCACCTGTTCTGAGTCTAGAACTTCTCCATTTGATGTCGACCATATTGTTGTTGTGTTGTTTGCTTTTTATGAAAACAGTTTTTTTTTTCATGTTTTATAGACTAAAATCTGTTTACATTAGCAAAATTATTTTGAGTGAAACTTTTACTATCTCGGTTTGCCAACTCAGAAAAAAAAAAAATAACAAATACAGCACCTAACCGACCGTTTCATTTTTCAGCCAATCACAGTTGTAGCATCAGGTGTTGTTGGTCCCGAAATTGCCAGATTTCATATTTGTATTATTTGGACTACAGTTTTTATTTGGGTGTTATTCACACAACGTTTCAGCTGATGTAATCTTCAGTTTTCTTCAGGTGGATCTTGTCAAACCCAAGAATCTTTCTGTGAAATTCAGGAATTGGCACGAAATTTTGAACGGAATCCTTTATTTAATTCACTGGGGTAGCTTGCTCTCATTTCGTCAGCCATAAGTATCCTGTACCTCTATAAGGTCATCATCCGCCCATGTATGGAGTACTGTTGTCACATTTGGGCTGGTGCATCTGCTACTTGTCTCTCACTCCTTTATAGAGTTCAAAAGAGAGTCGCCAACCTGATAGGTCCTGCACTGTCATCTAGGCTTCAGCCTCTGTCCCATCGACGAAATGTTGCATCTCTCTGCCTGTTCTACAAGTACTTTAATGGGGAGTGCTCTGATGAACTACAAGCACTTGTACCACCTCGACGTGAATACCCCTGATAAGCAGCTAAATCCCACCCCTTCACAGTAGAGATCCCTAGGTGTAAGAAAGCATTCTACTACAATAGTTTCTTCCTTAGAACTGCTAAACTTTGGAACTCCCTTACGGGATTCTGCTTTCCCAACTGTACTGATATGCAGAAGTTCAAGTGTAATGTGAACAGACATCTTGCTACTTATCTCCCTTCATAATACCCCTGCAACTTATATCCCCGATAGTAGCCCCCTACTTCAAAGTGACACTGTGCCTTGTTTGGGGTCAAAATTGAATTAAAAAAAAAAAGAAAAGAAGTCTTGAGTATTTTTAGTATCGCCTGTACTGAGGATTGAACCTTCAGCTCCAGAAAAGTGGCACTTACAACTGGATTTTATCAAGTACTTTTTTCATCTATGTTACGTCTTCTGAAGGTTGGGGGTTGAATTTTCAGTTTGGGTGACACTTAAAAATACAATTGTGAATCACTTAGGATTTTTACCTAGTGTTGCCTGATGAAACAGTAGCATGCTACTCCTATGGATTAAATAAAGGATTCCATTTGGAATTCCGCGCAGATTACAGGGTACGACTGAAAGATTGTTGAGTTCAACAATGTACACCTGAAGGTCAAAGGTTATATCAACTGCAGTGTTGTGAAAATAACACACAAGATGAGAACAGTAGTCCAAAAAATACAAATCATCAATCCTCATCTCAAAAATTCAGAAACATTGCCAGATTTCTATGAAACTGTTATAATGGAATGACCTAGCACCCCTTCATACAATAATATACAGACAATGTAGATATACTCTTCCAGGAATCAGAGTTCCAAGAGACCGAGAGAGACGAACTCTCGCCTTGTATCCCCTTTGTAAATAAACCCTAAGTGGATGTCCTGTGTTATGATTATCTAAAGGAAGATATATCAGAAACATTGCCAGATTTCTATGTGTTATATTTTGTTTCATTAAAGGGTCTTATTATAAGTGATGCTGTTGAAGAAGGAGAAGAGAGATGTTGTTGTAAGACTTAGAGAGATTGTTCATGTTATTACGATTCTTATATATTAAATGTTCATTCCTTAGACGTGTAGAAGAAGAAAGCTCTTAGAATGATGAGATAGTGTTCACTGTTCAGACATGAGATGTCGAGACGTGTATGTAATGACATTTTATAACACAGATATATAATACAATTTTCACTTTACCTTTTTGTAAGAATCACAAACACAAGACGAGCTTTACAAAACACAAATGGGTTTATTTCTTCACACGACCGGCCATGGTTTTCATCATCAAGAATTCAAAGCTTCACATTTTAGTTTCAAAGTGATCGTCTCGCTTCCTAGACGTTCGAATTCCAAACTCCAGACTCACTCTCACTCACTGTCTTCTTTTTTTTCTAAAGTTTTTTCTCTATAACTAGAACTTTCTATTTTCCGTGACGTCATACACATGTTAAAACATGTGCCTTCTTTCACGTGTTCTGGACATGCGTGTCCAAAACTTTTCCTTTTTCTACAAAAGGAATTTTAACCTATACTGAGTAACCTATTTTTCCAATATGTTAAAAACATTATCTTATAGCTGCATTCTTTCAATTAAAATTTCATAACAAACTTGACAGTGCACATTCTTTTCTTGAAATATTTTATCTCTTATTCTAAACAATCGCTTGTTTTACATTTTTAAATTCTCACACATAATCTATTTCTAAACCTAAATTACGAGGTTCGAATTTCGTCTATTGCTATTTCATTTTCATTTTAACTAATCTCTCTATTTTTATACTTACATGAAAAGGGGACAGCCCTTATCATGTAACATATGAAACATTGGACTGATGCTAGACACTTGCCAGAGCAGACCTCGAGAGACCACTTGAATGTCATGTCCATTACGACGTCGTCTCACAATATCTAATGAATCTTTTTCTACTATTTTTCAGGAAATGACTTTTTTGTATTGTTTAAATGACAGTGAGAACATTTTTGTAATTGAACGAAAAATTCTGGATGTTGCCTTAAAAGAGTGGAAGTCCATGAAAACGGCAGGACTGTCCTTTTCTGCAGAAGTTCAATGTGATGTAAGTTTCGTATTTTTTTATAAACTAGTTCTACTACCTAGTGTTTTCTAGGAGATTTTTTTTTTTACCTATATCTTTTTTTTCTTTTATTAAATTGTTTTTTTAAATAGGATTTTCAAAATTGAATCTAATTATTATGGTTTCATGATAAAATTATTAATTCAACCATAAAATTCATACATAAAACTCACAGAGCTAGTTGGCATTTTCAAGATATTGACAGAAGTGATAAAATAAAAGAGCAATGTAAAGGGAGACAACTCTTATAAAAAAAATTGGTGCTTCTACACTATTTGGACGAAATTTCGGAAATCGTAATTTGAAACTTTGACCCCTCAACATTTATTGTTTTGGACTCAAATCAAAATAAAAAGTTTGACCCATGTCCAAGTAACCTACATCTAAATTTTCAAGTCTTTAGATCCAAAATTGGCAGAGGAGTTTGGTAGAATCTGCAAAGGTCAACTCTTTCAACTTTGACCTCTTGGCAACCAAATTTTCGCCCAAAAACTGATTAAAATGCTTGTTGCATGTCTGAATAACCTTTATGTAAAATTTCAAATGTTTAGACCAAAAATTGGCTGAGTAGTTTGCTAGAGATCGCAAAGGTCAAATCTTTTGAAATTTGACCCCTTCACAGCTCAAATTTTCCACCCAAACTGACTAAAAAGCTTTCCCTATGTCAGAATACACTTTATATAAAATTTCAAAGGTTTAGACCAAAAATTGGCTGAGTAATTTGGTAGAGACCACAGAGGTCAAATTAAAAAAAAATTTTGACCTCAATTTTGACCCCTTTACATTCATAGTTTTGGGCTCAAATCAAAGTTTGATCTATGTCCATGTCATCTACATTTAAAATTTCCATTGTTTAGACCCAAAATTGGCAGAGTAGTTTAGTAGTTTTCAAAGGTCATATCGTTGAACTTTGACTCCTTGACAATCAAATTTCTGGTCGAAAACCAATTAAAGATTTTCCCAAATCTCAATACTCCTTATGTCAAATCTCGAGTCCATAGACTGAAAATTGACAGAGTAGTTTAATAGGGAAATGTACACACACAGACATACACACACAAACAGACAGACAATTTCACTTTTATAGATATATAGATTATTTATATAGAAAAAATTTAATTACTGATGTATAAATATTTTTATATCTGAATTAGTTTCCTTTACCAATTATAAGGAACAACCGATTGTCATAATCCATTTCTATCACTATTTATACGTGATTATCCCGGTGATCACCATACACTCATGCACCCATATCCTCGAGTTTTCTTCAAGCCTTGATTCTTATGTAAAAAAAAACAAAAAAACAGCTAGAACCCTTCCTTAACATTCGCATAAGTCGAATATTTAGACGATGTCATATTGTAATCTTAGAATCATAATTTATCAACATTGTAATGGTCCATCTCCATTTCTTTTTACTCAGGAGTAACTCATTGCATGGAAAATATATACAATACTACCAGGCAGCCTGGTGTTGCCCGGTCGTAAGATACACTTAAGCATAATATTTTTTAGATGCAGATTATATATTTATTATTATAGGGACAATTCTCTATCGATTATTATATTGAACCTAATATACAGTAGTGAGATCAAAACTAAAAATATATGTGACTTCGGTACCATCAGCTAGATTCGAAACTAAAACATACAGCTCTGCACCCTCATTCCCTAGCCTCTCAGCTACGCCCATATGCTTATATATCATTTCTCTCCGATAGGCTCATAAGAGTAGTGGTTGATGGGCAGAAATCAGAGGCCATCAATATTAATGCTGGAGTCCCTCAGGGGTCCATCCTTGCCCCAACTCTCTTCCTGATATGCATCAATGATCTCCCAAAACATATATTTAAATCATTCGTTGACATCTATGCTGATGACACAACCATCTATGGCAACACATCTAAGGCCGTAAATGACAAAGTTCTCTCAGATTCTCTCTCCTCTGATCTTGAGCACGTGGTACAATGGGGGAAGAGGTGGCTGGTTACTTTTAATGCATCTAAAACCAAGCTCCTATCTTTATATCATCAACGCTCTGATCCCCATCTGGCATCAATTGATATGGGTGGCTCTCATCAAGGGGAAGCTCCATGTTTTAATAAGCTTCTGGGCTTGACCTTTACCCCTAACCTGAAATGGAATGCGTACATCAAGTCAGTTGCCAAGATCGCTGGAAAAATGGTAAGATCCTTCTACCGCTCCAGAAGATATCTCACCCCTGATGCAATTCTCTATCTGTATAAAAGCCAAGTACGTCCAAGGATGGAATACTGCTGCCACATCTGAGCAGAAGCTGCTAAAAACAGCCTATCCTGCCTTGACAGAGTACAAAATAGACTTTGTGGCCTAGTGGGTGGTGATGCCCTTTTCTCTTCCCTGCAACCTCTCTCCCACAGGAGAGATGTTGTGAGCCTGTCTTTGTTTTATCATTACTACCATGGTAGGTGCTTGTCTGAACTCCAATCTCTGGTTCCCCTTCACCAATCTTTCACGATAAACACCCGCCTAGCTGAAACCACTGTCAAAAATTTTCCCCACTGCTTATCTGTGCCTAAATCAAAATGTAGATTCCATGAACAAAGCTTCTTTCTTAGAAGTGCACGCCTGCGGAACTCTGTTCCGGTTGCCTGTTTCCCACCTGACTACAACCTGGATGCCTTCAAGTCCAATGTGAACAAATTCCTGAAGTGAGACACTTTATCAGATCTCCAACACTAACGTACTGTACATACAATGACCCTTATCTCCGAGTGGCTTCCGGGCCTTGATAAGTGGTGACTACCTTGTAAAATATATATATATATATATATATATATATTCACCTTTCATCCTTTTTTAAAAGATAGAATTGCCCAATCATTGAAGACAAGCTCAAGCAAGGTTGGATGATCCACAGTTTTATAATTATTTATGCATATATATATATATATATATATATATATATATATATATATATATATATACTAGCAGTTCAGCCTGGCTTTGCTCGGGCTCTATGTACTGTTCATAACTTACTCTACCTGTGAATACACCTAATGGAAGATTTCAAATGTTTAAACCAGAAATTGCCTGAGTAATTTCGTAGAGACCACGGAGGTAAATTTTTTTAAACATTTACCCCAATTTTGACAGCTTAGCATTTATTATTTTGGTCTCAAATCAAAATACAAAGTTGTACCCATGTCCCAGTTACCTACATCTAAAATTTCAAGTCTTTAGACCCAAAATTGTCAGATGAATTTGAATTTCAACTTGAACCTTTTGGCAGCCAAATTTCACCCCAAAACTGATTAAAATGCTTGCCGCATGTCTGAATACCCTTTGTGTAAAATTTCAAAGGTTTAGAACTAAAATTGGCTGAATAGTTTCCTAGAGACCGCAAAGGTCAATCTTTTTTTAACTTTGACCCCTTGGCAGCTCAAATTTTGACCCAAACCGACTAAAAAGCTCACCTTATAGCTGAATACACTTTATGTAAAATTTCAAATGTTTAGACCAAAAATGGGCTGAGTAATTTCGTAGAGACTCCAGAGGTCAACTTGTTTTTTAACTTTAACCCCAATTTTGACCCCTTAACATTTGACCCTTAACATTATAAAGTTGTATCCATCTCCAAGTAAGCTACTTCTAAAATTTCAAGTGTTTAGACCCAAAATTGGCGGGGAAGTTTGGTAGAGTTTTCAAAGGTCAAATCGTTGAACTTTGACCCATTGACGACCAAATTTCTGGCCGAAAACCCATTAAAAAGATTTTCCTTAATCTCAATACGCCTTATGTCAAATCTCGAGTCTCTAGACCGAAAATTGACAGTTATTTGGCAGGGAAATGTACACACAGACATTTTCACTTTTATAGATATACTAGCATTTCAGCCCAGCATTGCCCAGTATTTGGAGGTGTATGTTGAGCAAAAAAAAAAAAAATAGCGGTCAATTTTTTAAACTTTGACCCCTTAACATTTATTGTTTTGGGCTCAAATCAAGTTATTAAGCTAAATAATACCCTTTATGTAAAATTTCAAATTTTTAGACCAGAAATTGTCTGAGTAATTTGGTAGAGTGGTCAAATTTCTTAAAACTTTGATCCCTATTATGACCCCTTAACATTTA
The DNA here is from genome assembly GCF_053919585.1 of Euprymna scolopes. Classification (NCBI taxonomy): domain Eukaryota; kingdom Metazoa; phylum Mollusca; class Cephalopoda; order Sepiida; family Sepiolidae; genus Euprymna; species Euprymna scolopes. The sequence goes on along the minus strand of NC_136499.1, from coordinate 124,285,018 downwards.
TTGTTTTGGGCTCAAATCAAGTTATTAAGTTAGATCCATGTCCAAGGAATTTTTAAAATTTCAAGTGTTTAGACCCAAAAACGTTTGGTAGAGTTCTCAAAGGTCAAATCATTGAACTTTGACCCCTTAACAGCCAAATTTCTGGCCGAAAACTGATTAAAAAGATTTTCCCATACCGTGTATATCAAATTTCAAGTCTGTAGACTGAAAATTGACTGTGTAACTGACATTGGGATGAGAGGAAGAAGGAAAGCAGACAAAAAAGGAGAGAAAGCTGATGCGAAAGGAACAAGATGTTGGACTCCTTAATCTTTCAAACCTTTGCAAGACATGAACCATTGAACAAATTACAGGCACAACAGCTGGCTATAGCTGCAGACTAAGAAACTGTTAATTGACCCAGAAAGGGAAAAGCAGGAATGTTTTGTTGGCTTTGAAAATATGTGTCAGAGGCTTCATGTTGAAACGACCGGCAATAAATACCTTTTCTTTCAACAAAAAAAAAGAACTTGTCAGATGTCTTTGTTTGTTTCTTTGCAAAACTTTTATACACAGCATTTGGTCCGTGTTAAAATATAACAACCACGTTACATAAGAACATTCAAAGAAGCAGGAGACAAGGAGGGAATTCCAAAGTATAGCAGTTTGTGGGAATAAACTATTAAAGTAGAAGGCTTTCCCGTATCTACAGAACTCTACATTGAAGGAGTGGGATTTTGCTGCTTTTCAGGTTAGTCAAGAGTAATTTACACCGAGGGGTACAAGTGCTACAGGTTTGTCATTAAAGTTACAAGCACAGAGAAGCAACATTGATGGACAAGGGTTGGAGCTTGGTTGATAGTGCAAGATCTGTTAGGTTGGATACTCTCTTTTTTTAGACCGAGAGAGAGAGTGACTAGTGTTAGATGTATCAGCTAAGATTTGGCAACAATACTCCGTGAATTATGGTTTTGTAGAGATATAGCATACTTGCAGGTTTGATTAGTTTTCTAGCACGGCAAAAGAGAAGCCACCTCTTTTGAAGCAGCCTTGGCAATGTCTTTAATATATTTGCTCCAATTCATATGACCTGTAAATATTAAGCCAAGGAGTTAGAACAAAGAGTTCTCAGATGGCAAAGCATAATTTTGGTTTCCGTCATTAATCTATAAACTAGCAAAGATACCCGCGCTTCATGCAGGATTTTGCTGTATGCTTGTGCCTATCCAAACATACATCAAAGTCCCAATGCCAGGCGGTCTGCTAGTATATGAATAAATGTTAAAATATTGCACACTTTAATTTTTGTGTTTGTTTAATTTTCTTTTGCAGTTGTTTTCTAACAGCTTTGCAGAGCATGCGGCCCAGATGGGCAAAATGGCGGCACATGTAATTGATAATCAGGAACAAGAATCACGGCAGAATTTCCGAGAGAAAAACATACAAATAACGAATACCATGCTAATTATCCTTGAGGTAAAACAAAAAAAAAACAACAATATATATTCTTTTTATCTGTCTCATAGTCTGGATGACTGTTTGGATGGGAAAGATGACATGGCAACCAGCTTTCTCCAGCCGTCCTGATTTTCTGCCTTCTTGAGACATGCTACTCAGCCCCGTACATTCTCAGATGTTGTCCTCCTACCATTTTATCTTTGTTTGCCTCTACCCTTCTTTCTCCCCACATGGTTCCTTCCAAAATTGTTTTTAAAAGATTTGAGTGTTCAACATAGCAAGACCATTTCATTTTCCTCCTTTTTTTTATTTAACAGTGTGGCACAATGATAAGAACCATTTTGGAGAGCTCTTGAACGTCTTCTATCAGTATTTCTTTGTCCTCAGAAAGCCAGTGCCGTTATAAACACGAAATGTCAGCACACATCAGTGATCCATATGCAATGGAGTTTAAGAGATTGTTTATAAATAGGGTGCCTGAAGTTACTGCTGAAAGATTGTAGACAGTAAATCCAATGAACCTATTATTCAAGATATGTTTAACTGAAAATACTGCCATATATACTGTCTTCTTTGTTTCTATCTCTTGCTCCTGAGAGGTATTAATGTACCTTTATCTATTTCTCAATCTCTCTCTCTCGTTTTCATTATCATGAAATTTAATTGGAAGTGAAAGGCTATTGGAAGTGGATGCATTCAAGTTCTTAAAATGCTCCTTCGAATTGAAAAAAATATGTTATACAACATATGTTATAAAAATATTCCCAGATAATTAATTCTCAGGAGAGAATTAATGACACCTAATGATGCCGAGTACTCTCTTTGAGTTCGCATCAAGCAAACCTAGCCGACAATATAACAACTAAAGAGGATATGTCTATCGTTTGATTGTGGTTCACATCTGGGGAGCTGATTGCCGCATTAAGAAGTTTTTTTTTTAATTTATAACATGTAATCAATTCTTAATAAAAAATTCTTAATATTGCAATATTTTAAGTTATAAATCTATCATATTTTTAACTAGAATATCTTGTCCTTCTCTTTTCCAGTTTTAAGAACTAGTCCTTTACTTTTCCATGTATAAGCTTAACCATATTACTTTTCATGGTCGCATTTTTCTATTGTAATATATATATATATATATAATGTGTATGTACAAAATGTATAAAAAAATTTCAATTTTGATCCATTTTTATATATATCTATATATATCCTGAACCTCCTTTGAGGAATCTCACCGATTCTAGTGAAATAAATGTTTGGATTTTTTCTTGACTTTTATTCTCACTCTGTATTACATTGATTTCTTCTAATCAAAATTTCCTACAGACATAATAAACTATATATATATATATGATGTAATAGAATAACCTAACATCCCTTCATAGATGAAATGAACTGTACCTTCTCACTTGACTGAGAGAGAAGGAAGAGAATAAGACAAGATGTCGAGTAACTCTTATGTCACCTGTATTCCCTTGTAAATAAACCCCTTTGTCTTTCACCCATAACCCTGTGTTTCTTGCTGTATTCTTATTTAAAGTAAGGATATAACAATATATATATATATATTAAAGACTGTAAATTATAATTTACAAGAATTTGTTGTTGAAAAAGAAATATTAAAAAATGTGTTCTTTTCATCAGAGAAAAAGTTTTAGCAAATCATTATTATAATGCAACTAAGTAATTGTTTTCTTTATATATATATATATTTTTTTTTTTTTTTTCAGATTATGAATTTACGATATCGGTTGGTTGATGCGGCATGGGAAACTGAAATTCTTAGTGAAGTAAGTTGCATTAAATTTGTTTTACCTAGCCAATCTATTTATCGATAGCTATGTCACATTTTGAAATGCTATTAGCTAAAACTTAAAGCATAAAAACAAGTACTTTGTGAAAGTCTTTTTTTTTGTTAACAACATTAAGTTAACTGCCAGTTATACATTTTTTTTTCTATAACTATCTTTAAGAATTCCAAAATGTTTACTTATGATGTGAACCCAAGGTTGGAACCACGGAAGGAAAACATAGAATATAGATTAGATGTAAAAAACAGGGAACATGTTTAGATCTAAGAAAAAAAGCTGGTGGTGTCGATTATGGTAAAGCACTAGTAGTACACGCTGCGTATTACTAGTGCTTCTGCTGATTCTACCGTATTACAATATTGCTCACTGAGAGTGTTAACTTATATAGTACTGGATCAGTCTATGATGCAGGTAAGTTTCGGTCTCACAACACCCACCTACCTTCCAAGAGTTTTTTTATTTTTTAAAAAAGGAAAATAAACATTAATACTTCTTCCTCTTGGGATTTACGTTGAGTGGTTGCATAAATTTCCTTTTCATTTCCAAATGTCACACTTCCAGAGAGACTTTGGGGGAGTGTCGAGATCAGAGTGATCGAATATTATGTCGATCGGCTTTCATTTCAGTATTTTATAGTGCTTCCTTTAATTCAATAAAACTACATTTTGTGGGTGTTTTTTGATTCCTGGTCAATATGGACCAGTTCTTTGTTTGACAGTACTTACTTTTCTAGGATTTTATAGCCAGGAAAGAAATATTTCTTTTGGAGCAAGAAGATTTTTTTAAACTTTGCTTGCTGTGGAATAGTTTATCGAGACAAACTTGACTTTTCTTGCAAACATTGTTTCTGCAGGTAAGCATCCTATAGGCATATTCAGATTGAGGGTTATCCTATAAACTTGCAGAAACTGTTGCAATGCTCTATCAGTATTCCTAGTGCCTTTTTTAAAGCCCTCACTAGAATGTCCGCAAACCTCTCAGCCTGACCATTAGACCGTGGTGATACTGAGAGATTGTAATGTGATCTACTTGATACGACTTGCAAAAGTCTCTGAACTCACTTGATGTGAATTGAGTGCTGTTATTTGTCACCACCATGCCAAAACACATGTGGTTGGTCTTTTACATTGTAGAATCTCAGGCGATTTTGAGTGGCTGTCCACAACAATGAAGTAGTGCATGTTGTCTAAAGACCTTGCAAAATCCACATGAATTGTCTGCTATGGGTAGTCTTTGTTTGCATGTTGTAGTTGAAGATTTTGCTGCAAGCACATCCTATGTATATCTTTTTTTTATATTTTATTTATTTATTTATTTGGATTACTTATCCACGGACATGCTGATGAGCTATAAATATGACGAAACATGTGGCCATAGATAACTATTTTATGTATTTGTAAGCTATATAAAAGGCAAAAGTGGCGCGCGCGTTTTTGTATGCCCAAGAAAGAATTGGGGGGGGGGGGCGTTCTCGACCACGTTACTATTTTTTAGAACTTTCCTTATACTCCCTAGATTATAATATCTACGATTTGCGAACGGACATCGTTTCTACATTTATTTTGATCGACTTTTATAAAATTCCCTCTGTTCCGTCCTTTTGCGTGTTTGTTCGTCTTTTTTCTTATAAATAAAGCAAAACTCATCGAAGCAAAGCCGTCAGTGGCATTTCTTGCCAGGACGTCTTGAAAGCAATTAGCTTTGATCCATATGGGAAAAACCCTTCATATCAAACAATTGTTATTCATTTTGAGAGCTCCCCCATGTTGGGGGGAGCTGGTTTTCCCCAACGTTGTGGGGAAGCAAAAACTGGCCTGCAGCCAACCTTCATTTCTGCGCGTGAGTGATTCTTAACTTATTCACTTCAAATCAACTTTTTGATTGACATTGAGAAATTTGAACGCTTTTTAATTCTTCTAGCGTCTTAGCGGTAAGATCTTAGCTTTTCTTTCACTTTCTTCTTTTCCGCCTTCACATCACAAGTTCGAGCCTGTCTGCCTGCCTACTAACACTCCTCCCCCTCAAACAAACACCCGGGCAACGCCGGGCAACCCCGCTAGTCCAAGTATATATATTATATATATATATAGAAATAAATACACATTGGTCTTTATTATAGAGTAGAGGATTAGGCGCTTTTATAACTAATAAAACATCTAATTTTACTTAATAAAAATCGTTTTTGTCTCGATTATTTCAGATTTATAAGAAGCAATCTCAGAAATTTAACTTTGGGGAACACCATTTGCATCTACGCTGCATCCCATTTGAATATGCTTCTTTCAAAAGCGTCAAAAACTTGAAAAAAATTGAGCCTAGCTTCATGATGACCGTCTTGGATGATGATTCCAGTCTTGACAGGTGAGTCTTTTAGATTTCAAGGGGAAAAAAAAAATTGAAATTAAAATTGTTTCCTGTATTTTATATTAATTGATGAAATTTGTGTTGGATTGTACGATTTTTACTTCACATAGATTTCAGTGTCTTTACATTGATTGTCCTGTCTGTTCAGTTAAAACAACGTAAGCCATGATAGAATTTATAAAAAAAAAAGACTGAGACTAGCAACATCGTGTCTGTTAGAAACAGTGTGCAGAAAACAAGAAAGGGTGGGGCAAATTAATTTACAAATGTTATGCTGTGGTCATTTGGCTATGATCACAGCGTAGTATCTGTACTATATTGTGGTGGGCAGTGCCGATGGTCAGAACAATTATTATGATTAATTGTTAAATTATTTAGGCTAAAAAGATATTCAGAAAACATGTTTTAAAAAAAAAAATGTTAGTTAAAATATTTCTGTCAAATTTTTTAACTGAAGAATTTTAATTCAAGGAAAAATGTTACGAATAGAGGAAAAGCATAAACAAAGCTAGTTTGGAATTTGGTTTAGTAAACAACGATGTGGCTTTCGTGACAAACAAGATTTGTCCACTCTGGCTGACATTAGAGACACATAAGCCAGGATAAATCAGAATTAGGGGTAGTCTGTAACGGGAAGTTGAAGAGACAAGTTGGTAATGAGCTAGCCACTGGGTTAGTTAGCGGATAGGTGTTGTCTTTGTGGTCCGATGGAAGCATCTACAGGTTAACTAAGGAAAATATAAGGAAGAAGATTAAGAGCTGCAAACTCCAAGACATGGAACATTTCGAAATAAAGATCTGGAAATGATAACTTGGCATCTTGGGTGTTTCATTTGGAAGAAAATGCTTTCATTTCAGATGCCGCCAGAGAAGAGGGAGTCAGTGAATAAGGTAGATGACCTGTCAGGTATCAAACAGACAAGGGTGTTATTCATCATTGTTAAAGACTGTCCGTTTATTGCCCGGTTTGTTATTGTCAGAAATATGTGAAAACATCACATACACATAGAAAGACTATTAAATATACATGTAATAGATCGACACGTACAGACACCTCATATACAAAGAAAAGTAACTGTCTTTTTGATTCTAACCACTAGACGATACATGAACATCGATTACAGGTACACGTGTACCTTATATACACGAGACATATATATAAACTTGACAATGCGACACAAATATGTTTCTGTAGTTTATCAAGAACCCTCAAATGGGATCAAGATTCACCAGCCCAAATATAACAATACATTATTTGATAGTAGATTTGTAAAGATAGGAAATATTTCTAAGTGAATTAATTTGACGTGCAGCTTCTTCGTTGAGTTTTTGTTTAATTCGACGTTTTTCAAATTATTTTGAATGTTTCTTTTATTACTTATCACTAGAAAATCATCGTCCAGGTTTTTTTTAGGTTTTTTTTTTGTGTGTGCTGCCCTCTCCACACACACAGACGCACATAGACACAACTGCACTTATGAAAAATAATTTTAAAAACTATTTGTCAAATATACCCAGTGAACCAAGTGCAAGAGAAATTAAAACAATTGCATTTAAAGGGACGGTTAGAATCTTTAAAATATCTCTCGGTTAAAATATAAGAAAGCAGGTGAATGTCTAGCATTCAGTAGATGCCCTGTATCCAGCTTGAATAAATTGATAAAAAAAAAATTTTTTTTAAATTTAAAAAAAAATTGAAAAAGAAATTGAAAAAAAAAATTGAAAAACAAAATTGATAAAAAAAATTGATAAAAAAAATTGAAAAAAAAAATTGAAAAACAAAATTGATAAAAAAAATTGATAAAAAAATTGAAAAACAAAAATTGATAAAAAAAATTGATAAAAAAATTGAAAAACAAAATTGCTAAAAAAAATTGATAAAAAAAATTGAAAAAAAAAATTGAAAAAAAAAATTGCTAAAAAAAATTGAAAAAAAAACACACAGAGGATGTTAGTAGGCATCACCCCACTCGCAACTTCATCTTGTATTAAAAATGCTCATTCATTCAAGTGGTATCCTGCCTGGTACAGGTGTTTGACGGCTATGGCTCTTCATCCATCTCATTGTAGCAGAGATGATGAGTCAGAATCCTGATCAAGCTTTGATTATTTTTTTTTTTCTGGATAATTCATGACTCTTAAATTATTGATTTAGGCTTCCTCGATATCTTAGCAAGTGAATTCTCTGGTTCTGCAAGAATTTTGAAGACATCAACAAAGATTCTATGTTTTCTTGTTATGTGTCGCTTTTCATTTTAAGCATATTTAAAATATACACAATATCTGTCAAACTTTGAGTTGTCTCCCCTTTGTCAAACAAATTTTTTTTTCTCACATGTATAAACCCACAACCAAAAAACAAAAACAACTCCAAGAATATGAAACCATCTACAGAGCCAGAAACATTTTTCCTTTCTTTTACAAGATAATGACCAACATGCCTGACGAAGGTCAAAGGCTAGTCCAACCGAAACGTTGCACAAATAACACTCAAGATGAGAACAATAGTCCGATCAAAACAAGTAAAATATACAAAATATCGATTTTGTTAACTTTTGTGCACTTGAACTGTTTATCTGATAACATTTCTTTCACTCTATTTCACGTTTAAGTGTTGCCTAAAAACAGTTTTTCTGAAAAAGGTCTTCCCCAAAAACACTTCCTAGGTCGGGTTATGCAGGGTGACCCCCAAAAAAACGTGATATCTCCATTATTTATTTACCGATTGCCCTTATTTTACAGGACATGGCAGAATCAACGACTATGAGTACACCAAGACCCCAGTGGGAGTTGAGACAAAGAATACACTGTTAAATTTAGTTCGGACAAAACACTAAGAAATGGGGCCTAATTAGAGTTGGGGCCCGTTTTTTGGGTCACCCTGTATTATCGTAAGTGGCTGTGAATAAGTGTGCAGGTTCACAGACATTGATGAAATGGCTTTCTCAGATCTCACTAATTTTGTCTTTGAATCATATAATATTACATCCATTTCTATCAATTTACAAATTGGAATGAGAGTATTTATACATACAGTTTTCCTGCTTTCCAGTTGACTACAGTATGGTTGTCTTCAAGTTTAACGTAAACAGGTTCTTGATGAGCCATCCCACTTAACAAATTTACCGAATTTCCATTACTAACGATTATTATATTGTCCAATTTCTACTGTACACTCTTTAACCCTTATCCTCGAGTGGCCTCTTGGCTTTGATAAGTGGTGAAGCCTATTAAAAAAAAAAAAAAATTATCAATCACGTGTGACGAACATATTTTGTCATCCATAAAAGGTGAGCTCCATGGAAGTTGAAAGTTAGCATTTTAGCACTAGATTATTGAGTGCTAGAGATCAGTATTGAATAAAAACGGTGTCATTGGAGAAAAGAATAACAGGTAACAAAGTTCCAATGGCCAGCACATTGTTTCTATCTTTCCCTCTTTTCTGATTCCTTCAGTCAGAGTGATACCTTTTTACAATTTCAAATGTAGTGAAATCCTTGTAGACTGAGGCCATTTTTATTTTTGTTCCAATCCAGTGCACTGATGCCGCCAGATTAGGTTGTCTGAGGAGATCGGCTTTGTGATCTAAAATGCATCAAACATTGATATTATTGATTTTTTTTTTCCTTTCTCTTTGCCAAACTCAATTATGTTTTGCAAAATCAAAAATACAAACAATTTTCCTCTACAAAACAACCAAACCAAACACCATGAATAAATAGTTGAAAATATAAAAACTTGAGGCATAAAAATTTTTTACTAAAATGATTGGATTCAACATAGGATAACTTTAAAATGATTGATATGCCATAAAACAAAACAACCAAACCAAACACCATGAATAAATAGTTGAAAATATAAAGAACTAGAAGCATCAAAAATTTTACCAAAATTATTGGATTCGGCATTAAATTATCTGAAAAAAACGTTTGATATGTCCTAACACAAAACAACCAAATCAAAAAACATGAATATTTGACAAACAACTTTGAAGCATAAAAACTTTTTCTTTTTTTTTCTTTTTTTTTTTAAATCTAGATTTAGAAATTAAATAATTCAGAAATAAATAAAAATAAAATAAAACAACCAAATCAAACCCAATCCGGTGTTCTTTTCGGGAAAACTACATTTTCTCGATTAAAAAAAAATGACCTTGTGTCTTACTTTGCCCTCGTAGGGAGGCAAATAAAATAAATAAAGTCAACATTAACCCATCTCATAAATACCATCAGTTTCGTTTTGTGATTATCGTGTGCCGCGTACACTGAATACTTTGATGCATTGCTAAGAATGTTGTGAATTATTTGCAAGATATGAATTATCCATTCTTTTGGAGATGAGGATTGCTAAGTTATATTTGCATTATTCAGACTGCTTGGATGTTATCTGCACAATGTTTTGGCCAGTGTAATCTTTGACCTTCTTCAGGTGCGACTTGTTGAACTGAGAAATCTTTTTGTTAAATTAAGTAATCTGTACAAAATTTCAAACAAAATGAGAGCAAGCTACCCCTCCTCATGAATTGAATAAAGAATTCTGTTTGAAATTTCATACAGATTCCCAAGTTTGACAAGATGCACCTAAAGAAGATCGGAGGTTACATCGACCGAAACATTGTGATTACTATCCTTGACAAGAATAATAGTCCATGATGATAATCTCTTTTCCAGATACACGCCCAAAAATATACAGCTGGCTATCCATGAATGCGACACGGTTCAACTTGGTCAGTTCAGTTTTAAATCAATAGAAACAATTGAGAAGGTAAGACGAGAATTTTTCCTTTAGTTTCTCTTCATCGTCGTTGTCGTTGTTGTCATTATTATTGTCGTTGTTGTTGTCGTTGTTGTCATTATTATTGTTGTTGTTGTTGTCTTCATCATCATTATTGTTGTTGTTGTTGTCTTCATTATTGTTGTCGTTGTTGTCGTTATCAAGAAAGTAAGACAATAATTTTTTCTTTAATTTCTCTTCATCATCGTCGTTGTTGTTGTCATTGTTGTCATCATTGTTGTCATCATTGTTGTTGTTGTCATTGAGAAGATAACTTTTTCTTTAGTTTCTCTTCATCATCGTTGTTGTTGTTGTCGTCATTGTTGTCATCATTGAGAAGATAACTTTTTCTTTAGTTTCTCTTCATCATCGTTGTTGTTGGTATCGTCATTGCTGTTGTTGCAATCATTGTTTTTGTTGTCATTCTTGTTTTTGTTGTCATTGTGTCTATTGTCATTATTGTCATCGTCGTTGTTGTCATTGTTTTGCTGTTTCCATCGTTGTTGTTGTTATCATTGTTGCTGTGTTGCTGTCATCGTTGTTGTTGTCGTTGCTGTTGGCATCAGTGTTGTCGTTGTTTTTGTTGTTTTCATCATTGTTGTCGTCAACATCATCGTCATCAACATTGTCATAACATTTAACCAGAGAAAAATAAGTTGTTAATTGTATATTTCTGTTGCAGTTCTTTACAAATATAAAAATCAAATACAACATAAGAATACGGCTGCCACCTTACATGTAACACACTTTATTGTCTTCAATCATTTTTTTTGTTTTATTGTATGACATTGCATTTTTGATTTCAATAAATATTTGATTAACAGTCAATAAATGTATCAGTCACATAGACACGAGAAACACACAAATGAAAAGTGGTCTAACAATTTATATATATTATATTATACTAGCATATATATACATTACCTTATACTAGCAAAGATACCTGTGCTTTGTGGGCACCCTTGCAGTAAGTGGATGTTATAAGAGCAATTATTTCTTAAGGTGTTTAAAAAATTTTAACTACCCCCTGAAGTGACTGAACTTTAAAACAAATAGGTTATATCAAAGTTGACACTTATATTGTTATACACAAAAATTGAAACAATTACAAAGTAATCTGATTTAAATTCACAAAGAAATTAGCTGGCGCCATGGTGACAGCCCTCGGGATGGTGGCAAACAATAACTTGGTGTACAAGGTGGGTTTATCAAGAGCCGCATCAAATATGACCTTAACCTTTGACCTTGACTTTGAAAAATGATGTGCATCATCCCTAGGTCAAAGAACGTCATCATATCAGGTTTGATTATGATCGGTCCAGTGCTGTGGGTTTTAGGAGAGTATATATACATAGGTTATGACCTTGACTTTTAACTTGGAAAATGGTGTGCACAATTCTTAGATGGGGGACCATCATCATGCCAGGCTTGGTCTTGATCGGTCCATTGATATGGGCTATAGGAGAGTTGTACACACAGACATACAAACACACGAATGCTACTACTTTATATATAGAGATTTATTTCCGTTAGTCTGTATGTTCCACTTTTTCTCAGAAATTACTGGGTCCAATCTGGCTTAGGTTTTGTATGAACCTTTGTTATGAGGTGCAGCGAACTAAATATTAGAGTATCCATTGAGTGCACAGCGATTATTAGTTAGGATTAGTATTTGTCCCACTTTTTCTCATAAACTACTTTGCCGATCTGGCTGAAATTTTGTATGGACTGTTGTTCTGATAAAGTGCAGCAAACTAAGTATTATGGTATCCATTCAATACACAATTGGAAATTAATTTGGATGAAAAGGAATTAGTATTTAATGTAAAAATAAACACAAATTAAATCATATTCATCCATCATTTTGGCATGAAACACTCATTCTAAATCAACTAGCTATAACTTTTTCCTGTTTTTAAGGGGCAAAACGTCTCATTTTATTAATATAGAGATAAATGCTATGAATGTTATTAATCCTCCAAACTTCAAATATAGTGATAGATTTTTGCTGTTCAACATGGCGACACCTATAATCAAATCATGTATGAAGTCACATTTAAAATTAAAACTAAACTTGGTTTGTTAAAAAATAAGACAATGACTGTAAGGATGATGAACTGTAACCTTGTGAATGTTACCGTTGATCATTTTCATAACCTACGTGCGCTGATTGCAGGCAATAGGGACTGCAGATGTATAACATAATCATGTTGACACACTGGTTCTTGCTAAATCACCGAAATTAAGTGATGTTGAGCCTGGTCAGTACAGGATGAGTGACCAATTTGAAGATACCAGACGGGCGACCATTTAGGCAATACCAGATTGATGACCAATTTAGGAATACCAAATGGGCGACCAATTTTGCAATACCAGATGGGTGACCAATTTGGGAATACCAGATGAGTGACCAATTTGGCAATACCAGATGGGTGACCAATTTGGCAATACCAGATGGGCGACCAATTTGGCAATACCAGATGGGCGACCAATTTGAGAATACCAGATGGGCGACCAATTTGGGAATACCAGATGGGCGACCAATTTGAGAATACCAGATGGGCGACCAATTTGGGAATACCAGATGGGCGACCAATTTGGGAATACCAGATGGGCGACCAATTTGGCAACAATAGATTGGTGACCAATTTGGCAATACCAGATGGGCGACCAATTTGAGAATACCAGATGGGCGACCAATTTGAGAATACCAGATGGGCGACCAATTTGAGAATACCAGATGGGCGACCAATTTGGGAATACCAGATGGGCGACCAATTTGAGAATACCAGATGGGCGACCAATTTGGGAATACCAGATGGGTGACCAATTTGACAATACCATATGGGCGACCAATTTGGGAATACCATATGGGCGACCAATTTGGGAATACCAGATGGGCGACCAATTTGGCAATACCAGATGGGCGACCAATTTGAGAATACCAGATGGGCGACCAATTTGGGAATACCAGATGGGTGACCAATTTGACAATACCATATGGGCGACCAATTTGGGAATACCATATGGGCGACCAATTTGGGAATACCAGATGGGCGACCAATTTGGCAACAATAGATTGGTGACCAATTTGGCAATACCAGATGGGTGACCAATTTGAGAATACCAGATGAGTGACCAATTTGGCAATACCATATGGGCGACCAATTTGGGAATACCAGATGAGTGACCAATTTGGCAATACCAGATGGGCGACCAATTTGGGAATACAATATGGAAGACCAATTTGAGAATACCAGATGGGCGACCAATTTGGCAATAACAGATAGCGACCAATTTTGAAATACTAGATGGGCGACCAATTTGGGAATACCAGATGTGCAACCAATTTGGCAATACCAGATGTGCAACCAATTTGGCAATACCAGATGGGTAACCAATTTGGGAATAACTATTATGAAAAGAATCAAAATTAGTAATTGTATTGGAATCAAGAAAAATATTGGAATCATTCCATGACTAGTATCTAATATTGTTAATCTTTCCTAGTTCCTCAACAGAGGGTATATCCAAAAATATGTCTCATTTCTTCAACGGATTAATGCTTCAACTAACTTTTTTGTGAATTTCATCTCTCAACTTTCTGTCTGTAACATCACTTCCTTGAATACATCAACTCAATTTTTAACTTTAATCTTAAATAATAAAGATTTTCTCTTTCTACTTAATAACATATCCCACATACCGTTGCGATAGAATTTAGTTAAATCTGGCTGTAAGAAATTCTGGATATTTCTTTGCTTTCTTGACATTATTTGTAGCTGCTCACATCGGATGGCGTTGAGAAAATGCGAGTGATTCTGAAATGTCAGCTGTGTCAGCGAAATGCATTGATGACGTGCGTACAACAAGTGTATTACTGCCATTTAAGCGTCGTCCAGGCAAAAACGCATCCAGCTTATAAGTAAGTAAACAAGCTGTACTCCCAAGAACAAATAGTAAATCTACAAGGGTCGTTCCAAATGTAATGCCTCCTATTTTTTAACTAAAATGTAAAAAACTACGAAAACAAAATTGGTATCATTAAAACGAGCGACCTTTTGTGCTCCAGAATTTATTTTTCCACATAGTCATTACCATTCTCAATACACTTTTGCCAGCGATTGGGTGGTGGCTGTGCATGGCCATCTGGAGCACGCTTTGTCACATCTGTGTCACCAGTGTGAAATTGACGAACCCATCTTCTAACTGTGATAACATCAGCTGTATCGGCTTTGTAAACAGGCACCGGTGAATTATGATTAATTTTTTTCTGCATAAAGGAATTCAATGACACATCTCTGCTTCTGAAGCATGTCCATGGCAGGGGTTGCTTTCTTGGAGTCACACTGTTAATATCTACAACAAAGAGATGAAAATTTTAGGTCATGAATGCATAAATTCACTCATTATGACAATGCAATTTGCCACACTCTCGATCCATTTATATAGAATAAAAAATAGGAGGCATTACTTTTGGAACATTCCTCATATATATATATATATATATATATATATATATATATAGTCTGTTTATTATACAAACTTATTGGTAACATATGTGCATACATGTTTCAGTAGATTCCTAATTCAAGGAGACCACCTCAAGACTATATACCAGCTCTGCTCTCCATTGAGCACTCTTTAATAATCACATAGGTTTCATTGGATTTACATCTAGGAAACCAATCTATACAAGCATTATATATATATATATATATATATATATATATATATATATATATATATATATATATATATATATATAAAACTCTGTTAATCTTGTATATTTTTTGTTTTTTATATATATTATTTTTTTGTTTTTTGTGGAGATGGGGCATCCTGCCAGAAACCATTTTCAAATATGCTAACTGAGAGATCTTTTTAAAATTCTGACTGTCCCTTTAAGCCCAATTGTTTCATTCTCTCTTGCACTTGGTTCACCGGGTATGTCTGCTGGGTAGTTTTTGCAATTTTTTTTTAATGAGACCAGTTGCTCCTATAATTACTGGAATGATAGAAATCTTCCTAAGATTCCAATTTCTTTCATGTTGGATCTTTATATTTTGTTATCTTTTCCCTCTCAATTCTGTTTAAGCTAGCATCATTAGAGACACCGAATTCAACTAGACTAGACTTCTTTCTCCATATCACGATGTCAGGTTTAACAGCTCCGTCTTCTAGCTATAGGATGGGGCATCCTACCAAATGCCAGACATTCACTCGCTATCTCAGACATTCCAACCAAGAAATCTTTTTAAAATTCTAAGTGCAATTGTTTGTATCTCTTTTGCACTTGGTTCACGGAATATATTCAGCAGGTAGTTTTTGAGATTCTTTTTAATGAGTCCACTTTTAATGTCGTATGTAAGACTTTGGTATTTTGTTATCTTTTCTTCTTCAGCCCTTTTAACCCAGAATCGTTGGGGACATTAACTTCTACTAGGGTTGCTCCTCTTCTCCTTTTTGTCCTATATTACTACATCATGTTTAATAGCTCCGTTTTTTTAATTACGTAGTAGTAGGAATTGCATAGTCACAGTGGATGGTGTATGACTTATTTCCAACTGTTTTTTTCTGGTAAACATGTTTCCACAACTTGCTGGTACATTCAGTATTCAAGTTTTTACAGAGGGTTATTCGAAAAGTAAGGCCTCCTATTTTTTAAACTCAGATGTGTGTGTGTGTGTGTGTGTGTGTGTGTGTGTGTGTGTGTAGAGAAAGAGAGAGAATTAAAAAAGTTATGTGTTCATCAATGTTTTGTCTTTATTTTGAGACTTCCTCTAGAAGCCATATCTATATTATTATTCTTACATTTATTTATTTATTATTATTATTGTTGTTATTATTATTATTAATGTTGTTATTATTATTATTATTGTTATTATTATTGTTGTTATATTCATTTGAAGTTATTAGGTGTGTTTGTTGTTTTGCATTTTTAGAGATAAGACCATTTCAGAATTAGAGACAAGAAGTCACAGGTTCAAAAGAAAATCGAAGGCTTCGGATTCGCCATCAAACTTTCCGAGAAGAAAAGATTCCAATGAAGATGAATTGTCTTCCAAAATTTTCCCAGAAACGTTTATTTCCCTCCAATTGGAAAAGGCAAGTTTTTTATTTGTTTCTCTTTTTCTTTTCTTTTTTTTCTTTTTTTTTTTCACATATTATCGGACATTTTTTTTATTTATTTATGAATCGTTACTTATGAAAGCCAAAAGTCACTCGAATAATGCAATAGATTTATTGTTAAATTATCATCTTTTTTTTTTTTACTGTTTTTTTCACCCCAAACAAGACACAGTGCCACTACGTGGCTACCATTTGGGACCAGATTTGCAGGGATACTATATAGATAGTTGAAACGAGATATCTGTTCATATTACATTTCAGCTTTTGAATATCGGTACAGTCATGGTCCAAGGAGGGAATTCCAAAGTCTAGCAGTTCGAGGGAATAAGCTATTTGTATAGATGGCTTTACAGCACCTAGGGATTTTTCTGCCTGTCTGGTTTGTCGAGGGTATTTACAGCAAGAGTTACTTGTGCTTTGAGTTCGTCAGAGCACTTACCATTAAAGTACTTGTAAAACAGGCACAAGGATGCCACATTTCAGTGATGGGACATTGATTGGAGTTTGGCCAACAGTGTGGGATGTATTAGGTTGGCAACTCTTTTTTTTAACCCTATCTAGGAGCAAGAGACTAATGGCAGATGCACCAGCCCAGATGTTACAACGATATTCTATGCATGGGTGAATAGTGCCTTTTTGAGTTACTTTCTAGCATGGTAGAGAGAGCCCACCTTCCTAGCAGCAGCCTTAGCAATTTTCTCAATGTATTTATTCCAATTCATGTTGTTTTTGAATGTTAAGCCTAGTAGGTTGAGGGAAGTTCTTTTAGCCATGGCAATTGGTGGTTGAGAAATTTGCTTGTAATTATTAAAGGAAATAAGCTTAGTCTTGGCAGCATTGAATTAGTTTCGAGCCCCATTTCACTACAGACTGGAGGTTTTCCTCAAGAGTTTTAACCATTTCCTTAAATATATATTCATTCGTTTTCTCCTCAACTCTGTTATAAAGTGTAGTGTCATCAGCAAATATGCCCATCTCGGAGACAATTTTATCAGGAAAGTCGTTTATGAATATCAGGAATAATAATAATAATGATCCAAGGATTGACCCCTGTGGCACACCTACATTTTTATCATTGTTTTAAGGACATGGATTTTTCTCTTATCGAGGAAGGATTTAATTATGTTAAGCATTCGTCCAGTATGATGAATATTGTAAGAGGATTGAAAATGATGAATGGAATGAAAAAATATAAGTTTATGACAAGTATTTGTTGACATTGAATTTGAAGATAATCCTGTTGTAAACCGCAGGGAAGTAGATCCGTGGTAATATGTTTCACAAATGGAAAGTTGTTTGAAAGAAACTCTGCTCATGGAAATTCTGTTTGATACCAGGCATATGGAAAAAGAATGGAATTTTTTTTTTTTTCAGTGTCCGTATTTCAGTATATCTGTGCCTAAATCAAAACGCAGATTCCATGAACAAAGCTTCTTTCTTAGAACTGCATACCTGTGGAACTCTGTTCCATCTGTCTGCTTCCCACCGGACTACAACTTGGATGTCTTCAAGTCCAATGTTAACAAATTCCTAATGAACCGCCCCCTTAAGTAAACACTTTATCAAATCTCCACACTAACGTAATGTACTTGCAATAACCCTTATCCCTGAGTGGCTTCCGGGCCTTAATAAGTGGTGATCACTGTGTAAAAAAAAAAAAAAAAAAAAAAGATGAGTTCTTGCTGTGAATGTTTTGGTCCAATTTTACCTTTCACAGAGTTCTGCACATGTCTTTTTCCAGTCCATTTTGTTCACAGGCACACGTTTTGCTTTATCCCATGTGATTCCTAGTTGCATTATAAGTCTTTGTAAGGTTGAAAGTTTCATGCAGACAATCTTATTTCAACAAATATGCAAACAGAATTAACAAAACAGGTGCCTGAAACTTTACATGAAAATCTTTAATGTTGAGAGAAGAAATCTCTCTCAACTTGCATCAGACATAAAATAGCAGAAACAACATTTTACAGTAGAACCCTGGGATACGGTGGTCCTAGGACACATTTTCTTTTTCAAGTTATGATGTGGAATGCAATGTTTTTCTGGACCCTGGTTATGGTATTTGCCGCGCCTTATTTATAATGTTATTTGATAATATACATGTGCATCATATACTGTACTGTATATTGTTACTAATTTTTAATGCCGTACCGCAGGGTTCTACTGCACTCACAATCTAAACATAAGACGAGAAAAGCTCTTTCTCTATATCTTTTGCATCAACAACCTTGCATCAAACACAATACTAATTCCGAATGGTAAATTATTTTTCTTTTCATTGAACTTAAAGAAACAACTCATTAAAATAACTCAATTTGCTGCAAGGAATGTTTTCACGTCATTGATCATGCAAAACACATTTGCATAACTCATGTCTTCCTATTTCAGTTGTTTAAAATAGAGACACTATTAATTGTTGTCACCTCGATCACTGTTCAAATCATCTAATTTTCCTTGTTATACTAAAAACCTTCTACACAATATGCGACTCTATATTTATTCTCCACAACTGAAATATTTGAACCTTACCTTTGCAATTATGTTCATTCTCTATAACATTTGAGCATTGACGTCACATACATGTTTCTTCTCTAAAGCTGAAACATTTGAGCCTTACTTTCAACATTATGCTCATACTCTATATTTGACACATTTTATCCTTGACTTTACATATCTGTTTCTTCTCTTCAGCTAAAACATTTGAGCTTTTTCCTTTTGCAATTACGTTTATTCTCTACAACTATAACAGATGAACCTTCCCTTTTTAATTATTATTCTCACAATTGAAACATTTGAGCCTTGACTTCATATATATTTTAATTCTAAACAACTGAAACACTGAGCCTTGCCTTTGATTGTTTGTTCATTCTTTCCAATTTAAAAATTTGCAACTTGATATCAAATTTATGTTCATTCTCTACAACTGAAACATTTGAGCCTTGTTTTTGAAATTCTGTTGATCCTCTACAATTGAAATGATTTAACCTTGCCTTCATAATTATCTTCATTCTCCATAACTCAAATATTTGAGCCTTGTTTTTGCAGTTTTGTTGATTCTCAATAACTGAAATAGTTGAGCCTTGCCTTTGCAATTATTTTCGTTCTCTACAACTGAAACATTTAATCATTGACTTTACAATTATTTTCATTCTTTACAATTTGAACATTTGAGACTTTCTGACATTCTTGCTCAATGTTTCCCATTGTAATCTTGTCTGTATAGCCGTGTTCAATATTTGCTTCTTCTTTTCATACCTTTGATGCAACACTTGTTTACATTCTTTAGTGCATTAGATTCCATGAGATCTTTTAAACTGCAGTAGTTGATCAAAAGAAAGTTGACAAATAGTTTGGTATATTTTGAACCCTTATCCATAGCAGTTTTTGATCGTCTTATTTTCATTCTCAAGCTGTTGAGCATCCTCCCTTAGACTTACTGTGATTTGTCTCAAGAAGTAGTCTCAGGAGGAGGGATTCTCACGTCAATAAAAAAAAAAAAAAGGTCATTCTTGTGTTGCCCTAACTCTAAGCCTAACTCTCTGCTTCACATTTGCAGTCTAGTCTCTTCTAGAGATATTGTTAGGAACTGAAGAAGCTCAGAATTTACATCGGCTAAAATGTATGAATAGCATCTAAAGGTTGCTGTAAAAATAGTGGGATCCTTCTACCGCCCCAGTAGATATCTCACTCCTGATGCTATTCTCTACCTATATAAAAGCCAGGTATGGCCCACGATGGAGTACTGCTGCCACATCTGGGCAAGAGCTGCTAGAATAGCTTATCCTGCCTTGACAGAGTTCAAAATAGACTTCGTAGCTTAGTGGGGGATACTCTTTTCTCTTCCTTGCAACCTCTTTCTCACAGAAGAGATGTTGCGAGCCTGTCTCTGTTTTATCATTATTTTCATGTCAAGTGCTCATCTGAGCTTAAATCTATGGTCCCCCCTTGCCAAACTTTCACGAAAAACACTTGTCTAACTAAAACCACTATCAATAATTTCCCACACTCTTTATCTGTGCCTAAACCTAAATGTAGATTCCATGAACAGGTTTTTTTCTTAGAACAGCACGCCTGTGGAACTCTCTTCCGCTTTCCAGCTGACTACAATTTGATTGTCTTCAAGTCCAACATAAACAAGTTCTTGATGAACTGTCCCTCTAAGTAATCCAATTGACAAAATTCCCACTACTTATGTTTACTACGCTATAATCACATTGACTAATGTATACCCATTAACCTTTATCCTCGAGTGGCCTCTGGACCTTGATAAGTGGTGGTTCTGTGTAAAAAAAGATGAGAACAATAGTCTAAATAATTGTCATTTTAAGTTGCTGATGAATCTCTTCTTTTCCGCAGAATCCCGTGCGAGATATAATGCTGAACAAATATCTGGCAGAATTACAAAAATCCGGAAAAATGAGTGCTCGTGAGACCGAGGTATACAAACGGTATGGTCCTTTTTAAAAATAATATTTTATGAATTATTCGTTTGTTTGTTTCTTTTGATTGACTTTTTTTCAATAGCTTTTTTCTGGCAAATATAATGAATGTGAACTTACTCTTTGTATTGTGGAATCGGATAACTTCGGAAAATATCGACTGTATACATACCACGTTCCAATTGCAAACCAAAATAAGGAAAGTGAGTGCCACATCTGCCTGGTGCACTCTATCCAGCCTTGATAGAGTTCAAAACCAGCTTCAAAACCTTTTCTCTTCCCTGCAACCTCTTTCTCACAGAAAAGATGTTGTTGTATGCCTCTCTTTGTTCCATCATTATTTTCATGACAAGTGCTCGATTAAGTTCCAGTCTATGGTCCCCCCTTGCCAAACTTTCACAAAAACACTCAACTATATACAATTTTCTCCAACTCTCTATCTGTGCCCAAATCTAAACGCAGATTCCATGAACAAAGCTTTCTCAGAACTGCCTGCCTGTGGAACAGTTCCGCTAGCCTGCTTCCCAGTTGAATACAACATAGTAGTCTTCAAATCCAATGTAAACAAATTCTTGTTGAACAGTCCCCATAAGTAATCAAATTCTACCCAATTTACATCAATCTACAATTTGGCATTGTTTTTCCCCTTCATTTTGTTATCAGGTGCATTTGTCTATTTGTACCTCCATGATTTTGTGTTGTCTCCACTTTGTGTCTCTGCCATCTAGTTTTTTTTATACTAAGCACCAATATGCAAGGTGAGTATTTCTTGTGTTTTTGATTGGGTGAAAGAAGCTGCTGATTTGAATTTTTGGTCAATGAAAAATTGATACATAAGAACAACATTCACTGTGCTGCTACTTCAAACATTCTTCTTATTGTTATATATTTAAGATTTATTTTGTGAGATTTTATCTTTATCGATGTAAATATGAACCAGGTGACTACCTGAAATTAAAAAATCACTTCCATCTCTGATAGGAGAAATGAAAGATACAATTAAATAACTTCCAGAACTTATCAAATACACTTGTGATGTTAGGCTGTATAAGGGTGTTAGCTTAGGTCAATTAAATAATGAGTATTCTATAAACCAGCAAACATATGCTCACCCCCTTTCCAGTTGCATTATTATATAATTATTAAACGACTCATCATCAGCCACCCTGCTGTTTTTTTTAATAGCATCGGCGACCACAGCTCTCCAAATTATAAAGCCATGGTAATTTTGGGAAGACTAGTAAAAGTGGTAGTTTCTCATTGCTTTCCATCTTAATTCGGGGAGTGCATCTTCCCCAGTAAGTTAAACACGCCCCCAGATACCAACATGGAAATTTCTATGACTCGGCGCGGACTACATACAATGTATGTTTAAAGCATAATAAAATTGCTTTTGCATATTAAAATGATTTCCAACGCTATTGATAATATTTACCTTTATAACCATTTAGTTTTGATTATCGCTTTTGAAACGTGACATAAATCATAAATCTATAAAGCTATACTTATTTTGTTAAGGTAATGTTTTAAGCTCTATTTATAAGAAAGTTCAAATAGATCCGTTTTTAGAACCTCAAGAGCTGAAGTTTTCAGTTTCT
The DNA here is from genome assembly GCF_053919585.1 of Euprymna scolopes. Lineage (NCBI taxonomy): Eukaryota > Metazoa > Mollusca > Cephalopoda > Sepiida > Sepiolidae > Euprymna > Euprymna scolopes. The sequence goes on along the minus strand of NC_136499.1, from coordinate 124,262,461 downwards.
GATCATGGCGTCTGCTTTATTTCTTAGGAATTTATCATTTACCATTAATGCAATTTTTTCTATATCTAAATGTAGTTAAGATCTTTGATATTTCAAAATGAAACAAATTCTGCGATGTGTTTATTATGTTTTAAAAAAAACTGTGACTGAAGGACATGTTAAGACACTTGTAGTCTGTCTAAACTGTACGAACGAACTGACTAAACCAAGATGGCCGACTCCTATTTATATCACCACAAGTAAGGGAGGTAACCATGTAACTGAAGCAAGGGAGGTAACCAATGTCTACATTAACATTGCTGCTGTCCTCAAGTGAATAATTTATTTCTGATTTAACAAGTCCCTTAGAAGCTCAGACGAAGCTCCTGCCTTGGTCAAACAATCAGAGACCTGATCACAACCCTTGATCCATTCTATCTGTATCTCTCCTCTACTCTTCATTTCCTTCAGCCTTGCTACATCTATTCTCAATCGTCGATCGCTTACCAGATTGTTGGAATTCAATGTCTCCACAAGTGATGCATTATCTGTCTTGCAGAGAACGTCTGGCAATTTAGATAACTGAAATACCTCTTGTATCATAACTGCAGTCAAAACACCAGCATCAGCTCCCTCATTCAGAGCAAGAGTCTCTGAGGCCAATGGGCTTTTTGTCACTCTGTCCAATTTCTTTGACGCCCAACACATGGGGGCCATTTTGTCAGTACTTCCTCCAATAAAGACAACAAAACCACCCTGTGAAGATCCATCTTCCAGACTGGCATAAGAGGCATCAGTATAACACAAAATGTGTAAATCTGAGGGCTTTCCCAATTTTGGAAATGTTATAGAACCCTTCTTGGATTTCAATTTTGATAAGGCTTTATTCGCCTCAAATAAGGCTTTTACTTTGGGATGCTTTCCAGTGTTGCTCATTTTACACACATCAAAAGCTATATCAGGGCGTGTTTGAGTTGAAACCCACATCATCTGACCTGCAAGTCTCTTCAACTCATGCTTTTCTTCTTCATTCAGTTCATCATTTTTCCTCAGTATCCTCCCTTTGCTTATTTCTATTGGAGATATGGAAGACAACATATAGATCTTGTTCTACAGTGATCCCATTTTCCTGTTGATTAACATTCAGTCCAACATATTTGAATGTTCCACTTTCATGAGATCCCACCTTAAATTTTTCTTTCAATGTTGCAATCACATCCCTTTCAAACTCTGTGTTTCCACAGAAAACAAAATCATCCACGTGCATAGCAAGAATTCCAGTCAAATTTCCTTTAATATCATGCCACAAAAACAATGCATTATCATAAGCACTTGCTACTCCTTTTAATTCAATCAAAGCCTGAGTAACTCTCTTGTACCATGCCCGTGGAGCATCATTCAATCCATAGATGCATCTTTTTAATTTCCACACTTGAGATTTAGGACAAACATCAGATGGTGGCCTCAGGTACACATCTCTCTCTAAAATACCACCTTGCAAAAAGGCTGAGGTAAAATCTATGGTCTGCAGCATCTAATTCTTTATTGATGCGGTTAGCATGACCATTCGCATAGCTTCACGGCTACATGTTGGGGAGTCCGTTTTCAGATTACTATTTTCTTCATAGCCTCGTGCTACAAGGCGAGCTTTCATTGTTTTCTGATTATCCTTGAATTTTTCAGTAATCACCCATCTTGTGGATATTGTTTTTTGACCTGTGTATGGCACACATTCAAATACTTCATAGGTGTTCATGTTTTTTATTTCTTTATGCTTGGCATCCATTACAGCTTTCGACTGCTCTTGTTCAGCGGTGAGCAGGACTACATTTTCCTGTTCAGTATATTGGGGCACTTCTCTCCAATGATCAATATGATTCCAGTTGATACAAACTTGATCCTCGTTTTCATCCTCAGGTTCTATATTGATCCAATGACTATATTTGCCAGTTGATTTAGGCTGTACTGACATAACCTTTCCTTTCTTCCACTCCCCACTTCCATTTATTTTATAAGTCATGGTCTTATTTCGGCCAGGTTTTTCAGTCTTATCTCTTAAACTGGTAGAACTATCAACAACTTCTTCTCTGTCTATATCTTCACTTTCTACCACTTGATTCTGCAACTCCTCCTCCTCAACTGTAAGGTATTCATTCTTCCCTTCTGTAGTGTTTCCCAGCATTTCAGCTTTTTTTGTTCTTTTTTCGTTGTTTTTATTCACTTTCATCAATTGGCACGGATGCATCCTATAAAATGCTCCGCCATGTCTGATTAAGACAAACTGGCCTTCTCTGCCTAACACTTTTGCTGGACCACGCCATCCTTTAAAACCCTGCCTCGGATAATAGATTTGGTCTCCGGTAGCATAATCTTCATCAGCATAAGTTCTGACATTAGACCTGAGAGCTCTCCTAATTCTCTCACTGGACTCAGCTTCCAAAAAGTTTCTCCTTGCACTATGGAGAGCATTTAAATTTTTTCTCACCATATCACTTGTAGTAGAGGACTCCATAGCAGGTAACTGGTCTGTCAGAATTGAGGGTGTATTTACATTGAAACCGAATACAAGTTCATTTGGACTGTGTCCAGAGTAATTAAGGAGGGCATTTTTTGCACAAATAGCCCATGCCAAGGCAATTTCAGGTTCACACTTCTCATCGTCAATTGTTTTTTTCATTGCCTCAGCAACTATCAAATTATGACGTTCTACAGTACCGTTGCTGAATGGACTTTCTGCGGCAGTAGTACAGGTCTCTATGTTGAGTTTTTCATTCATCTGTCTATAGTGTTCGTTGTTGAATTCACCCCCATTATCACTCAGAAAACGAACAGGAGATCCGAAATAGGTAATCCACATCATAAAGATGTTTTTGATGATCTCCTCCTTCTTCTTTGTTTTGATCAATGTTGCCGCTGAATACCTGGTAGCGGCATCAATGAGATGTAGTATCCACACCTCATTGTGGATGAACTCTTTCAAATCCATGCAAACTGTGTGATTAAATCTATTGCCAAGAGGCAATCCCACAACCGGTCGCAGTGGAGCTTTTTTAAATCTAAGGCAAATTTGACAGTTTTCACAAACCTCCTCAATCGCCTTTATAAATTCCTTGTCATTGAATTTGCCACTTTTTTTAACCAAGGAAACAAGTTTTTCCTTCGAGGCATGAGCAAACTGTCGATGAAGTTTTTCTGCTTTTTTTTTTTTTCTGTGAAAGAACACTGACCAAAATTCTGAACATGTAATACAATGTTCTTAGTACCACTATGATCCAACAACTTATTTGTTAACGGGAGACAATAGTGCCCTGAAGTTGTGGTCTTTAGTTCAATACATTTATCAAAAATCCAGCACATATCTTTCCGGAAATCTAGCACTATTCCTGCTGTCTTCATTGATTTGTGACAATAGAAGAGGCAAGTCGTTTTTCACAATATCTGCTTCGATATAAACTCTTATACCTCCGAGTGTAACCGGAAATTTAGCAACTTTAATTGCTGTGACAGCCACTCCATCACCAAAACAAAAACTCCGGTCTGAGTTCGTATACTTCACTAGTTGCAGGTCACTTTCATTTAAAGTATCTAAATAAACATCAAGCCACACTTCGCCAGCCAGTGTGCGAGTACAAGCAGAATCCAAGACTGCCATTCCAAATGTTTCCTTTACAAGATTTGAAATTTTTTCATTTGTACTGTTCAAATAAATATTTTCTTGAATGAACAACGTAATGTGTATTTGTTCTGTTGCTTCCGTAAACCTGGGCGTATTTCTAGGACACTCTCTAATTAGATGGTTCGGAGACTGACATTTGTAACACAACAACACGTTTCCACTTCGGTCACATGGATTAGATTGTCCTCGACGAAAACGCCTTTTGTTGTTACCCGGTTTAGAATAATTATAGTTGACGATTTCGGGCTCTGATTTCACTGCCGGTCCATTTTCATCACGATAAATGTCACCAAATACTTTCTTTATCGATTCCTTCATGTTTTGATACGTCAAAACAGAACACGTTGTCCGCGCTAATTTTTCGTTCTCTTCCGATATGTTAACCGCGTTCAAAACAAGAAAAGCTTGCACTCCTTCCGGTAGAATAATGTGGAATTTTTTTAATCTTTGGTACAAAAACTCATAACGAACAAGAAAGTCATTTATACTGGTACCTGACGATCTTTTATAAGTGTAAAATTCCTTAAAAGTCATGTAAGCGCGCGTGTGTTCATCCTTTAAATATATGTCATCCAGTTTCTTTATTAAGATCTTCAAGCCATCTCGTCCGCCGATGTCACTTGTTGGCAATTCACGGACACATTCTCTAATATTTGGTGGTAGCGTCAAAAACACTGCTGGCCCTTTTTTTTCCTCAGAAAGATCCGTGAACAACGACCACATTTCAACGTCTTGTTTCCAGTTCTCGTAAACATCCTCCCCCTCCAACAATGGAGGTTGTTTGTTCGAAGTTGCCATATCCGATATCCGATCTGTCTAGTGCTACAGACAAGCTGTACAAAAAAAAAAAATTTTTTTTTTTTTTTTTTTTTTTTTTTTTTTTGTCGCACACAGAGGGATATCTCTGCTACCATTTGTTAAGACACTTGTAGTCTGTCTAAACTGTACGAACGAACTGACTAAACCAAGATGGCCGACTCCTATTTATATCACCACAAGCAAGGGAGGTAACCATGTAACTGAAGCAAGGGAGGTAACCAATGTCTACATTAACAGGACAGACTGACAAAATCTTTATTTATATATGATATAAATTGTATAACACAAAATGATTGATAGTATTGATTTGGTGTAAAACCAAAAATAGCAATCAAATTATCTTATGTAACAAAGGTCATTCCAAAAGTAATGCATTCTATTTTTTAACTAAAAATAAAAAAATGTTGAAGAGATACATAGACGAGAGTGTTACCATTAAAACGGGCGATCTTTTATTCTCCAGAATGTATTTTTCTATACAATCACCGCCATTCTGAATGCACATTTGCCAGCCTCTTTTAATGCCTCGGTCGTAAAAGTCCACAGCGTCTCTGTCGCCACTCTGAAATCGATGAACCCATCTCCTAATTGTGCTGACATCAATTGCTTCGGCTTCATAAACATTCAACAGGTGCTGGTGAATGTTGATAAGTTCAATTTTTCTGCATAAAGAAACTCAATGACATATCTCTGCTTCTGACACACATCCATGACAAGAGTTGCTTTCTTAATCTCATACCGTCAATATCTGCAACAAGGAGGTGGAAATTTCAGATCATGAATGTATTAGTTCGGTGATAACTAGCATTTCAGCCTGGCGTTGCCCGGGTGTTTGGAGGTGTATATTGAGCAAAAAAAAAAAAAAAAAAAGGGTCAATTTTTTTAACTTTGACCCCTATTATGACTCCTTAACATTTATTGTTTTGGGCTCAAATCAAGTTATTAAGTTAGATCCACATCCAAGGACCCTATATCTAAAATTTCAAGTGTTTAGACCCAAAGTTGTTGGAGTTTGGTTGAGTTCTCAAAGGACAAATCATTGAACTTTGACCCCTTAACAGACAAATTTCTGGCCAAAAATGGATTACAAAGATTTTCCCAAATCTCAGTACCCTGTATATCAAATTTCGAGTCTGTAGACTTAAAATTGATAGAGTTATTGTGTAGGAAAATGTGTGTGTACACACACACACACGTTCACTTTTATAGATATAGTAGATAACAATGCAATTTGCAATCCCCTCTAATCTATTCAGGCAGAATAAAAAATAGGAGGCATTACTTTTGGAACATCCCCTCATATCTTTCTTTAGTTAACGTACTCCATAATCAAAGGATTCCTAGATCAAGCACGTCAAACTCAAGAATTACATGCATTCATTTGTTTCCTTATGAAGGCTTCACATACTACTAAAGTCATTTAATAAAAATTATTATGCAGTTATTTTTGTTATTTAAACTTACAATAAATACAATATGCAAACAAACAAGCCTATAACATGCGAACAAATGATTTGACTGCAATCACAAATGCAAAGTAACAAAATAATCCAACGGAAGAAAAAATAACAAAATTTTAAATGACATTTGTTTGCATTTGCAAGAAATAAATTTCGAAATCAATAAATTGCTTTTAAGTGGAATAATTTGAATAAAGAAAAGCTTGCCATCTCTTATTTGGAAATTTATCACGCTGGAATTATGAAAATATGCATTTTCGCTGTCAAGAAATATTGTGTCCTTTAAGAGGGTTGCAAATTAGCGTTAGCAAAGAGTCACATGGGCTGCATGTTTGACATGCCTGATTTTTACAGATCTTTAGCTGCTAAAGGGTCAAAAAAAAAAGAAAGAAATTAGAACTTGGCAGGCATAAGTCGACTTTTGTATGCATGCATATACATATATGATGAAAATAATGGAAATAGTATTCCAACAAAATAGAGAAATAAAAAGGAACAAACCGTATTATGTGTTCATCAACGTTTCGTCTTTATTTCGAGACTTCCTCTGGATGAATGAGATTAAGAAACAAAAAATACCAGTACAAAATATTTGAAAATGTTTCACGTGCACAGTGTGATGCAGTTCTATTTCAGCGCCAACCCTCCACTCTCCTTTTTGAATTTCAACGTCTTTTTCCGTTTTTCTGAAATAGAACTGCATCACACTGTGCACGTGAAACATTTTCAAATATTTTGTACTGGTATTTTTTTGTTTCTTAATCTCATTCATCCAGAGGAAGTCTCGAAATAAAGACGAAATGTTGATGAACACATAATACGGTTTTTCCTTTTTATTTCTCTATATGCATATATATATATATATATATATAGTAATTAATAATTACTACGTGCATAAAAGTCATCTATATACATGCTTGTTTCGGAATTTACTCCTCATCAGTACAGCTAGACTTTTATTGACAAGGATCGAACCTATAATGGCTAGATAAGTAGTCTGGTGTTTTACCATGGGACCACCAGGTCCTTGCCAGTTTTTATGCACGATTTTTATCGCTTATAAATATAAAATTGTTGAATTTTTATTTATCTTTTATTAGCGATTAATTTCTTCCTTATTACTTCGCTCCCTGAACGTTTTTATTATAAGAAAGGAGTTATTTGCCCCTTGTTTACATTTTGTTTACATTTTTTTCTTCGCCCACAGAATGAACTAACCTTAACCTGTGTGTGTGTGCATGTATGTATATATTGACTAAAATATATTTTATATATATATATATATATATATATATACACGTTAAGGTTAGTTCATTTTTAGCTATTTCTTATCCAACTGAAGATAGCTGAAATGGTAATGACTCTGGCTGGAGCGCTATAAGTTTTGGTTTTGGTTTCAATTCTAGCTGCTGTTACTCAAGTCATAGTTTTTTCTTCACTTTTGAAATTACTATTATATATTGTGTACAATAGAATTTGTAATGATCTATATATCTATAAAAGTGAAAATGTCTCTGTGTGTGCATTTCCCTCTCGAATATGTCAATTTTCAGTTTAGAGACTCGAGATTTGACATAAGGAGTATTGAGATTAGAGAAAATCTTTTTAATCCGTTTTCGACCAGAAATTTGACTGTCAAGGGGTCAAAGTTCAACGATTTTACCTTTGAAAACTCTACCAAACTCGTCTGCCAATTTTGGGTCTAAACACTTGAAATTTTAAATGTAGGTTACTTGGTCATGGATCAAACTTTTTAATTTGATTTGAGCCTAAAAAACATAAGTTAAGAGGTCAAAATTGGGGTCAAACTTTTGTGATACACTGTTTATAGAAGTGTCAGATGACTGAAAACAATGCCAGCATAAACAATGTTATTTCAGAGTTTTCCTTCTCCTATATGAGTTGCAGAACCAAGTTTGAGAGTCTAGTCTACCTTAAATATTAAGTTAATATATAGAGTATAGAAATTTATTATAATATCTAAGTTAAATATTAAATTAATATATATAGTATATAAATCTATATGATAAAACTAAATGTCTGTGTGTGTCTGTATACGAATAGGCTCCAATATGGTTTACTATTATACAAAACTGACCACATGCAATGATAGAAGAAATCTTAAGGAGCAAAAATGGCTATGTTATATTTTGAACAGGGGGGGGGGGTTATTAAAATTGTGGGGTCTGCATACGCGCCCGCTCCCCAAAGAATGGAAATAAAAAACAAAAACAAAACCTTTTACAAGGGTTTTTGATATAAATTCGCATAAGAATACTTTGCTAAGTATGTTTCAGCTTGAATAGGGATGGTATAATAAGTGTGGGGTCTGCATTCGCACTTAGCCTCCATAGTATGGAAATATGCTACAAACTTTAACAAACATTTTTTATATCTGTCCGCGTAAGTATACTTTGATAATTATGTTACAGTTTGAAGAAATATGGTATAATAAAATTATGGAGTCTGCGTTCACGCCTGACCTCCATAGAATAGAAAAATGTCATAAAGTTCAACACGTTTTTAATTTTAATATAGATCAACATAAGAATATTGCAATAAGCGTGGTATAATAAAATAATGGGGTCTATCTGGCTTTTATAGAATTATTTTTAATTTTTTTTTTTTTTTTTACTAAAATATAGTTTAAGTAAAATAAGTTGTTTTTGAGTCATGTTGAAACCAATTTAGGTGACCGAAAATGATTTTACCAATATTTAAATAATCTATTATATAAAAGGAAAAATGTGTGTGTGTGTGTGTGTGTGTGTGTGTGTGTGTGTGTGTGTGTGTGTGTGTGTGTGTGTGTGTGTGTGTGTGCGTATGTATGTCTTGCAAAAACTTTCAACAGACACGTCAGAACGTTTTAAAGCGCGGTCTCTTCAAATATCGAAAAATCAACCAAAAACATGAATTCCTTCACCCGCAACTGGGCAATTTTCAATAAGGAGGGGACGTTTTTTTTTTTTGTCGACATTTTCGCAAGGCATCATCTCCTTACTATTGACTACCCTTAATTCCAACGCTCGCCACTTCTGGTTTCATGATGGACATATCAGCTTGATCGAGGACAGAAATTATGAAGTGTAGTATAAGAACAGATACTACACTTTGTTTCTAATGTTTTAAATGTATTTTTTACCATTATACGATCATCTTTCTGTTTCTGTTGGTCCTGAATATGACCTTAAACTATATCCAGTGGTGAGGCCCCAGCTTGCGGGCTTTGAGAAGTGTGGAACCACCCATTAATTGCCATTGCTCCCAGGTCCCAACTATGGGTTGAATAGAAACCGACTTGAAAAAAAAAAATATATTCTATTAAAAAAATTTTTCTTCAAAATCACTGGATTCAGCATTAAATAACCTGAAAAGGGTTGATATGCCATAAAACAAAAACAACCAACCAATCTGTTTCTGTGGATTGTTTACTGATCAATTTACATAAAAAGATGTTTAAGTGCTTATCCCAATAAAATATATTTTTATGAGTTTTTCTTTTCATCTTTATTGGCAATCACTTGCATTTCTTTTCTTTTTTTGTTGTCAATAATCTATCATTTTTTTTTCAATCATTTTTTTTTTTTCAATCATTTTTTTTTTCAATCATTTTTTTTTCAATCATTTTTTTTTCAATTATTTTTTTTTTTTTCAATCATTTTTTTTTTACAATCATTTTTTTTTTTTCAATCATTTTTTTTTTCAATTATTTTTCAATTATTTATAATTTTTTGCAATTTTTTTCAATTATAATTTTTTAAATTATTAATAAAAATCTTTCAATTATTTGTATTTTTTTTTTTTCAATTATTTTTTTTTTCAATTATTTTTCAATTATTTATAATTTTTTGCAATTTTTTGCAATTATAATTTTTTCAATTATTAATAAAAATCTTTCAATTATTTGTATTTTTTTTTTCAATTATTTATAATTTTTTTCAGTTATTGATAATTTTTATTTTTCAATTGTTTAATTATTTATAGCTAAAAATTTTTTTGCAATTATTTACAAGTTTTATTTTTCAATTATTCATAATTTTTTCAATTATTTATAATTTTTGTTGCAATATTTTGCAATTATTTATAATTTTTTTCATGGTGGAACAATAAAATTGTCGGTCTAGAAAAAACTACATGATTCTATTTCTGTTTGATGAAAACCGTTTTTTTTTTTTTTTTTTTTGCAGACCATCTTCTAGTTGGCCAATTGTGTACAAATCTTAAGAGTGATAGGAACCTTCTATTAGGTTGGTGCAAAAATAATGTCATTTTTGGACATATCTGATACAAAAACGACATTATTTTTGCACCAACCTCCTGTGAAAGTGACACAATGATCGGAGGTACGCTGCTGTACAACTCTTGCTCTCTACCAATCCAAGTTATGACAATAGAACCATTGCCAGCATCCTCAAAATGCGTTGCTAGATTGCCACAAATAACAGGGACGTGCCCAGGGTGATGGAAACAAAGTTTTCGGCCACGGACATGGTCTTTGGTGTGGTTTCAAGTGAGGTCCACATCATGCCACCTCACATCTTCAAAGTCTGCTTGAAAGTTAACACCAAAGTGTATCTGGATGTGCTGAAGAGTGGGGTGATCCCCTGGTGAAAAAAAGAAATGCAAATGATTGCCACTTAAGATGAAAAGAAAAACTCATAAAAATATATTTTATTGGCAGCAGGAATCTGCATGGGCCCACAGGTTTGGCTTCAGGAGTGCTACGACTTTGTACCCTTTTCTCTCTACCCCCTCCTCCCTCGAATCGAACCTGCTGAACTAATTTGTTTGGTCATATGTTGAGAACATCACCAACATGACCTCTCACAGTATCAAAGCCAGCCTGATCGCTGCCATTCGCCGAGTATTCGCCAAACTTCCACTGGCACTTGTGGAAAAGACATGCTCCCAGTTTCGGACCTGTATCGAGGCGGTGATTGAGGCTGAAGGCAGCTACATTGAATAGATATCAGCTCTGCTACATAATCAAGTTACCTGAATTGATTTTTTTCAAGAAAAGTTTTAAAATAAAGCTGTAGTATTTTTTCATTCTGATCTGTATATTTTTTTAAAGTTGTTTTTATCTATTTTTAATTATTTAAAATTTTTCATGTAAATGCGAATATTTTTTAAGTTGCGCATTCATTTAATTCAGTAATCTTGGTCTATATTAATTTTATTTTTTTTTTTCTTTTCTTCCTCCCTTTTCTTTTCTTAACTCAAAAATATCTTTTTATTCTGACTCGTTTACAAAAACGACTAATTCCGTATGCATGAAAAGTTTTCCTCCTCTGTAAAGTTGGTAATGCACGTTTGTGGTTGCGACGATGTAAATGTTATTTCATTGTTCAAATGCTATTACGATTAAAAAAAAAAAAAGCTTATAAATGGCAATTGAAATATTGAATCACAAAATAAAAATAAAAAAATATATCTTGTCTGGAATCGCAATCAAACCGGAATCTAAAAAGAAAAGTAAAAATAAAAAATATACGTTGTCTGCAGACAAAGAATAATTGATTGATTGAAAAAGTGATCTCTAATAGAACGCAAAAAGAAACATTAAAAAAAAAAAGAAGAGACGAAAATACCATTGAAATTCTCATGACAATATAAAACTGACCTTTCGTAAAAGGTCTGTATAACCCATGCAAAGGGTGACCTAAAAATAATGCCACCCATGGAATTGGTAATAAAATTCATTGTCTCTTCTACAATCCAACCATATTATGTACAAATAAACTTCAGTTTAAGCCTGACTTGTCCACCAAGTTTCTCTCATTAATGTCCAACAGTCTTTGTTTTATTGCTGTTCAATTATATGTGAGCCCACTTTGATGATCGTCCCATCAGTATTTAGTGAAATTGCTTCATATTCTTTCAAGTCAACCATATGTACAAATAAACTTCAGTCCAGGCCTGGCTTTTCCACCAAATTTCCGTCATTAATACCCCAAGAGTCTTTGTTTTATTGTTGTTCAGTTATATATGAGGACGCTTTAGTGATCATCTCATCAGTATTTAGTGAATTTGTTTTATATTCTTTCAAAATCTTGAAATATATACAGAGTATCTCCCCTTCCTAAGACATGGCGTGCATTGAATCATACTTGGTACAAATAAATTTCAGTCTAGGCCTAATGTGTCCCCAAGACGAGAGCCATTCTTATGCAGTCTTGTCCAAGATCACTGCATATCGCTTGCTATGGGTCAAGATATGGTGCACACTAGGCTTGAAGCTAACTCAACCCGACTGAGTGTCACCACAAGTAAACAGTGTTTTTACTTATTTTAAAATGTTTATTTGGTTTGAAAAACAATAATGTCTACAGTTACGCAAGAACAAGAAAAAAATGGCCGTGATTTGACTTTTTACATCTTTGAAGTTTCAATAATAGTATTTTGTTTTCTATTTTATTTTCAATCCATTATTGAAACTTTAAAGATGTACCATTCAAACCGGTGCCATTTTTTCTTGTTCTCACATAACACTAGACACTACTTGTTTTTTTGAACTGTTTTTTGTAAGTAAAAACACTAAAAACATATTCAGCTAGGTAGAAGAATAACTTATCTTGCCTTCGATAACATTTGTTATGTATTTGTGTTTTGACTACGTTTTCGTACCTCTGTGGATTGTAAAACAAACCTGAATGCTCTAGTCCCCACTTTATGTGTGCCATAATCCAATGAAAAAAAAAAATCTCCGCCTTCTTTCTTAGACTCTGAGGATGAAAAATGATCACGTGCGAACCTATAAATAAGAAAATAAGTCCAGCCAATCAAAACTGTTAACCATTGATCTAAAAAAAATACTGGCATGTGTTTGACTGACGACTTTAAGAAATTTACTTCAAGCTATTACTTATTTCTCTTTGTCTCAAATCCATCCTTAGTACTTTCTTACGTTTTCCTTAGCCTTTTTTGCCCAATTGACTCTGATCTATCAACTGCTCTACATCAACTAATTCAAGCACTCTTATCCATTCTTTCAATGTGACCAAACCAACCAAGTCTCCTGTTCTGCGCATGCCTGTAAATCAGGAAATAGGACCATTCAACCAAATCTAAGTTACTTTAATTGCTAAAAAAAAAATCAATCAAGCTCAACTAATAGTAATTTATTGATCTGTTTTTTTTTTTGTTTTGTTTTTTTTTCATTTCAGGTCTGTAATCTCCAGCTTTTGCGATGAATTTTTTATTCACATGAGTCAGTATTCATTACGAAATCAAATCATTGCTTGTTACAAAAGCTTACAGAAGATTCTGGATTATTTACCTCAAATCAGGTAAGACAAATGGTGTTGTCTTTGTTTTTGAATTTCAATCTCACACAAGAGACGTTGAGCCAGAAAAATTGAGCCAGTTTAAAGCAGTGGCTTCACTGACTTCAATATGTTAGTACCTCAGGTTCAACAATCTCTTGTTGTGTGTCCAGTTTGAATTCATTCCTATTTTACTTTCAGCTTCTGCGTAATTCTTGCTTCCCTTATTTTGTCCTTTAGTCCTCACATTCCACGAGCAATGTTTCTGACAAAGAGAAAAGAATTGCTGTTTTCTGAGTCAGAATCTATTCCATCTAACATTATCATAGGCAAGCAAGTTTTTGACTTTGAAGTACTATATTTTTTATCTTCTTACATCAACTGGCTTCATGTCTTGTCTGGATCGATTTCCATAAAGGAAAGATCTTTATAATTTTTTTTTCTACTCACAAATTACCATTTCTCAAAGCCAAAAGCTACTTGGGGATAAGAGATAATGAGATGGATGGATTGTTAATTGAATGATGAATATTATGAGAGGATTGAAAAGGATGAATGAAATTAATAAAGTTTGATTACATATTATAACAGTTTATGACAAGTATTTGTTAACATTACATTTGAAGACGGCCATGTTGTAGCCTGCAGGAAATGTTCAATGTTAACTAGATAGGAAGTTCTTGGAAAGAAATTGTTCATGGAAATTCTGCTTGATGTGAGATATATGGGGAAAGAAAGGAAAATTCTTTTCAATTTCGCTAGTAAAATGAGTTCTTGTTGCGAATGTCTTACAGGTTGGAATCAGAGATTGGAGCTCAGTCGAGAACTTTCTATGGAAATAACGATAGTGTAAAGAAAAACTAGCAATGTCTTTTGTGTGAGAAAGGGACTATAGAGAATAGAAGAAATCACGCGTCTTCCCGCTGAAATATCATCTGTCAAGGCACGAAAAAATGAATGGCACTTTTCTCAATGTGGTAAACAGTACTTCATCTTCATCCTGGTGCTACCAGATCAAACTCTCTAAAAACACTAGCTTCCTGACCTAAAATGCACCAAGCATCGATATTTTTAGTTTATTTCCTTTTCCATTTACAAAACTCAATCATGTTCAGCAAGTCAAAAACAAAAACAACGAATTTGCTCTGCAGAATAACTAAACTAAATCAATCACCATGAATAAATATTTGAAAATATGAAGAACTTGAAGCCTAAAAATTTTTTTCAAAATTATTGGATTTGGCATTAATCTGAAAAGGGCTGATGTATGGTGAAACAAAACAATCAAACCAAACACCATGAATAAATATTTGAATATATAAAGAACTTTAAGCCTAAAAACTTTTTCCCAGATTATTGGCATTAAATAACCCGAAAAGTGTTAATATGCCATAAAACAACCAAACAAAACCATCTTTGGATATTTATTTCTGGGGGCGAGGGCGGGGGGAGAAGTAATAAAAATGCTTCACAACAAAAATATTTATTCAATTCAAACGTTGGTTCTTTGTATCTTTATACGTTTTTTTTTTTTTACCGGAATTGCTTTCTTTTTATTTTAATAAATGTAGCAAGTAACACTACTTGCGAGTAAACTGCATTGGATGCCCACTTAGCTCCAATTTTTTTTTTTTTTTTTTTTTTTTTTATTATATTTTCACCCCAAACAAGGCACATTGCCACTTTGGTGTAGGGGGCTACTATCAGGGGAAACATCTACTGGGGCACTATGTAGGGATTAGGGCAGTGAGATGTTGGTTCACGTTGCACTTGAACTTATGCATGTCAGTACAGTTGGGGAAGCAGTGACCTGGAATGGAATTCCAAAGTCTAGCAGTTCTGGGGAAGAAACTACTGGAGTAGAACGATCTTTTACATCTAGGGATCTCTACAGTGTGGGGGTGGGATTTTGCAGCTTGTCGGGTCTGTCGAGGGTGTTCACGTCGTGGGGGCACAAGTGCTTGCAGTTCTTCAGAGCATTCACCATTATAATACTTGTAGAACAGGCAGAGGGATGCAACGTTTCGACGATGGGACAGAGGCTGAAGTTTTGATGCCAGTTTAGAGCCTATCAGATTTGCGACTCTCTTTTGAACCCTGTCAAGGAGAGAGAGACTAGTAGCCGATGCACCGGCCCAAATATGACAGCAATACTCCATACATGGGCGAATAGTGGCCTTATAGAGGTACAGGATACTTTCGGGTGTTAGAAGTTTTCTAGCACGGTAGAGAGAGCCCACCTTCCTCGCAGCGGCCCTGGCAATGCCCTCGATGTAATTGTTCCAGCTCATGTTTCCTGTGAACGTTAGGCCAAGGAGCTTGAAAGACGTACTCTCAGCTAAAGAGTTGTTGGCCATTGCTATAGGTGGTAGAGAAGGTTTCCTGTAATTATTGAATGAAACCAGTTTTGTCTTGGTGGCATTGAACGTTACCATCCATTTTTGTCCCCATTCCACTACTGAATTGAGGTCATCCTCCAGTGTTTCTGCCATTACTTTAGATATATGTTCATTTGTTTTCCTGTCGTGCCTGCTATAGAGTATGGTGTCATCAGCATATATACCCATCTCAGAGGCAATTTTATCGGGGAGGTCATTTATGAATATCAGGAACAGCAGAGGACCAAGGATAGATCCCTGGGGCACTCCGGCATTTATATTATATTGTTTAGACGTACGACCGTCGAGGACAACCTGGATTTTTCTCTTATCTAAGAAGGATTTAATTATGTTAAGTATTCTACCAGTGATACCGTAAGATCTAATCTTCCTGAGGAGACCCTCATGCCATACCCTGTCAAAAGCCTTAGATATATCTAGAGCTACCGCTCTGCCCTCTCTCGCTTTGTCCAGTGAATGGTATATGCGTTCAGAGATTACAGTGAGGATGTCTGCCGTGGAACGGGCTTGTCTAAATCCATATTGATGGTCGGTCAGAAGTTTAGCATCTGTAAGGTGCTGGACTAGAGCATGGTTAATTAAGGTCTCAAATATTTTGGCAAAAAGTGGGAGGAGGCTAATAGGGCGATAATTTAATGGGTCAGTTCTTTCGCCAGAATTCTTGAATACTGGTACCACAGAAGCAGTTTTCCAGCAGCTCGGAAAGCAAGATTCATTAAGGCATTTGTTGTAGAGTTTGGAGAGAACTGGAGCTACTTCGGCTGAGCACTTTTTTAATAGCACAGCTGGGATGAGGTCGGGTCCACATGCTTTGGAAGTGTCAAGGTTTTTTATGATAGCATGCACCTGAGCAGGGGTGATTTCCAGATCGTCTAGCTTGGCATCTGTCCGCATAGGAAAGTCAGGTAGGGGGTGGTTTAAAGGGTCCAGTGTAGAGTTGGAGGCAAACCGACTGGCAAGCATGTTAGCCTTCTCGGTTGCTGAGCAAAGAACCTCGTGATTGTTGGTTAGTGGGGGAATCGTTGATTGCCCATTATTTACTACACTGTTGTAGATTTTCCAGAAGTCACGAGTTCCTAATTTTTGTGCTTCGATGCGTTTTTTAGTGGTTTCCGTAAATTCCCTCTTAGCTGTCGCTATTTCTTTCTTAACGTTACTTCTAGCTTCTATGTACTTTTGTCTGTTTGAACTGGACTTATGTCGGTTAAACCTTCGGAATGCATGCTGCCTTTGAGCAATGGCAGTTGCGCAAGTCGAAGTAAACCATTGGGGAGAGTGGGGCTTGCTATAGAATTTCCGCATGGGAACATGCGCTTCGATTGCAGTTTTGAACCATTCAGTGGTCTCAGTTGCACACTGTTCAGCAGGAAGAGAAAAAATATTTCCCCATGGGGCGTCTCTGATAAGATCTCTGATAGCTTCCCAGTCAGCCTTTTTATAATATCTGGTTGTTTTGAGCACTGGCTCTTCAGTTTTGGGTCTAGAGTTTAGGGCGATTTCAACCATTATTACCGCATGATCAGCGTTCCCAAGTGGGCTGTCGGATTTCGTTACACAATCATCAGGAATTGTGGTCAAAAACAGATCTAATAGTGATGCGTGTTGTTCTTCCTGATCAGGGAAGCGGGTTGGAAAAGTAACAATTTGCGATAGGGAGTGAGATACAGAGAAGCTATGAGTTGCGCTGCCTGCTGCATCTGTATAAGTAGAGAATCCAAGCCAGTTTTTGTGATGGACATTAAAGTCACCAAATACATGTACTTGGGCGCTAGTGTCGAAGGAGAGTGCGGTGTCTATGCTGTCAGATACTTTGTTTATTATGGTGCAGTCTTGGGTCGAAGGAGAGCGGTAGAGAAAGTAAAAGTAGCTAATGTTGTGTTGCATGATTAGTCTAAAGCACATAAAGGCTTGATCATCCGTTTCTAGGTTTGTCTCTCTAGTCAGGGGAAGGGTATTACGAATGTAAACTCCAAGTCCGTGCATATGTCTGTCAGAGTCCTTACGGCAGAGTGGGAGATATCCAGGCATGTTAAAGTAGTTAGAGGGGATGGAGGAGTGTAGGTTAGTCTCACTTAGTGCTAAGATATCCGGGGCATTTGTTAGGAGAAATGCTTCAACATCAGCTAAATTAGTTCTAAGCCCACGGATATTTGTGAATGCAAGCCTCAAGGGAGGAGGCAAGTTGAATTTGTTTGACCCTAAGCCTGGTTTAAGCTTATTTTTAGATTGTACTGTCATCATGTTTTTTAACGAGTTTCAGTTGGGTTAGGGGAAGCCGAGCAGGAGGTTATGCAGAATATCACACATGCATCACAAGTAGACCATCAGCTGACCCACCATCAACTAGGACTGTGGCCTCAGGAAAGCCCACCGGGGATGAGTGCAGGGTCCCTTTCCATGCGCGCCATGGCACTGCAAACATCCCGATATTATTCAACTGTTGATGGAGCAGCCGCTCTAAGCGCTACCAAAGACTTAGGGCTCCTGTACTACCAGTCGGAAACAGCAGCCAGTAACTGTCAATCCGGTACCCTCAACCCATCAGAGGAAGGTCAACCCAATCTAATTGCTCAGACATATGTGGTACTCAAGCATTCTCAAATGCCCAGCTTTAGGGGTGGGGTGTGTCGGGAGTGGGGGAAACGGCGTTCATTGCCCTAGACAAGAAACAAGATCTACCAATGGGTGTGTCTGTCGAATCACTGATAGTATCTCTGCGCCTGACTAATAGGCAAAGAAGGAGTGTGGAAGCCGGGCGATAGGCAGGACCTATCTACTCCTTAAGCAATTTAGGTATTGCAAACCGGTAATTTGTTTGAGTCACCAGCTCTAGGAAGGCTGTCATCCAAGACTGAAGAGGCCTCCCTCCTCTTTGGTTTAGTTTCAGAGTTTTCCTTCTCCTAGACGGATGATCTGGGAAGATCTACTGGGTCCGTCACCACTGAGAGGGTTTGCTCCGCGCCTGGGTTCTAATCCAGGTATTTCTGCGACCCCGCATGGTTAGATAATGTTATTGGGTTAGTTTATAGAGGTTATATCTGCTAAATAGTTACACTCCTCAAAGTGGATTAGGGATATTGTTATTTCATTGCTACTGGATAAAGGGGTTGAGTAGAGCTCATGCAGTGTAAGCAACTATGATTGTAAGGAGGCTTGTTAGGAGATAGTGTGGTTAGAGGCTTTCATTTTTGTTTATGAATATTTTTTTTCTCATTTTTTTTTCCTTTTTTTTATTTTTTTATTTTTTTTATTTTATTTTATTTTATTTTTTATTTATTTATTTATTTTTTTTTTATCCATGTGAGCTTGGGTCTAGTATAATATTTAAGTGTGAGTAGGAGTTAAGAATTGAACTAAGAGTTGTGCCAAAACTATTTTAGATGATATCAGGGCATGAGATGCAAGTGCAATATAGTACGGGTAAAACAGTAAGTTTTGAGTCATGTGTAATTTGATAAATAGATATATGGGCTGGTTTTAGTAGGTGTGAATAAAGTTGGAGGTACAAGGTGAGTTTCTATTATTGAGAGAAGATGTTTGCAGCTTTCAAGTAAAAGTTATGGACATTTAGCATAACAAAGAGCATTGGTTCAGTTTCGTATTAGCGTTGCAAAGATATCTAAGAGGGGACAGTTGTGTAATGCAGTGCGGTGTGCTTTGCTTCCGAGTACATACTTTAGCTGTTTAATCCCAACTGGAATAGGAATGAACTCCAATGCATGTCTAGAGGGTAGAATTGTATAGATGTTTAGTGATGACTAAGCAGTTAGCATGTGAGAGTCAGGGGCTGGAAGTTAAAGATTCCAGTACAAAACGGAGTGAAATGTAGGAGTTAAGTGGCGGTTTGGTGGGAATGAGCAGATTGTTAGCCTTCAAGGGATAGGAGTTATTAGTTTACAAGAAACAAATCAAGGATTTAGAGTGGCAGGTAAGTTTGTTTTTTTTGTTTTTTTTGCGCATGCAGGCTAGACAGAGGTAATCGTCTTGGAGGTAAAATGTATATTGGGATTTCGTAGCTAGCAGTTAGGTGTTTGTTCCAGTTACAAGAACTAGTTCATGGCGGTCTGAAATTCCGTATTTTGTATTTATAGGAAGACATTAAGGTAACGTACAGGAGCATAGCATCCACTCAGGAAGAATAGCTCTAGTATTACAGCTAAGATACTGCATATTTAGGTAACGAATAGTGAAAGTTAAATTAGGTGGCACTTTTTTTTTTTTTTTTTTTTTTTTTCACCTTACCATGGCTGTTACTATTAAGTATTGTACTTAAATAAAGTTCTTCTGTCATCTAAATAAGCTAAAAAGGGATTCCCCCTCCGTATTACTACGTCGATGTGACATGGTAAAAAGAAATTAGTCAGGAAATTGTTTTTAAAATAAGTGAATCAAGAATGGTCAAGATGCCTGAGAGATAAGATAAAATTACATCGAAAAAAAAAAAAAAATAAAAAAAATAAAAAAAATTAAAAATAAAATAAATAAATAAATAAATAAAAATAATAAATAAATAAATAAAATAAAAGGGTTAGATTTGTTTGGTTTAAAAAGAGGATAGAATAAAATATAAAATAAGATAAAGTGTGCAAAGAAAATACAAAAAAAAAAAAAAAAAAAAAAATGTACTTAGCTAAAAATTAGATCTTCGGTGTGGCGGCAGATATCTCTTCGACCACCATGCACGTGACGCTAAGGAAATACTGACCTTACTAAGTCATTACTAAGCTAGGTCATTGGAGTAGGGGGGGCACACCTTACATTTGGTCGTTAGTGAGAGCTTTTCCTTCTTTAAGGGGAAGGAAAGGAAGAATACCAATATTCTGCTTATATATTTTGAATAGATTCTGAAGACTTCGTCACGATTAGATTTTATAACAGTAACTTGGCCAGGCATGAATTAAATTAAAAACTGGGCAAATTAGGCTGAAAAGAAATAGAAGCAAATAGGCAATCTGAAATCAAGACAATTTCTTGTCTGAGATATTTACCAGTAAAGAAATTGATATGAATGGCTGTCATCTCAAAGAACGGCCTGGCTTTGACAAACATCTGGGTGTGACCTTCACTCCTGACCTGAAATGAAAGACCTTTTGCGAAAATCGCAGAAAAACTCAGAGTATCATTGCTGGCATGCCTCAGGAATCCATCCTGAGCCGAACTCTCTTCCTTATCTTCATCAATGATCTCCCAAATAACATTCTAAGTTCATTCGTAGACATTTATGCAGACGACACTATCATCTATGGCAACACTTCAAAGACCAGCAATGACCCAAGATCTTTCTGATCCTCTATTTTCTGATCTTGTGAATGTGATGCAACAGGGAAAAAGGTGGCTGTTTTTTTAATGCATCAGAAACCAAGCTTTTCTCTTCCCATCATCAATGCTCTGATCCCCACTTGACCCCAATTTATATGAATGGCTTTCGTCTCAAAGAATGGCCCTGTCAGCGGGGCATTAGAATACACTGACTGCCCCCTTGCAAAGAGTAAAAGTCCCTAAGTGGGGCCACCTGTTGACTGTCGGTAGCAACTCGTAATGCCTAAGGACAGGATCCTGATGGTTAAGCAGGTCGGGTTCAGTGTCCTATTAAGACATGAGCTGCAACACACCACTTTGGTCCTTACTTGAGCTAATTAAAATATTTAAAACGAAAATGTTTCAAACCCCTACAACTATTAAGGGTTATAGCAAATACTGAGTGGGGATCAGACAGCTCATCACTCCTAAAATTATATAGACCCCTGATAAGAGCCAAATTAGATTATGGAAACTTCATATATGGTTTGTCCCCAAAAAGTTCTCTTAAAACTCTGGACCCCATCGATCACACAGGATTAAGATTTGCCTTGGAGACATTCAAAACCTCCCCGATAGAAAGCTTATATGCTGAAGCTTATGAACCCCCACTAAAATTGAGATGAGAAAAACTAGGTTTGCACTATTATCTAAAAGGAAATTTTCACAGAACTCCTACCCTGGCTGTTAAATTAACATAAGTCATACCTGACCTGACAATATGCCTATACTATATATGACTATAGAGAAAAACTAAACAACATTTTGGATTCTTACCCAAATTGGACACACATTTACATGGATGGTTCCAAAGATCAAAACAAAGTGGGTTTTGCCGCTATTTCAGAAAACACGATTCAGCAGAAAAGTTTACCAAATAATTCCTCAATCTATAGTGCAGAAATAACAGCCATAAACTTGGCTCTAGATATTATCACCAACCAAAACTCCAAAAAATTCATAATATTTGTAGATTCATTATCAGTATTAGAAGCATTAAAAAATCAAAAACTAAACAATCCCTTACTAATAAAACTGTTACAAAAGATCCATTCTATCCTGCCACACAAAACGTTCTTCTTCTGTTGGATTTCTAGTCACTACGGTTTCTGTGGAAATTAAAAGCTGATACAGCAGCCAAAAACTCTCTAAAACTCCAAATAAATTACATAAAGGTTCCATACATGGACTACAAATGTTCCCTAAACAATTTTACTACAAAGAAATGATAAGAAAACTGAAACAATTGCCAAAACAACAAACTTTTCCAAATTACATCTATACTTAAAAAAACTATTAGATCCCAGAAAATCACGTAAAGAAGACATAGTCTTATCACGTATCCGGATAGGACACACGTACATAACTAACTTACTCTTTTATACTAAAAAGTTAAGAACTTCCCAAATGTATATCATGTCACAAACCTTATACGATGAAGCACTTTTTACTTGACTTCTATTGCCTCACACAACTTCATCAACACTACTACAAGGCCACAAACGTAAAAAAAATACTTTGAAAAAGAAAACCCTAAGACCATTCTACACTTCCTAAAAAGAGCAAATCTTTACCATAAAATATAAATACCATCAAATAAAAAACTATATCAAAACATTGCCTGAATATACTCAGCGAAAATCAACTCCGAAAGCATCTAAAAATTAAAACTTTATATACAGACCTAAAGAAAGTGAAAGGACTGACTCTCTTAATTATTGCCTTATCAGTCTCCTCCTATTCACGCTTTGAGACGCTAATCAATCAAGCAAAAGCTAATCTTCTCGCTGACAAACACTACAGTTTTAGAAATGTCGCTCTACTGCAGATATTTTAACAGTCATCTCTGAACGCATGGCGGTCTTAACAGAGCTGAAAGAGAGAAACAGACCAAATACCAAGGTCTCATGTATGATATGAAAAGAAACTGGAACCTAAAGGGGATATCGATCATACCAGTTATCATAGGTGCCACAGGACTTATGAAGAAGGAACCTGAAGTCCTACCTAACTAATATTCCTGGTGAACCAAGTGCAAAAGAGATTCAGACAATTGCACTTAAGGGAACAGCGAGGATACTAAAAAGAGCTCTCGGTTGGTTTCAATAAAAAAGCGGGGCAATGTTGGCAGCTGGTTTGGCTGCCCCATACCCGGCATTACAATCTTCAAAGGAAGAAAAATAAAAAAAAAAATAAAAAATGCATTGGATAAGGCGGATGAAGCCCTGGCTGTAGACCTTGATATATGCAAGGCTTTTGACAAAGTCTGGCATAATGGGCTGCTAATAAAACTTAAATCATACTGGACGAATACTAAATACAATTAGATCCTTCTTAGATAATAGGACCATCCAGGTTGTCGTTGATGGACATTCATGCAAGTAGCATAACATTAATGCAGGAGTGCTTCAAAGATCAATCTTTAGGCCACTATTATTCCTGATATTCGTCAGTGATCTCCCTGATAATATTGTGTCTGAGATGGGTATATTTGCTGATGATAGAACACTATGACATGCATGAGGGAAGAATGGATGTACATAAACCGAAGACAGTGGCAGAATCTTTAGAAAATGATCTCCAAACCGTAATTGAATGGTAACATTTAATGCTAGTAAGACTAAGTTGCTCTCCTTTAACAATTAGAGGCCCTGTCGGTGGGGCATTAGAATACACCGACTGCCCCCCTGCAGAGGGTAAAAGTCCCTCAATAGGGGTCCTGGATATGACCTTAAACTATATCCAGTGGTGAGGGCCCCAGCTTGTGGGCTTTGGGGAGTGTGGAGCCACCCTTTAATTACCATTGCTCCCAGGTCCACTCTGACCCGGAGTGGTAGTACCTGTTAGGGTCCCAACTATGGGTTAAATAGAAACCGACGTGAAAACAACAAACATATTCTATTAAAAAAAATTTCTTCCAAATCTTTGTATTCGGCATTAAATAACCCGAAAAGGGTTGAAATGCCGTAAAACAAAAACAACCAACCATTAACAATTAGAAGAAGCACCGATATCCATGACTTCCCACTTGAGAATTCTTCCTTCAAACTCTTCAGCTTAACATTCCCAGGAAACATGAACTGGAACAAATGCATTGAGGACATTGTGAAGGCTGCTGCAAAGAAGGTGGGCTCCCTTTACCATGCTAGAAAACTACCCACACCTGAGAGTATCCTGTACCTCTACAAGGCCACCATTCACCCATGCATGGAGGGTTGGTGCATCTACCACTAGTCTCTCCCTCTTGAATAGAGTCCAAAAAAGAGTTTACAAGTATTTTTAATGGAATGTGTTCTGATGAACTCATTGCACTTGTGCCCCCCTCGATGTACATATCCCTGACAAACCTGCTTAGCAACAAAACCACATCCCTTCACTGTTGAGATCCCTAAATGCCAGAAAGCTTTCTACTCTAATAGCTTCTTTCCTAGAACGACTAAACTTTGGAATTCTCTTCCTACTACTTGCTTCTCAAACTGTACTGATTTGCAGAAGTTTAAATGTAACGTAAACCAACATCTTGTTAATCTTTCTTAGGCATGGTCCCAATTAGTAGTCTCTTATGTCCAAGTGATGATATGCCTTGTTTGGGGTGAAGGGGAGTAAAGAGAAAGAATGATCTAAAGAAGGTTGATATGCTAGTTAAACAAACCAACAAAACAAAGAAACAAACAAAACAAAAAACAAACAAACCAACAAACAAACAAACCAACAAAACAAAAAACAAACAAACATACAAACATTTTCGACAAGCTTCTGGGACTGACCTTCACTCCTGACCTAAAACAGAAGACTTATATCAAATCCGCTACCAAGGTTGCTGGAAAAATTGTTGTATCATTCTGCTGCTCCAGAAGGTATCTAACTCCCAATGCAATCCTTTACCTATACAAAAAAAAAAAACCAACAAAAAAACAGCCTATCTGGCCTTGACAGAGTACAAAATAAACTTTGTGGCTTATTGGGGGATGCCCTTTTCTCTTCTCTGCATTGGCGACCACGGCTCTCCATTGCAAGTGGCTATCCATAGTTCAAAGCAGCTCAACTTTTGATGATAATTCCCTCCAATCAATGACGTCATCCATCAAGGTGCGTCTTTGTTGACCTTGTTTTTTTCGATCCTGGAAATACCAGATGTTCTATGCATCTTTGACGATAAATATGTCCTAAGAAAATCATTTGTCTTTTCATGATATTTTCCATCAGCATTCCTTTAGTGCATCCACATCTAGTCCATATTGTTATAAATGTGATTTTTCCAAACAACCTGTAACATTTGTCCAACAAACCAAATTTCTGCATTTTGGGGCAGATAGTGCAGCTTTTGCAACCATATAACAAGACAGACCAAACATACATCTTAAGAATGCGTTGTCTAGTCTTGAGCATGATGGTATTGGAACATAATACTGAGTTAAGTTTTATAAATGCTTGTTTATACTCTGAGCTATATGTGAGTTTATAGCATACCATGATCGTCCTGTAGATGTAATCCATGATCCAAGGTAACTGAATTTATCTTCCTCAGTAACCGACGTGGCTCTAATTGTTAAATCACACATAAATATGACTTCTTTGCCAAATATCATTATACTAAAAGTCTTTTTTGCATTCGGGTTCAAACCAAACTTTTCAATCTCATTTATTACTATTTCTAAAAGTTTCTGGAGATTTTCTTTGGATGTTGTAAGAACGGTATATCATCTGCATCACATAAATTACATAGTTGGCGTTCACCCACGGATATCCCAGTAAGTGCAGAAAGCGGAGAATGCTTTCACTGTACAAAGAAAATAGGTCAGCCAATATTACACACCTGTGTCTTACTCCCCTTTGGATTTTTACACAACCACTTAGCTCATCATCTATTCTTACTGCAGCTGTTTGGTCTGGGTATAAATTTTGTAATATTCGCAAATCTTTTCCATCAGTATCCAGTGATTGTAACATCGCCAACAGCGGTTGATGATGTATTCCTTCAAATGCTTTACTGTAATCCAAGAAACAGAGATAAAGATCTTGTTGATGTTCTATTGAGTGTTCTGCAAATTGTCTTAAACTAAACGTGGCATTTCTTTGTGCGCACACACGTACATGACAGTCAGTAGCCAAAATGCACTGAACGATTGGAGGTGAAGCTGTCAAAACTGATGTTGTCGGAGGTCAATAGGTCAAGTAATTGACCCCCCACACCTGCCGGGGTTGGAACACCTGTTAAAGAACAGTTCATATATATATATATATATATATATATACCAGAAGGCAAGCAAGCAGACAGACAGCAGGATGTAGCAACATTAGACGAGCTTGCTGTTCAATCCGCCCCCTCCTGCTCACATTCTCTGCTCTAGCTTGGCTGCACGCACACGAGACAAATAATAAAATAATATTTTTTATAGCAAACAGATTTTACGTTACGAGTTGTCTCTGGCTGACGAAAAAACTACCTTTGTGTGTCTTGGTGAACAACTTCTTATACCTTTGTTCTGCTGATAAACTTATTTTGTTTTTCTTTTTAGTGGCCATGTTCATTAGTTGGTTGATAAAGATATCTTTTACAAAACCACACTGAACATCAGAGATATCAGATGTTATAGATCTTTGTATATGTTGTAATAATGCTTTTATATATAAGATGTATATAAATTCGTTTCTTTTCTTCTTTTTAAGGAGTACATATTTTGTGATTGGAACATATATAACTAATTATACCATAACCATGTCAGGACACAGGTAAAAATTGTTTTGTTTTATTTTTTTTTTACCATGAATAAAATCTGATTATTATTTTTGTATATTAAATTCAGCCAAAACGAAAAACAATGAGATTCTACATTTTTAGGGCAATTATGTGAAAATACTCTGGAAAAAAAAAAATGTTTGTTTTAGACCAGTGTAGCATATAAATTTAACATATAATTAACCACTTTCTGAACAGATAGCATTTGAACAACATGTGACCATTTTGATCGCAGATGTTATTTCTGCATTTTTCCTTTTCTAGTAAAAGAAATAATTGCTCTACCAAGGCTTGAGTCTAGTCTACACTACTATATCACTCAATATTGAGCAAGCGGGTGGGGGTAGATTCATATGATGGAATCGCCTCAATAAAATGTGACACCAGGCCCCCAGGCTGCACCAGCAAATATCACACTACTACAACTTTCAATCTGTTATACTAAGATTGTGTTAGAGTTTGCTTTCCTAAAGCTTTTTTCCTATATATTTTAATCACACAAAATACATGCTGAAATATTCCTCAGTTTTGGGATTGAGTTACGTTTGAAAAAATCCATTTTGACTGTAACCGTAACATTAACCGTAATTTGCAATTTACTCATCAAGTGACGTCATCTCTTACTAAGTTTCTGTCTATTATCTCTGTCCTTTCTCATTTTATGATTTCCCCCACCCCCCTCACCCCACCCCTTATTATTTTATATAGTGTCAGTTGCTTTCACTTATCTCTCCCTGTCTCCTATTCCTCTCTCTGTCTCTCAACACTCAAGTGTAGTAAAACTATCAATAAAAAAAAAACTTGGAATAATCAGTTATAAGCAGTAGGAAGTATCACCACAAGTATTAGTACTATTCAACCCCTAGATGAAGAGAGAAATGGAGGTATACTGAAGAAGAAGACTAATTTGGAGTTTTGTCTTTCTATTAAAAAAGGGGGTTAACAGAGAAACCAACAAACAAAAAAAAAAAGGGTAAAAAATTCAAATACAATAAATAAATGTTAGCCAATAAAAGTGACTTTTATATCTACCTGGCTCATATTTGTTTGTGTTTTAAAGTAGTTTTAAATGCTTTTTATTTCAATAAAATTATTTACTTTACACGAAATCTAAGTCAAGAAAGATGGCCGACGCATTCGTCATGTGTCGGCAGCCATCTTTGTTGGCTTAGACATCTTTTATTGGTGGCTGTGGTATCATTTATTTAGTGTATATTTTATTTTTTACATTAGTTGTTTGTTTGCTGCCATCTTTGTTGGCTTAGACCTCGTGTACAGTAAATATTTGTGATGAAATAAAAAGCATTTAAAACTACTTAAAAACAAAAAAATGAGCCAAGTATGTATGAGTCATTTTTATTGGTTATGGGAGCATTTATTTATTGTATTTGTGCATTATTATTTATTTATAGTTGTTTGTTGTTTTTCTGCTAAATCCCCCTCACCCAAAATTTAAATAACCTTTGCAAACTCAATTTTCTCCGATCCAAACAATATAATCTGAGCTCAATGGATTACCCAATGGGTCACAGTTTTTCTAAAACAGGCTCCTTCAGTCTTAGACAGACTAAGGAAACCCACGAAGGGTTGCCTGCACGTTAAATTTTTGTGGCAGGAGGTGCGCAATCTCCAACCACACTTCTCCTGAGACGACATTGTTAATTACCAATGGCAAGTGAAGTGCAGGATGACTGGAAACAAGTCCTGAGATAAACGGAGAGTACACACAGCGCCTAGAATTCCCAAATGGTCACCCATCTGATACTAACCAGGCTCAACGTTGCTTAACTTTGGTGATCTGACGAGAACTGGTGTGTCAACGCGATTGTGCCATACAGTTTTTCTAGTAGCTATATAAAAGGTTAACTCAGCAATATTTCCGTATGAGAATAAGTCTCTCTCTCAAGATAGACTTATGATATGATTTCCTTCTGTAACCCGACAGAGATTCAGTTTTTAAAAGATTTTTAAAAGATTGTCAGGTCAAAGGTTTAAACGTCTGCATTCTGATATGTTTGTAAAAATTTTTGATTTCTGTTTCTTCTTGTAGTCCAGACGCATCACATCAAGTTTTGTCATTGGATGGCAAAGAGGTGAGCAACATCTGGTACTTACCTCATAGCATCGAAATCGTGCAACTTTACAGGACCCTGGACAACCAGAGTTGCATCGAAGCCCTTAACAATATGTTGCGCATCTGCTCACCGCTGCACGATATCATCCACTACATTTTTGCTCACGTCAAGCTAGGAAGCAATCGCGTACATCTTTTCACAGGACAAGAAGGCTCTGACTCGTCTTTTATAAGTGGAGGCCTCGAGAGCATACGTAAGTATATTAGCGTTTTGTAAGATTTTGATTTTATTTAGATTTGCTCTCGAATTCCGGAAAAGAAAAGCTATTATCATTCCAAGAATAGGTTTAGTTTGGTTATTTTGTTTCACGGCATGTCAACCCCTTTTAGGTCATTCATACAGAAGTTAGGAAACCTGTAAGGAAATGGGAGAGAAAGAAAGCGGAGGGGGACTTGTTTTTGTTTTTAGCTTTATCTTTGAAGGCAGTTGAAGGCAGGTTGTAGCTCAGACTAAATTAAGAGAATTTTTAGGACGTAGAGATGAGGAGATGAAATGATCAACCAACTAATGAACATGGCCTCTAAAAAAAAAAAAAAAAATAAGTTTATCAGCAGAACAAAGGTATAAGAAGTTGTTCACCAAGACACTCAAAGGCCATCTAAAAAAGGATTGTTAATCAAGGTGTGGCGGTAACTAGGACAAAAGCAGTCAAAATATTTAAAGTTAATTTATGGACAGTTTTAAGAATGAAGGTGAGCTTTGAGACAGGGACAGTTTATGAACAGGCTTGAGTTTAGGACAGTTGAGGACAGTTTCCAGTTTGAAGCAGTTGAAAGCAGGTTGTGGCTCAAACCAAATTGAGAGAATTTTTTTTCGAAACCTAATAGGTGATGTCCTTTTCTCTTTCCTGCAACCTCTTTACTACAGAAGAGGCATTGTGAGCCTGTCTCTGCTTTGTCGTTATATTCATTGCAAGTGCTCAACTGAGCTCCAATCCAAACTTCTACAAAAAACACTCGATTAGCCACAACCAATAGTCTGAGCTGCAATCTAGATGAAGATTCCATAAACAAAGTTTCTTTCCTAGAACTGTTTGCATGTGGAACAATGTTCCACTCACCTGCGTCCCTGCAGATTACAATATGGTAGCCTTCAAGTACAATGTAAACAAGTTCTTGTTGAGCCATCCCCTTAAATAATCAAATTTTACCTTATATACACCTTTAACGATTACTAAACTATCACCTTACATTCATTAATCCTATCCTCGAGTGGCCTTCTGGCCTTGATAAGTAGTGCCTCATTTGTAAAAAGACAAAGAATTGAGTAATGTACATTTCAAAGAAACTTTTCTTGATGTTTTGATGACAACCTGTTCGAGTGAAAGATGAGAATGAAATTCTGAGCTAGGAATCCTTGTTCGTATTTATGCAATGTTTTCATTGATGAGCAATCAATAAACCAAATAAATGTTACAGGTGTTTATATGTGTTTATTTTTTTCTCTTAATTGTTGCCGTTTCTCTTTAATGCATGTCATGTGTGGCCATGATTGTCTCATCTGTTCAACTAATACGAATAAAACTTTTTTCATGCATGAACGCAACGTTCACTGAGTTTTCTTTAAGATTTTTATTTGGAGATAGTTTAGTCAAGAAAGAAACATTAATGTTATATTGAATAGTTATTTACTTCTTAGATTTTGTTTTCTACTTACCAGAATGAATGACACAGACAGACAGACATCGAAGCAACATTCGACTTAGATTATTCTACAGTATTAGCCATCTCTTGTTTGCATGGGTTCCCAGAGAGAACTGATATGAAAAGCTTAGTTTTCATTTAACAGAATGAATGACACAGACAGGCAGACATTGAAGTAACATTCAACAGATTATTCTACATTATTAGTTGTGTATTGTTTGTATGGCTTCCCAGAGAAAACCATTTCGAAAATGCAACATCATTAATCATATCCTCATATCATTTGACTGATTGTCTATGATGTTTGACCTTTGACTTTGCTTTAAATTCAAATATTTAATGTCTAATGACTAATAATTTGTTCATGTTAATTGCCATGCTGGACACTTTAAAATTTTGTGACTGATTTCGTAATTAATGTTATTACCTTATTGATTGTGGATTGTCTACTTTTACTGTAGATGGCTTCAAGAATTTTAAATATATGCCTTTATGCATGCAGTTATATGCTGGGCATTTATACACGCAAGTCTTTTATGTGCTTTTCACTTCTTCTGTTTAACGATTATTAATGTTAATTGCAAAGCTGGACACTTTAAAATTTTGTGACTGATTCTGCAATTAATCTTATTAATTGTGGGTTGTCTACATTAAATGCAAATGGCTTCAAAAATTATAAATCTTTTTATGTTGGTGTTATAGATTTCTGTTTTTGCATCATATGAGGAATTGTGGCAACTTAGTTCACAAAATAATTCCTACAAACACTAAAAAGCAAATGCCTCTAATTGCCACACTCTTTCCTTTTCTGCTCTGTTTGGGTTTGCTTTCTTCATGCTGATATTATAAAGTCCCGTGTTTTGCGCTATTGACTAAATAATCATGATTTCAGGAATCAAATAAAAAAAAAATCTTGCAAATCATACAAGATTTTTTTTTGTTCTTGTACCATACTTTGTCAAGAATGAAAACGGTTACAATAGAAAAGGGTTGGTTGGTTGTTTTTGTTTTACGGCATATCAACCTTTTTCAGGTTATTTAATGCCGAATCTAGTTATTTTGAGCAACGGTTTTTAATGGAGTATATTTGTTTTTTAAGTCGTATTATATTTAACCCATAGTTGGGACCCTAACAGGTACTACCACTCCGGGTCAGAGTGGACCTGGGAGCAATGGCAATTAAAGGGTGGCTCCACACTACCCAAGGCCCGCAAGCTGGGGCCTCGCCATCGGATATAGTTTTAGGTCATATCCAGGACCAGAAAAGGGTTGATATGCCGCACATTAAAACAATCAAACTAAATAAGCGTTTCTATTTTACTTTAAAATGTTAACATAGTCGCATAGGAATGAGTTTCCGATCGATTATCGTTTCTTGTGTGCCGCCTTTTACCAAAGATGAAACCGATAACAACAGAAATTATAATTAAGCAAAACAGAAATGTGATAAAATCAGCAAAGTTCCAAAAACAAAAAAAAATTAAAAAATAAATAAAATAAAATATTTCCATTATAAAAACTGATAAAATATGCAGCAACGTCAACGCAATTTTAGGTGCGAAAAACATTGAGTGCAAATATTCATGTTTTAGTGTTTTGTCTTTGTGTTCTTCAGTTCCTGAAGTTTTGCAAGGAAATGGAAAAGATAATTAGAATTTTTGCAACACGGATTCTGATGTTTTGTTCTTTTATTTTATACAATTGACATTCGTGATATTTGTAGCAGGAGGACAGAGAGGAGCTACTGCTGCTAAAAGTCAAACATCAAAATAAAACTCACATTCATTGTGCCTCAGGGTCGTCTGGTCTGCATGAAGTCTTCCTCCATATATATATATATATATATATACTTGTTTATTGTTATATAAACATGCTCACATCCCGCTGCTACAAATAGCCACTTGTTTCAATCAAACAACAGATATCATCAGGCAGCGACTTGACTATTCAAAAGTTCAATGAATAATCAGTTCAATAATAAGGTTATTCATTGAACTTTTGAATAGTCAAGTCGCTGCCTGATGATATCTGTTGTTTGATTGAAACAAGTGGCTATTTGTAGCAGCGGGATGTGAACATGTTTATATAACAATAAACAAGTATTATCAGCTCTTTTTATGGAGCACTATCTAACAACCTCGTTGAATTCATTAGTCCATTACTTTTGAATATAAAAAAACCCCCGAGTATATATATATATATATATATATATATATATATATATATATATGTCATCTACATACAGTACTGTTTTGTTGTATCACAACTCATCAGTGCAGCTAGACATACTTTTCCCCAGCCGTGAATCGAACCTACAACTGTCGCATTGACAGGTATTCATGCTAGTATATATATATATATATATATATATATATATATATATATATATATATATATAAGCGAGATAAGATACTGATAGATATTACTTGAAGTAATACTTTCAAGGAGATCCTAGCCAAAAAGGAAAAGCTCAATATTTAAGAATAGAGCAATATATAAGTTTCGTGGTTCAATTTTAAATTCTGAAAAAAAACAAACATATAGGCATATATTCGATTTAAGAAATTATTGCTTGACAATTTTCCTGCTTTCCGGCTGACTACAATATGGTTGTCTTCAAGTCTAACGTAAATAAGTTCTTGATGAGTCGTTCCATATAAGTTATCAAATTTACCAAAATTTTCATTACTAATGATTACTATATTGTCCAATTTCTACTGTACACTCTTTAACCCTTATCCTTGAGTGGCCTCTTGGCCTTGATAATGTGGTGATCCCTATGTAAAAAAAAAAAAAATATATAAATATAGAAAGGATTATTTTAATCCTTTCTATATATTCCTTTGTCAAGCAATAAATTCTTAAATCGAATATATGCCTCTATATGTTTTTTTTTTTTCAGAATTTAAAATTGAACCACAAAACTTATATACATACTAGCATCGATACTCGTCGTTGCCTGGGTTGACATAAAGTTCGGTTTCGTATACTAAGGATATTCAGCAGTTTTTCCTTATTATATATCAACTCTAACAATATCCCCACAGCAAGTTAAAAAATAAAAGAACAGATAAAAACACGAAACTGTAATCGCCCAAAAAAGTAGTATGTAACAACCTCTCGACCAGATATTTTGGAAGACGGGATACGAAGAAAAAGCTATTCTCAAAATAATGAGCACTTTTTCATGACACTATACTAGTTTAAGCGAATTTCTTTAATGCTGCCTCAGTCTAGAAAGATTTGTTCTTATGGTCTGCTGCAACAAAACAAACTGTAAATAATTCAGTTTCAAATATACTCAAGTAAAATTTGTTTTAACTGAAATAATCATTTTTATGTTATTAAAATGATTGACAAAAAAAAAATTAGCAGTTACGATGTAAAAAAAAATGTGATTTACGTAACCCTTGATATAAGAGAAATGTTTTGTTGTAATTAATCGCTGCAAAAAATACCAAAAAAATACAAATTTGAAAAAATTTTAACCCTGTTTAAGTACAAAAGAAAAAAAACTGGTTAAAAAAATGTAAATGAAAGGGTTTTTTTTTGTTTTTAATCGTAATTGGATAAGAAAAATCGAAATGAAGAAATTGTTTTTTGTTTTAATATAATTATCCGCTGAAATTACAAAACATCCAATGCCAAAAAAAAACAAAAACAAAAAAAACAGCCACTAGTTGGTGTATGTGAATGTGAAAAGTAATGCTTATGAGAGAATATCCTAATCTACTCAACCACAGTGTTAATTTCAAAATCACATTTTAAATTCTTTTATTTAAACTAATTCCAAAAATAATGCTTGATGCATCTGCAGTTTTTGTAATCGTTTAGAAAGAGTCGATTTTAACTGACTTTATTTTTTTACAAGATAATTGACCATTTTTTTCCAATTTTTACATAATATGCATCTGAGGCATGAAAAAATTACTTTTTTTTTCATAAAGGCATTTTCTAATATTTATTAAACATAATTTGTCACAGTTTTAATAGTTTTCAAAGGGAAATATTGTATTTGATCCAACAAATCGTTGTCAGTAATAATAATTGAAAAGAAATTAAATGAAATATATTATCAATATAAATCAACTTTAAATAACAATCTTAAATAGAAAACTTAAAACGATTCTCTCGCTATAAACAGTAACATACAGCTATTTAGTAATATCGATTTTCCTTAATGTAATATGCAAATAGGATTACCTCTTAATCATATATTTTGCAAGAATCATACTATATATAGAAAAGTTTATGAAAGTAAGTTTTCAGTATAAAAATTAATAAGTGCATGTTAATCAAATTATGAACAAACGTACAGACAAGCAGACATGAATACGAATTTATTTATATACTAGCAAAGATACCCGTGCTTCGCACGGAGCTTTGTTGCGCACTCGGGTACCAAAATCTGTGGGCACCTTTCCAGTAAGTTGATGTTGTAAGAGCAACGATTGCATAAGGTGATTAACATTTTAACTACCTCTTGTAGTGACTGAAATTC
Organism: Euprymna scolopes; assembly: GCF_053919585.1. NCBI lineage: Eukaryota > Metazoa > Mollusca > Cephalopoda > Sepiida > Sepiolidae > Euprymna > Euprymna scolopes. The sequence continues at coordinate 124,227,546 of NC_136499.1, read as the reverse complement.
AATCAGGAACTTCACAAAACATTTTCATCAAAAAGGAAGGTTACTTGATGTTACATAGTAAATTTTTCATTGAAGTCATTTTCAACTCTTGCTTAAATTTTATCTTGCACATTCAATACTAAAAACTTACCACAATCAGATCATGTCAGTTTTTCCTCATGTCCATTTCTCGAACTTTTCACTAAAGAGCCTCAGGGTAAACTACATTTCTGCTGCTTTGATTTGGAGCCAGAATGTAGAGTTTTTCTGAACTTCCTGTCCGGCTGATGGAGACGTAGAACAATACCGTGACTAAAGCAGTCTGATGTCAAGTCTATGCCAATGGTGTTAAATGTCTGACCTTGACTTTTGTTTATGCTCATTGCAAAACACACCTTCACAGGAAATTGGAGTCTCCGGAATTTAAATGGAAGTACTGAGTCCGATGGAACTAAGGGGATCCTTGGCAGTAGAACGGTTTCGCCTTTGTAGGGACCACAGGAAATGGTGGCCTCAAGTACATTGGTGTGTAATCTGGTGATAACACATCTGGTTCCGTTTGTTGTTTTTGGCGGTTCCAAGGATCGAAGAATCATGATTGGCGATCCAATTTTGAGATTTAAAATGTGTGGAGGCATTCCAGATATCTCCAAAGAGTTTAAAAACTCCACAGGGTAGTGAACAGCTTCATATTCATTAGTAGCCGAATCAACTGACTTGTATTGCTTTGTGTCTCCTGGAAATTCATCCATTATTGAATTGTTCAAATGATTCACATTGCTGTTTAATGGCGAAATAATAGCCCTCTCAGCAAGCCAATCCGGTGATTTTCCATTGTTTTGCAGGTCTGGGTACACTTTGTCTTTCAGTTGCTTCTGATTACCGACACATTTACCAAGCGCAGTTGGAATCTTAATTGTGTCAGGTGAAGAAGTGATAGGAAACTGACCATTACCGATTTGGAGAAGCAATTTTGAGAAGTCTGCTGCAGCTGTGTTATCAGAGATATAGGCTCTCATATTAGTAGTCAGTCTCTTCACTATAACGTGCCTCCAGAGATAGGATTGTTTCAAACTTGCATTGACAATGTTAGCCCTTGTGCCATTTTTAACCACTGGGAGGATTTGACGGAAATCACCGCAAAATAAGGTTGGAATGCCACCCATGGGATTCTTGTTTCCTGTGATGTCTTGCAGTGTTCGGTCAATTGCTTCATAAGCACTCTTGTGCGTCATTGGGGCTTCGTCTACAATGATTGCAGAGGTGTCTCTAATTACATTTGCCAAGGCTGAGTTACCAGTAATTTTGCAAACTGGCTGATCCATTCGATGAGTATCCAAGGGTACTTTAAAAGTGCTGTGAAGAGTGCGGCCACCTTGTAGTAGAGTAGCAGCAATGCCACTGAATGCTGTTGCAAGCACAATCTTTCTCATGGATCTAATCTTTGCAAGGATCAAATTGATTACAAAAGTCTTGCCCGTACCACCTGGAGCATCAAGAAACATCATGTTTTTGTTCATTTCACCTTGTGCTTCCAACATTGCCATGAATGAATTGTAAACTTCTCTTTGAGAATCGGTCAGTTTTTCTTGCATATTTTCTGCTTGTAGGGAAGTTCTTCAAGATTATAAGTAACTTCACGTTGATACTCTCTCGCGAGTCTTTCATCTCTCCCTTGCATTGGTGCAGGTAATCCATAGCTTGCCAATGGTTGACCGCACATAAGGAGAACTTTTTCTTCAATTAGACAAAGAGTTTTATTGTAGATGTCCTCATTAAAATCTGCTTCTGGATTGTTAACTTCTTGCCTGTATCTGTGAAGAATGTCTTCAGATATTACATCACGAAAAGCCATCCAGATCTCAAGAGGATTTCTTGGCTCACAGGCTGTTAAAATTATCACAAATAGGCTTCGCAAATTTGAAGGTGATTGAGTGGCACTTGCCTCTCCTACTGCTTGATGCAAGTGATGGTCATTTTCTAGAAGGCCTCGAGCAAGGCACGCTGCTCTGTATGTTTCAAACACCTGACCATTGTATGCTCGCAAATTTTGAAATTAAGTTGGACCAGCAACCTCATTGAGCAACAGGCGTAAGAAATAACACTCCCCTGCTTTTGGACTAATCGTGTAGATTCTCCCAATGCATGGTGCCTTCCATACATCATCATTTTCAGTACCTTCAACTTGTACCCCACGCATTCTTCTCATCCATGTCTTTGTCGATTTGTTCCAAGTGTAAAACTCAGGGACTTCTACGTATTTGAGACCCCTTGCAAAGTCATCCTCATGGCAGAGTTGAAAAAATGCTGTCAAAGTTGTGGCAGGCGGTGGACCTTGGGCTCGTTCCAGAGCAGTATCAGCTGAGAACATGACACGCTGCCCATTTTCAAGATGAACAGAAAGTTGTACAATTGGGGGGAAATGTTCATGGATGGGATGTTCCAATATCCTCCAGGCTGCCTCTGAACTGCCGACATACCTTGCATTCTGGAACTGCTGGATCTCATCCACAATGTGACTTTGTACTTGGCCTTGTTGGTTAGCTGCTCCATCAGTTCTTTGTAGTTCAAACACTGCTTGATCACATCCTTTATTCACGTATTTGAGGACATATTTGATGCTTTGGATCGAGCTGCAAATTTCTACGTTAATGTGAGCGTTGAACTGCTGAAGGAGGACCTTGTTGTACGGAACAATCCACTGGTTTGTTATTTCTTGATTAACATACCGACCATTTCTCTTCATCCTTATTGTACCAGTCTGGCCTCCATCTTCTGGTTTTCTTCGCCTGTACTTGGGGTAAGAGTCTTGGCCTTGCTTGGTACACTGAAGAAATTCTTTTGGGTATTTTTTGGAACATTTGTTGTCAATCAGACATGGACAATTTGGATTAAATGGTCCACAAGGTCCATGCACCATATGTGCCATCACTTTAGCATGAAGATCAGGATCTTCCTCTTTGTCAGGGATCTCTGCAGATATGCAGAGATCCATTTTTTCTGGTAGAAGTTTGTCCTCTGGGGCCTGCCAGGTGAGGATGTGTGCATGCGGCAGTCCTCTTTTTTGATATTCAATACTGTACAGGAAAGCCCTCAACCTGCCAAATCCTCCCTTTTTAATAAATTCAAGTAACTTTTTTAGCTTCTGCCTGAACACCCTGGCAACAATATCTGGACGATCCTGAGGGTCTTGCCCTTGAAGACAATTTTCTGTAATTTCTGTCCACTTTGGATTTGTTGTGAACGTGATGAAGAGGTCGGCTCGGCCCATTCGCCGAACATATGCCATGGCATCACTTTGACGCTCAAACATGTATCGAGGGCCTCCTGTATAAGTTGCCGGAAGTACAACTCATTGACCAAACTGTTCTGGATTCCCATCCTCCCTAAGAATTGAATCTCTCAAGTTGCTATAATTGTCAGCTCTCAGGGTCTGTTGCTCACGCCTCAGGAACTGTAAACGTTCTGTTTCAATCTTGCAGTACACATCCACCAGCCATTGTTGAAATAGCCTTCGGTACCAGAGAAAATAGTTTCCAGGCCGAGTCATTATATGGTACGAATAAAATTGCTGTTGGGTAACTTTTCGCCCATTGGATGCCTTCATGTAGATGTTGTAAGATGGAGAACCATAGGGGTACATTAACGGATACATTAAAGTATCGTAGAGGGGATGTAGTTCGGAGATCCATTTTAATGTATCATTTCTAAAACGCAAGACAATATCCCGGTTAGCTGTTGGTTCATTCTCCATTAATATTCCAATCTCATACGTTGTTGCTGGAGCATTGAATCGCCGTGGATGCTCTTCTTGCGGCCTTCGGTCTTCCCTTATGACAACTTTATGTTCTACCAAGTGTTCTTCTTCAATCCTCTCCTTTGTTGTTTTCAGCTGACAAATAAAGCTGTTGTTCTCATGTAAAAATTCAGTCAGACTTTGGAGAATGTCTCTATTGAGTCTACTGTCACGTCCCCGATTATGTAGTTCCTCTTCCAGACTATCCAAGAAGTAGACTTGAATAAACTTTGCTGTTTCATCTTCAGGTGGTAAAAGACTCCCAATCTGGTGGCAAACCTGGCCTCGAATTCTAAAAGAAGGATTCCACCCATGTACTGCCGCAATTTTGTGACCAAATGATGTCATTGCAAAACAATTGTTATAACTGCGTAGATTTTGCAGAAAATCTTTAGAGATGGGACCATTGCCGGAGAGGAAATCTTGAAGCAACTGAGGCAGTGGTGGAAAGCTATCAAGCACAACTTTGCCAGAAGAACAACAACAACCAGGGGTTTCTCCTTTAAATTTTACAGCTGAGCAATGTTGACATACTTTGTCCATTTTTCCTATATCAGCTGTAGTGAGAGAGTCATTTTTGTTGTAGAGCAATCCTTTTCTATTGCAGTGTTCTATTTCATGGTGTCTCAAAGCAGTCATTCGTTGTCTAGCTGCCTCGTTTTCTGTCAATTGCTGGGGCAAAGTCATACTCTCTCTCCATGCAGCCTCTCGTTGTTGCCCTTGGTATAGGCGAAAGCTTCGTTGGGTTTCCGATTCATTCTGATGTCGTTGAGCCACTCTCAACTCACCTTGTGTACGTCTACTTACCTCATATAATTCATTCGATCGTAATATTGCTTCTCTTTCCAGTGCATATCTTTGCCTTTCTTGAATTTCATCTTGTGATGAATTTAACCGCCTTACAGCATGTCTAGTTCTGTCAGCTTCACGTTGGGTTTCTCTTTCCAAATCTGACAGTCTTGCTCTCCTTTCTCTTTGACGTATCCTGTTAAGTTCTCGACGTCTTTCTCTATCTGAATTGTTTTCATTGGAGCGAATTGCAGCAACTCTTAGTCTATTAGCTTCCAATCTTTCCATTCTTTCTTCCTCACTTTCGTTTCTACTTCGTTTGGGTGGCATAATTTCGGTTTTAAACGGAATTGTTTAACGATATTAATGATTGTAAATTAATTAAGCGTAAAGGAAATGTATACTAACTGAAATGGACGAACTATAAATAATATTTATGAATAGTACAATTATAAACAATTATATTGTACCTATTTACTATGCCTCCCCACGGGACAGAGTTAGACACCAGGGTCGTTTTTTAACGTGGAGAAAAGGTACAAAAATAAAAATTGTCTCAGTCGTGAAGGATTTCTCCTCCACCGAAAGAGAACAAGAAAATGAAGTGCAGCATCTGAAGAACAGATACTACACTTTGATCTTGACCAAAAGGAATGAATAAAAGCGACCTACGTGTGACTCATTACTTCCGGGTGTAAACGTCACAGTCTAAAAGTAATAATTAAAAAAAAAAAGTAAATGTAAAATAAATGTAATACCAACTTAGGTTAACTAAGTAAACAGTACAATTAAAACAGTTCTATTAAAACAAATAATTACTAAGATCTAGGTAATTGTTAGTCTCATTGTTATGGTTTTAAAGAAAAAAATGTGTAAAAAAAGTTCTGCTTTTGTGAGTACGTGTATTTCTTTTAAATTACATAACCTTTTTATTTTATTAATTATATCTCTTTTAAATTTATATATTTTGTTAGTAAACTGGAAGAAATTCAGTTGAATAAAACCTTGTTCGTGTTCTTTACGTTAAACTCATATTTTTATAAAAGGTTCATCCGGTTTAAAGAAAGCGCTAAGTTTAAATAAGACTGGAAATAACTAATTCAATATATAAATAGAAAAATGAAATAAATATAAGCTTTAAGTCTTAAGATAGTAATAATCAAAATGTAATAAATTATTTGTAGTTCAAATCTATGATAAACAGGCTTTCGAAATAGGCTCGACCAGAAAGATTAAATTGGAACGAAATTATAATCTCCGTGCCATTTTCAAAACAACCCCACAAAAGTAACGATATCCTGATGTTGGTTAAATGACAATGGTTGTAAGAAAAATGTAAAAGAAAATGCGCTTATCTGTTTATTTTGACCTGTTTTATTTAATTAAAAAAAAATTGGCTATAACTGGAAGAGAGCGTTATGTTTTGGGGGTTGTTTAAAAAATAGAATGGAAATAAAGTTAGTTCCGTTTTAATTGTGTTTAATTGCGGCAAGCGCTAACAAAATCGAAAAATCACTGTTTACATTCGAAATGTTAACTTTTATAGGTTTACAGGTTTGCTGACAAGGCTGGGGGTGTTTAATACAATTATTTTACTAAATTGATTTTTTTCATTTAAAAATAAAATTATTTATTTTTTAAAAAAGTTTTATTTTAAAATATTTGTTTTTGTTTATTTATATAAAATTACGATAGTTGAATTGTATTCTTTCAATTATATTGGCAAGTAAAATATAAAAGATTAAAACGGAACGAAATTGAAATTTCCATTACATTTTCAATACAATCCCAAAACATAAAGCTTTGCTCGCCAATGAATTGTTTTGATAATATACGTAAAGTGAAATAAATCGAATATAAAATTAAATGAAAATATATTAAATAATTAAATGTTAAATAGATTTTGTAAATAGTACAGTTGAAATGATTAGAATATTTCCAATATGTAATAAGGTGGAGGTAATTAGTTAAAGAGATTTAATATAATGTGATATGCAAATGAGCATAAGTCATTCGATATGGGGGTGGTTTGTAGACTAGTATATAAAGAAATTAGGCATAGATTCTTATGTCTCCTATAACAGAAACATCCTAAAATGGGTTCTAATGTTTCTCTACCAGGAGAGATCTACCCTCTTACCTCCTTTATATTGCGTTGATGATGAAGAGCTGTACACACAGACAGAAACACACGAACCCTATTACTTTATAAAAATATATATATATATATATATATATATATATATATATTCATATTCATGTCTGTTTGTATGTTTTTTTATATATATCCATATCCATAAATATACACACAAGATTCGGCCCAACTACACTGGTTCTCTAAAGAAATTGTAGCAGAAACATGTATGCACATGTGTAGCCAATAATGTTTGTATAAATAAAAATTATCTACATATACACATATATATATATATATATATATATATATATATATATATATATAAAAATACATGGTGGAACGCTAAAATAGTCGCCCTAAAGAAAACAATATTACAGCTTTATTTAAAACTTTTATTGAAAAAATCAATTCCACTAACTAGATTATGTACTAGAGCTGATATCTATTCAATGTAGCCGCCTTCAGCTTAATCACTGCCTTGATACGGGTCAGGAACTGGGACCATGTCTTTTCCACAAGTGCCTGCAGGAGCTCTGCGAATCCTCAGTGGAAGTGGCGATCAGGCTGACTTTGGTGTTATGGGAGGTTATGTTTGTGATGGTCTCGATGTATGACCAAGCAAAGTAGTCTATTGGGTTCAGGTCGGGGAGGAGGAGGGGGTCAGTGAGAGAAAGGTCCAAAGTCATAGCACTCCTTCTGAGGCCAAGCCTGGGTCTCTTTGAACTTGTAGGTCAGTGCCGAGTCCTACTGCCACGCCTAGGGTTTGCCAGGGGATCACCACACTCTTCAGCACATCCAGGTACACTTTGGTGTTGACTTTCAAGCCGACTTCAAATATGTGAGTTGGCATAACCATGGCCGGAAACTTTGTTTTCATCACCCTGGCCATGTCTCTATTATTCTTAGCAATCTAACGATGCATTTTGAGGGTGATTGCAATGGTCCTGTTGTCATAATTTTGATCAGTAGAGAGTACAAGTTGTACAGCGATGCATCTCTGATCACTCGTTGCACACTGTGTCACTTTCAGACATGATAGAAAGCTACTATCACCCTTGGGATTTGTACAAATCTGGCCAACTAGTAGATGGTCTGCAACTAAAAAAAAAAAAAAAAGAAAACCAATTTTCATCCAACGGAAATGGAATCTTGTTGTCTTTTCTAGGGCGACAATTTTATCATTCCACCCTGTATAATGTACATTGCTCTTTATGAAAAAGTGGAGGATTCGTTTCTTTTGTTTTGTTTTTCTCTGCATCTTAAAATGATGGATTTTTCTTTGATAGATTCCGAATTTAGTGAAATCCAGAGCCAAATTCAATCGTTGGCGAACCCCACCTGTCCCGTTATGGTAGGAGAATTATTAACGATGCGACGTGATATCACTTTCCTTGAATTTGACTTGTCGCTACGCCATTCTGTCATGGAAATGTTCTTGATGTCCGGAAACCGAAAAGCATATGACGTAATTATTTTTTATTATCACTTTCATTTTTTTATTATTATTTTCATTTTTATTATTGTCAACTTTATTTTTTATTATTATTTTTATTTTTTATTATTATTTTTATTTTTTATTATTATTTTCATTTTTTATTTTTTTATTATCATTTTTTTATTATTTTAATTTTTTTATTATTTTTATTTTTTATTATCACTTTCATTTTATTATTTTTATTTTTATTATTATTTTCATTTTTTTTATTATTTTTATTTTTTATTATTATTTTTATTTTTTATTATTATTTTTATTTTTTATTATTATTTTCATTTTTTATTATTTTATTTTTTATTATTTTTATTTTTTATTATTATTTTCATTTTTTATTATTTTTATTTTTTATTATCACTTTCATTTTATTATTTTTATTTTTTATTATTATTTTCATTTTTTTTATTATTTTTTATTATTTTCATTTTTTTATTATCACTTTCATTTTTATTATTATTTTTATTTTTTATTATTATTTTCATTTTTTATTTTTATTTTTGATTATTTTTTATTATTTTCATTTTTTTTATTATTTTTATTTTTTAATATTATTTTTTATTTTCATTTTTTATTATCACTTTCATTTTTTATTATTTTTATTTTTTATTTTATTTTTTTATTATTTTCATTTTTATATTATTTTTATTTTTTATTTTCATTTTTTTCATTATTTTTTATTTTTATTTTTTATTTTATTTTTTATTATTATTATTTTTTATTATTTTTTATTTTTATTTTTTTATTATTTTTTATTATTTTATTTTTAATTATTTTTTTATTATTTTCATTTTTTGTATTATTTTCATTTTATTTTTTATTATTATTTTTATTTTTTTATTTTCATTTTTTTATTATTTTCATTTTTTATTATTATTATCTTTTTTTTATTATTATTTTCATTTTTTTCATGCTTGTTTCACTGGGACATCTTGTTCGTTCATAAAATGCAATGGGATGGAAATTAGGAGCATGAAATGATAATTGTTAGTATTTAATAAGAAAACGGAGCAACCTTATTCAGGAGAGTGTGCTAGGCCGTTAATGTAACATTGTACAATTTTTTTTTAACAGTGTCGTTACATTTTAACGGACCCAGCACATTGTAGACTCCGTCGCGAGAAACATAAGAAAGGAAAAAACTCGACTCGCTTTCTTTTTTAACAAAAGCCTTTATATCTGGTATTTCCAACAATGTATTTTTTCTGAATATTTAAACAATTCATGTCTCCTTTTCTGGCCGTATATGACTTTTCATCTTGGCTCTAATGCCACCCCTGTGTCTTGAACATATCTCGAATTCCACTTCTCTAAGCTCCTGTGTCTCAAACACATCCTTTTCCATTCACTTGTGTCTCAAACATGTTTTTAATCTTCTACGTCTCTAACACATACTTCTCTGAACGCATATCCTTTTTCATCTCTGTGTTAAGAACAGGTATACATCTCCATTCAGTATTTAAAAATTCAACAGTTAGTCCTGGATCTTCAATAGCATTCGCTATAATTGGTGTTGAATGCAATAGTTTTAACACATATTGTGACCAGTGACTTATGATCCATGATGATAAAGAAGGTTTTCGTGTATAAGTAGTTGTGGTATTGCTGAATACCATACACAATTGCTAGCATCTTCCAAAGGTAATTAGCTTGCCATTTTGGATTCATGCAACTCGCAGGCTCTTCTGTGAGGCATTCATCTCCGGTGATGTGGGTTCAGTCTGATTGTAGTATGAAAGGTATGCATCATTGGTAATCATTGTTTTAAGCTGGTCGTAGTACTTTTGATGGTCAGAGGTCGAAATCCGTCGTGATTCAGATTTAAGAAGACCGTGCAGCAAAGTTTAGAATATATGGGCAAAGGTAATTTAGCATACAGAGAAAAGGATGTCCAAAAAGTCACTGAAGGGTTTTGAACTTAAATAGATTCATTATTTTTGATGATATCTTTCTCTAATTTTAACACAATCTGATTAAGATATTGGGAAATTTAAAAAAAACAAGTGCAAAATTCAAACAATCTTTATGAAAAATAATGTCTTTTAAAAAGTTGCCCATTTTCAGTTTTGGATATTTGCGCTCTTTCCAAAACATTATTCATGACAGATTTCAGAATCTCTGGATTGCTATTTAACTCCCTTATTTTGTTCCTGATGTTTTCCTTCAATTCTTGCAGGGTCTGGAGTTTGTTATGAGTTGTGTTGTTTTGTGTTATGACTTGAGCTATCTCTTACATGAAAATGTTGTTTACATGAAAATGTTGTCGATAAGCTCTGTGAGTCAAAAAAATTGACCCCTGATTTTGATAAAACAATTTTACAACTTGTGTACGTTGTTCAATTAAGTTCCAAAATATCTGAAATAGAGAAAAGAATAATCATTAATGGTAAAAGGACAAAGATTTTCAACTCTTCAGTGACTTTCTGGACATCCATCCTTTGTTTTGTAGGTTTGACATTTTTTAAATGTTGGTTTGATTCCAGTAGGGATGTATATGTTTCCCAAAAAAGATATGCTAGGTTGCTTTATGAAATACTTTTTGCTTTTTTTGAGGTTGTACAAATTTTTTTCATGTTCCTTATCGTTTTGGCCAGATGCAGCTACATTGTCGGCAATGCTGGCTATGCCATCTAGGTCTTCCAAGATTTGGTCCATTTTTGCTTGGGAGATATCTTGCAAGACATTGAGACCAAACAGTGGACACTTCCAGCATACGTGTTCAAATGATGTCCTGCAGGTTGTTAGGAGTTGTGATTCTTTGTCCAGGTGGACTGACCAGTATCCCACCTTGGCATTAAGTTTAATGAACACTATGTCTTTTCAAAGGCTCAGTATTTTGTGCAGACAGTTCTCAAGACTGGCATTGATTTTCTATAGGGCCATGCATATTTAGAGAGACCGTCTTTGTGTTGTATGCCAAACTGAAGCATGTATTACTCAATTTTGCTGATGATACAATGCTCTATAACATAAACAGTATGTAATATATATATATCATGTGCTATATATAACAAAAAGTACATATTCAAATGTACTTACATATAAGAGTATTGACGATTAGAGTTACCATGAAACTGCAGTAAAGTTTTCAGATTAGTTACTTTCAAATATTTATTACCATTGTATATGTTTTCTAATCATTTTCCAACGGAGCAAAAAAAATAAATGAGCATATACACAAATGACAAATAAACGTTACCAAAGGCAAGATAAGTTACTTTTCTATCTATCTGGACAAATTCTTTTGTCTGTGTTTAAACTTATTTTAAGGCGTTTATTTAGAAAAAGAAAAAAAAATGGCTGACATTTAGACAGTCATCTGGTAAATTTCGATAATCGCTCAAAAATCGAAAATTAAACAAAACACCAGAAGAAACCCACCCAATAAATCTAAGTAATATTTGTGGTACTTGTGCATCTATGTTACCATGCTGAAATAATATTATTATTTAGAAAGCCAATCTTAACATGGGGAGAAGAGGGTGTTTTGTAACTATTTTGTACTTTCATCTAACAATTTATAAACAAAAATATTGTAAAAACTGAATTTAACTAAAAAATGCTATTATAAAAAAATAGCATCATATTTCCTTCTGAATGCATTCAGCACCAAGAACAACGATTAGGAAAACACTTGATATAATACTTGTGGCGACTGTTGTTCCCAATGATATTGACTTTATTTTCTCAGTCATTTAGAGCCAAATTTTGTACAAAGCCTCTCCTCACGTAAAAATATTTGCTGACGCTACAACACTATAATATGCATGAGGGAAGAACGGATGTGCATAAATCTAAGACAATGGCAGAATCGTTAGAAAATTACCTCCAGACCGTAATGGAATGGCACCACAAATGGATGGTAACATTTAATGCTTGTAAGATTGTTTTGCACTCCTTTAACAATTACAAGACACTTCTCCAGCAATCTACATCCATGACAATTGACTTCCGTTTTCCTGCTTTTCAGCTGACTCCAATATGGTTGTCTTCAAGTCTAACGTAAATAAGTTCTTGATGAGCCGTTCCATATAAGTTATCAAATTTACCAAATTTCCAATACTATCGATTACTATATTGTCCAATGTAACGTAAACCACCATCTTGTTAATCTTTCCTAGGTACGGTCTCAAATAGTAGTCCTTTACGTCCAAGTGGCGATATAACTTGTTAGGGGTGAATGTGAGCAAAAAAACTAAAAAAAACTTTTCAGAGCACATCTTCAAGGAGCCTGTTAATTTCCTCCTCCAGTTTGTCTTTTAGGTGGATACTGCATTTGCGTAGAGGGTTGATGAAAGGTTTTGCATCTTTCTTTGCTAAGAGTTTGATGGTGCCACTAAAATTTCCAATCATATCAAACTGCTTGAGGTATTTTGACATAAGTTGACTGATAGAAGAGATAAGCATAATTAAACATTTTTTAAAGGTGTGTGTGAAACGGCACTAACCTTATTCGGGTTTAACCGGCTTCCTCTGAAGGAGGAAGTTCTATGGGAGAATAAAATTCACAAGCTGTCCCCAGTCACATGTATATCCCAATTAGAGGAGATAACAATGTTCGGTTTTTGCAATTCTTGCAGGGAGGTGTCGACGTCCTCCTACATACAGTGTTTGGAATTCCCAAATTGGTCACCGATTTTAATGACCAGGCTCAACATTGCTTAACTTGCTTATGGTCATATCATGTTGAAAACACTAGTTCTCATCCGATTCCCTGAAGTTAAGCAATATAGAGCCTGGTCAGTACTTGGATGGGTGACCACTTTGGAATACCAGGTGCTGTAAGCATTTCTCTTTTATATACAGCATAATCCCGTTGACATACCGGTTTTTATGATTATTAACTTCAGTTGAATGTACGAATGCAGGTCCTGGTACTTCTATAACATAAAATGTTATATTCGTCTATTCTGAGTCACTATACTGACATGGAAAGCTGATGGTTCCAAGACATTGAATTTGGTCGCCTCTGTATGAGGTGGGTTTCACATGTGGGCAGGGTCAAAGAATAGAGATGGTGTTTAGAGATGTTCCATTCGTCTGTTGGAAAGTTCTCAGTAGGTGGGTGTTGCTGGATGTATTGGACACAATTTACATGTGGAGTGTGTGGTATGTTCTGCATTTCAGGTGCGGTGATCTGATATTAACGGTCGTGAAGCATTCATCCCTGGGTTTCTTGATTATACTCTCGATGCAATTGACACTGGTACTTATGGAGGGAGAAATGCTGTAAAGAAATCTTGTTCATCACTTCCTGTAGCCAATGTTTTTCTTTTGTTTTCTGTGTTCAATCCTTCTTGGAGGTAGTGCCGGTAGTTGTGAGACTTGCTCTTGTGAAGAATGCCTGAAAGTATCCTGTACCTCTATAAGGCCACCATTCGCCCATGTATGGAGTATTGTTGTCATATTTGGGCTGGTGCATCTGCTATTATTCTCTCGCTCCTAGACAAGGTTCAAAAGAGAGTCGCCAACCTGATAGGTCCTGAACTGTCGTCTAAGCTTCGGCCTCTGTTCCATCGATGAAATGTTGCATCCCTCTGCCTGTTCTACAAGTATTTTAATTGTAAATGCTCTGACGAACTGCAAGCACTTGTACCCCCTCAACGTAAATACCCCCAACAAACCCGACAAGCAACTAAATCCCACCCCTTCACAGTAGAGATCCCTAGATCTAAGAGAGCTTTCTACTCTAGTAGTTTCTTCCCCAGAACCACTAGACTTTGGAATTCCCTTCCGGGTCCCTTTTTCCCCAACTGTACTGACATACCGCAGTTCAAGTGTAACATGAACTGACATCTTGCTGCCCAACTCCCTACATAGTACTCCTGTAGCTTATGTCCCTGATAGTAGCCCCCTACATCAAAGTGGCAATGTGCCTTGTTTGAGGTGAAAATGTAATTAAAAAAAAAAAAATCCTGTGATCCATCGATTTAGAGAGATATGCTGAAAGCCTAAAGCTTAAGTATATTACCAACTACAACTACGAACAATCATTCATTAAGATGAATTACTAGATTGTATTTCTCAATATTTTTTTTTTTTTGCATTTTCACCCCCAAACAAGAAACAGTGCCACTTCGATGTAGGGGTTTACTATCAGGAACATATTTGCAGGGATACTTTGCATGGAGTACAGTTAGGGAAGCAGGGACCCAAAAGCAGGAATTCCAAAGTCTAGCAGTCCAAGGGAAGAAACTATTAGGGTAGAAAGCTTTCTGGCATCTAGAGATCTCTACTGTGTAGGGGTGGGATTTTGCTGCTTGTTGGGTTTGTCAGGAGTATTTACGTCGAGGGGGTACAAGGGTTTGTAGTTCATCAGAACACCTACCATCAAAATACTTGTAAAATAGGTAGAAGGATGCAACATTTTACCGATGGAACAGAGTTTTTTTTTGTTTTTTTACAAAGGAGTCACCACTTATCAAGGCCTGGAGACCATCGAGGATAAGCTTAATGAGTGTATAGTGGTCAAGGGGAGCATGTCGTAGTTACCGTTAGTAGTGGAAATTTGGTAAATTGGATTACTAAAGGGGATGACTCATTAAGAATTTGTTCACATTGGACTTGAAGACGACCATATTGTAGTCAATTGGAAAGCAGGAAAACAGAACAAAGTTCCACAGGCGTGCAGTTTTAAAAAAGAAGCTTTGTTCATGGAATTTACGTCTAGGTTTAGGCACAGATAAAGAGTGGGGGAAATTAGTTATAGTGTTTACAGCTAGACAAGTGTTTTTCATGAACGTCAGGATAGGGGGATCATAGACTGGAGTTCAGACGAGTACTTGCCATGAAAATAACGATAAAGCAGAGACATGCTCGCAACGTCTCTTCTGTGGGAAAGAGGTTGCAGGGAAGAGAAAAGGGCATCCCCCACTAGACTATGAAGTCTATTTTGAACTTTGTCAAAGCAGGATAAGCTGCTTCTAGCAGCTCCTGCTCAGATGTGGCAACAGTACTCCATCCTTAGACATACAGGTAGAGAATTGCATCAGGAGTGAGATATCTACTGGAGCGGCAGAACGATCCCACCATTTTTCCAGCGGCCCTGGCATGGCAACAGATTTGATGTACGTGTTCCATCTCAGATCCGGAATAAAGGTTAGACCTAGAAGTTTGTCAAAACATGGAGCCTCCCCAAGACGAGAGCCATTCATTTCAATTGATGCCAGATGGGGATCAGTGCATCAATGATGTAAAGATAGAAATTTGGTTTTAGATGCATCAAAATTAATCAGCCACCTCTTTCCCCATTGCACCACGTGATCAAGATCAGAGGAGAGAGAATCAAAGAGAACTTGGTCGTTTACAGCCTTTGAAGTATTTCCATCATAGATGGTAGTGTCATCAGCATAAATGTCTACAAATGATCTTAGAATGTGATTTGAGAGATCATTGATGTAGATCAGGAAGAGAGTTTGGCCGAGGATGGAACCCTGATGGACTCCAGCATTAATATTGTGAGCTTCTGATTTCTGCTATCAACCACTACTCTTATGAACCTATCAGAGAGAAATGATTTAATAATTGAAAAAACATTTCCAGCTATACCATAGCTGGAGATTTTGAGGTTAAATCCTAGCTGACAGTTTAGGACCTATCAGGTTAGTGACTCTCTTTTAAACCCTGTCTAGCACCAGCCCAAATGTGACAACAATACTCCATACGTGGGCGAATTGTAGAGGTGTAGGATACTCTCAGGCGGATGTAGCTTTCTAGAACTGTAGAGAGTGGCCACCTTCTTTGCAGCACCCTTGGCAATGCCTTCAATGTTCCAACTTATTCTAAGACTTCACACCAATATATCCCTTTCTGGGACACAACAAGAAGTATCACTTAATGCAGGGATTTATCACTTTTTCTCTGTGACATCCAACCATGCATTAAAGATGTAGTAGCTCAGAAACAATGCAAAGCAGATTTTATCAATTTTGGGCTTCCTTATATAAAGAAACAGTATTGTTTATGCCTATCTTTGTGCATGCTTTTGTTACTGTTTGTTCAAAATATTGAGCGACGTACATAAAATCGATAAACTTAAGATGTAGTCTTTTGTGAGACAAATCAATAATCAGTTTTAAATATTTAATCATTTAAAATCAGTAAAATGCATTCATTCGAATCAAATTTCAGATTTGAAGCAATCAAATTTTTTTAGATGCGTCCATGCATCTCTAGTAAAATCAATCCGTTATTTAGTCTGTTGGACTTTATTCTGAAATAACACGTTTTTTAAGTCTGTCATACTTAAATTTGAAATAGTTTTCTATGTTTGTCATGAATATGGATAAAATGTCCATTACACTTTAGTTTGAAATAAAATGTAAATCTGTTGTGGTTAAATTTGATCTGGAATTTTGGCACTTCTGCATTTTAAATCCAGAAAAGAAAAATAAACAACCTACCATAAGCATTTCATGACATTTACTATTTTATTTATCTTTTTTATTGTCAAGTGTTTTTGGAGGAGGGGTTGTATGAAAAGTTTTTTCTTTCTTTGAATTAATGAACAATTATTTTTTTAAAGAACAAAGAACATATATTGGGAGGGGGGGATTTATACATTTTTTGTAAAACTTTTTTTTCAAAGAAACAATTTTGTAACAATTTTGCAGTTTTTTTTTTGGGGGGGGGGGGGGTTTTGCATTTTATGAACCAAATTTATTTCCAAAGAAAAATTTTGTTTATTAATTTATTTATTGCGGACTATTATCCTCATCTTTCTTAGTTGTTGTTTCATGACGTTTCGGTCAATTATTCCTCTGGCCTTCGTCAGGTGGTAACCGCAACAGGATAGGAATAATAATAAATTCCAATTAAATAGTATAAAAAAAATTTTGTTTTGTAAATAGCTGACAATATAAAAAAAAATTTTTTTTGTAAATAGCTGACAATATAAAAAAAATTTTTTTTTTTTAAATAGCTGACAGTAGAAAAAAATTTTTTTTATGTATTTCATGCAAAATCTCTTTGCAAATAAGTTTTTTTGTTTTTGTTTTTTTTGCATTTATATTTTAAAACTTTTTGGGGGTGGCTGGAGGATGTTGCACTTTTTTTTGGCAAATTTTTGTTTCCTGAGGATAGGCTATTTCTTTAGGAATATTAGTTTCTGCCATTTGAATATATTTCTAAATTATCAGAAGGAGGGTTTCTGCCTTACGGTCTAAGACTATGACTAGAAAACCCTCTTTTTCAGTAGAGTCGTATCCTCTGAAGACCCAGAGCAGTTCCAGCCTAGAATTGTTCATTATCCTTGTCACAAGAATAAATATTTGTTTTTTTGCAGTATATTATTTGAAGCACAATGAAACTCTTCCCTTTTTTTTTATCTTTCGATTTGGTATTGTCTGCTCTCTTGTCTCTTTTGGCATTTTCCGGGGCAGTTTGCGTCATCTGCCAGGCATTGCTGAGTGAGACTCACGGAAAAACGGAATTTAAAATGCAGTAGTACTGGAATATTTGAACGCCTGTCATGCTTAAGTGTTGTATAGTTGCGTTCTGTATAACATGTATATATACGATGTGAATATATTGAAATACATATATATATATATATATGTATATTTATACGTTGATATATTTGATCATTTACATATGAATGTTCCTATTAATTGTCTAGTGAATATGAGTGAAATGTTATTTTAAATCGATTTCATTTAAAATAAATTTTGAAATAAAATTTTAATCTATCACGGTTGAATTTGATATACAATGTTTTTTAAAGTCTGTCATGCCTACGGTCTTGCTTAAGTTTGAAATAACATTTTTAAGACTTTCATGCTTCAGTTTTAAATGATATTTTTAAGTCTGCTATAGTTAAATTTTAAATAGCACTTTTTTAGATCTGTCATGCTTAAGTTTGAAATATGCTTTACTATGATTGCCATAGTGTTCAAAATCAAAGATGGAGAATCGATTTGGGAGTCAGCAACTTTTATAAAGTCAGAGGAAAACGTCTCATTTTTCATCCTTGTTTTTGCTGAAGTAATGTCGTGAATCGGAAGTTTCTGTAGGATTGAATTTTGTATAATGACTCTGTTCCAGGTGTTGGGTGTGTTTTCATGTTGAGTATAAGGTTTGCGGGGGATCAGACAAAACAACTGTTCAGAGAAAATAACACCTATGTGTATAGGCAAAGTCCAAAAACTGAAGTTGTGGATGTATAGTCATCGAAAAATGTTATATTAACAGAATTATGGTCAGAAGAAAATGCAGCAAACTTGAAAGATCAATTTCCATCAACTCTAATGGATTCTGTTTGCTGTAATTATTTTTATACATTAATTTTTTTTTTGTTTTTTGGGATTGTTTTACAAAGGAGTCACCACTTATCAAGGAACGGAAGCCACTCGAGGATAAGGGTTAATGAGTGTACAGTAGTCAATGAGACAATATCGCAGTAATTGTTAGTAGTGGAAATTTGGTAAATTAGATTACTTAAGGGGAACGGCTCATCAAGAACTTGTTTACGTTGGACTTGAAGACGACCATATTGTAGTCAGCAGGAAAACCGGGCAGAGTTCCATAGGCGTGCAGTTCATGGAAACTACGTTTAGGTTTAGGAACAGATAAAGAGGGGGGGGAAATTATTGAGAGTGGTTATTGGTAGTGGTTTCAGATAGACGAGTATTGATGCATAGACACCTGCACAGGTCAGCTGTAGAAACCACTAGTTGTTGTCATAATTTTTTTTAACAAAAATCCTGAAATCGGCATAGCAGTTGTGGATGCATGTATGTCCAAAAGTGATTTATTAACTAGCCTAAATTAAGGTTGTTGGCTTGTGAATTTGAGCAGGCAATTTATTTCAACCCTGTTCTACTCATTTGCCACAACCAGGCAATAAAAAATATTAGTGTTGGGATGATTAATCAAAATCAGAATTGGGAATTGGAAAAATTGGAACTTTTCGGGGTATTGTAATGTGAAAAAATTGTGCATATTTTCCGATGCCAAAAACAATTCCTTTAGTTATCTTTTTTTATTTGATTTTGTTTAAAAGCAAAATCTTCAACTGCTAGTAGTAATATTAAAATAATAAATACGTATAAATTATTTTTCTATGTTCCTGCTTTGAACTTAAAAAAAAGTTTTCTTTTTCAAGATTATATAAAAATTATGTTACACCGAAAAAGGAAAATATTAGAATTGTACAGATAAAAATCATGTAAAACCTGTGATTTAAAAAAGAAAAAGTAGAAATATTTTTTGCAATTATAATTTTTTTGTGTGAAAATATTAAATAAACAATGTTTAATTTAATGATAATATCGGTAGTTTGCAAAATAAATTTTTCTTCGAGTTATATTGAGTTCATTAATACGGACTTAAGGGGCTTTTTATTGTAATCTTCCTGTAAAAATTAAATTTTTTTTAAGTGTTACAATTTATGAGGCTTTATTTTCATAAAAAAAAGCAAAAATAAATTTATGCACTTTTTTTACTACTGAAAATCATAACTTTAGTAAAGGTATTTTTTGTTTAACAGAAATAATAGATTTCCACAAAGATTTAAATAAAAATAATGAGTTCATTATATTTCGTGGTCATTATTTGATAAATACTGAAAATTTCATTAAAATTAGTTAATTTTCTGATTTTTTGTGAATTTTTAAGTGAAAGGAGGGGTCAAAATGTTTATACGTTTTGAGCATCAGTTATTCATTTTGCATGTACATAAATTATGATGATTTCAAAGTCAGGATTACATAATAAAAGATGCAAATGATTTATTTAATAAAGTGAACTTGTTTTCTTACATAATAAATAACATAAATGGATTGACTAGTTGAGGCTGACTGAAGGCTCCTTTTTCATTAGCTATGTAGGGAAGGGTGCCACTCTGTCCCCCAGATTGCTCCACTTACCCTTGATTCTAAAGTTTATACTAATTGTTAAACAAAAAGATATCAAGTATTAGCTTTTGAGTCTTTGGCATGATTCGATCAGGAATTGAACCCTGGTCTCCCAGCACATTATGCCAAATGGACTGATGGTTCTTTGTTATAAAACAGAAAAAAATGTCCTTTCGTAATTTTTATAAATTTCTATGCAAATAATTAAAAAAAATGTACTTTATATCTTTTGGTAATTTTTATAAATTTCTATGCAAATAATAAAAAAAAAAGCAGATAAACATGAACAAACAATGGCAAAATGTTTGTATAGGAGTGTGTGATTGGCCTAATGGATATGATTACAGACTCCGGAATCAAATGTTATTGAATCTGTTGTGTTGAATGATGCATAAATATTGTTAAAAAATGGATCCACAGTTGTTCAATATATTAAATAAACATTTGATGACAAGCAAGTTGGTCCTATGTCTCCACTTGACTGGATTCTTAATGGTATCCATTTTTTTTTTTTTTAATTTATTTCCGTTTATCATTTCCTTTTGGTCCACCTTATATCTCCCTCTTTTTTATCAAGATCAAAAGCCACTTGAGGGTAGGCATGAATGAAATGGATAAATTGTCGGTTGATTGATGAAGAATATCATTAAGAGATTGAATATAATGAATAGGATGAACAAATGGAAACGGTTTATTACAAGTATTTGTTGACTAGCAAAGAGACTCAACGTTACCCGGGATTGAATAATGATCAACAAATGTTCCATGCTTTGGATATTTTTACTGTCATCAAAATCGGTGGAATCGCCCATTTTTCAATCAAATCGATTGATTGCCTGATCTAGTTGGGGATTGATTGCGATGCGCCATAAGGAAGCTTCACATGCCTCCCCACAGTGACTTAGTTCACAATATATTGTAGTCTACATTGCACTGTAAAGAACCTGCTGTTGATTTTATAAAATGATTTTTTATATATAATAGCTTGACTTTTTTTTTACACAGTGATCACCACTTATCAAGGCCCGGAAGCCACTCAGGGATAAGGGTTATTGCAAGTACATTACGTTAGTGTGGAGATTTGATGAAGTGTTTACTTAAGGGGACTTAAAGTTTTAAATTCAAAAGTAAAGTATCATGTTTCAATTGTGCTGTAAATAGAAACATTTATTTTGAATGCGCCCCTATCATATCAAAGAACCTACTGTTGATTTTATATGCCAGGCCTTACTGCTTGTGCCGTGATAATGGCTTGAATTTAAGTTTAAAATGAAAAAGTCAAATATCATGGTGCAATTGTGCTTTAAACAGAAGCATTCATTTTGAACGCACTTCTGCATATCAAAGAATCTACTGTAGATTTTATATGGCAGGACTTTCGGCTTTTGTGGTAATAAAACTTCTCAAATGTACTTGTGATGTTAGGCTGTGTAAGGTGTTAACTTTGGTCTAAATCGCCTGTTTCTTCTTTCATTGGATTATTTCGATTATCGATACTTATTGAAGAGATTCCGATACAAAACCTACCTAAGACCACCGCCAGGCACATAAAGTGTGTTTGTGTGAAATTTCGTAGAAATAGGCCCAGTCGTTTTCAAGTTCATAGGAAACTCACTCACACACAAAGTTCCTTTTATAAAATAATAGATAGATAACAATATTGGTTTTGAAGACGGCCATGTTGTAGTCTGCAGAGAAACAGTCTCCTGATAATGTGTTTCATGAAAGTTTTTACCATTGGATTTGAAAACAACTATGTCATAGTCTTAATTCTAATCTCAGTCTGCCATCTTGGATTCTAAAAAAAACAACAAAAAAACACAAACTGTGAAGAATGCGACCTAAACACTAGTTCAGGCAAACACGTCCTGCAAAGTCTCAAAGAAAAAAAGAGTGAGCATTTACAAAAGTTTTGTTTCGTGTTTGACACGTTACACACCTTTTTTTTTAACTTACGAAGCGCATTCCAAAAGTAATGCCTCCTATTTTTTATTCTGCCCAAATGAGTACAAGGAGATTGCAAATTGCATTGTTATTATGACTGAACTTATGCATTCATGACCTGAAAGTTTCATCTCTCTGTTACAGATATTGACGGTGTGAGACTCTAAGAAATCAACCCTTGTCATGGGCATGCATCAGAAGCAGAAATGTGTCATTGAATTCCTGGCAAAAGTGCATCAAGAATGGTGGTGATTATGTAGAAAAATAAAGTCTAGAGCACAAAAGGTCACTTGTTTTAATGGTACCACTCCCGATTTTATAGCTTTTCAACTTTGTGAGTTAAAAAAAATAGGAGGCTTTACTTTTGAAATAACCCTTGTATTTACTCTGCTTTATGTTTCTGAATTTTTGTATCATTTGGATTATTCAGACTACTGTTCTCATCTTGAGTGTTATTCGCACGTTTCAATTGATATCATAGTATATAAACTACTTGGTAAAATTCAGTTGTAAGTGACACTCTTCAGGAGGTTAAAGGTTCAATCCTCAGTGCAGGTGATACTCAAAATACAATTGTGAATTGCTTAGGACATCTACCCAATCACGGCTGATAAACAAGAGCATGCTATCCCTGTGGATTAAATAAAGAGTTTCATTCGAAATTCTGTGCAGATTTTTGAATTTGACAGAAAGATTTTTGAGGTTTAAGCAAAATATGACAGAAATATTCCCGAGTTTGACAGAAATATTCCCGAGTTTGACAGAAATATTCCCGAGTTTGACAGAAATATTCCCGAGTTTGACAGAAATATTCCCGAGTTTGACAGAAATATTCCCGAGTTTGACAAAAATATTCCCGAGTTTGACAGAAATATTCCCGAGTTTGACAGAAATATTCCCGAGTTTGACAGAAATATTCCCGAGTTTGACAGAAATATTCCCGAGTTTGACAGAAATATTCCCGAGTTTGACAGAAATATTCCCGAGTTAACAAGAGCACCTGAAGAAGGTTGGATGTTGCAGCGACTGAAAAGTTGTGAAAAATAACAATCAAGATGAGAACGGTAGTCGGAAAAATAATATGAATAATCAATTCTTTTATCACCAACCTTGGTGTATTTTTTTTCCCGTCTTCTTCTAATTGAATTGTGCATTCACCATTCATAGGCCCTTTTAAACAACATGGACCGCAGCATAACATTATTGAGTGACGCACGAACAGACAGCTTGTTCAACATGAATCTGAAATTGCCAAAACCATTTGATGCTACGGATGAAAAAGCCAAATCCCTTTATCCATGGAGGAGTTTTCTGAGTTGGTAAGTATCAAGTTCTACACATCTATGGCATTTTAAATCATCATCCTCAGTGTTTTACATGCTGGTATGTTGTTGCATCAACGAGTATTACACGAACAATATTTGACAAGTTGCATGAAAGGATGCACATGGAAGTAAATGCGTTTTACAACAAACACGGACTCGCTGTACCCATATGGTTTCGCCGGTGAGCAATCAAGCAACAATTCAATTAAATAAGTCATCTTTAGTTCATACATACGGTTTGCTCTTTCTTCTTTCCATCATTGCTTCCCCTGTGTGTAAGCATTGATCTGTGTGGTTTGATCTTCTGTTAACTAAAGACGAATAAAATTTGTACATGGGATCACAAGGAGATTTGTTGGTGATTTAAAGGTTTTATTGGGGAGAGAGAAATTTATTCAAGGTGAGAGACTGAAACATTCTTCCTTATGAAATGTAAGCTAAAATTAATTTTTTCCTAATCAATTTCTTTCCTTAATTAAATATTGGTTGACGAACGGACAATCTTGGCAAGATTCACTTAGATCCCTACATAGTAGGTATTTATTTGCTTCCCCACGTAAGCAAAATGTGACACAAGGTCGGCTTTATGTGAGGTGAAAGGGGAGGGAGGGGAAGGGGATGGTACATATAGGGTTGCCCCTACATGTACCAATAACCAATTGCCACAAGGGCAATGGTCACAAAGTGCAACATCTGCCGGAACAGATACTACACTTTGCTCCTAGCAAAAGTGCCAGGTAAGGATCCCTACATAGTATGAACAAATCTTTTCTCTTGGCTTCCATAACTCAAACTGCCTCGAAAACCTGTGTGAAACACAACACAATTTCTATTCGGCAGATACTTTCAGCGTGTTTTGTCTAGAGAGCTGACCTCTGAACCCCTATCGTCTCAATTGCTAGATGCACTGGGTCCATTTCCGTTTGTCACCTCGTTCTGACATGCATTTGATGAAATACTCTCAAAATTTGTACTTCGTCCAACTTCTGTACGTGACTAAAATTTTACAAAAAAAAAAAAAACTAATCCTCTCTTTCACATACTCTCTCTTCTTCTCTCCCAAATTTGTAAATAAAGCATCCGTGATATATATATAAAGGAATATCTTTTTTGTTTATTAAAAGTGGAAGAAATTCCTTTATTTTTATTACTAATTATTAAGATTAAGCCTCCCCTGTTTTGCTCATAAAACTAAATTATTGAAGCAAGTCGGACACACGTTCACTTTGTTTTTATAGATGATGAATGGAATGAACAAAGTTTGATTACTTACGGGGTGGGGGGTTATGGTAAGTATTTGTTTACATTGCATTTGAAGATGACCTTGTTGTAGTTTATAGGAAAGCATGGAACTTGATGTTAGGCACGTGAGGAAAGAAAGGAAAGTTCTTTTCAGTTGTGGTCAAAAGATGAGATATTTAATATGAGTTAAATTTTTTTTTCTTAGGTTCTATCATCAGGAATTGAACTTGCAACCATAAGGTTCAATCTAGAATAATCAACGGCTTTATCTACTTTTTGTTTCTAATGAAGTAACTAAAGGGTTTACTTTGAATTTCTCGAATGATTATCGATTACAACAAAATGCAATCCACATAATATTAGTTATATGGCAGTGAGGTTTGAGGACATGTGTTGCATGAGAATATAATGGATGCGTAATGTGAGTCTTAAAGACAGTTCTGATGACCTCAGAGGAAGATTGAATTGCATTTCATATTTTCTTTACTCTTGTTCACGTCAACTATTGCTATTTGGACGTAAGGGTCATGCCTACAGGTTCACTATGTGGGGAATTGAGCAGCAAGATGTTTGTTTGCATTACATTTAAATTTTGCATGTAGTAAACTCAGGAAAACAGGAGACAATGAATTCCAAAGTCTAGCAGATCAAGAGAAGAAAATATTAGAGTAAAAAACTTTCCAGTATCTAAGGACATCTGTATTGAAAGGGTGGAATTTTGCTGCTTGTCAGATTAGTCAGGAGTATTTATATCGAAGAGGCACAAGTTCTACAAGTTTGTTTGGTTTGGTTGTTTCTGGACATTTTGAAAGAAGAGATGAAAGTTCTTGGGTCAGTAGACGTAGCACAGTTGAGATGAAAGTTCAGTTTAGAGGTGAAGGCCAAGAAATACATGGAAGGAAATAATAAAAATGAACCTGAGGGAAAGAGGGATAAATAAAGACCTGGTCAGAGATAGGTTATCTTGGAAATCAATTTCTAAAAGCCATCCAACACATGTAGCATTAAATGATTATTATTATTATGCTACTAAGCAGTTTGTGATGGTTGATAGAAGGGGATCTTTTTGATCTTATCAAATAGCCCATAATTTTTTCCTCAACAGAAAACAGCAGTTGTTTTGATGATGCATCATAAGTAGACGGCTCAACATGTAGTAACATCTCTCTGTAATAGTGGTAGTGATGGCAGTCGCTGAGATTTTGAGTTTTTCCTTTTTTTTGATTTTATTTGTAGCATAATAAATATGACAAGTAAAAAAAAAAAGTGACAACGTATATTGTTCAATAATGTCATAGATAGGTGGAGCAACAAAGACAGCGCTTTAAAAAGGGAGGCCGAACCCAATCAGTTCACTTACCAAACAGGAAGAATTTTTACACTTCGTCACCAAGGTGTCACTGCATATCCATGTAATCATATTCTAACACCTTTTTTTTTTTTTTTTACATGGTAGTCACCACTTATCAAGGCCCGGAAGCCACTCGGGGATAAGGCTTATTGCGTGTACAGTAATCAATGAGATAGTATCGTAGTAATCGTTAGTATTGGAGATTTGATAAAGTGTCTTACTTAAGGGGGCGGTTTGTCAGGAATTTGTTTATGTTGGACTTGAAGACATCCAAGTTGTAGTCAGGTGGGAAACAGGCAAACGGAAGAGAGTTCCACAGGCGTGCAGTTCTGAGAAAGAAGCTTTGTTCACCTATCCTTAATTGTGATCTTTTAATCATTGATGGAATTTTCCACTTTTTTGCTTATCATAACCTTTTATGAAAAATACTGTTTTTAACATTATTTTTATACATCAGTGTGTAAGCAGCTAATTCAATGGATAGTGAGGTCTCTCTATAAGAATTGCAGTTGTGGCCATCAGAAATTTTGTTTTTTCTTTTTTTTTCTCTCTTTGTGGCCGTAATATTTAAAAATAAAATAAAAGAAAAATATTTTCAAAATCATATTTGTTTTTTTTTTTCTTAATAGATATGTACATGTGTATTTTCTTTTCTTTTTTTTCCCCCCTTGTATTTCTTAAAACTTGTTTATAAATAAAACTATCTCTATCGGGAGGGGGTTGAAGTTCTCAGAAATGAAGAGGCCCCCTCTTCCTGGGGCAATCACTTGATCTCTACATGAAATTCATAGATATCTGAATATTCCATTAAATTTCTCCTTTACGTCTCAAACACTGAGTTAGTAAAGAAGTTGAGGACCCAATTTTTCTCTCCCCAATTGACCGTTTAAATATGTTATAGTATAAATTTCTTGTGGTCTTTTCGTCTTATTGGATTCCAGGACATGAATCCATCTAGTCTGGTGGAGTACCCAGCTTCATGTTGTTACTTGATGTAACATCACTTGGAAAATGTACACCATTGCTCGTAAAAGCCAATGTGGGTTGGCCATAACAAGGAGTCCTTATTTGTGCTGCAAGTACTAAGTGATTTTTAATATTTAATCAGGGTTTACTTGCAGCAAAAAGTATCTTCATACTAGGTTATTCAGACAAACCCCTGTATAAAGACCTTAGACACTCAAGGAGAGTGTCTGGTAGGCATTCAAGTTCTTTCCAATACGAATTCAAGCTTTATCCAGTAGGCATTCAAGCTTTATCCAGTAAGCATTCAAGCTTTATCTAGTAAGCATTCAAGTTTTACCCAGTAAGCATTCAAGCTTTATCCAGTAGGCATTCAAGCTTTATCCAGTAGGCATTCAAGCTTTATCCAGTAGGCATTCAAGCTTTATCCAGTAGGCATTCAAGCTTTATCCAGTAGGCATTCAAGCTTTATCCAGTAGGCATTCAAGCTTTATCCAGTAGGCATTCAAGCTTTATCCAGTAGGCATTCAAGCTTTATATATGTACTCATATGCGCTTGTCATGTGTCTTTTTACGTTTTTTTTTAATATACATTCATACACACATATATATTTACATAAACAACAGCAACCAAACAAAGAAAAAGGAATAAAAAGAAAAAAAAAAAGTAGGGTACATTTAGTAAATATCATTTCAACACTATTTTTATCGCTACAAAAAAATCGCTAGAGGAAAGCCAGAGAGTTATGCAGTCCAAAATATGTAAATAATTTAAATAATAATACCTTATCTAAGAAATATTGTCAAACTCTGATAAAGACTATATATATTAATATTGTAGTATTTTTAATGTATGTACGTATTTGTATCATGGTTTCCAGATTATAAATTATTCGATCGGGAGATCCTATTTATTAAAAAGGAGGATAGAAGGCGATAACATGCTACGAACATTAAATTAATATATAGATAATTAAATCAATATATAGATAATTAAATCAATATATAGATAATTAAATTAATATATAGATAATTAAATTAATATATAGATAATTAAATCAATATATAGATAATTAAATTAATATATAGATAATTATAGATAATTAAATTAATATATAGATAATTAAATCAATATATAGATAATTAAATTAATATATAGATATGCTAATTTAATGTGTGCAGTATTTTTTTTCACCTTCTAGCCTCTTTTTTTAATAAATAGGATCTCCCGATTACTGAAGATCCATTCATCCATAGCCCTTAAGCCCCTGGAGGGGCATAGGCCATCTACAACTTTTGTAGATGTTTTTGTAGCAAGGAGTTCTTTTTACAGGATGAGGGTGCTGGCCCCACGCCCAACCTTCCCAAAAGGTACATACAGCGCCTCACCTTCCCAAATAGTCACCCATCTGGTACTGGCCAGGCTCAATGTTGCTTAACTTTGGTGATCTGGCGAGAACCGGTGTGTCAATGTGATTGTGCCGTACTCGATCACTGAAGATGCAATGAAAAAAAAAATTTTATTAAAAGAAATGATGTCATTTTGGGCCGTATGCGAAACTAAAATATACATTCTGGGTCTTCTGGCTAGGATCCAAGGGTAGTATCTGTTCTGTCTTAAGATTGTATAATGATAATGTGGGTCTTCCGTTCACACTGGGCGTCCATATGATAGAAATATGTCACAGACTCCTATAAGGATATTAGAGATAAACCGTAATAACCAGATATATTCTGACACTACATTAACCAGATTACTTAGATAAATAATTTAAAAATTACAATAATACTGCGGGGGTCTTCATTCATGCTTAATGTCTACAGAATGGCCAGCCTATTAAATATGAAAGATGCCGCTGTGGAATTTCCATAGGTCCCGCTTGTATCCTGAAATATTTGTGTTGAAACAGGAATTAAAAAAATTTACTAAATCCAAAATGAAAGCGTTTAAAACAAAAAGATCTATGGATGACTGAAAGGGATAAAATATTATAGGGCTATGACAACAGAATATTCTTTCCATTGTTTTGACTCTCGAGTATATATCCGACACAGTTAATCAACCGAAAACCACATCACTCTATATAAAAGCATATAATATATCAACGGATACACACCCGAGAGTCAAAACAATGAAAAGAATATGCTGTTGTCCTAGCCCTAATTTTAGGAAGTTCTTGTTTGTTTGTTTGTTTGTTACTAATTTAAATTGTTTCTTTCAGCCATGGACCTTTCCCATCGATATTCTGGCCATCGTACATGATTGAATATTACATTCAGTTGTGTATGTCAAGCTTGAAAGATGTTGACAGGTAAGCAAATGAAGAATTCCTGAAAATCTATATGGGGTGAGTCAGAAGTAACTGGGCAGTCCAAACATTGCAAAAAGATTCCCGTTCAGCAAGATATCCCTGAAAAAGTGTTGTATTCCGGTGGGGCTGTGTATATATTCTGTATACATGTGTATGTTATGAGTGACTTATTAAATGTGCGTCTGTTCTTCGTACATGCGTTTATTTGTGATCGCCTAGTTTTCGAAATGTCACAAAACAACTTATCTGGTATGTATGTATGTATATATATATATATATACATATATCTTGATCACATCTCCACATGTATATATGTGTGTGTGTATAAGTGTATATATGTGTACATAATTATAATATTAAAAAAAAAATATATATATATATATATGTTTTCAAAAATACATGAAAATAATTGAGTAATCAACAATAAAGCAAGGAAAAGATGGTCTTCTTCTGTCAAGAAGTGACAATCACCATATATATGTGTATATATATAACGACAAATAAAGAACAGAATAAACATCTTTGCCTCCTGTCAGACAAAGGAAGACATACCTTCACAAAAGGGATGAATACCATCTGGCCAATTAGAGAACACACATCCCATCTCTGATCTTGTTGAACGGAAAACTGCAACGAAAATTTTACCACGAACAACAGACCTCGGGTTAAATCTCGGCAACCTTTATTCCCAAATGTTGTTGGAAAGGTTAAACACAGATGCAATCTTGTTTACATCTTAATTATCGGTCTTACCCATTCTGGGTGCTATTCCATCTGTCAACCGTCTGTTACAGACTGAATACGAACTAACTTTCTAACGTTCTCTAAACTCGTCACGTAATGTATTTACATAATCAAAGATCCTTAACTGGTCTTTTGTCACGTATCTTTTATTAAAACTAAACATTCAAATCCTATTTTATGAAACATTTTATTGCTTTACATATTTCGATATAAAATTCCAATCATATTTCAAAACATTCTTCCGTTATCAAAATGCTTTGCTATTTCCATAACCTTGTCACCATTTCAAGTGTCGGTCACTCACCTCTCTATCCAGGACATTGCCCAGCCATAATATAATAAAAGGTCAGAGGTTACATTAGCTAAAACGTTGTGAAAATAATATTCGAAATGAGAACAGTAGTCCGAATAATACAAATTATCAATCCTCATCTCAAAAATTCAGAAACAAAAACTATTTTCTGCTAAGAATTTTTTCATTAATTGAGCAATACGAATAATTTGCTTAGTCCAACACATCTCACCTTAGCTGCTCTGGATTATTTTTTATGAGAAAGTTAACACTTATCAAGGTTAAAAGGCTACTCAAGGATTAAGGTTAATGAGTGTGATTTGGCCAATAGACAACACTTTAATGATTGATAATGGAAGAAATTGCACAGCAGAATTTGATTATTTAAAAGGACATCTCAACAAGGACTTGTTTACAGGGTGAAATGATAAAATTATTGCCCTAGAAAAGACAACATGATTCCATTTCCGTTTGATGAAAACCGGTTTTCTTTTTTTTTGTTGCAGACCATCTACTAGTTTGCTGGTTGTTTACAAATCCCAAGAGCGATAGAAGCCTTCTATCATGTCTGAAAGTGACACGATGTTCAACAAGCGAGATCGGAGATGCACCACTGTACAAGTCATGCTCTCTACCAATCCAAGTTATGGCAACAGGACCATGGGCTCCTATCAGTCTTGGGATTCCTACACAACTAGCCAACTAGTAGATGGTCTGCAACAAAATGTGCACTAACCTTCAGTCCCGGTGGCTACACTTTTATCGTTGCCTAGTGGTGGACCCTTCAAGGGTGATCAAACTCTCACTTGTCACTGGAACTATCACTCTGCTGCTCAGGGCATACAAAATGCGCCTAAGTCCATGTGGCAATACCTTTCGTGCTCTGGTTGGCCATGTGTTCATTTGATATTACGTTCCTTTCCATAGATGCTCTGGTGTCGCTGGTATATCGTTTTTCTCAGTGGAGTCTAGGTTGGTTGACAGCATTGTAATTAACTGGGTTTTTAAATCAAACAATTCAATAATAACTCAGAGATCATTTTTAATGTTTTTTTTATTGAACCCTGATTCCAACCACCATCTATTTGAGATTAGCATTTCCTCCTCTGTCGTTTGAGGGTTACTCTTTTCTTTCTCTATTTTAAATCATATTTCTCTTTAATTCTCTTTTCCTTTCTTTTTCTTGAACCTATTTGCATGAAAGAAACTAGGCCTTGCATCTTTCAGTTTAATTCCTATTCCTTACATGGTGGTCCGACACATAAAATAAAACACGTGACCCAATGACAATGTCTTCTTAGAGCAGACTTTTCATTGCCAATGTCACTTTCATTTTGCTGAGAAATTTATTTTCCGTCCACTTTATAGGCTAAAAAACATATTCCAGGGTTTTGAAGAAAGGAATAAATTTCTTAAACCTCATATCAAACACTTCACCTAGCCCTTAGCCTGTAAGCAGAGTGAATTGGTGTTACCCGGGCATGCAACATTGTTACAAAGCCAGGCATATAAAATCAACAGTAGGTTGTTTGATATGATAGGAGCACATTCGAAATGAATGTTTCTATTTAGAGCACAACTGAACCATGATACTTGACTTTTTTATTTTAAAATTTAATTCAAGCCATTATATATAAAAATAATTTTATAAAATCAACAGTAGGTTGTGCAATGTACACTACAATGTATTGTGGACTAAGTCATTGCAAGGAGGTATGTGAAGTTCCTTCCTAGTGCACCGCGATGGGTCACCAACTAGAGCAGGCAATCAATCAATTTGATTAAAAAATGGGCGATTTTACCAATTTTAATGATAAAAATATGGAAGTATGAAACATTCATTGATCATCATTCAATCCCAGGTAACGCTGGGTCTCCCTGCTAATAACTTATAAATTATTGTCTTTCAACTTAATAATCTTTCTTCTTTTTTATTTATTTAAATTTTTTTTCCCCTTCAGAACAATTGCCAGTGGTGAAATCTTAGGAGTTGGTATCAGAATGGAAGACATGCTCCGGTCGGAATTTCCGCCAATCAAAGAACTCAGAAAGGAAACGATTTCATTTGGAATTGTAGACATTACATCTCTCTCTGAGATGGCCAAAAAGGTTCTTGACAAGCAAGTCGAAAGATACAAAAAATTATACCCAAATCTACCAATTGGTAAGTTTATACCTTTGATACTACTTATCCCGACAATATCACAGTTTTGAATGAAGTCATAATGCATTCCTTTTTTCAGGTGTATTCTATATTTATTGTGAAAATTTTTTTAAGTACATTAGCATGGGTGCCCAGCGTTGCCCGGGTGTTTGGAGGTGTGTGTTGAACAAAAAGAAAAAAAAAAGTTGTAGCAGGCAGGCTCAAACCCATGAATGTGGAGAGAGGTGTTTAAAAATTTTTTAAAAAAGTGGTATTAGGCAGGCATGCTTGAAACCGTGACGTGAAGACAGAAAAAAAGTGAAAGAAAATCTGACGTCTTAGCCAATGTCTCCATGACGCGACCGAAAGTTCAAATTAACCAAAGTCAATCCAACGATGACGATGACTTGCTAAAACGTCAGCAAAAAAATTTTACCCCCCCCCCCCCTCATTGTACAAAACGGCCGAGTTTAGGGTGAAGGAATTAATGTTTTGGGCCAATTTTTCGATATTTGTCGTCCGAGACGTCCAGCTTCAAAATGATACCAATCTTGTCAGGATCTGTCGCCTCTGTCGAAAGTTTTTGCAAGACACACAAACATACATACATACATGCATACATTTAAACAGCAGTGGGATTTATATTATAGATGATTGTTATTGATTATTTAGGGAATTAAAAAAAGATAATACGTACAGTTCCTCCTACATTTTCCAAAAGTGTTAAAGGAAGTGACTGTCCTCTATAGTAATTGAAATTCTTAAATGGTCATCCTTCTAATTACTGACCGACTTTACTTTAGTGATTCAGTGGTTCAGCTTCTTTTTTTAATTGTTTTCATTAGCCATACTTTATAATTAACTGAACAAATCACCCATCTTTTTTAGCTATGTATTTCTCTGTCTTGAAATGTATGTATAAATCCGCTTGGTGTTTTTTTTGTTTTTTTTTGTTTTTTTGTGCAGGTGAATGTATACTTATTTTTAATAACACATTGAACGATTACTTTAGTTGATATAAAAATATACTGCACTTAATTTTAAAAATTAGAGCTTGTGGTTATGGAGACAGAGAGAGAGATCAGGTGGTGGGTTGTGGTGACGACAAAAATCTGCAGACAACCCTCTGTTGACAGGCGACTTTTCTCTAATTCCTCTCCCTAACCCAAAACAATTGGTTTTTATTTTCATTACATAAGTTGGAATTCCCATTGTTTCTTTGTTTCATTCGACTTGTCATTCTACATCACTGGTTAAAAATTGTATTTCTTTCTTCAGGGGCCATTCTGTTCTTTGTTTCCCTTGCTATTTTGGGGAAACCTGACATTGCCTGGCTCCATCATCCAACATCAAACCTGGCTACATTATCTAGTATTTTCTATTTAATATTTTTCAGAATTTGATGTCGAAGAAGTTCAGGATGAAGATGCGATGATGGAAAGAAAAGTTGATCCGATTGACATTTACACGTTACTTCAGTTTTGTTTGTTGATTTGGAAGCAATTGGAAATTGCCAAGCAAGAGTGGCTATCTTTTACATATTTCATTCTTTCTGGGAATCCAATTGAAGATTATCAAGAAATTTGGTGAGCATTCTTCTCTTGTAGTAATTACCAAAAGTTTAAAATTAATTTTAAAGCAAAATCGATAAAACTTAATTCCAAACTGATTTATTCTCAATGAATTTTTGTTTTCACACAAAATTAATAATTTGATTTGTTTTTTTAAAGCCAAAATTCAGTATTTTGTGGGTCTGGCGTAATTTTTTATCACTATGTGCAGGCACTGTGGCATACTGTGCACAAGATTTCTGCAATATTTCTGGGAGATTTCTGACACCCGCACTTCTTTAACCATTTTCACAAAGTCCTTAGCATTTGGTGGCTGTTCATCAAATGGTCGTCTCTGACGGTGGTTTTTCTTGGTCTTCCGCTCCTTTTCTCTTTGTAAAACTCAATCATGTTCTGCAAAGAAAAAAAAAACAATTTTCCTCTACAAAAAACCAAACTAAACACCATGAATAAATATTTGAAAGTATAAAAGAACTTGATACATAAAAACTTGTACCAAAATGTCCTAATTTGGCATTAAATAATCCAAAAATGGTTGATATGCCATGAAAAAATAACCATACCAAACCCCATGTATAAATATTTGAAAATATGAAAAATTTGAAGCATAAAAGCTTTTTCCAAAATTAGCTTGATTCATGATTAAATAAACCGAAAAGAATTGACATGCCATTAAACAAAACAAACAAACTTGAATTATTTAGATTAAAAAAAGGGTTTCAGATATCAAATTATTTATTTAGAAGGTATTATTAATATGAACATTACATCCCATAATATTAACATGACATCTCATAATATGAACATGACATCCCATAATATGAACATGACATCCCATAATATCAACATAACTCTGCAAAGTACAATGTTCTAACAAAAATATTTATTACATTATTTCTCTTATTTTTACATTTTTGCAAATAATTTTCCTTTATTCTAACTTTGATTTCCGTTTTCTTTTACAAAAATAAAATTTTAAATATTTCTGGCTCACATCTTATTGCATCATTTATTATTATTATTATTATTATTATTATTATTATTATAATAATAATAATAATAATAATAATAATAATATTTTTTTCATTACGGTATTGGGTAGGAATTCACCTCCCTCCCACCAGGGGGAAAGTAACATAGCATTGGAAGATGGGAAAATGAGCCAACACCCCTAAAGAAGGAGCACTCATGCCCTGCAAAAAAAAATGCCTGAGTAGCCTCGCCTGCATTTCTCAGTGAGAGTGTTTCAGGCAAGCAATAAAGTTGCTAAAGCTGAGAGGCAAGGCCTGCAAGGGTGGACCTCCCTGGGTTACACAGAACAAATACCTTAGTCTGACAAATAAAAGGCCACTGAAATGGCCCCGTTTCTGGCGGAGTGATTGTCAAGGTTTGAACCTTAACTGACATGTAACACCAATAGCAATTAAATACCAAATGAATGGCGCCAGCCATTACAATTGGTGCTGGAAAAACATGTTTACATTAAGTTGCATAGGTAACATGCTGAAAGAGGTGTGTAATGTTAATATTATGGGATGTCATGTGAGTTTTCAGATCTTTAATTTAAGACATTACTTACTGAAATACCTGTCCCAGTTACAGTATTATTTTTTTGGATGTCAATGGAGAAGATGACCTTGTTAATTGCATGAGGAATAACATCAATAAAAAGTACATCTTGTGACTAAAACAAAATAAAGACGCCATCTGCATATAGCGAAAATAAATACACGC
Organism: Euprymna scolopes; assembly: GCF_053919585.1. NCBI lineage: Eukaryota > Metazoa > Mollusca > Cephalopoda > Sepiida > Sepiolidae > Euprymna > Euprymna scolopes. Next base: position 124,191,883 of record NC_136499.1, on the reverse strand, counting down.
ATTAGATGAAAATAAATGGAAGGATGCTGCAGGAATTTGCATGGACCACAGAAAAAGCATGGCTACATGTTGCAGATGTGATAAGCTTGAACTCAGATCTAGTAGTGAAAGTGACCCTGGCTTGCTTCATCCTCATCATAAAAAGGGATCATCTTAGTCTGGTGTCTAGAAAATTAAGAAAATGTTGAAAGATACAGTCGACAGATCTTTTTTTTTTTTTATGTGACGTTTTAAGTAAAAACAATATTATGTATTTAATTATGTTGAAAATAGCAATATATCAAACAATCTTAACAAGCACCTAAAAAAGGTAACTCTGTGCAATTAGCGTCCCAAATTTTTGTATGAAAATTTCAAGGAATTGCTTAGAAAAATGGTTATTTCCCATGAATCAATGACGACGATTGCAAAAGCGCGAATTATTGTCTGATGTGAATTCTAATTTATCTAATTATTTTTATTTATTAATTATTTATTATACTCATTTTCTTGTTTTTTTTTTTGTTTTTTTTTTTTGAAAATCAGATATAAGGGAAATAACTCGTGACAAAAAGAAGGTGGGAAGGTGGATAGAGTTATTCCCCTTGATAGCTATTAATGAAATAATTTATTTTATTTATTCTTACTATACTTTGTCTTCTGTCCTTGGTCTATGGAGGAGAGATCTTTTTAGACTAAGGCAATTTCTATTTTGTCTCAATTCAGAGTGTCCATTTTTTTTTTTTTTGGAGGGGGGGGGGGATAGATTTTTCCCACATTTAAAACTTTCTAACTCTGCCTTCATAGAGAGACAGGATAGGATAGTGTCGTAGTAATCATTAGCTCCTATTTTTACATTATCAACGCTCTCATCCCATCTGGCATCAATTGAAATGGACGGCTCTCGTCTTGGGGAGGCTCCATGTTTTGACAAGCTTCTGGGTTTGACCTTTACTGCTGATCTGAAATGGAACACGTACATCAGGTCTGTTGCCAAGGTCGCTGGGAAAATAGTGGGATCCTTCTACCGCTCCAGAAGATATCTCACTACTGATGCAATTCTCTATCTGTATAAAAGCCAAGTACATCCAAGGATGGAGTACTGCTGCCACATCTGGGCAGGAGCTGCTAAAAACAGCCTATCCTGCTTTGACAGAGTACAAAATAGACTCCGTGGCTTAGTGAGGGATGCCCTTTTCTCTTCCCTGCAGCCTCTCTCCCACAGAAGAGACGTTGCGAGTCTGTCTTTGTTTTATCGTTATTTCCATGGCAAGTGTTTGTCTAAGCTCCAATCTCTGGTCCCCCCTTGCCAATCTTTCACGAAAAACACCCGTCTAGCTGAAACCACTGTCATTAATTTTCCCCATTCTTTATCAGTGCTTAAATCCGAGCGTAGATTCCATGAGCAGAGCTTCTTTCTTAGAACTGCACGACTGTGGAACTCTGTTCCGTTTGCCTGTTTCCCACCTGGCTACAACTTAGATGTCTTCAAGTCCAACATAAACAAATTCCTGACAAACCGCCCCCTTAAGTAAGACACTTTATCAAATCTCCAATACTAATGATTACTACAATACTATCCCATTGATTACTGTATATGCAATAACCCTTATCCCCGAGTGGCTTCTGGGCCTTGATAAGTGGTGACCTCCATGTAAAAAAAAAAACAAAGAAAAAAGAAAATAGGGTCAAGAGTGTTTCGTACTAAGTTTGGTACAATTCTAATCAGTAGTTTATTTGTATGCCCAACCGGCTTATGGATTTTCAGGCTATTAGGTTGGTTTTTCTTTGAATATTTAGTCAGCTCTCACCCTGTTTTCAAAGGACTCTCTGATCTGTTCTGTACTGCCGACTCCTCTTCTCTGCATTACACTCTTTCTGCCAAAAATAATTTGTGCTGCTCCTTTTATATGGAGGTATGTGGATGGGGTTGTAAGATGCAACCTCCTTAACAATCCAAGCTAGCAACATAATTTCCCTGCAAGGAGCGATTGGTTAATGTCAGTTACTCATTGCTTACCTTTGCCTTGGATCCCAGTGACGATCTTCGATTCCTATGGATGCAAACGATATCAGGGTCACCATAGGTTAACTCAACCTAGATAGGATATTGTCAACAATACAATTTTTCATATACACACCATTTGCATCTGCTCGGGCGTTAAACCAAAGACAAAACAATTATTTCTCATATATTCCATAGGAACCAACCGATCATAATTTGTTTAAACTATTAAAAAAATATTTAAAAAATATGGAGGAAAACATGAAAGCCCATTGAATTAAGCGCTTTGCATCCAATTTATGGTTGAATAGGGTTTGTTTGCCATGCTACACTTTGTTGACCATATCACATTTGCATTCAACATTATTAGTGATAGTAGTCGTAATATCTTTACATCATCAACGCTCTGATCCCCATCTAGCATCAATTGTAATGGAAGGCTCTCGTCTAGGAGAAGCCCCATGTTTTAACAAGCTTCTGGGTTTGTCCTTTACTCCTGATCTGAGATAGAACATGTACATCAAGTCTGTTGCCAAGGTCGCTGGAAAGATGGTGGGATCCTTCTACCACTTCAGAAGATATCTCACTACTGATGCAATTCTCTATCTATATAAAAGCCAAGTACATCCAAGGATGGAATACTGCTGCATATCCTGCCTTGACAGAGTACAAAATAGACTTCGTGGCTTAGTAGGGGATGCCCTCTTCTCTACCCTGCAACCTCTCTCCTACAGAAGAGATGTTGCGAGCCTATCCTTGTTTATCGTTATTTCCATGGCAGGTGCTCATCTGAGCTCCAATCGCTGGTCCCTCCTCGCCAATCCTTCACGAAAAACACCCTTCTAGCTGAATCCACTGTGAAAAATTTACCCCACTCATTATCTGTGCCTAAATCAAAACGTAGATTCCATGAACAAAGCTTCTTTCTTAGAACTGCACGCCTGTGGAACTCTGTTCCGTCTACCTGCTTCCCACCTGACTACAACTTGGATGTGTTTAAGTCCAACGTTAACAAATTCCTAATGAACCGCCCTCTTAAGTAAACACTTCATTAAATCTCCACACTAACATACTGTACTTGCAATAACCCTTATCCCTGAGTGGCTTCCGGGCCTTGATAAGTGGTGACCACCGTGTAAAAAAAAAAAAAAAAAAATAGTAGCAATGGTAGTCAAGAGTGCTTTATACCAAGTTTGGTGTAACTCTAACCAATAATTTTTCTCTCTTGTTCTTTTACAGCAAGCTTTATCGTCACGAAATCATGTTCCCAGTTCTTCAGTCTTTGGCCAAGAAATATGGCCAAATAGATTTGTATTTGGGCATGGCTCAGGTCAGTGACCCAATGATCATTCCCAAAGGGACATCAGAATTGGAGGTCAAAGTCTGTCAGGTAAAATATGCTTCAATTCTTTGGAATTCGATGAATATTTCAAAGTGTTCACTTTGTTTGTTTCTGTAAAAAGACATTAGAGATATGTTCCTGTTGCAGAGAGCTGAAAGGTGTGAAGGTGCCAATCGACCATACAACAACACAGGGCAGGGAAAGTAACGGCAATAGTAAGGACGGATGACAGACACAAATGATCGATTAAAGATGATGCGTATTGTGTTTTATATTTACCAAGAAAAAAGGTAAAATGTACAACAATGGATTCAGGATCAGCCGAAGTGAGAATGGCCACCTCGTGAGGTTGAGGTTGTTGGGTCCCTGAGGTACGATGACATGACTCAGATTGATCCATGTCATATAGACGGGATCTGATGCTGGAAACTGGTAACTGGATATAAGTGGGCACTGGTACAGGTGGCTGACGTCAGTGGTGAGTACTGGGAACTGGTAGCAGGACATCAACAGGAACCGAAGTTGGTAGACGGACATTAAGGGCTACACGAGCTGGTGGCTGGAGTCGCTGGAAGTTGTAATAGTGAGCTGGAGGCCGCAGGAGTAAGCTGGAGTCATCGGAAGTGAGCTGGAATTGAAACAGGTTCAGGAACTAGAGTTATACACTGTAAGTGGGGTTACCAAAAGGCAGCAGTAGAAAGTGAAATGTGTATCGCACACAAGTAGTTTGTGACTCGCATTAATAGTCTGAAAAGGGCTGTTTGGGCACTGCTGCTGCTACTCTTGGTTTCCATGGCAACTGAGTATGCCTTCTTAACTCTCATCATCGGGTTGGGAATGCTCCTAACTCCTTGAAAGAGACAAGGATTTGCTGTGAAAGCTGCTGACTTCATGGAGAGTCGTTGATGCTACAAGCAATAAATGACTATCATTAGGCTGGATTTCTTACCGGCAAAAATGTATGTAGCATTTATTGGCAGTATTTATTTAAATCTTTATCCAAAAATAAAAAGTCTGTTATTTTGTTTTGTTGTGAAAAATTTAGTTTTGGGGTTGGGGGGTGTAGTTGAAGAAAAAGTTGTTGCGTGTGGTTGTGGCATATTTCCGGGAATGTCTGTCTTATGCCTGTCTTTGCCGACTAGCAGATTTTGTTTACAAAATGGGAGTGGTCATCTGGCACACCGGTGCATTCCTATTTGGGATTATTAACTTACCGAAAATGGAACCAAGCTGTGGTTTGATTAAAATTAATGAATATCACTTGCCATAAAACTGGATTCTTTACTCAACCAAATATTTTGGCAGCGTAAAAAAAATGTTTTTCTAAAAAATAAATTTTCAGAAAAATCAACCAAATTCATAAATAAATCAGATATTTTTTTCAAACCCAATTTCAATCAACCTGGTTAATTCACTTTTTACAATTCATTTAGGTTTCGGAATTTTTTAGATTGAGACTTATTACTTGCATTAGTTGGACTAGCATTCTCACCTTGGCTGTTATTTTCACAACATTTTGACTAATTTAACCTCTGACCGTCTTTGGGTGCATCTTTTTGAATTCGGGGATCTTTATATTGAACTTAGAGACCTATATGGAACATTTAACTGAACCCATGAATTTATGGGGGTAGATTGTTCTCGTTCTGTCAGCCATGACCAGGTGGAATTGTTAAGTAATTTTTATTTTTAGTTGTGAGGATTGAACTATCAACCTCCAGAAGACCATCACTTAGAACTGATTGTATTCAACGCTTTTATCGATTACATCGCTTCGCTGGTTTGGCCATGCGCTTCGCTAAAACCCAGGTGACCTTATTCGAGAAGCCATCGACCCAGCACCACCACCAGACTGGAAGAAATGCTGTGATGGCCAACTCAAGACCTGGCTCAGGACAGTTTGGATTTTAAAGAGTTCCAAAGTGAATATACTGGTCCAATTTTTAAATTATACAGAATTTAAAAATTCAATTCATATATTGAAATTATGCTTATTTGAATTCGGCTGTTTGATGTTTCTGGAAAATAATCCTTTGAATAAATTTTTTTTTTTTTTTTTGCTGGAATGATTTTGAGTTTGATTCAGCAAATTATCTTTTTGATTGTATTAAAATATTCATAAAAAAGATTGGGCACCTCTACATTTTAGGTTTCTGTGACAGATTTTTGTTTTCATTATTAAAGAAGTCCGCTCGTGGACAAGGGAAAACAATCACAAAATTTATTTAAATTTTGCTACATTGTTTGGTAAATCCAAACAAATACATTAAAGTAATGCAGTAACATAACAGAAAACATTAATTACCTGAACATGTATTGAATTAAATGAATTTTTTTTTTAACAAATATTTTCAACTGTTGCTTACCTTAATTACCTTTTAGTCCTCACATTCTATTAGCGATGTTTCTTACAAAGGAGGGAAAATTGGAGTTTTCTGGAACAGAATCTATCCATCTAATAGTTATTATTAGTTAGTTTTTGCCCTTTCGTTAATTTATTTTTTTTTTAGTTCCTTACATTGTGGCTTCATGCCTTGTCTGGAGAAGTTTCTATTAAAAAAATATTTTTCTATATAAATAAAACAGTGTATGTATGTATGTCGTTATGTATGTATGGCAGTTGTTCTGTGAGTGGGGTTGTCTCGGCGCAAAGTCTTCCCTCACTATAAAAAGCTTCAAGCACAGGCATTACTTGATATGCAATGGAATACACATTTTACCATCAGTGTGTATCTCGATAACAAAATGGCTGGCTGTAGCCTAAAACGGCAAACGGACACTCAATGAGGACTGATGCAGATATGGACGTCAATGGAAGTAAATGCCATAGAATATCCAAGGTCTGGACTGGCAGGTATTCAGGGCACAACAGCCTGGACCCGGTCATCAGCAGATGTGCAGGACTGTAGAAGGTTCATAGAAGTGATCGTCCAGCACGGCTGCTAGTAGCGCTCATGTCTGCGTCATTTGAGCCATAGATGTATTAAGTAATGGCAATACTCAAGAACGAGTTTGCTGCCATCATGTATGTATGTATAAAAATATTTAACTAATAAACTCTCGAACTACTGGTCACATAACACTGAAATTCATCATATATGAATCTGAAGATTCTATTGTTGGCATTGATTTCCCAATAGTTGCCAACATCGTAAGTGAAAGTGATTTTCGTAGAAAAGCTGGATTCAAACTTGGTACACCCGGGTTGTCAGTCCATGTCATTAACCACTTGACTACCGTCACCTTTCAACATTGAAATTAACAAGAAATAGTATAATGAGTAAAATCTTTGTTTGGATGGATGAATAATGTGTACAGAAATATGTCGGCAAGCTGAAATGCAAAATGTTCATTCTTTATCATTTGTATATGTGAGTTGATTGTAATTTATCATTTGTATATGTGAGTTGATTGTAATTTATCATTTGTATATGTGAGTTGATTGTAATTTATCATTTGTATATGTGAGTTGATTGTAATTTATCATTTGTATATGTGAGTTGATTGTAATTTATCATTTGTATATGTGAGTTGATTGTAATTTATCATTTGTATATGTGAGTTGATTGTAATTTATCATTTGTATATGTGAGTTGATTGTAATTTATCATTTGTATATGTGAGTTGATTGTAATTTATCATTTGTATATGTGAGTTGATTGTAATTTATCATTTGTATATGTGAGTTGATTGTAATTTATCATTTGTATATGTGAGTTGATTGTAATTTATGCACACTTTAATTGAGAGTACCTATTTACTATGCCTCCCCACGGGACAGAGTTAGACACCAGGGTCGTTTTTTAACGTGGAGAAAAGGTACAAAAATAAAAATTGTCTCAGTCGTGAAGGATTTCTCCTCCAACGAAAGAGAACAAGAAGTAGAAGTGCAGCATCTGAAGAACAGATACTACACTTTGATCTTGACCAAGATTTTCAAGTGGAGAAATAAAGGAACTCTCCTATATGGGAGGAAAATAATTTACCTCACCTCTACTACTAAATAAACTTAAACCAAAGAAAAATCTTCCAGAACAACCGATTTTTTTAAAACCCACACCGGAAACTGATTAAGTACATTCTTTATTGGTTTGTCACTATCTTTTATCAAAAAGATGATTGTTCACAAAACAAAACGTTGCCTTTGCTATGCAAGTCAGAGAGTAACCTTTAAATAATTTCTAACAATTTCAACTTACCAATATATTTCTATCCATGTGGAGATTCATTCATAGCTTGAAGTGGTTTAATTTGAAATCTTTCTTATCTATCTGTCGATAGCTAAAACAGTAAGGAATGCAGGTGAAGTGCTAAATGTTTTGGTTTCGATTCTAGCTGATGGCACCCAAGTTATTTTTTTATTTTAACTTTTGAAATCACTACTATATATTAGGTACAATATAATAATCAGTAGAGAATTTGCTGTATAATAATAAATACAAAATGCACATGAATTAAAATATATTTAAGCGTATTTTACAACTGAGCAAGGCCAGACACCAGCTGTTAGTTTAGAAGTAAATCGTAGCAGTCAATTTGGAAAATTCTGAATTGTATGAAATTTAATTAAATAAATATTCCTTTAATCCTCACATTCCATGAGCAATGTTTCTGACGAATGGGGAAGACTTGCTGTTTTCTGGGTCAGAATCTATCCATCTAATAGTTATTGTTGGCTAATTTTTTTACCTTTTTTGTTTCTGTTTTTTATGCCTTGTCTGGTGCGATTTCGATTAAAAAAAAAATTACTATTTAAAAATAAGACTAAAAGTCAGTTTGAGATATATTCTTTTAATTTATAAATAAATCATAGCAATCAATTTGGGATTGTATGAAAATAGTTAGCCCTTCTAAAAAAGAAAATTCATTTAATTCAATAAATGTTTCGGTAATTAATGCTTTCTCTTGTGTTACTGTGTTAATTTAATGTATTTGGTTTGATTTACCAAAAACTTTCCCTAAAACTTCAATATAGTTTGTGATTGTCTTCCCTTGTCCTGAGTAGAACTCTTTAATAATGAAAAAAAAAAAAAATGAAAACCTAGAATGCAGAAATGCCCTCTTTTTTATAATTGAATATTTTAATATAATCAAGAAAATAATTTGCTTGAATCTCTGGTTTCTATGCAGGTCTCTATTCACACTCTGTTTACTATAGACTAGCAATACATACTAACCGGCGTTGTTCGGTGGAAGCATGTGCCCTATCAAAAAAAATTAAGTGAGGTTGTTGTTGTTGCTCAACACCAACCTCCTCATGTTATGAACGGCTTTCAGAATAGACTCCCCCAACTTCTCATGGTAAGAACGCTTATCAGCATTAAGATAAACGTTAATCTTGAAAAATTGTATATAAAATGTCTGACTATTATTAACTCTTAAATTTTGGAGTGCAACTCGAACTTAGGGTTAGTGGTAGAATAAGTCATTTGTTTCGAAGTTGAGGAATTAAGCCTCCTAAATTCAATTAAGCGTCCAGTTGTTTAAAGACCACTTTTGGGGTTGCTTAGAATGTATTTTAAACTATAGTGGCTGTACCCCACCCCTTAAATGTACATGGACTATGCCATTTCGTGGAGAGTAGCCGTTGAAGATGTGTTAATGTTGACCAGTTAGTTATATGAAAAAGAAAAAAGTGTTAAAAAAAAAAAGTTACTGGCAGTTCCTAGGCACAAACGCTATTTAGCAAATAAGTACGTCCAAGGATGGAGTACTGCTGCCACATCTCGGCAGGAGCTGCTAAAAACAGCCTATCCTGCCTTGACAGAGTACAAAATAGACTTTGTGGTTTAGTGGGGGATACCCTTTTCTCTTCCCTGCAACCTCTCTCCCACAGGAGAAACGTTGCGAGCCTGTCTTTGTTTTATCGTTATTTCCATGGCAGGTGCTCATCTGAGCTCCAATCCCTCGTCCCCCCCTCCTCGCCAATCTTTCACGACCCCCCCCCCCCCCCCCCCGTCTAGCTGAAACTACTGTCAATAATTTTCCCCACTCTTTATCTGTGTCTAAATCCAAACGTAGATTCCATGAGCAGAGCTTCTTTCTTAGAACTGCACGCCAGTGGAACTTTCTGCCATTTCCCACCTGACTACAACTTGGACGTCTTCAAGTCCAACATAAACAAACTCCTGACAAACCGCCCCCTTAAGTAAGACACTCTATCAAAACCCCCAATACTAATGATTACTACAATACTATCTGATTGATTACTGTTCACGCAATAACCCTTATCCCTGAGTGGCCTTCGGGCCTTGATAAGTGGTGACCCCCATGTAAAAAAAACAAAAAAAACTCAAACTTAGGGTTAGTGGTAGAATAAGTCATTTGTTTCGAAGTTGAGGAATTAAGCCTCCTAAATTCAATTAAGCATTCAGTTGCTTAAAGACCACTTTTGGGGGTGCTTAGAACGTATTTTAAACTATAGTGGCTGTACCCCCCCCCTAAAATGTACATGGATTATGCCATTTCGTGGAGAGTAGCCGTTGAAGATGTGTTAATGTTGACCAGTTAGTTATATGAAAAAGAAAAAAGTGTTAAAAAAAAAAAAAGTTACCGGCAGTTCCTAGGCACAAACGCTATTTAGCAAATAAGGCGAATTAAAAAGCAAGCGTGTTATCGATGGTAACTTGTCTTAGAATTTACCCTCATAAAGCATGATTGAATGAGTGATTGAAACAAAATTGTAACACGGTTAGTCTCTCTCTGTATATCTCTATCTCTAACTGTCTCTCTCCCTCCCCCTGTATCCTCCCTCTCTCTGTCTGTCTCTCTCTATCGTTCATTGGTCGGTGTAATCCTCAAGTTTGTAAGAAAAGAAAATACGGTCTAAGTAAATAAATAAAGACAATGAAGGCAGGAATGAGTGGAATTCTCTGTAACTCTCTCTCTCCCTCCCCCTGTATTCCTCTCTCTCTCTCTCTCTCTCTCTCTCTCTCTCTCTGTATCTCTCTATCTCTAACTATCTCTCTCTAACTGTCTGTCTCCCTCCTCCTGTATCCCCCTCTCCCTGTATATCTCTATTTCTCTTTATCTGTCTGTTACTGTCTCTCTCCCTCTCTCTGTATCCCCCTCTCTCTTTCTCTGTCTGTCTCTTTCTATTGCTTACTGGTCGGTGTAATCCTCAAGTTTGTAAGAAAAGAAAATACAGTCTAAGTAAATAAATAAAGACGACAAAGACAAGAATGAGTGGAATTCTCTATATCTCTCTCTCTCCCTCCCTCTGTACCACCTCTATTGCTCGCTGATCGGTGTAATCGGCAAGTTCATAAGAAAAGAAAATTACGGTCTAAGTAAGTAAATATAAATAAATAATATAATAAATAAATAGAAATAAAGAAAACGGGATTGAGTAAGACTAAATGTAGAGTATAAGTTTCATAATGTAACAAAAGGATATGCCAAAACATGGCGGCATGATTATAAGTTTCGAACCGTTCGTTTAAAAGGTGGAGAAGCAAATAGCAGAATAATAGACTGATCAGCCAATCAGTGGGGGCGGATTTTGCAAGGGAGAAATTATTATCTATAAATAGGAGTATGTGGAAGATATGTATGTATGTGTCTAGTAAAAAGTTTAGAGCAGTGAAAACCCAGCAAAGTAAGAATAAGTATGAATGGTGGCGGTGTTAAGTGGAAGTGCTGGAAGTACAGGGAAAGTAGAAATGGAACTAGGAACTACTTCCTCTGTAGGTGGTGAGTTTGTGATTGTGTCACTCCTCGGAACTAACGTAAGATCTTAGTATAATGCCAAAATGTGTATACAATGTCATGGTAAAGTCACATCAGGCAGTGGCTAATAGTGCAAACATAATAAATTTGTATGTGGTCTCTTGTTGTAAACTTACATTATTTTTGTCCAGAGGGGAAAAACTGCGCCTCTTTTATTATATAGAAGATTAACAGAGGCTGAAAAGAGTTCTGCATAGGACCTAGAGACTGGTCCCTGTTTGTATTGGATTTGAAACCGGTGGTACCAATGTTTTGTGATCTTCTGTAACACATATATATAAATAAATATTAAACTCTTATATTGATTTTTCTTTGTAATCGAGTACTTTGCTGAGATTCTCTCCCGCAAATCTTATCTTACACACACACACACACACACATATGTATGTATATATATATATATATATATATATATATATATATATATATATAAGAGCAAATAGTTAATAAAACATGTTAAAATCACTTTGAAAAAGAGTTAAAAACATATTTAATTTTAAAAAGGAAACACTAAATAAGTGGATAGTCCTTAATCCGCAGAGTTTCGAAGAAATACTTTCCTTCTCAGCAGAGGGTAGGATTTAGCAAAATGCGGGATCGGATTTTGCATGCAAAAGTATTTGATGAAACTGCAAGTAAGTCAAAGATCTTACTTGATAACAAAAAGTGAAGCAGAGGGAATATGGTGAAGAAAAAGGTGATTTCACGTGAATGGAGATATATATATATATATATATATGGGGGTATTTTTTATAATAACCAAAAAAACAATAAATGTTACCAAAGGAAAGATAAGTTGCTCTTCTACCTATTTGGATAATTTTTTTTTTACTTATTTTAAAGCGTTTATTTACTTTGAAAGAAAACCAGTGTTAAACCTGTTGATTTAGTATTAAAAAAATATGGTAGTATTGTTACAGCCAATTGGACCCTCGATAATCACTCAAAAATCGAAAATTAAACAATACTGGCAGAATATTACATTCTCGCATGGTTGGTGACATTTATTGGATCGGTTTCTACCAGCATTTTGTTTAATTTCCAACTTTTCAGACGAATTCAAATGTTATTTAAGACTTAAGCCTTACAGACTAATTTAAATGCTATTCAATAAGTAAGCCTGATAGACCAACGAAAATGAAACTGATGTTTAGCAAACTGAAGCTGTGACGGACCAACGAAGCCTCTAATAGAGATGCAAAGACTCATCTAAGAAGAAGAAAGATATCATCATCATCATCACTCTCAACAGCATCACCATTGCCATCATTACCATCACCATCATCATCAACATCATAATCTGATGTTTCAATGCGATTACGTGGATCTCAAACAGCATTTTTGATCACTAATTGCCTATCTACATGATATTCTTGATCCTTTAAATCGATAACTTGTTCAACATTTGAATATTCTCCGGAAGAATTTGAAATACGAGTTTCCTTATTTCTTTTTTTTTTTTTTTTTTTGTTTAATGCATTTTTTTTTTTTTTTTTTTTTGTTATTTTGATTCTCTCTTTTCTCCACAGCTGAAACGCATCGTAGAAAACATGGACTATCATTTCACCCAGAAAGTGTTGAAGAAAATGCAGCAGGATTTGTCCTTGGCAATTGCTGAACGTTCCAGAGAAGAAATGGTTTTGCCCACGGATCTCTGGCATTGTCCCGTAAGTTTATTGGCTAATTAAGATCCAGGCTTTTACACAAGTGCTTTGCAAAGTGTACAGTTAACCTTCAGATTTTCCAACGAGGTAGGGCAGGTAGGACAAACTTGTTGAAGATCACCAGTTGGGAATGGTTTCAGTAGAGTTCTGTAAGTTTGCTTGGTAGGAGGAGTGGCTAACCCCCTCTCAGTAATAAGAAATGTAACTGTAGCATCCCGGTTATAGTTAGTTAATATACTTCCTAACTTCTGGCGTAGTGCTACAGGAAGTGTTGACAAATTAGTTCCTTTGCTGTTCTCTCTCCTCGTCTGAACTCCAATCTCTAGTCCCCCCCTCGCCAATCTTTCACGAAAAACACTCGTCTAGCTGAATCCACTGTGAAAAATTTCCCCCACTCTATATCTGTGCCTAAATCAAAACGCGGATTCCATGAACAAAGCTTCTTTTTTAGAACTGCACATCTGTGGAACTCTGTTCCGTCTGCCTGCTTCCCTCCGGACTACAACTTGGATGTCTTCAAGTCCAATGTTAACAAATTCCTAATGAACCGCCCCCTTAAGTAAACACTTCAGCAAATCTCCTCACTAATGTAATGTACTTGCAATAACCCTTATCCCTGAGTGGCTTCCGGGCCTTGATAAGTGGTGATCACTGTGTAAAAAAAAAAAAAAAAAAAATGTCTCCCCTGTGTATGTACTCTTTTTTTATTATGTTTTTCCGATCTTTTTTTTATTTATTTAATAATCATTGAAAAGTTTTTTTGTTTTTCGGTCTTATTTTAATCAAGAATTATTGAAATTAGTTTTTTTTGTTTGTTTGTTTGTTTTTGTTTTTTTTTTAAGAATTATTGAAAACACTTTTTAAAATTCAAAACTATTTTAGAAATATTATGTATTGGATACGTTTTTTATGATGTTTGAAATTTTGTTATTTTGATTTCAATAATTTTATTTTTATGCTTTCATAAACATATTTATTATATAAATTAAAATAAAAAACTTTTAGAATGTAAAATAAATACGTATTTTTATAATTTCATAAACATATATTTCTTATAAAATTTCAAATAAAATAAAAAATTATTTTGTAATTTTGTTATTAAAAAGTGCAAATAAAGATTAATTGTATTATTTTTATCTTTTTATAATTTTGTTAATTTTTATTGTATATTTTTCAATAATGTTCTTTTCTTATATTTTATTTTTTTATAATTTCGTTAATTTTTATTGTATATTTTTCAATAATGTTCTTTTCTTATATTTTATTTTTTTATAATTTTGTTAATTTTTATTGTATATTTTTCAATAATGTTCTTTTCTTATATTTTATTTCGGTGAATTGCTTCACAATCGAAATACTTAAGAACAATAAAACTGAAGGAACTGATTTGCCTTGTCACTGCTTCTGGTAGCAGCCATGCCAGAAGTGTTGATAAGGAACTACATTAGCTGATTATAACCAGCATCCCTATTAATCTTTTGAGAGACCGATTGCTGCACTGTGTTCGTCCTGGCAACTCTGATGATGGAAAAATGGTAGACCCATGGCCCCTAAGATATCCTAACTATTCAATGTTATCAGCTTTAAAAAAAAAAAAAATTATTGACTTCCTGTCCAATCTGATGGTTGATGCCCTGTGCCATCAAGGAACACATAAATCATTTTTCCCAGAATTCCAAGCGTATCTTTAGTCATTTTCTCATACCACTGCAGTGTATGGAAGTGTGGGAAGAGATGATTGTTAAAGGTTGCTGGGACAAGTCGGTTAACAGTAATAATGAGTCATAATTCTTTCATCTCAGAATGCTGTCGCAAGACCTTTTTTTTTTTTACAAGAGAATCACCACTTATCAAGGCCCAAAAGCCACTCAAGGATAAGGATTAAGCAGTGTAATGATCAATAGTGGTCGAAATTGGGTAGAAGTTGATTATTTAAGAGGACAGCTCAACAAGAATTGTTTACATTGGACTGAAAAATGACCTTGTTGTAGTCAGTTGGAAAGCAAGCCAGCAGAACATAGTTCCACAGGGAGGCAGTTCTAGGAAAGAAGCTTTGTTCATGGAATCTGCATTTAGTTTTAAGCACTACCAGAGAGTACGGAAAATTGATGCCAGTGGTTGTAACTAGACGAGTGTTATACATGTTTTACAAAGGGAGAGGGCATAAATTGAAGCTCAGTAAAGAGGCAAAAAGAACACTGCCTACTAGATTTCAAAGCTGGTTTTGAACTGTGTCTTTTTTTTTTTATTGCTTTTTCACTCCAAACAAGGCACAGTGCCCCTTGGATGTTAGAAAACTACTATTATTTGGGGTAAAATTTGCAGGGATACTATGTAGGAAGTTGAGCAGCAAAAAGTCTGTTCACATTACACTTGAACTTCTGCACGTCAGTACTGTCAGAGAACCAGGGACCGGAGAGAGAATTCCAAAGTCTAGCAGTCCGGGCGAAGAAACTATTTGAGTAGAAGGTTCTCCGGCATCTAGGGATCAGTGTAGGGGTGAGATTTTGCTGCTTGTTTGGTTATTCAGGGATATTTATGTCGAGGGAGTACAAGGGCTTGGAATTCATCGAAACACCTTTCATTAAAATATTGTAATATAGGCACAGGGAGTCAATATTTCATTGATGGGACAGAGGTTGGGATTTGGTTGACAATGCAGGACCTATTAGGTTAGTGACTTCTTTTTTAACTCTGTCTAGGATAGAGAATAGTAGCAGATGTACTAGTCCAAATGTGGCAACAGTTCTCCATGCAAGGGCAAATAGTAGAGGTACAGAATACTCTCAGACGTAAGTAACTTTCTAGCATGGTAGAGAGAGCCCACCTTCTTCGCAGTAGTCTTGGCAATGCGATATATTTGTTCCAATTCATGTTCCCTGTAAGCGTTAAGCTGAGAAGTTTGAATGAAAAGCTTTCAGGTAGAGTATCAGTGGTTGAGAAGATTTCTTGTAATTATTAAAGGAAAGAAGCTTAGTCTTAGCAGCATTGAATGTTACCATCCATTTATGTCCCCATAAGTCTTCCGCTAGGATTTTATCCATTTCCTTAGATATTTGTTTATTTGTTTTTCCCTTATGCCTGTTATACAGCGTAATGTCATCAGCAAATACATCCATCTCAGAGATAATGATAATTTTATCAGGGAGGTCATTTATGAATAAGAGGAATAATGAAGGTCCTATTATGTTAAGTTTTTGTCCAGTAATACCATATGATTTAATTTTCATGAGAAGACCATCCTGCGATACCCTTTTAACGGCCTTGGATATATCTAGAGCTACTGTCCTGCCTTGCAACATAAGTGTGGATGGTGAAGTTATCAAAGTTGTTCAGAAATGATTTGGTTTTTTTTTTTGTTGTTGTTGTTGTTGTTTTTTTTGTTTTTTTTCTTGGGAGTCACCACTTATCAAGGCCCGAAGGCTACTAAAGGATAAGGTTTAATGAATGTAAGATGGTAGGTAGTAATCATTAATGGTGTAAATTGGGTTGAATTTGATTATTTATGGGGACGGCTCAACAAGAACTTGTTTATATTGGATTTGAAGGCTACCACGTTGTATTCAACCGGGAAGCAGGACAGCAGAACAGCATTCCACAGGTGGGCAGTTCTGGGAAAAAACTTTGTTACCTTGGTGATACCACTGGGGTACAGGTGCTAGTGTGATAGCTATAATTCTGAGTGGATGGAGTAAGTTCAAGTGTCATTACTAACCAACAGAGTGTTATGACTGTTGACCAAAAGAAAAGTCTATTAGGCATGTGTATGCAGTGTGATGACTAGGGCTATGACAACAGCATATTCTTTTCATTGTCATGACTCTCAAGTATGTATCTGAAATAGTTGGTCCTGGATATGACCTTAAACTATATCCGATGGTGAAGCCCCAGCTTGCGGGCTTTGAGGAGTGTGGAGCCACCCTTTAATTGCCATTGCTCCCAGGTCCACTCTGACCCAGAGTGTTAGTACCTGTTAGGGTCCCAACTATGGGTTAAATAGAAACCGACTTAAAAAACAAATATACTTTATTAAAAAATTGTTCTTCAACATCACTGGATTTGACATTAAATAACCCAAAAGGGTTGATATGCCGTAAAACAAAAACAACCAACCAACCTGAAATAGTTAGACACAGTCAATCAACTGAGAACCACACCACTCTATATAAAAGCATATAAGATATCAACAGATACACATTCGAGAGTCAAAACAATGAAAAGAATATGATGGCCTAACCCTCGTGATGACATACATATGGAATTTGATCTCAATAGTTCGAATTGAGTTGTCTTCATCTTATTTATTCAACATGGCCAATCAAAATCCTACATCTCTGAAGTATCATGCAAGTGTTTTCCTCCAGTGACGTATCTGAAGTCATCTTATCCCATATCACAGTCAGGGTCTTGTCAGTGGGTTCTTTCATGAACAAACTTACGAAAATATAAGTGGATGAGAACTGCGATGTGTTTAAATGGTATTTGGTTGGCAAAACCATTGATGTTGTCAAGAAGTTTTGTTATCGTTGTGATATCATTGGAGCACAGAGTGGAGTAGGTGCTAATGTGATTGTACGAATTCGGATTGGATGGAGATAAGTTCAGGTACCTTTTGTCATTACTAACCAGCAGAGCATTACAACTGTCAATCAAGGGAGGAGTCTATGAGGCATGTTAACTTTATAGGTGTACCTGGTGATAGTGAGAGTACAAGAGTTTAGAGCAGATAGAGTAAAGGAACTTCTGCCATTACTAATTGACAGAAAGTTACTACTGTTCACCAAAGCGTGGAGTCTATCAGGCATGTTGCCTAATGTTGCCTGCCCTGGAAGAGTTTGGGACACCTGCAGCACTTTAAATACCAAAGGTTCAGCAGCAACATCATCATCATTATCCAGATTTCCAGTTGTTTCGAAGTAGGTCAAAAGAGGACAACCAGTCTGTATGCAACACGTGTAAGACAACAGGGCCGCTGACATACACTTTCACAGAGTCACACCATGAAATTATTTATTTGATTTTCTTCCATGCAATTATTTGTTTCTTTGCATGGAGGAAAATCACACCATGAAATTATTTGTTGGATTTTCCTCCATGCAATTATTTGTTTCTTTGCATGGAGGAAAATCACACCATGAAATTATTTGTTGGATTTTCCTCCATGCAATTATTTGTTTCTTTGCATGGAGGAAAATCACACCATGAAATTATTTGTTGGATTTTCCTCCATGCAATTATTTGTTTCTTTGCATGGAGGAAAATCACACCATAAAATTATTTGTTGGATTTTCCTCCATGCAATTATTTGTTTCTTTGCATGGAGGAAAATCACACCATGAAATTATTTGTTGGATTTTCGTCCATGCAATTATTTGTTTCTTTGGAGAAAAATCACGCAGGCCACATTTGATTTAACAATTTTCTTCGTTCACACAGGCCATAAATAAAAGCATCCAACTGGCGTATCCGAGCGAAATGAAGAATTTTCGCCACAAACTCCTATTGAAAGTTACTAGACCGAACTCGAGGTCTCGAGAGCTGACATACACTTTCACAGAGTCACACCTGAATGAGTGCTTTCATAATTTAGCCCAGGAATTGATTCGCCGAGAACGGTACATATACGAAAGGTAATTATTTGGTTTTCGTGTTTTTGGAACATTTTGATAATTTGAATTGCAGTAGAACTTCAGGATACGGTGACCCCGGGATACGTTTTTTTTTCAGGTTACGATGTGAAACACAATGTTTTTTTGGCTCCTGGTTACAGTATTGGCCGTACTTTACGGTGTTATTTCTAATGTTATTTGATTATATACATGTGTAGAGGTCAGTGTACCTAATGATACAGGCTTAACAGAGCTGAGAGGGAAAAGATAACAAAGTATCAAGGACTTATGTATAATATGAAACGAAATTGGAAACTAAAAGACATTTCAATTATACAAATCATCACAGGAACAACTGGGCTTATGAAAAAGAACTTTAAAAAGTACATAGCAAGTATACCCGGTGAACCAAGTGCAAGTGAGATACAAATGATTGCACTGAAGGGGACGGCTAAAATCCTAAAAAGATCTCTGGGTTGGACTCACTAAAATAGGAGTAAATGTCAGACATCTGGTTGGAAATCCCAACCGTTAGAAGAAAAAAGTGATATATACTGTATTTTGTTACTAATTTTTAATATGTACTGTATAAAATTTTGCTTGGGCCCTGCCATACGGCGATTTCACCAACCCTGGACAGGTTAATGCCATATCCCAGGGTTCTACTCGATTATATTATTTGCACGACTATCCTCACAGTCGATGTAACCTCCAAACTTCTTCATTTACATCTTTTTGAACTCGGGAGCCTATTTTTTTTTTTTTTTTTTTTTTTTTTTATAAGGGAATCACCACTTATCAAGGCCCGGAGACCAATCGAGGATGAGGGTTAAAGAGTGTACAGTGGTCAAAAGGACAATGTAGTAATCGTTAGAAGTGAAAATTTGGTAAATTGGATTACCTAAGGAGAACGGCTCATCAAGAACTTGTTTACGTTGGACTTGAAGATGACCATATTGTAGTCAGCTGGAAAGCAGGTAAACAGAAGAGAGTTCCACAGGTGCGCATTTCTAAGAAAGAAGCTTTGTTCATGGAATCTACGTTTAGGTTTAGGAACAGATAAAGAGTGGGGGGAATTATTGATAGTGTTTTCAGCCAAACGAGTGTTTCTCGTGAATGTTTGGCGAGGGGGGGGGACCATAGATTGGAGCTCAGACAAGCACTTGCCATGAAAATAACAATAAAACAGAGACATACTCGCAACATCTCTTCTGTGAGAAAGAGGTTGCAGGGAAGAGAAAAGGGCATCTCCCACTAGATTACAAAGTCTATTTTGAACTCTGTCAAAGCAGGATAAGGTCTTCCTAGCAGCTCCTGCCCATATGTGACAGCAATACTCGATCCTTGGATGTACCTGGCTCTTGTATAGGTAGAGAATTGCATCAGCAGGTAGATATCTACTGGATCAATAGAAGGATCCCATCATTTTTCCAGCAACCTTGGCAATAGATTTGATGTACATATTCGAATCTAGATCAGAAGAGAATTTCAAATTTTATTCAATTCTCAAGGGTAGGTTGTTCTCATCCTATCAACCATGGAAATGATCATTATTTTATTTTTACTTATTATTGCTGACAACAAAGATTGAACTTTCAATATTTAGAAGTCTGTTACTTAGACAAATCCATGGATAAAACTAATATACAGTAGAACCCCGGGATAAGGTGGCCCTAGGATAGATACTTTTTTTTTCAGGTTATGATGTGGAATATGATGTTTTTCCAGACCCTAGTTACGGTATTTGCCCTGCCTTACAGTGTTATTTATAATGTTATTTGATTATATACATGTATAGTATATACTGTAGAGTTAAAAGAAATCAATTTCACATCCAAGCATGATTCACTGACCCTAAAGTGGAGTCTAAAACACAGCCCCCCCCCCAAAAAAAAAAAAAAAAAAAAAACAAAAGGTTCCTATTCGGATGCCAAATTCGAATGGCTCCCATTTTTACTACAGTCGAACCCCGGGATACGGATTTTCCAGGTTACGGCGTGGAATACAATGTTTTTCCAACCCCTGGTTTCGGTATTTACTCCACCTTATTTATAATGTAATTTGATTATATACATGTGTGTTATATACTGTATTGTATTTTGTTACTAATTTTTAATATGGATTGTATAAAATTTTGCTTAGGCCCTGCCATACAGCGATTTCATCTTACGATCCCAACCCTGGAATGAACTAATACCATATCCCAGGGTTCTACTGTAGTTTAAATCAATTTTAAACACACCGTGATAAAATGTGATTTATCAAGTTATTGCTACAACTAATTTTGAATCTGTTTTTATTGACTACTAGCAGGCTGCCCGGTATTGCTCAGTCGTAAAATATGCATATTATATTTTAATTAATACAGAATTGTTATTTATTATAAACAGAAATACCGTAGCTATTAAACATAACGTTAAATTCTTTAAAAATAAAAATGATGTAAAAAATTTTTAAAAATGGAAAGAAACTGAGACATGTGCACGAGAGTATTATGTTTCACTTTTGTAAGTAAAAAAAAAAAATACTTGAGTTGAGATTGAAATCAAAACCTAAAGACAGTGAATCAAGTACGATAACCATTAGACCAGCTTGACACGTTCTATAAATAGTGTATTCTAAGCCTATATAGACAGGGATAAGAATTCTTATTGATACATATTTTGATTACAGCTTCTTTTATTCACCATGACAATGCACCTGCTCATGATATCCTGGCCAGCTGGCAATTCCTCCCCATGGACAACCCCTCCAAGTTCAAGAGAGCCTATTTTGAAAGTATGGGGGCCATCAAGATGGGAGTAATTAGAATCAGTAGTTCATCGAAACATGGCAAAGAAAGATGGGAAAACTAAATTAGATTTGATTGATATTTTAACAAAGAAATAATCATAATTAAAATAAATTGTTAGTAATTTTGTCATTTTATTTTTGTATTGTAATCCTCCACCCTAAACAAACATAAGGGGCTACTATTTGGGATCTTGTCTAATAGTGAACAATAGCTGAATAGGAAGAAGTTTGTTCACATTACATTTAAATTTCTGCAGGTTAGTACAGTCAGGGGAGCAAGAAACAGAGTGGGAATTCCAAAGTCTGGCAGTCGGCAGGGAAAAAACGATTAGAGTAGAATGCTTTCTGGCATCTAGTTATCTCAACAGTGAAGGGGTGGGAGTTTGTTGCTTGTCAGATTAGTCATGAGTATACACGTCGAAGAGGCACAAGTCGAGTGTTTTTTGTGAAAGTTTGGCAAGGAGCGAACCATTGATTGGAGTTCAGTCATTAATTGATTATTTAAAATTATAGAGACAAATCTTTATTCATTATTATATTGTACTTATATATATATTAGTGATTTCAAAAGTTAAGTTATATTAATTATATTATTGTTATTATTGTATTTGTTGTTGTTCTTCTTATTATTATTATTTTTATTATTATCATTATTATTTTTATTATTATTATCATCATTTTTATTATTATTATTGGCTCACATGGAGCTTTCGCACAAGTCAGCAAACGATCTGATTGGAGACCTGTGGTGTTCCCTGGAAGCTGAGTGACAACAAGTCTCTCCAGATGTCCAGCTCCCTCCTCCTCCTTCGATAGCATTTGCAAATAAATTTGCATCATTGCAACAGCCTCTTACCATTGATTTCTCGCTGGCAGTGGCCATTGGTTTATACTGGAATTTGAGCGGCACTAAGTCTCCCCAAGATCCCAGTTCTCTTCACACTTGTCCAGCGGAGGTCTGGTCAGTGCTTCCTCCTTGGTCTTTCCATCCTCCTTGACCCTTCTCGGTTCTTTGGTATCACTTTTCTATTGGGGGGAACGGTGGTGAAACAATGGAGGGGATGCATGATGGGGGTGTAGAACATGTAGATCTGCAGCTTCGGTGTTCTTCATTCCCTGTAACGCTTCTTCGTTATATTGTCTTGTGTTATTCTCCGCATTCAAGGGTTTTCCTTAATATTTCAGCTGTTTTCATTATCATTAGGCGTTGTATTTTTGCAGCTATTCCTCTGATTCCAATTTCTGCCATTCTTTTTTCCAGGTTTTTCGGAATTGTTCCTAGTGCTCCTACTATTATCGGTACTATTTTGATTTTCTTCATCATCTCTGTCTAGTTCTGTGTATTTGCTTCGTTTCTCTTTTTCTTTCATACTCAGCCTGTGGTCAGCTGGGACAGCAAAGTCTACGATTTGACAGGATTTCTCTTTCTTGTTAATTATTACGACATCTGGTCTTCTTGCTTGGATGGGTTTGTCCGTCTGTATGTCCATGTCCCATAGGATTTTGTGGTTCTTGTTTTCTAGTGCTGTTGCGGGTTTATGCTTGTACCATTTATCTGTATGCTCAAAATGCAGCTGTTTGCACAATTCCCAGTGCACTGCCCTCCTCACTTGGTCATGCCTGTTTTTGTATTCCTTTTGGGCCAGTTTGCTGCATTCACTTACTATATGGTTTATTGTTTCGTCTCTTTGTCCACAGAGTCTGCATTTGCTGTTTTCTTGCGTTTTATCGATTCTTGCTTTGATATGGTTGGTTCTTATCGAGTTATCTTGTGCTGTAGTTATTAGAGATTCAGTTTCTCGGTTTATATGTCATTTTCGCATCCATGTTCAGGTCTTTTCGTTATTCTCATCTTTTGTCATTCTTATGAATCTTCCATGGAGTTGTTTCTCTTCCCATTTCTCTTTTCTCGTTTTGTCATTTGTCTCTCTGTTTTCTGTTTTGTTGGTTTTCTCCGTGTCTCTCGCTGCCATAATTATCCTTTCAGTGTTTTGCATTATGTATTTTTCTAGTTCTATTTTTGCCTCCTTCACACAGTCTTCCATACAGATCAGTCCTCTCCCGTTGTCTTTCCTTTTCACGTAGAGTCTGTCAATATCGTTCTTTGGGTATAGTGCATTATGCATGGTCATGAGTTTCCTGGTTTTCTGGTCGAGCTGTCTCAGTTCTTCTTTTGTCCATCCTATAAACGGTCCAGAGTATTATTATTATTATTATCATCATTATTATTATTATTTTAATTATTATTATTATCATCATCATCATCATCATTATCATCATCATCATCATTATTATTATTATTATTGTCTTTATTAATATTATTATCAGGCTATCTGGCATTGCCTGGTCTTAAAATACACTTAAATATGATATTTTAATTAGTGCAGATTTTGTATTTATAATTATAGGGCCAATCCTCTATTCATTAATATATTCTACCCAATATATATAGTTGTGATTTCAAAAGTGTTTTTTTTTTTAAATATCACTTGGGTGCCATCAGCTAGAATTGAAAACATTTAGCTCTCCAGTATTTTTGTTACTATCGGATCGATATGCATATCAAAACATTTAAAAATTAACCTAGTTAAACGTACTTGTAACTGGAACTACTGCTCTGATGCTTAGAGAGCACAAAACACGCATGACCTTAAGTCCATGTGGCAATACCTTTTACATGTTGGTTGGTCATTCATTGTCAGATGCTGTTTTCTTAGTGAATGACTTGTTGCGGTGTCAGCGCTGTAAATAACTGGGTTTTCAAACAAACAATTTAATAATAACTCGGAGATCTTTTTTTATGAATGAGAATAATTATTCATAAGATGTTTCAGGGTACACATTTTGCAAAGGAAAGTTAATTCTTTGTGTTCTTAATGGTTTCATGATGCATATATATATATATATGAGCAAATAGTTAATAAAACATGTTAAAAAACACTTTGAAAAAGAGTTAAAAAACATATTTAATTTGAAAAGGAAACACTAAATATGTGGATAGTCCTTAATCTGCGAAGTTTCGAAGAAATACTTTCCTTTTCATCAGAGGGTAGAAATTAGCAAAATGCGGGATCGGATTTTGCATGCAAAAGTATTTGATGAAACTGCAAGTAAGTCAAAGATTTCTTTGAAAATTTCGCACGGTCCATTCGGGAATTTCAAGAATTAAATCGTGAATGGGTCGTTATTCTGATTGGCCGAACATGCACCAAGAAATTTGATGATGAAGCAGTGCACAGGATCGTAGCAAGGAAACATTCAACTATGGGCAAAGACAGATGCCTCATAGACTCGATTGCATATCAGCTATGCCGAGTATGGTTCTTATTATTATTAAATATGAAGCAGAAGGAATAGGATGAAGAAAAAGGTGATTTCATGTGAATGGATAGTCTGGTGAAAGGTAATGTATCCAATGACGGTAAAATCCAAAAATGTAAATCCAATAAAGTTAGTTAAATTTCCATTCGCACAAGTAAAATCCAAGGAAATCGCGTAATTGGAAAATGGTCCAAAATAATCCAAAAGGCCGAAATCCGTGGAATAATTCACAAATATGTACAAGGAAAAGAGGAAAGAATTCCAATAATATTATTAAAAGAAAAATAAGTTATGCGTTATATCGGCTGCTGAGAGAAGGTGTAATTAAGAAAAATGGATGAAGAAGAAGAAAGAAAAAAAATGAGTGAAGAAGAAGAGAAAAAGAATGAGTGAAGATGAAGAGAAAAAAAAGATTGAATGATGATAGAATTGAATATAAAATAGAAAAGCAAATGTCAAAATGACCCAGACAAGCCGCCAAAAATATAGGGCAAAATAAAAAGAGGTCAACTGAAAGGTACAGGTTATTACTTAAGAAAATATCAGCAGAAGTTATTAAAAGACACAAAAAAGAAAAAAAAAATTATTTTATATATATATATATATATATATATATATATACACACACTAAAAAAAGAAAAAATAATTTATATATATATATATGAGAGAGAGAGAGAGAGACTGATTATCATTATTATTTATATCATTTAGTGTTATCAAGAAACAAACATGATTTTTAATATTATCATGTATTAGTACAACACAGGAAATGAATCAGCAGTGAGATATCTACTGGATCAATAGAAGGATCCCACCATTTTTCCAACGGCCTTGGCAACAGATTTGATGCACGTGTTCCATTTAAGATCAGGAGTAAAGGTCAAGCCCAGAAGCTTGTCAAAACATGGAGCCTCCCCAAGACAAGAGCCATCCATTTCAATTGAAGCCAGATGGGGATCAGAACGTTGATGATATAAAGATAAAAGCTTGGTTTTAGATGCATTAAAAGTAACCAGCCACTCATTTCCCCATTGTACCACGTGCTCAAGATCAGAGGAGAGAGAATCGGAAAAAACTTGGTCATTTACTGTCTTAGATGTGCTACAATAGATGGTAGTGTCATCCGCATAAATGTCTACGAATGATGTAAGGATGTGATTTGGAAGATCATTAATGTAAATCAGGAAAAGAGTTGGGCCCAGGATGGACCCCTGAGGGACTCCAGCATTAATACTGTGAGCTTCTGATTTTTGCCCATCAACCACTACTCTTATGAACCTATCGGAGAGAAATGATTTAATAATTGAGAAGACATTTCCAATGAATAGAAGATGTTAAAACTTTTTAACGTCTATTTATTTTATTCGCAGACTATTATCTTCATCTTTCATGGTTGTTGCTTCACAACGTTTCGGCCAACTATTACTCTGGCCTTCATCAGGTTGTTAGAGGAATTGTTGGCTGGAACATTGTGAAGCAACAACCATAAAAGATGAGGATAATAGATCGCAATTAAATAAATTACTCAGCTAAAAAGAATTCCAATAATTAAATGATATCTTCTATTTAGTTTTTTTTTCATGGCTGGGTATCCCTGCCAGTCTATCTATATATATAAAAGCGAAAATGTATGTATGTATGTGTGTATGTTTGGATGTCTGCTAAAGCAAAAACCATAAAAGATGAGAACAATAGATTGCAAATAAATAAATGAAATATACAAATTACTCAAAAGAATTCCAATAATTAAATAATATCTTCTATTTAGTTTTTTTTTTTATGGCTGGGTATCCCTGCCAGTCTATTATTATATAAAGGGCAGCTGTCTGTGTGTTTGTATGTCCAGCTAATTAAACTACAAAAGAAACATCTACTAAGTTGGTATTTTCTTGATTGGTGTTGCCCTGGATGAATAATATCTAAAATTAAAAAAAATATTCTTTGATCCTAAACGGGCACAGATTTCGTCAAGGGAGGTTTGTTTTTCAACCATTTCATGTACTAATTAAAGGGAAGTACTTCTCCTATGCAAACTCATTCGAGTTTGTGTATGTCCAGAGAGGGCAATAGGCTGGGTACAGGTGAGAGAGGGTAATGGAAAATAGGAGAAAAGGAAAAAAAGAGACTGATCGAGAGAGATAACGAGATATAATTTTAAATAAAAATGTGTTACAACCAGTGGTGTAGTGAATGGGGGTGGCGGTCCACCCTGGGCGGCACGTGCCAGGGGACGACATGTTGAGGGGTAAAAATAGAAAACAGAAAATAATTGAAATAATAAAAAGCTAACAAAAAATCTGAAACTTTATACTAAAATGAGTTTTTAAGGTCGTCATATGTTTTTGTGTTTTAGGTGTCATAAACAAGTTTTATATTGTTTTTATTGTAATTTCGTGAAAATAAATATTATAAGGACTTCCTAGAATTTTAAAGATTAATGGAGTATCAACAGCCAGGGGGGGGGCAAATCTTACGACCACCCTGGGTGGCAAAAATAGTTGCTATGCCACTGGTTACAAGGTAACAAGAGAAAAGGGAGGAAAATAAAACAACTTTTTTCACTTTATTTTTTTAGCTACAGCAGTCATTACGAGAAGCTTATAAAAGTATACCACGACCAGTTGTACAGCAAGGAACAGGTTAGTATTGTGATTCTACACATTCTAGTTTTTTTGTGCTTAGATTCCTCATTTATTTTCTGATGAACGCTATCACATATATATATATGTTATATTTCATGTGTGTAAGATTGTAAGAAAGCAAAGAATGATGGTACATGTTGCTGGTTAAGCAAAAAGAAAAATAATGAAATGTCAATCGCCCTCTCAAACATCATCCTCATATGTTGAGATGTCTGACCTATGAAACAATGTTTCTTATGGTTCTTATAATATTAAATATATATATATAATTTTATTCAATTTAGGTAAATAAAATTATCATTAGTAGTGACAATAAATCTATGTTTCAATCTAAAAAGATTTAATGGGGTGACAGAGGCCTCCAGTCTTAACCGAGGCCAGCCTTTTAATGAAAAAAAAAAATACAAAAAAGAACAAATTTGGAAGGCTTTCTTTTATTTATCAGTTCTATATTGTGCATCTGGACATGATTGTTAGTCACTGGAAAAAAAAGGGAAGGTGGTTTAATCAGCAGCTACTAGACCCAATGAATGGTAACCTCACTTACTTTAATTAGGTCTTTGTAGCTCTTTAACTTTTTGAGGTTTTACTTTTGGAACAGCATAAGACAAAAAAATAATTTACCAATGGTTTAAAAAGATGTTGATAAACCCAACCCTAACCCTAAACCCAACCAATCTTTCATTAACTGAAATTGTAGATTTCACTCTTCATAATGTTATTGTATGCATAACTTACACGTGTATAATAAAAAAACATTAATATAATATACACCCCTAGCTTTAATATGTATTAGTTTAATCTAACAATTTTTGTAATCACTCTTATGATTAAACAAACTAAATTGATTGTTAATTGTTGACATTCTCTCCTTAACATTATTATTATTCTTTTATATATATTCTTCTTATTTAGTTAATTATAACTCAATGCATTTAATCCTTCCTTTTAAAGAAGTGAACTCAAGTTGGATGTAAGTAAACTTTTTTAGAGAGGACATATCTTAGTTGTTGCAAATAAGGTCCCCCCCTCACCATAGTGCTAACTAAAGTGTCAAGCTCCCCATGACATGTATTCAATGGCTATCCACTCTCCTTTTGCCTTTATCTCCATAACTTCCTGTCATAATTTAAAGCTGCTACCCAAATTAACTGCCTTTTCATTTCTTATCTTTTTCTTTCTCCCTCTACTTCTGGCCCTGTCGGTGGGGCATTAGAATACACTGACTGCCCCCTGCAGAGGGTAAAAGTCCCTCAATGGGGGTCATGGATATGAAACTATATCCAGTGGTGAGGCCCCCAGCTTGTGGGCTTTGGGGAGTGTGGAGCCACCCTTTAATTACCATTGCTCCCAGGTCCACTCTGACCCGGAGTGGTAGTACCTGTTAGGGTCCCAACTATGGGTTAAATAGAAACTGACGTGAAAACAACAAATATATTCTATTAAAAAAATTTTTCTTCAAAATCTTTGGATTCGGCATTAAATAACCCGAAAAGGGTTGATATGCCGTAAAACAAAAACAACCAACCCTCTACTTCTATCTCAACATTTTACCCATCTCACATTCTTCTTTCACCCTTTCTCCCCCCCCCCACGTCTGTTGCTATCTGTGTCGGTTTAATATCTTACCTCCTCCTTATCACCTTTCAATGTTTATACAATTGACTGCTGCTGCTGTTTTCTGATTGGAGTTTTTTTTTTTGTGTGCTTTTTCTGTGAAGTCTGATGAAATTATCAGATCGTTAAGACGATTCAGTAATCGAAACATGTGTAACTAAGCAGATAAAACGCAAATAAAAAAAATTATATACATGTATACATACATATATGCATACACACATATTATATGTTCCAGAGGAACTTAGGTTAACATTTTACTTGCTGTTCCATGAAAACTAATCGGAATCAAATTTCAAAGTTAAATTTTTTAATGTTTTTATATTTTCAAAATTATTTGACATGACAAAATTATCTTCAGCTTAAAAATATTGTTAAACCTTTGATTATATTTGATAAAGAGCTATGATCACTTGATAACAATTTACTAGAAACTAGCAACGTCGTGTATGTTTTTAAATGTCCTATACAAGAAGGTGGCTCCAAAAACAACTCGTACATCGGCGTGACTAGAACCAGTATATCTCGTCAGCTTACATATCACCTGTCTTCCCCTAACAGCTCCATCTACCAACAACTTGTAGCACATGATGCCCTCAAAAATGAATTAATAAAAACCCTGCCATTTTAGCCATCTCAAATTGTAATCTGCGCCTCTTAATCATTGAAGCCCTGCTCATTTGCATGAACAAACCGGCCATCAATCAGGCTCAATATGAAGGGGAAGGCATGCTTAAGTGCTTTTAATAATTTTAATCAATTTTTCAATAAATTCACCAAACGCAATTTTGAATTCATCACTCGCCTGAAGACAACTCATGGAAGTTGAAAACGTTCCTGACTATGGCAAATTTCTTTTTACACTCTAACAGAATGTTCAAACATTGGCCCGCCAAAATGGAAAAAATGGATGACAAGAAAAACAAATAGGAATTATCCCTGCTGTTCATAAATAAAACAGTAGATGTATGTGTGTGTGTGTCTATGTGACAATATTTAACCGATAACCTCTTCAACTACTAGTCACATAACACTGAAATTAATACTAAATAGTAATCATACACCAAGGATGGTTTATAACGAGTAAAATCTTTGTTTGGATGGATGAATAACGCATGCAGAAATATGCCAGCAAGTTGCAATGCAAAATGCTCATTTCAACTTGCTGACATCTATATATATATAAATTCGTATTTCTGTCTGTTTGTTTGTTCACAAGTTGATTAATATATAAAAAATTCCTTACTTTATCATATTATTCATTCCTATATATACTATGATTATTGCAAAATATAAGATTAAAGAGGTGACATTATTTGCATATTACATTAAGGAAAATCGACTTTATCAAATAGCGGTGTATTATTGTTTATAGTGAGAGAATTATTTTAAGTGTTCGATTTAAGTTTATTATTTAAATTTGATTTGTATTGATAACATATTTAATTTAATTTATTTTTACCAACATCGATTTTTTTTTTATGAATTGGTTTGAGTTATTTCCCTTGGGCGCGAAGTTTGTTCTTTTTGTTTTCTTTTTCGGCGGATATTAAAACTAAAAATTTTCAAGCATTATTAGAATTAGTTTAAATAAAATACTTTCTGTGATTTCGCAATTAACATTGTGGTCCAGTGAATTTTTATTTTAAAATAAACAAACAATTCAATTCAACTATGATTCTTTATTTAAAACAAAAACAAAAACTTTCATTTATGTTTTTTTACCAGTTTTTTTCTTCACATTTTTTGACATCGTAAATAATTTTTTTTTCTTTTAATAGCACAATCATCATTTTTATAACATAAAAACGTGTATTTCGGTTAACACAAATTCTACTTTGGTATTTTCGAAACTGAATTATTTACAGTTTTCGTCGCAACAGATCGTAAAGACAAATCTTTCTGGACTGAGGGAGCATAAAAGTAATTTGCTTGAACTGGAATATAGTCATAAAAAGGTGCTCAATATCCAGAGAATGGCTTCTCTTCATATCGCTTCTGCCAAAATATCTGGTGGGAAGTTTGTCACATACTTCTTTTTCCGAAAGGGGGCGGGGTGTTACATTTTTGTGTTTTCATTTGTTCTTTTATTTTTTAAATTTTTGTTGGGGTAATGATGGAGTTGACATATAATAATGAAAAACTGGTCAATATTCTTAGTATAGCAGGTGTGGCCAAACCGAACTTCATGTCGACCCTGGCAACGCTGGGTATCCATGCTAGTATTTATGATACTTCTGCACATGTGCAGATTCATTCACAGCTTGAAGTGATTTTATTTTAAATCTTTCTCATCTATTTGCAACTCTCTTCCTGATCTACATCAATGACCTCCCTAAACACATACTTAAATCATTCGTTGACATCTATGCTGATGACATGACCATCTACGGCAACACGTCAAAGGCTGTAAATGACAAAGTTCTCTCTGATTCTCTCTCCTCTGATCTTGAGCACGTGGTACAATGGGGGAAGACGTGGCTGGTTACCTTTAATGCATCTAAAACAAAACTCCTATCCTTACATCATAAACGCTCTGATCCCCATCTGGCATCAATTGTGATGGATGGCTCTCGTCTGGGAGAGGCCCCATGTTTTGACAAGCTTCTGGGTTTGATCTTTACTCCTGATCCGAAATGGAACACGTACATGAAGTCTGTTGCCAAGGTCGCTGGAAAAATGGTGGGATCCTTCTACCGCTCCAGAAGATATCTCACTACTGATGCAATTCTCTATCTATATAAAAACCAAGTACGTCCAAGGATGGAATACTGCTGCCATATCTGGGCAGGAGCTGCTAAAAATAGCCTATCCTGCCTTGACAGAGTACAAAATAGACTTCGTGGCTTAGTGGGAAATGCCCTTTTCTCTACCCTGCAACCTCTCTCCCACAGAAGAGACGTTGCGAGCCTGTCCTTGTTTTATCGTTATTTCCATGGCAGGTGCTCGTCTGAACTCCAATCTCTGCCCCCCCCGCCAATCTTTCACGAAAACACCCGTCTAGCTGAGTCCACTGTGAAAAATTTCCCCCACTCTTTATCTGTGCCTAAATCAAAACGTGGATTCCATGAACAAAGCTTCTTTCTTAGAACTGCACGCCTGTGGAACTCTGTTCCGTCTGCCTGCTTCCCACCTGACTACAACTTGGATGTGTTCAAGTCCAACATTAACAAATTCCTAATGAACCGCCCCCTTAAGTAAACACTTCATCAAATCTCCACACTAACGTAATGTACTTACAATAACCCTTATCCCTAAGTGGCTTCCGGGCCTTGATAAATGGTGACAACTGTGTAAAAAAAAAAAAATTTTCAATAGCTCAAATGGTAAGGAATCATGTTGGAGTGCTAAATGTTTTGTTTTGATTCTAGCTGATGGCACCCAAAACTATTTTTTAATCTACTAGCAGGCCCCCCCCCC
This sequence comes from Euprymna scolopes, assembly GCF_053919585.1. Lineage (NCBI taxonomy): Eukaryota > Metazoa > Mollusca > Cephalopoda > Sepiida > Sepiolidae > Euprymna > Euprymna scolopes. Next base: position 124,159,763 of record NC_136499.1, on the reverse strand, counting down.
CGCCATTGCCCGGTCGTAAAATACGTTTAATTATGATATTTCAATTAATGCATATTTCCTATTTATTATTATGTTATATTGAACCCAATATATAGTAATGATTTTAAAAATTAATAAAAAAAATGACTCGTGTGCCACCACCGAGAATCAAAACCAAACGAATTAATGACTGTACTATGAAAACATGTCTGTTGCAAAGCTAAAAATTAAAACATGAACCAATAGCTATTATGTCATTTTTTTTTTTTTGAGAATAGAATAATATATATATATATTATTCTATTCTCATATATATATATATTATTCTATTCTTATATTATTCTAGGAAATCAGCCAGTTCCAGGAAGATAAGCAAGTTATGCAGGAAAGTGCAACCGCTGCAGTTGAGTGCAAAATGATTGACAAAACATTTGATCTTTTGATGGGTAAAAACTTTGTTTCTTCTTTTTATTATTAAACATAAAGATGCACCCAGCATTAAACATTATGTTAAATTCTTTTTTAAAAAATGAAGTAAAAAAATAAATAAATAAACGCAAATAAACTAAGACATGTGCATGTGAGTATTCTGTTTCTTCTAAACAGTTCACTTCTTGTAAGTAGAAAAAAAAAATACTCGAGCTGAGATCAAAACCAAAACCTAAAGACACTGAGTCAAGTACGATGACCATTAAATCAGCTTGCCACGATTATTAAAAAGTGTTTTCAAACCTTGTGAAACACTTGACAAACAGATAAAAATCCGATGACCTCCCCCCTCAAGTAACAATTTTTCAATTTTGACCTTTTAGCGCCCCTTTTTTCTGGATGAAAACTGTTTAATAAGTTTTGTACGTGTCTAAATACCCTATATACCAAATTTCAAGTCTGTAGATCTAAAAATTTATTGAGTATATTGGTGGAGAATTGACTTCTCTCACACACACACATACATTCTTACTTTTATATATATAAGATTTTTATGGGTACATAATTTTATGATACTTTTAAAGAACAGCGAACATAGTGCCATAATTAATTACTGAGGGGTTTTTAAACTACAAAAAAAAACCCCTCAGTAATTAATTATGGCACTACATTCTGTGTTCTTTAAAAGTAATATATATATATATATATATATATATATATATATATATATTATCATGTTGTCAGTTTTCTGTATTCATAATCACAAATTTTTGTCTGTCATGAAATAATGCCATTGCTCATTGGATCTTAGCCAAATTATGACATTGTGTATCAGTTACATCCCCTGATGTCGGAGAACCGTCTACTCTGAAAGTTTATTCCTTCAGACTGTTAGACTTTAGAATTTCCTCTCTGTATCCTGCTTCCATGACCATACTAAGATGCTAAAACTTAAAGTGCAGTTAAAGTGTCAAAGGGCCAGACAGTGTTGTATTTATCCCAAAAATATTTCTTTAGGATTTGGTTAAGGAAACGAACTAAAAATCCTACCACAAATTTTAGTGAATTGGTTATAACCTTTGATTGCGCTCCTACAGGGTGGAACGATAAAGGTGTCGCTCTAAAGAAAACAACACTACAGCTTTATTTTAAAACTTTTATTGAAAAAATCAATTCAAGTAACTTGATTATGTAGTAGGGCTGACATCTATTCAATCTAGCCATCATCAGCCTCAATCACCACCTCGATTTGGGTCCAGAACTGGGAGCATGCCTTTTCCACAAGCGCCGGGAGCTCAGTGGTGATCAGTTTGGCTTTAGTGTTGTGGGAGGTCATGTTGGTGATGTTCTCAATGTATGACCAAACGAAGTAGTCCAACGATCTTAGGTCGGGAGACGAGGTGGGGACAGTAAGAGAAGGGTACAAAGTCGTAGCATTCCTTCTGAAGCCAAGCCTGGGTCTCTTTGGACTTGTAGGCCAGCGCTGTCCTGCTGCCATACTCAGGGTTTGCCAGCGGTCACCTGATTGCATCAGGGAATCACCACACTCTTCAGCACATCCAGGTACACTTTCATGTTGACTTTCAATTCGACTTCCAAGATGTGAGGTGGCATGATGTGGCCCTCACTTGAAACCACACCAAAAACCATAACCATGGCTGGAAACTTTGTTTTCATCACCCTGGGCACATCTCTGTTATTCGTTGCAATCCAGCGATACATTTTGAAGGTGTTGGCAATGGTGTTGTAGTCATAACTCGGATCAGTTGAGAGCATGAGTTGTACAGTGGCGCATCTCCAATCCTGTTCATTGAACATTGTGTTACTTTTAGACGTAATAAAAGGCTCCTATCATTTTGAGGATTTGTACACAACTGGCCAACTAGTAGATGGTCTGCAACAAAAAAAGAAAACCAGTTTTCATCAAACAGAAATGGAATCGTATCTGTTCAAGGGCGACAATTTTATCGTTCCACTAATCATGCTTAAAATTTTGTAAAATTTGACAAGCTTCTGGGCTTGACCTTTACTCCTGATCTGAAATGGAACACATACATCAAAACTGTTGCCAAGGTTGCTGGAAAAATGGTGGGATCCTTCTACCACTCCAGTAGATATGTACTGCTGATGCAATTCTTTATCTATATAAGAGCCAAGTACGTCCAAGGATGGAGTACTGTTGCCACATCTGGGCAGGAGCTGCTAGAAGCACCTTATTCTGCCTTGACAGAGTACAAAATAGACTTTGTAGCTTAGTGGAGGGTGCCCTTTTCTTTTCCCTGCAACCTCTTTCCCACAGAAGAGATGTTGCGAGCCTGTCTTTGTTTTATCATTATTTTCATGGCAAGTGCTCGTCTGAGCTCCAATATCTCGCCCCCCTCCCTCGCTAATCTTTCACCTGCTGAAACCACTGTCAATAATTTTCCCCAGTCTTTGACTGTGCCTAAGTCCAAACGTAGATTCCATGAACGATACTTCTTTCTTAGAACTGCACGCCTGTGGAACTCCCTTCCATTTGCCTGTTTCCCAGCTGACTACAACTTGGTTGTCTTCAAGTCCAACATAAACAAATTCTTGATGAACCACCCCCTTAAGTAATCCAATCTACCAAATTTCCATTAATAGCGACTACTACGATATTATTCCATTGATTACTGTACACTCATTAACCCTTATCCTCGAGTGGCCTCCGGGCCTTGATAAGTGGTGACTCCTATGTAAAAAAAAAAAATCATTTTACTTTTTCAATTACAGCAACAACTATTATATTTCTATAAAGAAAAAGAATGAGAGGCAGATAACGTCTACACACCGACTAGATATGTTAAGAATTTAGCTATAAAATTCTATAAAAAGAAAAACCAGGTGTGGTTTTACAATCAAGCAGTTAGTAATCAGTCTGGTCTGTTCAGGTTATAGTAATTCGCACAGCAACTATTAGGGAAACAATTTTATCATTCCACCCTGTATAAATAATCTCTACTTATATATAAAAGGCACTTTGTATGTGAGTTTGTTCCTTATAGATACTGAAACAGTTGGGCTGATTTTTTTTTTTTTTTTTTAAATTTCACACAAATGTACTTTATGTGTCTGGCAGTGTTCTTAGATATGGGAGGCATTCTGACACAAAACCTAAGTATTAAAAAACGATAATCAACCAAGTTGTTAGCAGCAGTCATACAGCCTGACATCACAAGTCCATTTGAGAAGTTTCATCGCCACGCAAGCAGAAGGGCCCAGCGTATAAAATCAACAGTAGGTTCTTTGATAGCAATGTAAACTACAACATATTGTGAATTAAGTCACTACAGGGAAGTATATGGGACTTCTTCTCAGTGCACTGCCATGCGTCCCCGACTAGAGAAGGCAATCCATCAATTTGATTGAAAAATACGCGATTTAACCGATTTCGATGACAATAAAAGTATTGGAGGTGTGGAACATTCCTTGATCCTTATTAAATCCTGGGCAACGTTGGAACACTTTGCCAGTATTTATGTATATATATTTTTTTTCTATATTTGATTTTGTTTTTTCTTTTCTTTATTTATTTCTTTTCCTTTTTTCTTTCTTTATTTCCTTTTTTTTTTTTTTTTTTGTCTGATGTGCAAGATGAATAAGCACAGTACGCTACTCTTTTTCCTTCTTTATTCAGATTTTTCTTTTTGGCACTTGTACAGTTTAATCAAGACATTAAAAAATGAAAATATCAAAAAAAGGTTATATTGTACGTATCCGTTTTGAACTGAAGATCTCCGAAAAAAAAATTTCACTTAATTTGATCGAGTAGTTTTTTTGTTTTTTTTACAGCGGAAAAACACGTTTTTATGACAGCACGGTGAAGGCAGACATCTTGGATTTTTTTTAAACTGTGGTTTCTGTTTTACAGGTGTTTGAACTGAGTCAGGTGTGAAATGGAGCCTGTTGAATGTTGAGCAGTGGTCCGGTTTTTGTATTTGAAAGGACGCACACCACAGGAGACTTTTGATGAAATGAAAGAAACTTATGGTGATAATGCCCCATCATATGACCTTGTAAAACGCTGGCATCGTGAATTCAAACATGACCGGAAGTCTGTGGAAACAGCTCCCAGACCTGGTCGCCCCCCCCCCCTGTCCGCCATTTTGGAAGATTGCAGCATTACTATTCACCAAATAGCCCAAGATGTCAAGATTAGTACAGGGTCTGTGGAAACTATCATTCATGACCATTTGCATATGCATAAGGTGTCTGCCAGATGGATTCCCAGGTTGCTCACACCATTCCAGAAGCGAAAATGCTCGAGGATGAATTTGGAGATGTGCCAAGAAGATGAATCAAAGTTTTTCAACGTATGATTATGAAATCCTCCCCCATCCTCCCTACTCTACTGACCTTGCACCCTCTGACTTTCACCTCTTCCCAGCCATGAAGTTGTTTTTGAAAGGAAAGCGTTTCCCAGATGATGCAGCCTTGATTTCTGAAGTCTCATTATGGTTGGAGGACCAACCTGGGGTGTTCTACAAAAACGGTCTCCAGAGCTGCATCAAATGATAGGAGAAATGCATATCTCTGGGTGGTTCCTATGTAGAGAAAGACTAATAACTGTGCTAAGTTTCGTTGCTCTATTGCTATGGGAAGTGGGTCAGGGGCATTACTTATTGCACGCCCCTCGTACTTGGTCAAATTAAGTGAAATTTTTTTTCGGAGAACTTCATTCCATAACGAATACGTACAATTTAAACTTTTTTCGATATTTTCATTTTTTTAATGTCTTGATTAAACTGTACAAGTACTCTCTTTTCTCTTCTTTCTTTTTTACGTCTTTTATGGCAGTTTGGCACTGGACTTTCACATTGAAATGTTATTCGGGATGAATGCTAAAAAGCAAATGGCTTGAATTGCTATCCTTTTTTCCCCCCCTTTTTTGTTGGGATTTGCTCACTTCATCACTTCAAAAGCAATTTAGTTTTCACAGGAACGTATTGTCAAATTATTTTCTAACCAATAAACTTTGTTACAAAATCCATAAAGCAATATGTACGGCACGATCATGTTGACACACCGGTTCTCGCCAGATCACCGAAGTTAAGCAATGTTGAGCCTGGCCAGTACCAGATGGGTAACCATTTGGGAAAGCTAGGTGCTGTATGTACATTCTGTGAAGGTTGGGCGTGGGGCCAGCACCCTCACCCTGTAAAAAGAACTCCTCATTCCAAAAACATCTACAAAAAGTTGTAGATGGCCTGTGCCCCTCCAGGGGCTCAAGGGCTATGGATGGATGGATATAATAAAGCAATGAATTGATCAATTAGTTCAGAGTTTTTCTATGTGACACCAGCAATGCACCTCAACTCTCAACATCAACAATGTCCACCGTAGAAAACTGAAATGCCTCATGCTGAAATTAGTTTAAGCTGCCATATATCCCGTGAACTCGGGCACACACACATACACAATGAAACTGTGAAACAAATTTTCTAACACTTTTGTCTATTTCTTATTCAAGAACTTGAAAACTTCTCAACAAACTTTAGCTTTTCAAAATATATTTTACATTTTATTTGTAAAATTGTTGATACATAAATACATTTTGTTTGTTAATTCATGTTTTTTCATTTCATTCCCAAAATTCTGTTGTTTAGCACTTGCTAACTGGTGACCTATTCAAAACATTCATATTTTTATCCATCTTTTACATTTGTCAATTTAGTTACATGTATATTGATTGTTAACGCTGTTCTTGGCACTCTTCAAAGATCTCACCAAAATACACTATCTGTAGCCAGTCGCAACACTACATCTCTTCTGCCCTTCTTTCTCATTTCTCTTTCTTCCACATTTCTTTTACTCTAATATAAGTCTTCATTTTTATTTTTCAACATTCTGTTATCTATTATTTTGTAGAAACCACTTACCTTCGTCACAGCGTCGAGGAGTTGACGGAGAAAAACATGCAGAAAAACACAAGTGCTCATGAGGAAATCCGAGAAGAGTACAACGATCTTGTTGAAAATTTTTTCATTGCGTCTTCACAGCTGAGGGAAAAATTTGACGTCTTCAGGTTTTCAGTTTTGTTTTTATTTCCTCCATTTTTTTTTCATCATTGTTATTGATTATTTCTTTATTTATTTTCGTAGTTATTATTGGTTATTTCTTTATTTATTTTCGTAGTTATTATTGGTTATTTCTTTATTTATTTTAATAGTTATTATTGATTATTTATTTATTTTCATCGTTGTTATTGATTATTTATTTATTTATTTTTGTAGTTATTATTGATTATTTCTTTATTTTCATAGTTATTATTGATTATTTATTTATTTATTTTTGTAGTTATTATTGGTTATTTATTTATTTATTTTTGTAGTTATTATTGATTATTTCTTTATTTTCATAGTTATTATTGATTATTTATTTATTTATTTTTGTAGTTATTATTGGTTATTTATTTATTTATTTTAATAGTTATTATTGATTATTTATTTATTTTCATCGTTGTTATTGATTATTTATTTATTTATTTTTGTAGTTATTATTGGTTATTTATTTATTTATTTTTGTAGTTATTATTGATTATTTCTTTATTTTCATAGTTATTATTGATTATTTATTTATTTATTTTTGTAGTTATTATTGGTTATTTCTTTATTTATTTTAATAGTTATTATTGATTATTTATTTATTTTCATCGTTGTTATTGATTATTTATTTATTTATTTTTGTAGTTATTATTGGTTATTTATTTATTTATTTTCATAGTTATTATTGATTATTTATTTATTTATTTTTGTAGTTATTATTGATTATTTATTTATTTTCATAGTTATTATTGATTATTTATTTATTTATTTTTGTAGTTATTATTGGTTATTTCTTTATTTATTTTAATAGTTATTATTGATTATTTATTTATTTATTTTTGTAGTTATTATTGGTTATTTCTTTATTTATTTTCATAGTTATTATTGATTATTTATTTATTTATTTTTGTAGTTATTATTGGTTATTTCTTTATTTATTTTCATAGTTATTATTGATTATTTATTTATTTATTTTTGTAGTTATTATTGGTTATTTCTTTATTTATTTTCATAGTTATTATTGATTATTTATTTATTTATTTTTGTAGTTATTATTGGTTATTTCTTTATTTATTTTTGTAGTTATTATTGATTATTTCTTTATTTTTGTAGTTATTATTGGTTATTTCTTAATTTATTTTCATAGTTATTATTGATTATTTATTTATTTTCATAGTTATTATTGATTATTTATTTATTTATTTTTGTAGTTATTATTGGTTATTTCTTTATTTATTTTTGTAGTTATTATTGATTATTTCTTTATTTTTGTAGTTATTATTGGTTATTTCTTAATTTATTTTCATAGTTATTATTGATTATTTATTTATTTATTTTCATAGTTATTATTGATTATTTATTTATTTTCATAGTTATTATTGATTATTTATTTATTTATTTTTGTAGTTATTATTGATTATTTATTTATTTTCATAGTTATTATTGATTATTTATTTATTTATTTTTGTAGTTATTATTGATTATTTCTTTATTTATTTTCATAGTTATTATTGATTATTTATTTATTTATTTTCATAGTTATTATTGATTATTTCTTTATTTATTTTTGTAGTTATTATTGGTTATTTATTTATTTTCATAGTTATTATTGATTATTTATTTATTTATTTTCATAATTGTTATTGATTATTTCTTTATTTATTTTTGTAGTTATTATTGGTTATTTATTTATTTATTTTCATAGTTATTATTGATTATTTATTTATTAATTTTTGTAGTTATTGATTATTTCTTTATTTATTTTCATAGTTATTATTGATTATTTATTTATTTATTTTCATAATTGTTATTGATTATTTATTTATTTATTTTCATAGTTATTATTGATTATTTTTTTTTTTTTTTCATAGTTGTTATTGATTATTTATTTATTTATTTTCATAATTGTTATTGATTATTTATTTATTTATTTTTGTAGTTATTATTGATTATTTCTTTATTTATTTTCATGGTTATTATTGATTATTTATTTATTTATTTTTGAAGTTATTGATTATTTATTTATTTTCATAATTGTTATTGATTATTTATTTATTTATTTTCATAGTTATTATTGATTATTTATTTATTTATTTTTGTAGTTATTATTGATTATTTATTTTCATAATTGTTATTGATTATTTATTTATTTTTGTAGTCATTATTGATTATTTGTTTATTTATTTTCATATTTATTATTGATTATTTCTTTATTTATTTTTGTAGTCATTATTGATTATTTGTTTATTTATTTTCATATTTATTATTGATTATTTCTTTATTTATTTTTGTAGTTATTATTGATTATTTATTTTCATAGTTATTATTGGTTATTTATTTATTTTCATAGTTATTATTGATTATTTATTTATTTATTTTCGTAGTTATTATTGATTATTTCTTTATTTATTTTTGTAGTTATTATTGATTATTTATTTTCATAGTTATTGGTTATTTATTTATTTTCATAGTTATTATTGATTATTTATTTATTTTCGTAGTTGTTATTGATTATTTATTTATTTATTTTCATAGTTATTATTGGTTATTTATTTATTTTCATAGTTATTATTCGTTATTTATTTATTTTCATAGTTATTATTGATTATTTTTTTATTTTTGTAGTTATTTATTTTCAGAATTGTTATTGATTATTTATTTTCATAGTTATTATTGGTTATTTATGTATTTTCGTAGTTGTTATAATTGTTTGTTTCTTTATTTTTATTTTCATAATTGTTAACATTGATTTTTTTATTTTTATAGTTTTTATTGATTATTTATTTATTTTTATAATTGTTATAATTGATTATTTCTTTTTTTTTTTCTTCATCTATAATGGCCAAGACAGAGCGGACATTAGACGTCAGGTTTTACATCAAAGTTTTCCTTTACCTAGATACATGTCTTAAAAACTGGGGGTGCAGTCCCAGATACCAACTTGGAAATTTCTATGTCCTGGCGTGGTACATACAGTGCCAACCATTCCCAAATGGTCACCCATCTAGTACTGGCCAGGCTCACTGTTGCTTAACTCTGATAATCTGGCGAGAGCTCATGTATCAATATGAGTATGCCATATATGGGCATAATCTATGCAAGGCTGTAAGTATGAAGAAAACAGCCAGCAGAAACTTTTTTTTTAAGAGTTTCAGTTTTGGTAAGGGGTGCTGAACATAGTGGTTATGCAGAATACCAGACATGCAACACAAGTAGACCATCATTTGACCTTCCATCTACTAGGATTGTGGCCTCAGGAAAGCCCGCCTGGGATGAGTGCAGGATCTCTTTCCATGCGCGACATCGCACTACAAACTTCCCGATATTATTCAACTGTTGATGGAGCAGCTGCTCTAAGCGCTACCAAAGAGTTAAGGTCCCTGTACTACCAGTCGGGAACAGCAGCCAGGAACTGTCAATCCGGTACCCTCAACCCATTAGACAATGGTACAACCCAATCTACTTGCACTGGCATTATGGCATTCAAACACTCCCAAGTGCCCAGTTTAGAGGAACGGGGTGTGTCGGGAGTGGGGAAAATGGCGTTTATTGCCCTAGTCAGGAAACAAGATCTCCAGTAGTTTCTTCTCCATAACTGCGTGACTTTGGAATTCCCTTCCAGGTTCCTGCTTCTCTAACTGTACTGACATGCAGAAGTTCAAGTGTAACGTGAACCGATATCTTGCTGCCCAACTCCCCACATAGTACTCCTAGCCCCCTACATCAAAGTGGCAATGTGCCTTGTTTGGGGTGAAAATGTAATTTAAAAAAAAAAAAAAGCTTGCAGGTTTTGGAAAAAGGCTACTGGAATAGGAAAATGTATTCATAGGCAATATGAACTGAAATGAATACATTGAGGACATTGCAAAGGCTGCTGCAAGGAAGGTGGGTTCCTTCTATCATGCTAGGAGACTACTCACACCTGAGAGTATCCTGTACCTCTACAAGGCCATTATTTTCTCAAACATGGAGTATTGATGCCACATCTCGGCTGGTGCACCTACCACTAGTTTCTCCCTCTTGAATAGGATCTAAAAAAGAGTTTTCAATCTAATAGGTCCCACTTTGTCAACTAAGCTCCAACCCCTGTCCCATCGCCACAATGTTGCATCTCTGTTCCTGTTTTACAAGTATTTTAAAGGAATGTGCTCTGATGAACTCATTGCACTGGTGCCCCCTCGATGTACATATCCCCGACAAACCGTCTTAGGAACTAAACTGGTTTCCTTTAATAATTACAAGAAACCTTCTCTGCCACCAATAGCAATGGCCAGTGACTCCCTGTCTGAGAGTACATCTTTCAAACTGCTTGGCCTAACGTTCACAGGAAACAGGAGTTGGAACAATTATATTGAAAACATTGCCAGGGCCGCTGCGAAAAAGGTAGGCTCTCTCTACCGTGCTAGAAAACTACTGACACCTGAAAGTATCCTGTACCTCTATAAGGCCACCATTCGCCCATTTATGGAGTATTGTTGTCACATTTGGGCTGGTGCATCTGCTACTAGTCTCTCGCTCCTAGACAAGGTTCAAAAAAGAGTCGCCAATCTGATAGGCCCTGAACTGGCATCTAAGCTTCAGCCTCTGTCCCATCGACGAAACGTTGCATCCTTCTGCCTGTTCTTCAAGTATTTTAATGGTGAATGCTCTGACGAACTACAGACACTTGTACCCCCACGACATAGACACCCTCGACAAACCCGACAGGCAGCTAAATCCCACCCCCACACAGTAGAGATCCCTAGATGTAAAAGATCTTTCTACTCCAGTAGTTTCTTCCCCAGAACCGCTAGACTCTGGAATTCCATTCCAGGTTCCTGCTTCCCTAACTGTACTGACATGCAGAAGTTCAAGTGCAACGTGAACCGACATCTTGCTGCCCAAATCCCAACATAGTGCCCCAGTAGTTGCTGCCCCTGATAGTAGCCCCCTACACCAAAGTGGCAATGCGCCTTGTTTGGGGTGAAAATGTAATAAAAAAAAAATTTTTTTTAAATAAATAAAAAAATTAAACCCCTTCATTGTTGAGGTCCCTAAATGCCAGAAAGCTTTCTACACTAATAGTTTCTTCTCTCAAACAGCTAGACTTTGGAATTCCCTTCCTGCTACCTGTTTCTCTGACTGTACTGATATGCAGAAGTTTAAATGTAACGTAAACCAACATCTTGTTAATATTTCCTAGGCATGGCCCCAATTAGTAGCCCCTTATGTTCAAGTGGCGATATTCCTTGTTAGGGGTGAATGTGAGTAAAAAAAGAAAAAAAATTATAACATGCACAGCAAATTAATCAAGACTGATGAATCAAAAGAAGCAGGAAATAAATCAGCAAATATTACTTATAGAAAGAGACTGAGACTACTAACACCAGGTTTGCGAGGGAGGAGAGGGAGTAAAGAGTTTTAAAAGCTTTTTACATCCAATCATTTTATAAATAGAAATTAAAACATTTAACAATTAGTTTCATAAGATTTGAATTAAAATCAATGAACAAATGATATTGTAATAATTTGATTTTTTTTAAAGTTCTATAGTTTTGTTTTTTTTTTTGTTTTTTTTTTAATATTTGCATTATGGTTGCAGATGTGAACTGAAAGATGACGTAATGGAAAAAATCGCAACAATTAGAAAACAAGCAGTTGAAGAGATGGAGGAAGTGAGTTGGAAATACAAACTTCCTGGTGGTAAGTTGGTTTTTATTTTTATTTATTTTTTTTGTGTCTTTATTTTTAGCTTTTGGAACAACCCTGTTCTGTTCCGCCATAAGTTTTGAATTTCAAACATCAAGCGTTTATTTTAGATTTTGGTTTCAATTTTTTCTCGCTTTTTTTTTTCTTTTTTCAATTCACTTTTCTCTGTTTATGCTGGGGATCAAGCATCCTACCAAATACCAGACATTCATCAGTTATTTCAGAGACTCCAACCAAGAAATCTTTTAGTGATTCTGACCATTCTTTTAAGTGCAATTGTTTTAATTTCTATTGTACTTAATTTAATGGGTATATATATAGTTTTTTTTTGTTTTTTTTTCGATGAGCCTGATTGTTTCTATGATTGCTTGACTAATAGGGATCTTCCTAAGATTCCAATTTCTTTTCATGTCACCCATAACATCTCAGTATTTAGTTATCGTTTCCTGGTAAAACTTATCAAAAGCGCTCTGTTTTGGGGTTGTTTAAAAATGGAATAGAAATTTAAATTTCGTTTCATTTTAATCTTTTTTATTTAATTTCAACTTGCTCTAATCCCACATTTTACTTAAGAAATGCTCGACAAACAAAATAATTTTCCAGTGGGGAAGTTTAGATTTCTAAAAAAATGTCCCCTTTCTTTCACTCATATTGAAACGGCATTTAAATACTTCATACCACAAAAGATAATTACAAGATGGAGGAGAGGCATGATTGCAATAATGGACATTGTCATCGCTTATGGAATCAGCTATGCCGAGTTCAAATTCTATTTGATCTTTTCCGGTCATTTACAAGGCATATTGCCACTTGGACGTAAGGGGATGAGATGCAGCCAGTTAGTCGGAGTATGTACATCAAAATGGCCCAAGTGTAACGAGCTTGTTTAGTTTAATAAAGACATTAAAAAATTAAAATATTGAAAAAAAAAACATTATATTGTACGTACCCGTTATGGAATTAAATTTTCATTCATCCTTACGCATAAGGCGATTCAGATCTGATTACCATGTAGAGTGTCCAGATGAAACTATTCAGAAGGTGCTTGACTTATCAGCAATCTTTAGTTCTTCCTTGCATGATGATCACAATAAAAACTCGTCTTTCTACCACAATTGCATACTTAAAATCGAATAGAATTTCCACAAACTTTTTGATTTTTTTCAAAAACTTTTCATCTGTAATATTTTGTCTATTATTCTTGAACGTTATTTTCACAATGTTTCAGCTGATGTAACCTCTGATCTTCAGGTATATCTTGTCAAACTCGTGATGTAACGCATAAAATACTAGGTAAAATGCAGTTTAAGGGACACTCTTCTGAAGGTTGAAGGTTCAATCCTCAGTGTGGGTGATACAAAGTATACAATTGCGAATTACTTGGTTATGGCTGACAAAACTAAAACATGATATACCTGTGGATAAATGGTTCCATTTGAAATTCTAGACGGATTCCAGAGTTTGACAATATTCACTTAAAGAAGGTCAGAGGTTACCTCAGCTGAAACATGAAAATAACACTCAAGATGAGAACAGTAGTTGGGTTGTCCTTGACTATGGTCTACCAATTTACTTTTTTTTTTACACCAAGTGAACCATCGGTATGATAATACATTTATTGATATTTGTACCTTATCACCTTCCACACTCATTTTAAAAAATGAGATCGTCCAGTATGCAATATGTCATAAACTGTCCTGATATACAATCAAATTTTGTTTCTGAATTGGAAGTAATTTGCAATTGTATTTTGAGTGTTGCCAGCAAGGATCCATGGCATAATGGATAAAGTACTTGGTAACATTCTGTTGTAAGCTAAAGAATCGAAATAATACGAATGATCAACCCTCATCTAAAAAATACAAAAACATAATTAAATTGCATTGAGTTTGAGTTAAAGTTTGTTTGTATCGATCAATTTACAACCCATTAAAAAAATTATTTCTGCTCGTGTGTAACTAAAATATTTCTGAATCTTCCATTGCAGAGGCGAAAGGTCTTCAGGGAAATCTTTCAAGAGCAGAGGAACTTCATCTACTGCAGGCCGACAATGTTCAACTGAATATTCTCTTATTTAAACTGAGAACCATGAACACATGGCGACAAAATGTCAGTCAAGCGAATTTCATGAAAGCCGTGAGTGAAAATCATTTTTTTTTTTTTTTAGAGTTTGGATCAGATCAATATTTTGAATAGCTGTTCAATCATTTCAATACATTGAATAAATGAAATTAAAAGGCTTATCAGATCAAATGAAAAGGTTTTATATAAGCTATGGGATCAAATCAGAAGGCTTAGTAAAGGGTTCAAATTAGAAGGCTTAATATCAGTTATCGATCAAATTAGAATTTCTAAATATCACTTATGAGGTCAGATCAAGATTTCTTAATATCAGTTGTGAGATAAAATAGCTGCTTAACAATTGTTCTCGAGATGGAGTGAAGCATTATGATGCTGGTATAAAGGTTGTATAATATTTCAATTCATATGCTGATGTGGCCTGACCCCTTAACAGTTTAATGAAACAGCTACTATAATAACCATGAAGTGCTGTTGTTTAAGCCAGAAATCGGATAAGTTATCAATGCCATTTTTTTTTTTAATTCTGAAATCGATCCAACTTTCATTTTATTATTCCAGCTTTTTCTCTGATTCTGGAATGTCAGGTTTGCTTTCAATATTTGATTGTATTGTCCCTCATTCTTTAACAGAGATTTCCAGTAGTTTTCTAACTCTTGCTTTTTGGATGACTTTTCCACGCTTATTGTCTATCTTACGAGACTTTGTGTAAAACACTCTTGCATTCTTTTGCTTGTTTTTGACCTTCAGCCTGTTCTTATTGTCTTTTAACAAGTGCTGGAATCTTACTCAATCAGGGTTTTATGTTGCATATAAAACAATCGAATTTGTAAGTGATTTTTCCAAGTGGCGACTAGAAATCATAAAACACTCATCTTTTGCCAATTATTTTTAATTAATATTCATAAATGACTTCCCTGACAAAATTTTCTGTGAGATGGGTATATATGCTGATAGTACCATGCTCTATAACAGACACGACAGGAAAACAAATGAACACTTATCTAAAGAAATGACAGAAACACTAGAGGATAACCTCCGATCTGTAGTTGAATGGGGACAAAAATGGATGATCACATTCAATGCTGCCAAGACTAAACTTGTTTCCTTCAACAATTACAAGAAACCTTCTCTGCCACCAATAGTAATGGCCAATGACTCTTCATCTGAAAGTACATCTTTTAAACTCCTCGGCCTAACATTCACAAGAAACTTGAGTTGGAACAATTACATTGAGAGCATTGCCAGGACTGCTACAAAAAAGGTAGGTTCTCTCTACCATGCTAGAAAGCTACTAACGCCTGAAAGTATCTTGTACCTCTATAAGGCCACCATTCGCCCATGTATGGAGTATTGTTGTCATATTTGGGTTATTGCATCTGCTACTAGTCTCTCACTCGTGCACAGGGTTCAAAAGAGAGTCGACAACCTGATAGGTCCTGAACTGTCATCTAAGCTTCAGCCTCTGTCCCATCGACGAAATGTAGCATCCCTCTGCCTGTTCTGCAAGTACTTTAACGGTGAATGCTCTGACGAACTGCAAGCACTCGTACCCTCTCAATGTAAATACCCCCGACAAACCCAACAAGCAGCTAAATCCCACCCCTTCAGAGTAGAGACCCCTAAATGTAAGAGAGCCTTCTACTCCAATAGTTTCTGCCCCAGAACCGCTAGACTTTGGAATTCCCTTCCGGGTTCCTGCTTCCCCAACTGTACTGACATGCAGAAGTTCAAGTGTAACATGAACGGACATCTTGCTGCCCAACTCCCCACATAGTACCCCTGTAGATTATGTCATTGATAGTAGCCCCTTACATCAAAGTGGCATTGTTCACCATATATTATTGAATATTGTTTGATAAATATCATCACGTTTTGCTTTACATATATTCTGTCCAGATGAACAAACTAATGAAAGAAGTGAACAAGTTGAAAGCCGAAAACATCCGATTGAATTTGTTGTCAAACAAGAAAACCCAGTTACTAAAGCAACAAGTGGCCACGTTGCGCCAGGAATTGGCCAACTCGGAGAAAAAATTTTCATCACTCAAGTCTCAACTAGATGCAGAGGTAAGTGAAGAAGTTTAAAAATCACACATATAAAAAGGTTTGTTTTTTTTCTTATATTTCGGTCCACAGGCACTGCTCAATTTTTGGGGGTTTTTTTTTTACAATAAAATTAAGAAATCAAATTTTCTTCCATTTATCATTTTCAACCCTCTCATCATACAACTTACATTTAAAAAATGTAATCCTATTCAGTTTTAGTTAAAAGTATAAAGGGCTTGTTCAGTCTTTGACAGACAATGGATACCCACGAAAGGGTGCCTGTGCATGGAATTTTTGTGGCAGGAGGTGCGCAATCTCCAACCACATCTCTCCTGATTCGACATTGTTAAATACCAGTGACAAGTGAAGTGTATGTACAGGACGACTGGAAACAAATGCCGAGATAAGTAGAGAGCACGTGCAGCGCCTAGAATTCCCAAATGGTCACCCATCTAGTACTAACCAGGCTCAATGGTGCTTAACTTTGATGATTTGACAAGAACCGGTGTGTCAACACTATTATGCTATATCTATATAATTATAGAACTCAAAAGACCTTGTAACGAGTGATGTAACCCACTTTCCGGTTTACAACATCCGGTTGCGCATGCGCGCATAAACCATAACAATGTAAACAAATAAATACAAATCGCTTCTTTTGCAGATTTTGACCTGCGCACTGAAATATTAACGCTATTATTTCTAAATTATTATTTAACATGGGAAGAGTGGGGGTGTTTTGCAACTATTCTTTATTACAACTATACTGTCGCTATTTTCTTACAACTAAACAACTTTAACCCATTGACAAACATAAGAACAATTGTAGTAAAACCAAGACTACTACTACTACTACTCTCTATCCGTCGCTTTTCCTTCCTTTTTTATTTACTTTTCTAGATACAAAATAGTTGTGAGAACGGTGAATTTGTTGACACATTTACTAATCTGTTTCAATATTAGTTTTATTTTATTTTATTTATTTAGGTTTTATTTTTTTGCTTCAGGTTTTATTAATTTTTTTTTTAGATTTTAAGTTTCTATAACTTGGTTGAAGGATTCCAATATGGGTTTTTCATTCTTATATTTCTTAGCGGTAGGTTCATGTGCGTTTTTGCTGGTAAATGACTTTTGACAGCGTTCGATTCATAGGAAAATAATGTTTTATTTTCGATTTTTGAGCAATTATTCGGAACAATAGGTAACTTTACACGAATAGGGAGGATTTTTTTTTTCATGTTTGAGTGATCCGTCCGTGATTTTTCATTTTAATATACTTTCATAGAAATATTTCTGTTCTATCAAAAAAACACCTATTTTCTTTACATCACAAGTGTCATGCTCATACATGGCTTCCATAGCTAATATAACATACTGACCCAACGGGTCATGGGTAGTCTAGTATATGGTTAAAAGCATAAAAACTACATTATAGATTAGATCAAATCAGAACGATTGGTATCAGTTATGGGTTTAACTTAGAAGGTTAAATTGCAATTCTGGAATGAACTCAGCATATTTAATGTCAGCTATAGTATTAAATTAGAATGGTTAATATAAGCTATGAGTTCAAATGAAAAACTTTGATATCAGTTATCAAATTAGAATGTCCATTATTAGAATGGCTAATATCAGTTATAAGATCAAATCAAAATGGCTAATACAAGTTGTCAGTTATAAATTGCTTATATCAGTCATGGAATCAGATGAGAATGGTTAATGGCAATTATGGGAACCAATTTACCTGATTTTTAGAATATGACATCTTTGTTCCTTGATGACTATATACATCATAAAGATTTTTTCTCCATGTTAAAAAAAACGACCCTGGTGTCTAACTCTGTCCCGTGGGGAGGCATAGTAAATAGGTACATAATAAAGATTTTTCTGTACTTTTTTTTTTTAATCAAGTGTAATCTATTATATAAAACTCACCTGTCTGTTTAAATGTATGTATGTATGTATGTCTAAAACTGCCTGCCACTTTTTTTGCTCAACACACACCTCCAAACACCCGAGCAACACTCGGCACCCAGGCTAGTTCTAACTAAACACCATATTATTTATTACTCACAGCATAGGACATAGTGCAACTGAATTATCTAGATATGACCAGCGTTAGAAAGGAAGAGCAGAAAATGTCTTCTTTTTTTTTTTCCTCTCAAAGGTCCTGTAGACATTCTTGGCAACACACTAGGAAGATTTGTCTCTTGGTGAAAACATAAAAACCAACATTTCGGTAATTTTGCTATTTTTATAGATTTAAAACACCTATTAATTGACACAAAATTCACAAGGTGCTTTCATTATCTTATCCAACCCTTATATATATATATAGATATATATATATTAGCATTTCAGTCCGGCGTTGCCCAGGTGTTTGGATGTGTATGTTGAGCAAAAAAAAAAAAAAAAAAAAAAGCGGTCAATTTTTTTAAACTTTGACCCCTATTATGACCCCTTAAAATTTATTGTTTTGGGCTCAAATTAAGTTATTAAGTTAGATCCATGTCCAAGGAACCTATATCTAAAATTTCAAGTATTTAGACCCAAAATTGTTGGAGTAGTTTGGTAGAGTTCTCAAAGGTCAAATCGTTGAACTTTGACTCCTTAACAGCCAAATTTCTAACTGAAAACCTATCACAAAGATTTTCCCAAATCTCAGTACCCTGTATATCAAATTTCGAGTTTGTAGATTGAAAATTGACAGAGTTATTGGGTAGGAAAATGTATACAGACACACACAGACACATTCATTTTTATATATATACTAGCCTTAGTGCCCGGCGTTGCCTGGGTGTTTGGAGGTGTATGTTGAGCAAAAAAAAAAGTGGTAGTTAGTAGTAAGAAGGCAACCTCGACCACGTACCGCAAAGGAGGAAAAGAATGGGGAAAAAAACGTGACGTCTTTGCTGTTACGACCACCGCCAAACCGGAAGTGACGTAGGTTTAAATTAAGGCTAGACAATCGAAAGGAGAGGATGACTTTTGAAAATATTGGCGAAAAAAGCGATCCCCGCCCCCTGTAGAAAAGTGCCCAGTCGAAGGTGAATATATTAATGTTTTTAGCCAATTTTTCAATATTTGTCGTCTGAAAGGTGAACTTCAAAACGATACTTTAGTTAAGTTTTAGGCAGACATGCAAACATGCATACATTTATATATAGGTAACTCAAATTTTTGACCCAAACTGATTAAAAAGCTTGCCCTATCTCTAAATACCCTTTATGCCAAATTTCAAATGTTTAGACCAGAAATTGTCTGAATCCTGTCAAGCTAGCCTAATGGTTATCGTACTTGACTTAGATTTTGATTGCAGCTTGAGTATTTGTTTTACTCACGAGAAGTGAACTATTTAAAAGAACATAATACTTGCATGCACATGTCTCAGTGTCTGTATGAATTAAAATATAATATTTATGTGTCGTATTTTATGACCGGGCAATGTCAGGCAGCCTGCTAGTATCTATCTGTCTATATATATATATATATATATATATGTGTGTGTGTGTGTGTGAGAAATCCTTCCTCTTATTCTTGCTTGTTTTGTTTTGATAGATGCGACTAAAAGAAGAAGTCCTTCATTACAAACGAAGAACTCTGCAATACGAACAACAAAAGGATCAAATAATGAAAGAACAGCGGGAGAAAAAAATGGTGAGGAAATAAAACCCTTTTTTTTAACAACTTTTCAGGGATTTTTTTTTTCTATTCCTGCATTGCTCAGCAAAAGAATGTAGAGGTCAGATATCTGCTACCATGTTGATGGTAAGGGAGCAGATATGGTTACAAAGTTTTAATTTTGTTACCATGAATGAAAGGGGTAAAACAAGACAATAAAGACAATAGTAATGACAGGATAAATCAGAATAAATGTGCGTACAAATATAATAAATGAACCTTGAAATGGTAAATTTAAATTATTGGCACCAGTCTTTAATTCTTTGACAGCATAATGTTTACCCTTTTTTTAACTGTATCACAATGTGCTCATGTTGGAAGAAAATAATTTTGAAGGTCAACAGATGACTTTTTTTTTTTTTTGTGAGTATGGGATCATATAATACAAATATGAAGAAATAAATTGGATGAAAACGATTTTGTGTATTTGGATTTTTTCTTTTTGTTTTTTTTTGTTTTTTACAAGGGAGTCATCGCTTATCAAGGCCCAAAGGCCACTCAAGGATAAGGATTAATGAGTATATAGTGGTCACCGGGAAAACAGCATAGTAATAGTTAGTGGTGAAAATAGGGTAGAAATGGATTACTTAGGGGGACAGCTCAACAAGAACTTAATTACATTGAACTTGAAGATAGTCATATTGTAGTCAGCTGGAAAGCAGGGCAGCAAAACAGAATTCAACAGGCAGACAATTCTAGCAAAGAAGTTTTGTTCATGGAATTTGTGTTTAGATGGAGAGTGGGGGAAATTGTTGATAGTTGTTGTAGCTAGGCAAATGTTTTTTTTTTTTTCTTTTTGAAAGTTTAGCAAGGGGGAAGCTCAGATGAGCACTTGCCATGAAAATAATGATAGAGCAGAGACAGGTTCACAACGTCTATTTTGTGTGAAAGAGGTTGAGTTGCAGGGAAAAGAAAAGGGCATCACCTACTAGATTTTGAAGTTGGTTTTGAACTTTGTCATGGCAGGATCGGAAATGATTCTGTATAAATAAACAATAACAAATGTTTATTATATAAATAACAACTGAACAGAAATTACTTTAAAATGAGGACGTGTTTAATCCATTGAACGGCTTTTCTATTGTCGGCTGATTCTAAAATATAGGCTCATGGCATTCCTTCAAATAATGGTAATTGTGAGGCACTTGTAGAGCCAAGTCGATTCATGGTGGTTCCCACTGTGGTGTGGTGCATCCTTTATACAATGTGAAAAATCAGTTACACCAAAATATTGTCTGTGTATGTATGCACAGCTCGGTCACGATGGCAACAATTGGATCTGTTTTTAACTGCTATATGTACAACACAAATTACTGCTACCATATTTTTTTCAGTGTGCAACACGAGTCTAATCCCACTTCTTTTCTAGCAAACTTTTTTTATATTTATTTTATTTGTGAACTGTTATCCTCATCTTCGTAGTTGCTGTTATTTCACCACGTTTTAGCCAGCTCATCCTCTGGCCTTCTTTAGGTGTCTAACTACGATGGGATAAGGATGCTGAGTCTCGTAACTGTATCCTCAATAAATACTGACTTCCATAGTTGTGGTCTCACATTTTTTTGGTCAGCTAAGCCTCTGGCCTGCTTTTTTGAAGGTGATTAAGTAAGTTACACATTGGGTATTTATTTACTTCCCCATGAGAGCAAAATGTGACACAAGGTCGTTTTTAATGTGGGGAAAAACCAACTCCCCAAAAAGGGACACTCTGGCAGTTGCAAAAATACAAATTGCTTTAATATAAAATGGTTTCCCCCTACATTGACTTAGAAAAATTAATTTAAGTGTAGCATCAGAACAGATACTATACTTTGATCTTAACCCAAAAGTCAGATACCTTAGTTTGGAGGTTTAGACTACAAAAACAAGGGCATTGTTTTATGTGTATATGTGTGTGTGTATATATATCTATAAAAGTGAACGTGTCTGTGTGTCTGTCTGTGTACATTTCCCTACGCAATAACTCTGTCAACTTTTAGTCTACAGACTTGAAATTTGATATACAGGGTACTGATATTTGGGAAAATCGATGTGATCAGTTTTTGGCCAGAAATTTGGCGATTAAGGGGTCAAAGTTCAATGATTTGACCTTTGAGAACTCTACCAAACTCCTCCAACAATTTAGGGTCTAAACACTTGAAATTTTAGATATAGGTTCGTTTGACATGGATCTAACTTAATAACTTGATTTGAGCCCAAAACAATAAATTTTAAGGGGTCATAATAGGGGTCGAAATTAAAAAAATTGACTTTTTTTTTTTTTTTTTTTTGCTCAACATACACCTCCAAACACCCGGGCAACGCTGGGCACCCATGCTAGTATATATATTATATATATTAGTGATGGGACAATTCCAATATTTTTCTCAATTCCGTACTAGATTCCCGATTTCGATACAATTATCAATTCCGATTCTTTATAAATCTTTAATTTAACTATAAAGTTGTTTTTTTCCTGCTTATCAGAAAAGCACATGTTAAGTGCGCAGATATTTTCTCAAATGTAAAAATACACTTGGGGAGGGGGGGGCTATAGATTTTAATTTTATTGGTAGATAAATATCAATAAACATTTATTATTTTATTGTTACAACCAGGAAGGGAAGATTTTATTTTGAAACAAAATGAAAAAAAAAATAAGTCATTAATTGTCATCTTCATACTTCCTCTTATTCTTCTCCTCCTACTACTTTCAGCTCACCTATACATCTCCTCCCACCATTTCCCCCTTATCAATTCTCATCCCATTCATGTTTTCTAAAACATTCAATATGCAAACAAGCAAGTTTCTATATACTAGACTAGACTTTTTCGACTGTTACGAGTGTTTTATGTCAAATTGATGGTTGAATATGGTTAAATTTGCGCTCATTTTTGCATTAAATACTAATATCCATATTAATCACTAACTGTACATTGGATGTCCATACCAAATTTTAAACAGCTCGACCAGTAGTTTCCAAGAAAAAGTGGAACGGACAGACACACTAAAAGCAATATAATGTAGCTGATTAAACTGCATGATTATTATCTTGTTATTAAACTAAAACGAGATGAACGAAAAACTGAGATGGATTTAACTTTGTTTTATTGCCAGGTCGATGAACAGGAGATGCCCCTTCTCAACAAACGTCGTCCCAAATCTGCGATGCCGACATTTTCCTCAACCTCTCAAAGTAAGTAACATGAAAAAATAAAAATTCACAGGTGCTACCATATCAGGCTGTCTGAAGATATTGGCTTCTTGACTCAAATGCAACCAGACATTAAAACCCTTCTGTATTAGTCTTTCAGCTCTTTTCAAAATTCAATCATATTCTGCAAAGCTAAAAACAAAAATCTCCTTTTTTTGCAATATTTTGGACTTATAATGGGGTATGATCCCGCACAGTCGAGATAGAATCTATTTATAAACTATGCTGCTAGGAACTGACGAATCAAATTAATTCACGTTCCACTACCAACCAATCAGCAACCAGAATTGCTCCATAAAAATTAAACCTTTTCTGAAGCAACTTCGCATATATTTTTTCTTTGTGTCAGCATGGGAAGAATCTTTTGCTCTGTGGATTCCAACTCAAGAACTGTCTACTGAGAACCAGTCACCTCCAGGACTTGTGTAGAACAACTAACCATCGGAAACTATTCTAAAACTAAACATGGCTTACAACTCTAGATCCCTCGTTTTCTTCCTACATCACTTTTGTATCTGCTTCCTGACTTAAAGGCCCTGTCGGTGGGGCATTAGAATACACCGACTGCTCCCCTTCAGAGGATAAAAGTCCCTCAATGGGGATCTTGGATATGACCTTAAACTATATCCAGTGGTGAGGCCCCAGCTTGTGGACTTTGGGGAGTGTGGAGCCACCTTTTAATTACCATTGCTCCCAGGTCCACTCTGACCCGGAGTGGTAGTACCTGTTAGGGTCCCAACTATGGGTTAAATAGAAACCAATGTGAAAACAACAAATATATTCTATTAAAAATATTTTCTTCAAAATCTTTGGATTCGGCATTAAATAACCCGAAAAGGGTTGATATGCCGTAAAACAAAAACAACCAACCAACCAATCCTGACTTAAAACACACCAAACAATATTATAACCCTTTGCAAAGTTGAATCATACAGGATTGGGAAAAAAAATAACTAAATCTACAACAATACAACCAAACCGAGCAGTATGAATTGAAAGGAAGAGTGTCTAACCTAATCTGTCCATTCGTTTATTGTACTAGGTGGGTTGAACCGGTTTCCTCCAAAGGAAGAAGTATCAAGGAAATATTAAACTCACAGGCAGTCCACAGTTGCTTGTATGAAATCCCCAATATGGAAAGATTACAATAGGTTTTTGCAGTTCTTGCATGGAGGTGCTAAAATCTTCCCCCATACAGCACCTGGTATTTGCAAATGGTTACCCATCTGGAACTGGCCAGGTTTAATGTTGCTTAACTTCAGTGATCTAATAAGAACCAGTATGTCAGCATGATTATGCCGGATATATGTTTAATTAAATGATAATTATTCTTTTATACCTACAGACACTAGTGTTTAATACTTACGCAATCATCAGTGTAGGATGACAATTCCAGCTGGTTGGGAAATTTGAACCTAGCCACAAAGCCACTTTTGACTTCATTTGCTAAATCTCTACCTCCAAGTCACCAAATAATTGTCACGAGAATGAAGGGAATAAATAACTAATAAACGCTCAATTCAGGCACAGATATTAGACAATCCATAGCGTTCGAATGATAGGAAGTTGTGAACATTGCATAAATGATAGTTGACTGCCTCTTTGTTTATACTTCCCAGACATCTTTAAGGGACTTGATAATATATACACTGCTGATCCAAAATTTAAGACCACTTTAAAATCTTTAAAAAAAAAAAAAAAAAAAAAAAAAAAACTTTTTTTTTAGGATAGATTTTAAACTCTTTCGACTTAAGGTTACCAATACTACAGTCTAAAAGGTTATGGAAACAAAAAGTTACATTCCAAAGATTTATTTTTTAAATTTACATTTTTATTAAATTAGGCTTTTTACACATGATCAAAATTATAAGACCAGAGACAAAAATTCTATTAAATTGTACAAAAAGTGTATGAAAACATTCAACAATCAAACTTAATAATGAGTTCTACCTTCACTGCTTTTGATGACTCCAAAAATTCTTTGGGGCATGCTAGAAGTAAAGGTGTAGGGGATCATGCTCCAGTTTCTGAATATGGCTTCACGAAGTTCATTTTTTGTTGAATATTGTTGGCCATTTTGATAAACCTTTCTTGTCATCCATCCCCAAACATTTTCAATTGGGTTCAAGTCCGGTGAGCATGCAGGATGTTCCAAGAGATGGACTCCATTTTTTTGCAGAAAGCTCAAGGTTCGTCTTGCAGTGTGGATTGCAGCATTATCCTGTTGTAATAACCATCCATCCCCACACAAACGATGACCTTCCATCATCAAAGATGCTTTTTGTAGCATGCTAACATAACCAGCTGCTGTCTAACGATCCTGCACCACCTAGAGCTCCATCGTCCCTCTGTAAGAAAAGGCACTCCATACTATTACGGACTCTCCACCACTATGACGTATGGAAAAAATTTCAAGGGGCATGTTTTTGTCATGCCAATATCATTGGAAGCCATCAGGACCATCTAAATTGAATTTTTTCTCATCAGAAAACAGGACTTTCTTCCACTTCCCAACTTTCCAGGTTTGGTATTCACGACCAAATCTTAAGTGGTCCATTTTGTGACGTGGAAGCAATCGAGGAATTTGTTTACGCTTTTTATTTACCATGCCTTTTTGTTATGTGTCGTCTGATGGTTATTAGACTACAATCAGCATCTGTAACTGCCTTAATTCGACTAGAAGAAAGTTCTGTCATTCATAACAGCCCGTCTCATTCTCCTACTTAATGCAGGAGAAATTTTGGATGGGCCTATCAAAGGATTTTGTTTTTCCATAATTTGTAGGATTCTTTAGAAAGTTGCAAATAAGAGTTTTACTGTGATTTGCCTTAGCTGCTATCGCTCACTGTGACAAACCTTGCTTATGGAATCCTAGAATTCAAAAGCGGTCAACTTCGGTTAGTTTTCTTGCTTTAGGCATATAGCTAATCTCTAACTGAACTAAAAACATTAGAATTACCATAAATCTAACAATTTATACCCTTGGTCTTATAGTTTTGATCATGTGTAAAAAGCCTAATTTAATAAAAATGCAAATTTATAAATAATTTTTGGAGTGTAGCTTTTTGTCTCCATAACTTTTTAGACTGTTGGAAGAGTTTAAAATCTATCCTTAAAAAAATTTTTTTTTTTTTTAAAGATTTTAAAGTGGTCTTAAATTTCAGCAGTGTGTGTGTGTGTGTGTGTATATATATATATATGTGTGTGTGTGTGTGTGTGTGTGTGTGTGCTTATCACTTATAACGCGTAATCATGTTGACACACCAGTTTTCGTCAGATCACCAAAGTTAAGTAACATTGAGCCTGGCTAATACCAGACGGGTGACCATTTGGGAATTCTAGATGCTGTATGTGCTCTCATCTTATGTCAGCATTGTTTCCAGTCGTCCTGAACCTCCACTTACCACTGGTATTTAACAATGTTGACTCGGAGAGGTGTGGTTAGAGATTGCACAACTCTTGCTACAAAATTCCACACGCAGACAGCCTTACAGTGGATATCCATAATTATCTGCAACATTTTAAAAAAAATAAAAAACTCGTCTTAGTAACAAGAATTTAATTTCCAACTAAAAAACTGGTTCCATACTGTCTACCAAGCTCAAGCACCTGTCCCATCGCTACAATGTTGCATCCCTGTGCTTGTTTTGCAAGTACTTTAATAAAATGTGTTCTGATAAACTTACTGCACTTGTTTCTTCATCAACTTAAATACCTTGACAAAGCAGCAAAATCCCACCCATTCATTGTAAAGGTCCTCAGATGGCAGAAGACTTTCTAGCCTAATAGCTTCTTTCCTTGAACCACTTGCCTTTGGAAGTTTCTGTTTTCTCCGTTTTCCTGACTCTACCAAGATGCAGAAATTTAAATATAATTCAATAAGTCCTGGGCCTAAATTATATGTGATTTTTTTTTTTTTATAGCAAGCAACCAGATATTTTGATTAATGCAGATTTCATATTTATTATTACACTAGTGAGGATGCCCAGTGTTGCCTGGGTGCATGTTGGTGGGGGGGGGGGTAGATTAAAACAAAACCCTGTTTAAATATTAAAAAAAATGAACAAAAAGCAAAAAAACAAAAAAAAACAGCGAAAAAGTTTTTTTTGGGGGGGGGGGGTAGGCTTGAACCCAAAGCCTTGAGGTTAATAGTCTGATGACATAGCATGACGCCATGAAGGTAGGGACTTTAGAAGAGTCGAAAATAAGTGTTTAAAAACCCAGGTGGTTTTCTAGGTCAAATATCACGCCATAGCAGTAGCAGAGAAAGCAAATTCACAGCGCGAATTTTGTAAGATGAAAGTCGCTGAAATAAAAGATATTTACATCGTTTCGTAAATCTTAGATATTATCATCTTGGTAGCATATAAAAAGTTATAAGAATGAGCAACCAACCAGAGAACCATCCTGAAAAAAGCCTTTGCTGGACAGACAGAAAAAAATGCTCGCACACACAAACACACATTTTGTCATATATATATATATATATATATATATATATATATATATATATATATATATAGAGAGAGAGAGAGAGAGATTATATTGGATCCAATATATAGTAATGATTTTAGAAGTTAAAAAAAAAAAAATAAATGACTTGTGCACCACATTTGGCCTGGTGCATCTGCTTCTGGACCGGGTTTAAAAGAGAATTGCCAACCTAATAAGTCCTGAACTGTCAGCTCGGCTTCAGCTTCTCAGGCGTAAGTAACTTTCTAGCACGATATAGCCCACCTTCCTCACAGCAGCCACGTCAATGTATCTGTTCCAACTCATGTTCCCTGTGAATGTTAAACTAAGGAGTTTGGACAAAGTATTTCAGGTAATTTATCATTAGCTATTCGTGTTTGAGAAGGTTTCTTGTAATTATTGAAGGAAAGAAGGTGAATCTTGGCAGCATTGAATGTTACCGTGCATTTTTGTCCTCATTTCACTACAGACTGGAGGTCATCCTCTAGGGTTTCCGCTATTTCCTTCCCCGTGCCTCCCATAGAGCGTGGTGTCATCAGCAAATATACCCATCTCAGAGACAATTTTATCAGGAAGGTCATTTATGAATATCAGTAATAATCCAAGGATCGACCCACATTTATATGATATTGTTTAGACATATGACCATTGAGGACAACGTGGATTCTTCTCTTGCTTAAGAAGGATTTAATTATGTTAAGTATTCGTTCAGTAATACCATATATGGCTGACGGAACAAGAGCATTTTACCCCCATGAAGTAAATAAAGGGTTCCGCTCAAAATTCCGTACAAATTCCCGAGCTTAATAGAAACATCCCGGAGTTCGACAAGATACACCTGAAGAAGGTCAGGTTACATCAACCGGAATGTTGTAAAAATCACACTCAAGATGAGAACAGTAGTCCGATGAATTCGATATGTTTGATTTTTTTTTTTTTTTCCGCCACGCGAATTTGATGAGTACAATTCTTCATTTCTTTTTCTTAGAGATTGAAAATTCCAACTTCATCTCCTAGGATTCTTTCAAGTCTGATTCTGTGGCACAATGACGTAGCCCCTTTTAAGGGAGCTGGGGGCTGCTACATTAATAACCCCTATATCTAGCTTCTAACCTTGTGCCTGACTTTGTGATGCAGTTATAAACGTTTCATGCAGGTGTTTTTTGGGTTTGGGAACGTTAGATCATGTCGGTTGGGTTTGAGTGACAGGTGTTATGAAACTTTTAAAGGTCAGATTTACACGCGGATATCTGAAGTTGAAAACTAAAACATTGTGTGAAAAGCATACTTCTCTCTCTCTCTCTCTCATTCTCTCACTCTTTCTTTCTCTATTTCTCTCATTGACTTCCTTTCTCTCTCTTTCAATGAAGAAAGAGAGAAATTAAATATAATTTGATTGTTGTAAAGACAGTTGAGATTTGCTCGCCGTACGCGATGGGTCGACTAAATATGTTTCCTAACTTGTTAACTGTTTAATAAATTATCTATATTTTTATAAAATGTATCTTGTCGCTGTTTTTATACAAGTGTTCGATTTCAGCATACCATTAATGCCGACGACAGAAAGCTGCACTGAACACGCAACAAGCGACGATGGGAAGATGCCTGCAATGACCACACATAATGCGACCCATACCAAACAGTTATAGCCGACGACGGATCGACCCGTTATCGTTGTGTTTCCAGCATGTGTCTATCGTTTAGATATTGTTGGATATCGTTCATTCCCCGTGGAGCTGGTTGCATTCCCAAGACGTTCATCAACCAAGTAACCCTTCTGGGGAGCGATAGTACTACAATTCTGACTCCTTCCAAAACCTCCGACTCTAAATACTATATGTTTTAGACTTTGACCCATCAACTACTTTTCTAAACCAATCAGAAAAAAGGATTTGATAGTTGCAAAATATTCCATAGCTAACAAGTTTTTAAAGCTTTTGGTGTGTTCAGGGCTATCGTCCCAGAAACCGTCCCCATTGAGAGATTCAGCGATCCTATGCAATATTACAAGTCAGTACATTAGCAGTTAATCTTGCAGGATGAAAAATCTATATTGCTTGTCACTAAATAGATTGCATTTGCTGAAGTGCTTGACAATTTATTAATTTATCACAAATTCAAACCAGCATACATAAGTTACAACCAATATGGATATCATCCTGCAATCCTAGCATTTCTCTACTCTTTAACTATTTATTGTCTTCATGGGTAATCAATCTTTGTTCATTCCATTCACCATTTTCAATCCTCTTATAATATTCTTCATCATTCAACCAACAATCCATTCATGTCATTAACCCTGATCCTTGGATGGCTTTTCATTTTGATAGTTGGTGAATCATTAGCACTAAAAATATTTGTTTGCATAAAAAAGACTTTCCATCAAATTTTTCTGTATTTTTTTGTTTCTTTTTTTTTTTAATCCCAGATAAAACAAAGTCACGCCAGTGTTCGAGTCAGTCTTCTTCTCTTCCAAGACATTTTCATTCGGCCACAAGTGGTCGGTCCACACGCATTGGTTGGGCAAAGAATCAATATCCAACTGCAGACACAAGAGAAGCTCGTGCAGCTGAAAGACGTCAAATGATGCCGCGACCAAGAACAGTAAGTTTCTGCCAGATTGCAATTTGAAATCTACGAGTATAATAATGCAATTTGAAATCTATTGACCCCACCCTCATATGTAAACACACTTAAATAATGTCCATGTGTTTTTTGTTTTTGAAAAAGTTTTGTTTCAATCTGCAGTGTTCTGACACAAACCAATACTGTAACATCTAATATATATATATATATATATATAAAGACAAAAGTAGCACTCGCGTTTTTGTATGTCCGCGAAAGGCTGGGGGGGGGGGGGGTTCTGGAGAGGGTTACTATTTTGGAGAACTTTTTATATACTCCCTAGGTTATCATATACGATTTGTGAATAGACGTCATCTCTACATTTATTTTGATTGACTTTTAAAAAATTCCCTCTATCCCGTCCTTTCGCGTGTTTGTTAGTCTTTTTCGTATAAATAGAGCAAAACTAATCGGAGTGAAGTAGGCCGCCTGGCTTTCCTGCCAGGAATGTCTTGAAAGCGACCAGCTTTGATCAATGTTAGGAAAACCCTTCATATCAGACAATTGCTATTCATTTGAGAGCTCCCCCTTTTTCGGGGGAGCTTGGTTTCCCCAACATCGTAGGGAAACAAATAAATGAAACAGCGGAAAGCTTAACTGTCCTTCACCCAATGTTCATTTCTGCACCTCCGTGATTCAATTATCAAGTCAACTTTTTGATTGACATCGCTAAATTTTCACTTCCTGTTACGTCTTAGCGTCGCGGCAAGATCTCAGCTTTTCTTTCACTTTCTTTTCCGCCTTCGCATCATGGGTTCGAGCCTGCCTCCCTACTAAAACTATTTTTTTTTTTATTTTACACCTCCTAACATCCGGGCGACACTGGCACTCCCACTAGTATGATATAAATTTCATCAAAATATATTTTAAGTTTTAAAGGAGTTTTGGTTTCCAAGAGCACTCTTAGATTAGAAGGATACATAGAGATTCAGGACCACGTTGTCTTCACTAGAAAATTTTGTGTATATGATTTAAATTTTCATCAAAATAGGATATATTTAAAGTTTTAATGCGGTTATATCCTCACCAGCCCCCTTAGGGTTGCATTTAGTAATTCAAGATCACTTCAAATTATCTCCATACATAAGAAAACCGTTTTAGATTTTATGTAGAATCTCTAACCTTTCTTTCTATAGGGTACACATACACACTATCACATTTTTAACTGATCAGTGCCTCCGTTCAATCTCGGAGATAATGTAAGGATGGTGGGACGTGTAATTGTTAGATAATTGAATTAGCACTGCTCGACTCCAGTGGCAAGGAGAGGCCCAAGACTGATCGGAAACAATGCAGAGATAAGCAGAGAGCACATACAATGCCTGGAATTACCAAATGGTTTCCCATTTTAGTACTGACTAGACTAAACGTTGCTTATTTTTAAACTGTCTGAAGAAATAAAATATAAAAAGATAATTAAAACAATCTCAGACGCACGTACACAGAAATAGTAATCAATATTACTATTACAATTATCTATATAAAAGCCAAGTACGTCCAAGGATGGAATTCTGCTGCCATATCTGGGCAGGAGCTGCTAAAAACAGCCTATCCTGCCTTGACAGAGTACAAAATAGACTTCGTGGCTTAGTGGGGGATGCCCTTTTCTCTACCCTGCAACCTCTCTCCCGCAGAAGAGACGTTGCGAGACTGTCCTTGTTTTATCGTTATTTCCATGGCAGATGCTCGTCTGAACTCCAATCTCTGGTCCCCCCTCGCCAATCTTTCACGAAAAACACCCGTCTAGCTGAATCCACTGTGAAAAATTTCCCCCACTCTATATCTGTGCCTAAATCAAAATGCGGATTCCATGAACAAAGCTTCTTTCTTAGAATTGCATGCCTGTGGAACTCTGTTCCGTCTGCCTGCTTCCCTCCGGACTACAACTTGGATGTTTTCAAGTCCAATGTTAACAAATTCTTAATGAACCGCCCCCTTAAGTAAGCACTTCAGAAAATCTCCTCACTAACGTAATGTACTTGCAATAACCCTTATCCCTGAGTGGCTTCCGGGCCTTGATAAGTGGTGATCACTGTGTAAAAAAAAAAAAAAAAAAAAAAAAAAAAAAAAAAAAAAACTAATTATCAGCTTTCCCTTCACTCAAGTCACATAAGTTGATCTATTTCACCGTTCCTGTCACAAAATATATATGCCAATTAAGCTACACAGAATATTCACCATTTCATTCTCATGAGAATTCGTCAGGCTTATGCAAAATGTTGTAGTTAGCACACTTTTTTATATATGCACATGCTACTGAATTTTCTAGTTAGCCATGTCCATCCTAATCAGCCAATGGGAAGGCACTTAATGACAAAGGAATAGTTGTCCTCAGGTTCAACAATCTCCTTTGTGTATTTCATGGCAAGGGCAGATATCCTTTGTTATAGTAAGCCGACTTACTTTCAACCTAAGCGTAGGTAGATATGTTATTTTGTGTTTTATTTTATGTTTTGAACATTATGCAACTTTATGTATATACTAGCAGTTCCGCCTGGCTTTGCTCGGACCCTATAACTTCATAACTTTATGTGCATATGTATATATTCAAAAGTGTGAATATGTATCGTAATGCTTTTCTATATAATAGGCTTTCTTAACTGCCATAAAGAAAAGTTGCTAGAGACTGTAGACACAAAAATTTTTTTAAACTTTAACTCCAATGTTGACCCCTTAACATTCATTGTTTTGGGCTCAAATCGAATTAAAATGTTTGTCCAAGTACCCTACATGTAAAATTTCAAGTGTTTAGACCAAAATTTGGCGGAGGAGTTTGGTAGAGTCTGCAAAAGTCAACTCTGTAAACTATGACTTCTTGCCAGCCAAATTTTCGCCCAAAAACTGAGTAAAAAGCTTGCTGCATGTCTGAATACTCTTTATGTAAAATTTCAAATGTTTAAACCCAAAATTGGCTTAATAGTTTGCTAGAGACCGCAAAGGTAAAATCATTTGAACTTTGACCCCTTGGAAGCCAAATTTTCAGCAAAAAAAAAAAAATCGATTAGAAAGCTTGCCCTATGTCTGAATACACTTTATGTAAAATTTCAAATGTTTAGATCAAAAATTGAGTGAGTACTTTCGTAGAGGTAAAATTTTAAAAATATTTTGACTCCAATTATGACATCTTAACATTTATTGTTTTGGGCTCAAATCAAATTATAAAGTTAAATCCATGTCCAAGTAACCTACATCTAAAATTTCAAGTGTTTAGACCCTAAATTGGCGGAGGAGTTTGGTAGAGTTCTCAAATTTCAAATCGTTGAACTTTGATCCCTTGACAGCCAATTTCTGGCCGAAAACCGACTAAAATTTTTTTTCCCAAACCTCAATACCCCTTATGTCAAATCTCTAGTCTCTAGACCGAAAATTGACAGAGTTATTTGGTAGGGAAGTGTACACACACACAGAGACATTTTCACTTTTATAGATATACTAGCAGTTCAGCCCGGCTTTACTCGGGCCCTATGTACTGTTCATAACTTGCCCTGCATGTGAATACACTTTATGTAAGATTTCAAATGTTTAGACCAAAATTTGTCTCAGTAATTTCGTAGAGACTGCCAAGATCAACTTTTAAAATTTGACCTCAATTTTGACCCCCCCCCCCCAAACATATATTATTTTGGTCTCAAATCAAAATACAAAGTTTTACCCATGTCCCAGTTACCTACATCTAAAATTTCAAGTCTTTAGACGAAAAATTGACAGAGGAATTTGGTAGAACCTGCAAAGGTCAACTCTTTCAACTTTGACCTTTCTATATAATAGGCTTTCTTAACTACCATAGTGAAAAGTTGTGAGAGACCGCAGACGTCAAATTTTTTTTAACTGTGACCCTAATTTTGACACCTTAACATTTATTGTTTTGGGCTCAAATCAAATTAAGAAGTTAGATCCATGTCCAAATAACCTACAATTAAAATTGAACTTTGACCCCTTGACAGCCAAATTTCTGGCTGAAAACCGATTAAAAAGATTTTCCCAAATCTCAATACCACTTGAATCAAATCTCGGGTCTCTAGACCGAAAATCGACAGAGTTATTTGGTAGGGACATGTATACAGACACACACACACACACACACACACACAGACATTTTCACTTTTATAGATATACTAGCAGTTCAACCGGTTTTGCTCAGGCCCTATGTACTGTTAATAACTTTATATTTAAAATGTCTGACCCATATCCAAGTAACCTACATCTAAAATTTCAAGTGTTTGGACCTAAAACTGGCAAAGGAGTTTGGTAAAATCTGAAAAGGTCAACTCTTCCAACTTTGACTGCTTGGCAGCCAAATTTGCTGAAAGTCTGAATACCCTTTATGTAAAATTTCAAATGTTTAGACCCATAATTAGCTTAATAGTTTGCTAGAAATCGCAAAGGTCAAATATTTTGAACTTTGACCCCTTGGAAGCCAAATTTTCAGAAAAAAAAAAAGATTAAAAAAATTTGCCCTATGTCTGAATACCTTTTATGTAAAATTTCAAATGTTTGGACCAAAAATTGGCTGACTTATTTGTTAGAGTCTGCAGAGATCAAATGTTTTGGAACTTTGACCCCAATTTTGACCCCTTAACATGTACTCTTTTGGGCTCAAATCAAATTATAAAGTTAGATCCATGTCCAAGTAACCTATATCTAAAATTTCAAGTGTTTAGACCCAAAATTGGCAGAGGAGTTTGGCAGAGTTCTCAAAGGTCAAATCATTTAACTTTGACAGCAAAATGTATGGCCAAAAACCGATTAAAAAGATTTTCTCAAATCTCAATACCCTTACGTCAAATTTTGAGTCTGTAGACCAAAAATTAACAAAGTAATTTGATAGGGAAATGTACACAGACAGACACACACATATGCTAACATTTTCACTTTTATATATATATACTAGCAGTTCCGCCCAGCTTTGCTCTGGCCCTATGTTCTGTTCATAACTTTGTGTGCATATGTATGGTAATGCCTTTCTATATAATAGACTCCCTAAACTACCATAGAGAAAAGTTGATAAGGACCACAGAGGTCAAATTTTTTTTTACTTTGACCCCAATTTTAAACCTTTAACATTTATTGTTTTGGGTTCCAATCAAGTTAAATGTTTGACCCATGCCCATGTAACCTACATCTAAAATTTCAAGTGTTTTGACCCAAAATTGGCGGAGGAGTTTGGTAGAAGCCGCAAAGGTAAACTCTTTCAACTTTGACCTCTTGGCAGCTTGCTGCATGTCTGAATATTCTTTATGCATAATTTCAAATGCTTAGACCCAAAATTGGCTTAGTTTGCTAAAGACCGCAAATGTAAACTCTTTTGAACTTTGACACCTTGGCAGCCATATTTTTGGCCAAAAACCAATTAAAAAGCTCGCCCAAGTCTGAATACATGTATGTAAAATTTCAGATGTTTACACCAAAAATTGGCTGAGTAATTTGGTAGAGACTGCAGAGGTCAGTTTTTTTAAAACTTTGACCCCAATTTTAACCCCTGAACATTTATTGTTTTGGGCTTAAATCAAATTATAAAGTTAGATCCATGTCCAAGTAACCTATAATTAAAATTTCAAGTGTTTAGACCCAAAATTGGCAGAGGAGTTTGGTAGAGTTCTCAAAGGTCAAATCATTGAACATTGACCCCTTATCAGCAAAATTTCTGGACGAAAACCCATTAAAAAGATCTCTCCAAATCTGAATACCCTTTATGCCAAGTTTTGAGCCTGTAGACTGAAAATTGGCAGAGTTATTTAGTAGGAAAATGTACACAGACACACATTTTCACTTTTCTAGATATATACAATTATTTATGAATAAAAAATGCTTGGAGCATACATCCATACCTTCAATGTATATACAAAAACGATAATATGGAAAATTGAAAAAGTAAAACAAAAAAAGATATTAATAAACAGAAGCTTTCTGTTGTTTTTTAACAATCACCGTCTGAATATATATATATATATATATATATATATATATATATATACACACACACACACACATACATAAAATTATTTATCAATATGTATGTTTATTTTATTTAATTTATTTATTCTTTATTTTCTATTGTTATTGTCAATTTTAAGATCTCGTATCGTTACCCTTGAGTAAAGTTTATCTTGTGCACACAGTTGTTCGCTATTTCTCTCCTACAGTTTAATAGATGTTGGTGTTCTTTAAAGAATAGGATAGCAAATTTTTCGTTCAAGCATAATCTACATAGATCGTCTAGGTCCCTACATGTGCTTGCTTGTCTTACTATTTTCTATTTGACTATTGCTGAACGTCCACTTTCTTCGAGTTCCCAGTATTGCTAGTGCTGTTTTCATTCGCCGTTTTGTTTTTGAACATAATTTGTGGTCATAATATCGGGTTTTGAAACCTAAAGTCATACCTATGTAATATTTCTTGTTATTCAGGTTATTGTAGTTTGGTAAACTATGCTTTTTGTTAGACATTTATTTTGAAGTGGGCAGAGTGTGCAGGATCTACAGTTGCATTTATCTGGTTCATTATTATTTTTATTTCTATTGGAGTTTAGGTTTGGTGTTTTATTATTATTATTTCTACTAGTTATGTTTTTGTCCTTTGTGTTAGTTTTATTAGGTTGAAAGTAGGTCAGCTTACTACAACAAAGGAGATCTGCCCTTCCTATAAAACACACAAAGGAGATTGGTGAACCTGAGGACAACTATTCCTTTGTCATGTAAGTGCCCTCCCATTGGCTTATTAGGATGGGTGTGGTGACAACTAGAAAGCTGATTGGTTAACTAGAAAATTCAATAGCACGTGCATATATAAAAAGACGTGCTAATCACAACTTTTTGCATAAACCTGACAAATTCTCATGAGAATGAAACATAGAATATTCTGTGTAGCTTAATTGCCATATATATTTTCATAACTTACTACCTAGCAATGTATCGAGCACTTTCGAAGTAAATACTGAAAATTTACGCATAAAATTGTATCTTTGTATAATAATTTTTGATTATTATATATATAATATTTGTAGTCATCGACAGTCTTGTTTCATTGTATCACAACTCATCAGTGCCGCTAGACTAGCACCTCTCCCAAGCCGAGGATTGAACCTAGAACCATCGCGTTGACAGTCAGCAGTTCTACCTATTGACTCACGGGAGCGGCGCCCGTAAATTATCTTGCCAAATGTCTATTTAAACAAACATTTGTCCACCACTTTTACAGTGCTCTAACCACTTTTTTATAAACAAACTGAGCGTCGCATATATAAAAATTATTTACTATAATAATTATTAAATATCTACAGACATCAGTGTTTCATCCTTTTGGGAATCATCAGTGCAGGTCGGGAGATTCAAACCCAGCTACGAAGTCATCTCTGACTACACTAACAAAGAACAAATCATCTCGGTCAACCTTAACCAGGAAAAATATCATTGAAAGTTAAACATTTATTTTTAAATGTCTTAACGTCTGTCAGAGTGATCTAATAATTATAACGCACACACATTAGTCCAAATCTCTAATATGACACCGGGAGAGATCGACTATTATCATTATTCATCATCATTGGACAATAAAGAAAAAGAGAAAAATATAATATCTATAACTCATTGGAAAAGGCCAGTGCCGGCTGAAATATGATTTATATTGTTTATTTATTGAAAAAAAAATGTTACCATCAAAAATATATATATATACTAGCAGGCTGCCTGGCATTGCTCAGTCATAAGATAAACATAAATACAATATTTTACTTCATGCAGATTACATATTTATTATTATAGAGCCAATTCTCTTGATTATTATATTGTACCTAATATATAGTAGCGAGATCAAAACTATATGACTTGGGTGCCATCAGCTAGAATCGAAACCAGAACATACAACTCTGCATCTTCATTCCTTATATAAATATATAAATTCACCTGTCATCCTTTTTTTAAAAGATGGAATCACCCGATCACAGAAGACAAGATGCAAGCAAGCAAGGTCTACAGTTTTATAATTATATATGTATATGATTTATCCTCCCAGTGTTGCCCATGATTAAAAATTTTTATTTCTATTTTTTTTTTTTTTTTTTTTTTTTTTTTTTTTTTTTTTTTTTTTTTTTTTTTTTACAACCACCTTTGTATCAATAAATGTTAGTGTA
Organism: Euprymna scolopes; assembly: GCF_053919585.1. NCBI lineage: Eukaryota > Metazoa > Mollusca > Cephalopoda > Sepiida > Sepiolidae > Euprymna > Euprymna scolopes. Next base: position 124,121,373 of record NC_136499.1, on the reverse strand, counting down.
AGGAAAAAGAAATGATTTGAAAATCCGACAAGATAATTTTATGTATTAAATTTTAACTTCTTTTGTATTCTGATTTATTCACATTATTTCATTTCAGGTGACTGGTCGTCTGCGGAGTTACTTCAATAATCAACTAACAACACAAGAAGACCTTTACCAATTGTCAAATATTTTAGATTCAGACGACAAATAAAATGGAATGCAGCCGAGAAATTACTGATAAAAGTTGTGAGAAAAACTTGATCAAAATTTAGATAAGCAAACCCACAGTACTTGATTGAGAAAAAAATTACAGATTTGGGCAGAGACAAACCCAGCAAAACTTTGGACAAAAATATATTTTTGTCATTTCAATGGTGGGGGTGGGGGTAATTTAAAAACGTTAAAAAATAAAAATTTTAAGTGTCTTTTTATGAATTTTTTTTAGTTCGGATTTTTTTTTTTCAAAAACATTTTTTTAATTGTCACTGTAACAAAATATAGTCTTAATTTATTTTGTGGCACCTGTTGAAGGGTCAACAATATATTATAATTTTAATTTTCAAATTAATAAACAATTTGACAGTTTATGGAGACAGTTTAGTGAAATGCACAAAAAAAAAAAAAAAAAAAAATGGTGCCCTCTATGTAATGCAGAGAGTGCCAAAAAATGAAACAAGATAGAAACTATTAAAAGGAGATAACAGAGAAAAAGTAGATTCTACTTCAAATCATAACAAGCAGTAATACCGAGATGAATGCCAATGGAAAACTGTTATAATATCCATATTTGAAAAAAAAATTAAATAAATAAAATCGAATGTAAGAAAGATTTTCTGTCTCCAACATCTTTCAATATGTTTATATATTGGTATATATTTTTCTACGTTTAGGGGAAATAATATTTACTAGCGGGGCCTGTGGAAATTCCACAGCGGACTATTTCATATATTGATGTTGGCATTCTGTAGATGTTCAGCATAAATGGAGACGCCCGTGTATTATTGTAGCTCTTTTGTTAAAATTACAAAAGTATTTATCTAAGCTAACAGGGACGTCCGGCATAACTTGGTCCTAAAATTTGCTTAAATATGACATTTTAATTCATGCAGATTTTGTATATATTATTATAGAGTCCATTTTCTATCGATTTTTATATATTATACAGTTGCGATTTAAAAATATACATATATATATGTATATCCATATGACTTGGATGCATCAGCTTGTATCGAAACCAAAACCAAAACTTATGAAGAAAAAAAATAAATGTCTGTATATAACTTGAGTTCCTTTAGCTATAATCGAAACCAAAACTTCTGAAGAATTCTTGAGAAAATTATTTTTAAAAATAGTGCCATCAGCTGTAATCTATATATCTATAAAAGTGAATGTGACTATGTGTGTACATTTTTCTACGCAATAACTGTCAATTTTCAGTCTACAGACTCAAAATTTGATATACAGGGTACTGAGATATGGGAAATCTTTGTAATCCGTTTTCGGCCAGAAATTTGGCTGTTAAGGGGGCAAAGTTCAATGATTGGACCTTTGAGAACTCTACCAAACTCCTCCGCCAATTTTGGGTCTAAACACTTGAAATTTTAAATATAGGTTCCTTGGACATGGATCTAACTTAATATCTTGATTTGAGCCCAAAACAAATGTTATGGGGTCATAGTTAAAAAAAATTGACCGCTTTTTTTTTTTTTTGCTCAACATACACCTCCAAACACCGGGCTGAAATGCTAGTCAAAACTAAAACCAAAACTTATGAAGAATTCTTGTTAAAATTATTGGCCGGAAATGGAAAGATAACAATTAAACAACAGTCACTCAAAAGAAAAAAATGTAAGCGTGACACACAAAATAACACACGCTATCATATTAATCTAGAGATATGAATTAGTCATCGCCCATACAAAGAACAAACAAACAAACAAACAAACATCTTTGGATATGATTCAAATTTTTTCTTTTTCATTATATACAGTTCCAAATGTTGATGGATAAGCCCGAACTTGTTCCGAAAATAATTGAAGTATTTTTCAATTTTTACGTGCTAGTGTACGAATAGTGCTTCTTGAAATTGGCAATTAAAAATAAAGAAAACACAGAAAAGTATGTACATCATATTTCTATGTTTTCTTTTAAGTCCGTATGATGTACGTAGTTACTACAAAACAAAGATATCATAATCGAAAAATTATGTAAATCAAATTTTTTTTTTTTTTTATTCAGGAAAATCAAAATTTACGATTATTTTAGTGATTTCTTTGAAACTGTATTGAACATAAGGCTGATATTTGACCTCAACATTTCAATTTGAGCTGTCTCTCCCTTCATTGGATTTCATCATGCCCAACAAAAAAATGAGTTGCTTAATCATAAAATTTGATTTTCTTGAATAAAAAAAAAAAAAATACTTGATTAAATTATGCAATTTTCGGAATATGACATCTTTGTTCTGTAACAACTACATACATCAGACATGCCTGAAAATTTTTTTTTTTTTTTCTGCGGGTCAACGTAAAATGAGTACCCACTTTCTGGACACCTAGTGGGTGGGGGTGGGAGGAAATAATTTTTTTTGTCGGTTGAAAGCTTTATTTATTCTTTTATCTCAAAGCATCGTTGATTCCAATGTGTAACTTAATGGTTTTCATTGGGCGCCATTTTGTTTTACTTAATTTGATGTGAAAAAAAAAACAAAAGAATAGAATAAATTAAAAAGCAATAATATATTAAAACATTCAATGAAGAATTTTATGCTTGTGCAATTTCACGACATTAAAACAAAGATAAAGAAAAACCTGTATGATGTACTTACCTGTGACGGAAAAAACCTCTCTTGAAAACACTGATTTGATCCGGGGCGGAGGGGGGGGGCAGAAATATGTTTAGGTTTTTGCGTATGCTGATAATGAACTTTACATTCAAAATATGCACAAATGATTAATTTTCCTGCTTTTTTGTAGTGCTTTTCTTTGGCCGCCATTTTTTTTCAAGGGGCGGTGACAAACTTTCACATAAAAAACAAAAAAAAAATTATATTTAACAAAAACTGCTTTTAAAATATAAGTTAATTTAAAATTGAATAAGTATTTAAAATTTAATGAAAATCTGACCATTATTGATTTTTGCTTGATTTTTTTTTTTTTTTTTAAAACACAGGTGTTTTTACAGCAACCAAATTATCACTATATAGGAACATTGTTTTAGCGCATCGATTATTCAAACACGATTTAGTCTTGCATTTTCGTTATTTTCATATGACAAGAAAAAAAAAAAATTTTTTATATTAGCAGTTTATTTGAAGTTTATGTAAATATTAGCAGTTTATTTGAAGTTTATTTAAATGGTACAAAAGTTAGGATGATTTTTTTTTATTTTTTTTATTATTATTATTCAATTTTCACCCTAATCAAGGCACAGTGCCACTTTGAAGCAGGGGGCTACTATCAGGGACTTAATTTGCAGGGGCATTATGAAGGGTTGGTTGGTTGTTTTTGTTTTACGGCATATCAACCCTTTTCGGGTTATTTAATGCCGAATCCAAAGATTTTGAAGAAAATTTTTTTTAATAGAATATATTTGTTGATTTCATGTCGGTTTCTATTTAACCCATAGTTGGGACCCTAACAGGTACTACCACTCCGGGTCAGAGTGGACCTGAGAGCAATGGTAATTAAAGGGTGGCTCCACACTCCCCAAAGCCCACAAGCTGGGGCCTCACCACTGGATATAGTTTAAGGTCATATCCAGGACCCCCATTGAGGGACTTTTACCCTCTGCAGGGGAGCAGTCGGCGTATTCTAATGCCCCACTGACAGGGCCGCATTATGAAGGGAGATGAATAAAAAGATGTTTGTTCACATTACACTTGAACCTCTGCATATCAATACAGTTGGGAAAGCAGAATCTCGGAAGGGAGTTCCAAAGACCTGCAATTCTGGGGAAGAAACTATTGGAGTAAAAGGCTTTCTTGCACCTAGGGATCTCTACTGTAAAGGGATGAGACTTAGTAGCTTGTTGGGTTTGTCGGGGGTAGTTACGTCGAGGAGGTACAAGTGTTTGCATTTCGTCGGAGCATTCACCATTAAAGTATTTGTAGAACAGGCAGAGGGATATAACATCTCGTCGATGGGACAGAGGCTGAAGCCTAGATAACAGTTCAGGACCTATCAGGTTGGCAACTCTCTTTTGAACCCTGTCCAGGAGCGAGAGACAAGCAGCAGATGCACCAGCCCAGATGTGACAACAGTACTCCATACATAGGCGAATGGTGGCCTTATAGAGGTACAGGATACTTTCAGGCGTAAGTAGTTTTCTAGCATGGTTACATCGTGTTAGATATAGTGGGGGTAAATCTGTGGTGCACATTGAATTAGTTCCATAGGCACTTCCAAAGATAATTAGTAAATTAAAGTATCAAGATACTTTATTTTTTTTTTTTTTAAATTCTTTTTACTGAAATTTGCATAATTATTATGAACATAAATGATCAATCACATCAAACACCTATTGATACACAGAATTTCTATGGAAGCTCAAAACGTCAATTTTATTTTTAAATTTATACAGAAACATTAATTTTTATATTTTTGAAGATTATAAAAAGTTCATTAATTTAAGCACCATTATTTTGTGGTAATTAAAAAAAAAAAAAGTGCTGATTTAATTAGAATATTTGGTGCTTAGTCAGATTATCACTTATCACGATAAAAATGAAGAAAATCTTTTATACTGAACCTGTGGCATTATTGCTGATCTTTTTAATGATGTCATATAATTCTTTTAGCTGAATGCAAAGTGTATGCGGATATATATATTGTTTATCAACCTGCTTACAAAAATAAAGTTAAGTTGTTTATACAAAAACTTTGTTTATTTAACACAACTCAGCATATATATATATATATATAGAGAGAGAGAGAGAGGGGGGGGGGTGAAAGTGGCTTGGTGATAACAACTGTCAGCTCTCTCTTGTTTTCCTTCACTCTGAAGTCTTTGCCCTGGTTTGGTATTTGTTTATATTGACAATTTACCATTCAGGAATTTGTTTAATATTTCCAACCAAGACCAAAACACTGGGACAAAAGTTCAAGTTAGCAATTCTTTTCAATAAAAAAAAATTCAGTCCCTATATATAAAAAAAACTGTATATAAAAATATCTTTTCTTATACAGACCACAATGCATCTGGGTCAGATTTGGTTGGTTATCAGATCGATTTGCTTTACTTCTAAAAAAAAATCTTTCTTGGCCTTCAGGACAAGATCACAGTGTAGTATCTGTTCTGATGCTACACTTCACCTTTTCTGTCTGGTCAGTCGAGGAGAAAGCCTTCATGGCTGAGACAATTTTAATTTTTGTTCCTATCCAAGATGCCCCATTTTGGGGAGCTAAATTTTCCCACATTAAAAATCGACCATGTGTGCCCTTGTGAGGAGGCAAGAAATAATAATAATGTGTAGGCTAACATGTTTAGCTGAATCATTTCCCCAAAATGAGATTTTAATTATTTTTGTTTATTTAGATGATTCTGTGGTCGAAAGAAAAACAATTACTAAATCAGTTTCATGTGTAAATTTAATGTAAAATGATCATCAGTTGCAGCAGATTTGAACCTTGTAGGGACATTACATTCACAAATTTTTTAACCATTAATCTAATCACTCAAAAATTAAACAGAATTCTGGGAAGTGATGGCAGCCATTTTGGATTATCATTTCAAGAAAAACCAACTTTCTTCTCCTCACATTTGGAAATTCTAAATATTTATGAAAACATTTTAAAATTTGCAAATATTTATGAAACTTTTGTTGCATAAAAACCTGTTCTTTCTTTTACATCTTTCCATTCCTCGCACCATTTCTATTCTCATTTGCCCTTTAAGTTATTTGCACTCCTCATCATATTCACTGATGGCAACCTTCTGTCTAATAAGACAATGGCATTCTGCATCGAGTCTGGTGCACTGCAGGATTTGCTGTGGTTATACAGTTCGAAGCTGGAATTGGCTTCCCGGATGTAGACCTCGGCGGGTGATAAGGAAACCTAAGTTTGCCTAATTACCAGGATACCCCTCTCAGTGTTGTAAACAAAATCTGACGGAAAGACAAACCAATGTGGTCGGAGCCAGCACAGCTGTAGGAGTTGCCAGAAAGGTGTTGTAGTGCTGAACCTCTGCCTATCGGACTCTGTCAGGACTCTAAGCCGGAATTTTTGTTGGGGTTTACTTCCTTAGCCCTTGCCTTTGCCAAGGCATCCACAAGGCAGTGGAGTTATTTGCTCATAACTGGTGGAAAAATATTAAAATACAGATGAAAAATGTGCACAGTGACAAGCAAGAGAATATGAGAGTTTTTGTAATATATTGATTTTATATTCGATTTTTGAAATAAGAAACAAAATAAAAACAACTCAGAAAATGTAAATATCCAAGTTTTTTTTATATTTGAAAAAAAAAAACAAAAAAAAAACAACAACAACAATCATGATTCCTTTACAATATTTTAACTACAAAAAGGATGAATGAATAAACGGTAGAAAATATAAATGGAATAAAAATGATTAATTATTGTTCGTATGATTGGATGGGTTTTGTCGCAGACATGACTACAAATGGTATGCTCTTCTTTTAAATTCTTTGGTTTCTTTTGTGGCGTAGCACCAATGGCTTCAAACAGAAATGTTTCAATGGCTGCCATGTTTGGCTACATTTAGATGAATCTGATTGGTCGGGTACTCGGCCAATCATTTTCTCAGTTCAGGTTTTCAAAGTATTTGTTTTTTTTGCATTACGAGAGTTTTTAGATTTTTCAAAGTTCAATTTAAAAATAAATAAATAAATAAATTTGACATGAGTTTTTAGATGTGTCTGCAGATCTGTAGAAGAGGTTTGGTTTGTCTGTCACACTTAATTTGAAAATTTTTTTCATCAATACATTTGCAGATTAAATGAAATCGGTGAATAAAGTGAAACATTGGCTTGAAGAAAACTCTTTACTCCTAGGACTGACCTTCACCCCAAATCTAAAATGGAAGACTTACATCAAATCTGTTGCCAAGGTTACTAGAATAAGGAGCTATATGTGTTGCGGGCAGACCTATACGAGATTGCCCACCTCCTAAAAATGCATGCCCCCTCCCTGTCCTTTTTTATTTATTTATTTATTTTTTTCTGATGCTTATCAAAGATTACAAACTTTAGTATCATATTAGCAGAAAATAAATTTTGAAGAAAAAAAAATTTAATGACTTAAAGAGGTTCGCTTTTTTGTTATAACGTTCTAATCACGTGACACGTCGGTAAAGAAATGGACAGTAAGTCAGATAGCAATGAAGTAGAACGTTATAACGAGAAAGTGAACCCCCCCTTCTTAAAAGTCATTTTTTTTTGATAATTTTTTTCTAATATGATACTTAAGTCTATAATTTGCTGACGAGGTTTTACGAGGCAATGATTCATCCCAACTTGAAATATGGGTCCCTAGTGTTCAGAGTTAGGGTTGGGATTCTTTTGAGCATCATGTATCAGATGCAACATATTCCCTGTTGCGAGCCTGTTCCCTCTCGAGTACATGATCTGCTTGGATTAGATCTGTCTATTCGCCAGAATGTGACAATTACAATGAAATGTACAACCCTAATCCGACAGATGTAAAGATAGACAGCTCGTAATGTTATCAGAGGCAATGCTTTTACAATGGTTAATGCGGGACGATAGACACTTCACATGACCATACCAACGAAACCAATTTATCCTTAGTATAACCTCCATGCTGAGCAAGTGTAGTGCTTTTTAGCAAATCTCGTCTAATGTGTTCGGTTTGATCAGATTTCACATTGACATAGCACAAAATCGACTTTACAATCTAGTAGGGTAAGGGGTAAATCTTTTCGTTCCCTACAATCTCTTTATCAAAAAAGAAACATTGCTAGCCTCTCTCTCTACTCTATTAGTTCTATGAAAGGTGCTCGACTGAACTCCAATCTATAATTCATCCTTGTAAGACATTCACAGTAAGAACTCGTCTTATTACCACACCTGCAATGGATTTTCATGTGTTAGGTACACCTGAAACCAAACAACTTCCACAAAACAGTCTCTTTCTAAGAACTTTCCATCTGTAGAACACAGGGTTGCTTCCCTGTGGGCTGCAACACGGTCAACTTCAAATGCAATTTCAACAAATACAGGTCATGAGTAATTAAATTTTGTTCATCCCATTCATAATATTCAAGTGACAATCTATCCACCTCATTAACTCTTATCCTCAAGTGGCTTTTAACCTTGATAGGTGACAATCCATTAGTAGAAAAAAAGAAAAGAAAATGTCTTATAATTATGTAGATAGATAGAGACAATCTTTCTTTCCCTACAGTCTCTTAAAAAAAAAAAAAAAGACGTTATCAGAGGCAACAGCTCTAGTTGACTCTCGCTACATCTAGGGTAACAATTTTATAAAAGCTGTGTCAGGAGCAGTGAATGCTGGGCCCGTTTTATTCTACGAGGTTTGATGAGCTCCTTCCCTTCCTTCGTACGTAACAAGCAATGTCCGACTCCTAATTACGTCTGGTCTATTTTCTTTCATCCGTTTCACATTTGTACTTCTTCCCTCAATTGAATATAGTTTTTGGCTTGTATTTTTTTCTCAATGTCAACTCTTTCTGTATATTGTCCTGGTGTCAGATTGACCAGAAATTTTTTTTTTAAACATGCTTTTAAGGTAAGTGCAACAGATGGTGGATGTATGTATGTATATATATATATATATTTTTTTTTATTTATTTTTTTTACTTTCTTTGACTCTTCTATCTCTGCTTGTTGGTACTGATGTTATACTTTCTACGTTACACTCATTACAACCGTCCAATGAGAAATCATCAAAGTAAAAAAATCAGGTACAAGTAAAGATCGACAGTATAAACAGAAGGCAATAAAAAAAATTTAAAAAAATGTATTGACAATAAAACTGGTTTTGTTGTTTTTTGTTTTTTTTTAAGCCTTATTTGAGGAGGAACCATTTTGAGTTAAAATCCATTTAGTATTATGCATGTAAAAAATATGTAAATATGCTACAAGATTCAGGATTTTAAGAAAATGGAATCTTACAGGATGTCGCCATATTTTTTGTATTGCTCAAGACAAAAAAAAAAAAGGTATTAAAACGTCTTCTATTTTCCTATTATTTTGTGATGATTCAGTGATTGTAACTCCAAAATGTTTTTATGTGATAATCTTAGAAAACAATAAAAACGAATATATGACTTCTTCATTTAATCACGTAAATTAATATATGAAAATATAATTTTATGCATAAATTTTCAGGATTTACTTCAACAGTACTCAATACATAGGTAGAGCTAGGTAGTATGCCTGCATAAGCCTGACGAATTCTCACTAGAATGAAATGTGAAATAGTTTGTGTAGCTTAATTGCCATATATATATTTTTATAACTTACTATATATATATATATATATATATATATATATATATATATATATATATAAAAATGGAATTCTGAACTAAATTATGTAGAATTACAACAAAAAATTTGTGCTTGGCAACTGTTACTTTATCCTCGTTCTTTCAACCATGGAGTATCCTTTTTACATCATCATTTCAAAGTGAATTTTCAATTTATGTGCTAATAAACAAAATTTATAATTACCCACATCTATTTTGCTAATAACATTTCCTCCGATGAGATGAGCCATTCATTGAAAATCCATGGATTAAGGAAAAAAATTTACAAATTATTTGTACTCTTCATTTAAACAATAAATTTTATTGTAATTCTACATAATTTAAATTTTGTTGTAATTCTACATAATTTAACTAAAATTTTCCATTTGTGTTATTGCTCCTATCTCACGTATTGAGTTTTCTTTATCAGCTTGTGATTGTTTTATAAATATTGATACTTATGCAACGAAGTAAGGGTGTGGGGAGGTTGGACATCCAGACCACCGCAGAGGGGTACAATAGGTACCCAACAAGGGCACAATAGGTGCCTAGAACCCAACAGCAACCGACGTGTCGGGAAGCAACCGCTCGGCATTCCGTCGAGTTTAGGGAGCCTCCTTCATCCAGACTGGTACAACAGACGGAAAATGGAAAAAACCTTTGGGCGCCTGCAATGTGGCCTGAATCACTCAGATAATCGGGCAACTAAGTATCACGCATGTAAGTATTGTAGCACTTGAGTGTCCCGATCATCACCAAAACAGAAAGGTCACCAAGATCTCGACCGGAAAGCCCTAGAGTCCTTAGGAAAGATTCGCTTGCGGGGATGAAACAAGCCCCTATACGTGAGAATCACAGTGACATGCTTCACCAGAGAGTCAGGACCAACACCTACAAGGTTTCGCAGGGCCGCGTTAAATAGGGGAAAGTCATACTTAACAACCTTCCCCTGGAAAGTAGAGTCAAGGCCGTCGTCGCCGACGACCGCTACGTCAAGGACATACGTAATACCTCCACGAACCGCAACCAAGTCCGGCTTAAGGAAACAACTAAGATCAGGCCCACCACGGCCACCCCTTGCGTTCCGGATCTTCATACTCAGAAGCCTACACCTGAGATTCGCACCTCTCATATAGAGCCTGGGGAAAACCCCTTCAGGGTGTCTGAGCCAATAATGAGACACCTTCGTACCGTTCGCCGGAGCAAGACCAGTTCCATCTGAAGATGAAACCAAAACCTCCCTCCACCTCGCAGCAGCTTCCTTCTTATCACGCACCATTTGGCCCCCCACCGTGACGGGGCGATTCACCAGGTTCAGAGTAGTTCGGAAAGGAGCACTCTGGGTAACCTCGTGTACAATTCCTGCAGTTGCCGAAGCAAACAACTTCTCATACCTACTCTGCCTCATCAATGGAATCGAAGTCGCCAATGAAGGCAACCCCAATCCTCCATCAGTAACAGCGGCATGAAAAAAGCCGACCGGGCAGTCCTTTGGGAGCCTGAGCCACCAGCGAACGTTGTTTCTCACATTAATGTCGATTGCCCTAAGAGTATTGTGGTGCACGTTGCCCAAGACCAACGAATGCAAGAGCCGGGGCATCGCATATCCCCGCCAGAGTTCAATGCGCTAAAATACGGTTATGGCAGCGCAGTAGAATAGGGGAGACAGCAATTGGGCGCAGGAGGGTGGGCTCGCTGGCATCCGGCGACTTCGGGATAAGGGAGACTCTAGATCGGATTAGAGTAGGGGGGGAGGTGCTTCGCAAAGCAACACAAGATCCAAGGTGGCTGTCACTAGTTTGATCCTCTGCAAGGCCTCGTCGGCAGTGAGTCCATCCAGGCCAGGCGAGGAGCCCCCCCCCCCCCCCGTTAGGAAGAAAGACAAACCCACTTGGTGTCAAGTTGTTTATTTAAGAATCACGAGAACTCTGTGTGTTAAAGGTTAAAAGAGAAACTGTATTTACTAACTGTTTATTTGAGTTCGATCAGATCTTTGAAGCAAGCGATTGTTTTATTTTTAGAAATGAGGATTCAGATTATGGACTGAGAGCGGAATTTCTAAACAAAGAGAAATAATATCTGTGTGATGTTCAGAGGGCGAACATGAATGTTTATATATATATATATCAACAAGTTAGAGAGATACGGGGGAATGCGCAGAAGACAGACTCTCAGATGGATAGATAGAGAGAACAGAGAAAGTCAGAGCAGCGCGGGCTTTTGACTTAAAACACATTTCTTCAGATACCCAGAGACCGACACTCCACAAGGTTACAAACTGACGCCTTCGACCATATTCTTAGAATAATAACACATCGCTTCCTTCAGAACTCTGAGAGAATTGTAAGAACTGTACTTTTTTTTTTTTTTTTAATATATATTTGTGTGCAGAATCGTTTTATCCTGTTTTCTTTTACTACACTAAAAATTCACGTCTCTCTTTCGACGGCGTTCGTCGTTAAGAGGGTACACAACAAATTGGTCCAGGATATATATCTAGATGATCAACCGATAATTCAGTCATTTCCCCATACCAGTAACTTTAGACGGCCAAGAATTATCACCGGCAGTGGAAGGGTTCGGAGGTCGATGATAGTCCTCAACCGACTGGTGAAAGAGTGGGATGGGGGGTGGGGGGTGACACTTATATTTATATGGACTTTATGTTTACGGTATTATAAAATTTGTAATCCTTCAACATTTCAATTAAATTATGTATATATTTTGTTTACAGAAAGTTTAGATGTGATAAGTCATTGGTACCGTCAGTTTCAAACCCGATAATTAGGGCCATTTTAGATACCCATATCAAGCTCTCTTCAGCCAATACTCATCTGAAAAGAGCTTGATATGGGTATTTAAACGGTCTCTAATTATCGGGTTTGAAACCGACGGTACCAATGATTTAACTTTCTGTAAACAAAACATATAATACGCTCTTATTTTCGGATTTTCCTTATAATTGAGCAATTTGCTGGATTTCTTTAAAAAAAAAGAATAAAAATAAATATATATATATATATATATATATATATTATTACAAAATCACTAATTTTACTAAAATTTTTACAGAAATTGTTTCGACTGTCGACCTTAACCATTACAACTTATTAAAATTTCAAACAAAACTTTTCAATTTTTTTTTTTTTTTTTTGAAAACCTGAGAAATAATCACTAAAATAATGATGAACATTTGTGAAGGTTTTTTTGTTTGTTTGTTGTTTGTGTTCATATTTGCATTCAAATGTTCAAATATTGACCGATTAAAAGGGGGTTTACTTTCCTCTTTGGCAGAAGAAAAAAAAAAAAAAATCAAGATCTAGCGGACAGGAAGAGCTCGATGAATAAAGGATGGGAGACGGTTAAGATTTCTTTTGCAGTTGAAGCCGGTTTTCATTTTGATTTTGTCCAGATACGTTTCTGTGTGATGTCAGTTTTGCAATAAAAGCAACAACGAAGAAGCGCTCGATGCTGCTCATAGATATACAAATCTGATGGTGGCAGGGATGATGTGAAAAAAAAAAAAAATTTAATGAATAAATAAATTATCACAGTTAATGAAGACGGAAGAGGGAAAATATTATCTTCTGGTTTTCAGCCCAATTTCACAATTCTTGGATTTGTGGAATCTGGAAAAAAAAAAAAAAAGATGGTGAAAAAAATCCTAATTTAATCCACAGCAGTAGATTGTTCTCATCCTGTCAGCATCCCAATTTAAATAGAAGCATTTTTTTTTTTTAATTATTCAGACTACTATTATCTCGCAGTTCTGAATTTTTGAGGTGAGGAATGATAGTTTTATTTGGATTAATCGGATGAATGTTCTCATCTTGAGTTTTATTCGCACAACATTTTGGTCGATGCAACCGCCCCCTAATATTCTCATCAGTTGCTATTCTTGATATTTGATGATTATTTGATGAATATTTATTTGCACTTTATGTTTACAGTATTATGCAATCTGTAGTTCTACGGCATTTTAGTATTTCATTCATTTATTTATATATATATATATATATATATATATATATATAACATTTTCATCCCAAACAAGGCACAGTGCCACTTTGATGCAAGGGGCTACTATTGGGGACATAAGTTGCAGGGATACTATGTAGGGAGTTGAGCAGCAAGTTGACTGTTCACATTACACTTGAACTTCTGCATGTCAGTACAGTTGGGAAAGTAGAAGCCTGAAGGGAATTCCAAAGTTTTTTTTTTTTTAATGGTAGTCACCGCTTATTAAGGCCTGGAAGCCACTCGGGGATAAGGGTTATTGCGTGTACAGTAATCAATGGGATAATCTTGTAGTAATCGTTAGTAATGGAGATTTTATAAAGTGGATTACTTAAGGGGGCGGTTTATCAGGAATTTGTTTATGTTGGACTTGAAGACATCCAAGTTGTAGTCAAGTGGGAAACAGGCAACGGAAGAGAGTTCCACAGTTATGCACTTCTAAGAAAGAAGCTTTGTTCACGAAATCTTCGTTTTTATTTAGGCACAGATAATGAGTGGGGAAAATTATTGACAGTGGTTTCAGCTAGATGGGTGTTTTTCGTGAAAGATTGCCAAGGGGGAACCAAAGATTGGAGCTCAGACGAGCACTTGCCATGGAAATAACGACAAAACTAAGACAGGCTCACAACGTCTCTTCTGTGAGAGAGAGGTTGCAGGGAAGAGAAAAGGGCATCCCCCACTAACCCACAAAGTCTATTTTGTACTCTGTCAAGGCAGGATAGGCTGTTTTCAGCAGCTCCTGCCTAGATGTGGAAGCAATACTCCATCCTTCGACATACTTGGCTTTTATATAGATAGAGAATTGCATCAGCAGTGAGATATTTACTGGAGTGGTAGAAGGATCCCACCATTTTTCCAGCGACCTTGGCAACAGACTTGATGTATGTGTTCCATTTCAGATCAGGAGTAAAGGTCAATCCCAGAAGCTTGTCAAAACATGGAGCCTCTCCAAGACGAGAGCCATCCATTTCAATTGATGCCAGATGGGGGTCAGAGCATTGATGATGTAAATATAGAAGCTTGGTTTTAGATGCATTAAAAGTAACCAGCCACTCCTTTCCCCATTGTACCACGCGCTCAAGATTAGAGGAGAGAGAATTAGAGAGAATTTGTCATTTAAAGCCTTTGATGTGTTGCCATAGATGGTCGTGTCATCAGCATAGATGTCAACAAATGATTTAAGTATGTGTTTTGGGAGATCATTGATGTAGATCAGGAAGAGAGTTGAGTCCAGGATGGACCCCTGAGGGACTCCAGCATTAATACTGTAGGCCTCTGATTTCTGCCCATCAACCACTACTCTTATGAGCCTATCAGAGAGAAATCATTTAATAATTGAGAAAACATTTCCAGTTATACCGTAGCTGGAAATCTTATGAAGTAGGCCTTTATGCCATACCTTATCGAAGGCCTTTGATATGTCAAGAGCAATTGCCCTAGAAAGGAAGCCTTTGTCAAGAGATTCACTAATCCTATGAGATATAATCATTAGCACATCTGCTGTAGATCTAGCAGAATGGAAACCTAGCAGTTCTAGGGAAGAAATTATTAGAGTAGAAGGCTTCCTTGCATTTGGGGATCTCTACGGAGTAAGGGTGACACTTTGTTGGTTGTCGAGTTTGTCGAGGGGGTACAAGGGTTTATAGTTTGTTGGAGAATCTACCGTTAAAATACTTGTAAAACAAGCAGAGGGATGCAACATTTCGTTGATGGGACAGAGGCTGAAGCTTAAATGACAGTTCAGGACCTATCAGGTTGGTGACTCTCTATATGGTAATTGTGACACACTGCACTGAGGATTCCTGAAAGGATGAAACACCAGTGTCTGTAGATACTTTAAAAAAATTATTATAGTAATAATTATGTCATCCTCTTTAAGAACTCGGTTCTTATTGTTGAGCACTTTAAAATTGAAATGCATATTGAATTTTGGATTGAATTCAGTTCATCTAAACGACTGAATTGTGACTGCATTGATTCTTCTTTGTTACTAGGAACTACTCAACGCTCCAAAACATCCAATGATTTTGTACATTAAGAATTACAAAGAAATTTTAAACCAGAAAAAAAACTAACGGACTTCTCCGTATTAACCCTTATATCCAAAAAAGTAAAATTGTACTGAAACTTTATTATGTACTTACTTGTTAGGTTTAAAAAGAAGACCGTACACCAAAATGTACGCAAGTTCATCCAAATATATATTATCTTAGAGATTTTAAAATTAAATCATTTTGTGTCGTATTTATAAGACAATGGGACCTAATGAGTGAGGCATCAAGTGGCTTCATGCTTTGTCTGAAGCGATGAAATATTAATGAAATGAATAAAAAATATAATTACTTTGGTTGTTGGCCTCACTTGTCCCTCATGGCATTCATTCGGCACTGGACAGCTTTTAGGATTTGGTTCTCAACTCCAGCTCTTTGGGTGCTGATTTCGGCACCTCCCACTTGACTGTCTTCATAGCTGACAAAAAAAAAATGAATATGCATGAAAAGACAACTTTATGAGAAAGTAAACATCAAATGTATAAGAAAATAATAAGTGGAAAAAATTTAATTATATCAATCAATGAATCTATTTTGCCCTTAACTCATTAGAAGAAATACTATCAATCCACGAAAATAAAATAAAATGCATTTAGGCATGATTCCAAAATCCGAAAATTGTGCTATGAAACAGTTATACTGTCAAGAATTTTAAATGTCAACATAATTAAAAGAATAACTTGTAAGATGGTCAACATCATAAAATTTGGAAAATAGACTTTTGTTATTCGTTTGTTATACAAATATATATAGTTATGTATGAACACACAAACTCAAATACATCACTGATGTTTCAAACCTCTGTGTATAGTATCTCTTTACTATATAGATACAATCTTCCTCTGGAGTCATCAGATCGAAGCTTGTCTTTAATCAGGGCTCTATATTGCAAGTGAAACAGTTGCATTTGTGAGTGATTTTTCAAAGTGGCGACTAGAAATAACGAAATGCTTATCTTTTGGCAATTGCATTTCTTTCACTGACAATCTTCCAAAGCTCACTACTCAGTGAAAAATATCTTTTCAACTTTTTTTTTTTTTTTTAATAAAATGAACAAAGTTAAATTATTTAAACAATATAAGTTTAATAGAACAATATACATTTTTTTTTTTTTAACGAAGGCTGTTTAAAAAATATCTGAAGAAATTAGAATGTTTATACGTTCAAGTATCAACATAAAATTTGTTATAAATTTAGAATTACACTTATTTAAAAAAAAAAATACAGAAAAATCTTTATGATGTACATACTCGTCACAGAACGAAGATGTCATATTCTAAAAATCATGTGGGTTTGGCTAGTAACTTTTCTATTTGGTTGATTAACGAAAATATTAAGTTGTCAAAGGTCAACTAAAGATAAATTTGTCCGTAGAACCCTGTTTATATTCACATTTGCTAGTATTTTTTTTTTTAATCAATTTTCTTATTTTTTTTATCAATTTTCTTATTGTCTTTGCTGGGGATACCGGATGCCAGACATTCCCCCGTTATCTCAGACATTCCAACTAAGAAGTCTTTTTAAGATTCTAACAATCATTTCAAGTGCAATTGTTTGAATCTCTCTTGCACTTAGTTCACCGGGTATATTTGCCAGATAGTTTTTGAGATTCTTTTTATGAGTTTAGTTGCTCCTGTAATTAACAAAATGATGGCACTCTTCCTAAGATTCCAGTTTCTTTTCATGTCATCTATATAATCTTGGTATTTCGTCATCTTTTCCCCTCAGCTCTGTTTGACCAAGCATTATTGGGGACACTAACTTCTACTAAGGTTGCTTCTTTCTCCTTGTCCTATATAACTATGGCAGGTTTAACAGCTCCATTTTTTTGGTACATAGCTGTAAGAATTTACATAGTCATAGTGGATGGTGTATGAATTCTATCCAAGCTAAAGTACGTCCGCTGAGAAAGATCTGGCCTGATGATGAAACCAAAAAATGTTTCCGACGAGAAATCATGAAGGGTTCAAACATTTAATCTTTTTTTTTTGTGCGAAATAAAAATCGTGAAAAGTCAATAATATTCGGTCAATATAACACGAGACACACAACCAAGAGAATGAGCTGAAAAGACATTAAAGACGTTTTCTAAATTTTTGAGATGAGGATTGATAATTCTTATTTGTATTCTTTGGACTACTGTTCTCATCTTGAATTTTATTTTCACAACGTTTCAGTCGATGTAACCTCTGACCTTCTTCACGTGTATCTTGTTGAACTTTTTTTTTCTTTTTTTTTTTTACAAAACAGTCACCACTTATCAAGGTCCGGGGGGGCATTCGAGGATAAGAGTTAATGAGTGTACAGTAGTCAATGGGACAATACTGTAATAATCGTTAGTAGTGGAAATTTGGTAAATTGGATTACTTAAGGAGACGGCTCATCAAGAATTTGTTCACATTTAACTTGAAGACAACCAAATTGTAGTCAGTTGGAAAACAGGAAAATGGAACAGAGTTCCACAGACATGTAGTTCTAAGAAAGAAGCTTTGTTCATGGAATCTACGTTTAGGTTTTGGCACAGATTAAGAGAGAATAAATAAACTACTTGATCAAATTATGTGATTTTTGGAATTTTTCATCTTCGTCCTGTGATTGGTATGTGCATCATACAGACATTTCTGTATTTTCTTTAATTTCAAACACTGTCATAAGTGCCAATCTGAATAAGCACTTTTTTTAATGGATATTGGAGTGATAGTTTTCACATCTTAGGATTAAAGCTAGTTTGTTGATTAGCGTGTAGAAACCTTGTCATGGGTGAATTGCAGAAGGCTTCTTCATTATTTTAGTTTGATGTGTACGCAAATAGAAACACAGGATTAGTTGACAAAAAGGAAATAGGTAGAGTATGCGTTACTAACGAAGTAGTTTTTAGTTTTTAGAGTTTGAATTTAGAAAAAAAAAAAGTAACACTCGTTCTCTTTCAAACTATTTACTTGATCAGATTGAAATGTTGCATGATGGTTATCGTTGTTAAAGAGCATCGGATCCACACATCAAATTTTGAAAAATTGAAAGTTGAAAATTCTGTCAAAATTTTGATTGTGACCAAATTTTACAAAATCATAAGATGCAGGACTTCATTAACTACAATAACGACCAAGTAGCAAGTTTCTACGATGAACAAACGTAAGATCACAAAAGGATCAGTTGGATCACTACCATTCCAGAATGGTATCGCACTGCCAATGCAGTCTTCTATCTGTATAAGAGCCAAGTATGCCCTATAATGCAGTACTGTTGCCACATCTGGGCAGGATCTGCTCCACGCCGTATTCAGCCTTAATAGAGTTAAAAAACGACTTTGAAACCTTTTGCAACTTTTTTCTCATAGAAAAGACGTTGCAAGCCAGTATCTGATCTATCATTTTCATGGCAATTGCTCAACTGAACTACTTTTTCAGTTATTATTTATGTAATATGTAATCGTTGTTGTTGCTTTACGGAATCATTTTAATCAAATTTATTTCTGCAAGAGTTTGGAATAAAATAAATGTTGGAAATAAAAAAAAAAATTTTTTTTGTACTCACACAAAAAAGAATCGTGTGCAAACAAATTCGCTTTTTGTACAAACCCAAACGTTGCCGTGTTTTTTCAGTTCAGGTGATTTGATGACTGGAAAAAAAAACAAAACAGATTTTTAAAAAACAGGAATAATAAAAAAAAAAAATAAAAAAAAAAAACAGATTTTTAAAAAGCAGGAATAATAAAAAAAAAAACAAAAAAAAAAAACAACAAATTTTCAAAAAACTCAGAAATAAAAAGACCAGAAATACAAGACATTAAGTGACCATATATCTACACTAGACTTATTATCCTGTTAAAAAAATTATAGCTTGTCAACTTAAGAGTGATTTATATTGAACTTTTACAGTAAATGTGGTATTGTGGTGACTAATCTTTATTAATCCCGAACAGGGCACTGAATGAATACGTTAATACTTAGTTTGTTGCAATATCTCCCACATAAGAAACTCACTTTATGTCTGACACTGCTTTCGTGGGAAAACAAGAACATCCGTTTTGAATTCTCATATCTGTTGGACGACCTTTAGAAATTGATTTCAAAACTAACCTTTCTCTAGTCAGGTCTTTATTTATCCTTTTTTTTTTTTAAATTTTTTTTTTTTATTGTATTTTCACCCCAAACAAGGCACAGTGCCACTTTGATGTAGGTTGGTTGGTTGGTTGTTTTTGTTTTACGGCATATCAACCCTTTTCAGGTTATTTAATGCCAAATCCAGTGATTCGGGAGAAAAATTTTTAATAGAATATATTTGTTTTTTTTTTCAAGTCGGTTTCTATTCAACCCATAGTTGGGACCCCAACAGGTACTACCACTCTGGGTCAGAGTGGACCTGGGAGCAATGGCAATTAAGGGGTGGCTCCACACTCCCCAAAGCCCGCAAACTGGGGCCTCACCATTGGATATAGTTTAAGGTCGTATCCAGGACCCTTTGATGTAGGGGACTCTTATTTGGGACATAATTTGCAGAGATACTATGTAGGGAGTTTAGCAGCAAGTTGACCGTTTACATTACACTTGAACTTCTGCACGTCAGTACAGTCAGGGAAGCAGAATCCCGGAAGGGAATTCCAAAGTCTAGCAGTTCTGGGAGAAAAACTATTGGAGTAGAAGGCTTTCTTACATCTAGGGATTTCTACTGTGAAGGGGTGGGATTTAGCTGCTTGTCGGGTTTGTCAGGGGTATTTATGTTGAGAAGGTACAAGGGCTTATAGTTCGTCGGTGCATCTACCATTAAAATACTTATGAAACAGGCAGAGGGGTGCAACCTGATAGTTCAGGGCCAATTAGGTTAGCGACTCTCTTTTGAACCCTGTCCAGGAGTGAGACTAGTAGCAGATGCACCAGCTCAAATGTGACAATAATACTCCATACATGGGCGAATGGTGGCCTTGTAGAGGTACAGGATACTTTCAGGCATAAGTAACTTTCTAGCACGGTAGAGAGAGCCCACCTTCTTTCCTCTCGAATCTATTATCACTACCTCCCATCTTTTCCTTGGCGTTTTCTCTTAACTGACTGCTACCTCAACTGTTTTACATCTATTAACTTCGGCATTCTTCTCAATTATTTTTATGAAAAAAAAAAAAAAAAACAGTCCTGTTTGTTTACAATGTAGCATAAACAATGCCGGACGATACCAGATAACCTTGCTAGCCTAGAATAAATTGGTTATTTGAAATTAAATTCTAATTGAAATAAATATTTGTATAAATATAGACTAAAACGATAAAGTTTTAGAGAAACAGTATTAACAAAATGGGTTCTAGAACGATTAAATTAATAATTTAAAAATAGGTCTGGCCTCTAGCAGTTTAACGTAGAGGTCACTTAAGATGTGGATTTTAGAATGAGACGTGGAGATTGAGTTGATTAGAAAAGTTGGGTTTTTGGAGCTAACAAGAGAAGTTGGGTTCTCCGAACGCCCAAGAGGCAGATCGAATCCAACAGACTGGAAATGTGAAGAAGAACGGTACTTGCAACTTCGAGAAGAAAGGGACTACCGAAATAAAGAAGAATAAATATTATTTAATCAATGATTTGTGTTGGTCTTTTTCTTCAGAAAAGTTGAAGATTTTTATTTCAGGTCTAATGGTCCAAACAGGTGAACCAAAAAAATATCGGCTGAATGGAACCTATTAGACAAGAAGGTATTGTGCCCTTCAATGTTTTGCAATCTGTATATTTCTTGTGAACAGTCCCTTCAATGTTATACATACGTTCATATAACCACTAGACGATCAATATACAAATATGCATATTATATTTCACTTTTTTTGCATACAAATTCTTAATTTATGAAGCTCAATATAATTACAGACCATATAACATACAAATAACAAAAGTTTATATTCCAAATTTCATGATGTTGACCATCTTACAATTTATTCCTTTATTCGTTTACATTCACAATTCTTGACAGCACCTGTGTTTCATAGTGCAAAATCATTCATTTAATTATTAGATCAATCAATGAATCTATTTTGCCCTTAACTCATCAGAAGAAATAACTATTAATCCATTAAAAGAAACTAAAATGCATTTGGCATGATTACAAAATCCGAAAATTGCGCAGCGAAACAGTCGCTGTCAAGAATTGTGAATGTCAACATATTTAAAGGAATAAATTGTAAGATGGTCAACATCATGAAATTTGGAAAATAGACTTTTGTCATTTGTTTACTACTTGGCCTTCGGGACAAGATCAAAGTGTAGTATCTGTTCTCTGATACATACACAGCGATAGGCAGTCGTGTTCTGGCGACACATTCTCGTGCCCGGAGAGCTTGTTGGGTAGCGTTCTGTCCGCACCCCCACTTTGTCTGTCTTTCTCTGCTCTCCCCCCTCCCCCACGGGGGGGGATCCGAGCTGATAATTTACGACCTTCCCGCGAGGGAGGGTCGGAAACACTTTCTCTCTTCCCTCCACTAACCTCCCACTCCCTCTCTCAGTTCTATCTCCCCTCTTGCCGCCTTTGGCGCCACTTCTTTTTGGCGCCAAAGTCGGCTCCCAATTTGGACGCCGACTCCACGTCACTCATTTTGGTGAATTATACAGAAGAGAGAGAGCTTTTTTCAAAAATGGACACCCCCAGCCCGGGGACCACCAATACAGATACCCCCAGCCAGGAGGCTACCACAAGAAAAACTGCTCCCCAAGAGGACGGCTCCCCAACAGGGGAAGCAAAAAGCAACGGGGCATACCGCCCGGACACGAAACCGAAGGACGCCCCCCAGAAGGGAGAAAACTCACCAGCAGCTCCCCAAGAGGGCGACTCCCCACAAAGGGGAGAAAAAACAATGTTGGACAGGGCATCCCGCTCTGACAACAAAAATCAAGAGGCAGTAGCCCCAAAGGACGATAAGAGAGACAGTGCTCCCCAGGAGGGCTACTGCCCCAAAAGGGGAGCAAATCAAGAAAACGAGGGGGCATACAGCCTAAACCTCCCCAAAACAAAAGGGGCAAAAGCTCCCAAGGACAATGCTCCCCAGGAGGCCGACTCCCCAAAAAGGGAAGTATTTCCTGGAAGAAGTATAGAGCAGGGAGAGTCGGTCCCAAAGGAAAGCGGAAAGGGAAATGCCCCTCAAAATAGCAACCCTTCCGCCAAGGAACAGCAAAAACAGTCCAACCTCACCAAAGATCCAACACCAACAAGAGGGTTGGCATGGGGGAAGACTGTAGAGAAGCAACTGTCCCCTCAAGAGTATAAAGACTTGTACTTGACCAAGTACAGACAATACATAGAGGGGGCAGAAATTAAACCAGTGCCAGGCGCTTGGGAGGCAATCGAAGACAGAGTGCTCTCCCTCATCATCTCGGATATGCCGGAAAACCGCCTCCTAGGGATGAAAAAGGAAGACATGGCAGGGCTCCTACATAAGCTAAATATCCCGGTATTATACCTGTACCAGAGGAGCTACGCCATGTGGGACATCCTCCTACCCACCAAGGAAGATGCAGAGAGACTCTCCCTCCAAGAAATAAAGCATGGGAGAGTCAAACTAACACCTGAATACCAGGGCAAGAGAAGGACTCGGGTGCAGGTATTTAATGTGCCAACCCAAATACCTGCGGAAGTATTAGGATGCCTCTTCAGCCAGTACGGTGAGGTAGAACAGGTGACCCCAATACGGTCAAAAACTGGGACTCACCTGGGCTGCTACACAATAGCAATGAGGCTGAAGAGGAAAGGTTTTCAGGCAATACCACCGCTGCTGACATACAAAGACGCCAGCATAACGGTAGTGGTGGAGGGCCGTCGTCCACACTGTTGGTTCTGCCAAAAGCAGGGCCACATGGCTAGGAGTTGCCCCCAAAGGGTAACCCCTAATCCAATAACCCAAAAGGCGGTCACATCCACTGAGACAACGCCCGCACCAAAACAGGCGGCAACAACCCCTGCAACTGCAGCACCAACCCCAGCTCCAAGGAAAACTCAAACCACCCAGGAGGCCAAGGGGGAAGAATGGAGCACGGTAGTGAGACAAAAGCGGAAACACTTAATCCCTTCTGCCATCGTCCCACCACCAGCCCAAAAATCGAGGCAGGAGCCTCTGCAAATGCAGAAACAACAACAGCCACCGCAGCCAATGCCGCGGAAACAACTGCAGCAGCAACTACTGCAACAGCAAAATCAGCAAGTGCAGCAGAAGCAGCAGCAGCAACGACACCAGCGAGAGCAGCAACAACAAAAACAGCTGCAGCAGCAAATAGAGGAGCAGACACAACCAACGGTCCCCACACCAATCGAAACGGGGATCAAGCGGAGAAAAGACTGCTCCTCTGAGGATGAATCCGCAAGTGAGAGGGAGAGGAACTCAACCTCACCTCTCCCCGGTTCATTCGAAAGAATGAAAAAGAAGAAGAAAAGAGGAAGAAAAGGTGGCCCCCACTCCCTGTGAACATACACCACCCCTAACAACAAAATCCACTTCCACCCCCAAACCACACACTGCAACAACACCAGACACCGCACCAACACCAGACACCGCACTAACACCAGACACCGCACCAACACGAGACACCACACCAACACCAGACACCGCACCAACACCAACACCAGACACCGCACCAACACCAAACACTGCACCAACACCAACACCAACACCAGGCACCACACAAACACCCGTCCCCACACCAAGGCAAACTGAGCCACTACCCCAAAAAGAAAATGAAAAGAATGAACCGAGGGAGAGGAGAGACTCCTCTGCCTCTTGCAGACCAAAGGTCCTTGCCCCTGAGGAACTATGTTATGTAGACCCTCTATCTGTGGCCACAGACATTTCCCATCGGCAGAGGAAAAACTTAAAACCTCTGCTCGATTACAAACAGATAGAGGGGAAAGATGTAAATATCCCCTCAAATTTCCCGGACGCCCCACTCCTAATAACCTTTGTCAGAACTCCAGAGGCCTGCAAGACCAACTTGTGGACAAGGCTGCAGGCCGCTGAAGGGGCGTTTCCGGGAATTGAACTGGTTAAAAAAAATGACCCTTCTCTTGATGAACTGTCAAAACAATGCAAGGGAAGGGTCCCAGTGTTGGTCCATCCGTCACTCTATAGGGCCCTTAAATTGACCTACCCTTTGGATGTCGGCAGCATTGTGAGAGAAGGTCAGGACATGAAAAACCTGACCACCTTGAGCATTGCACACAACGTCGGTGTCCTTTCCCCGGCTGACTTCGGAGCTGAGTGTAACACACCTTAAGGTAGGTACCATGGCTTTGAATTTGGCTAGTCTGAATGCGAGGGGCTTGAGATCATCGGGCCGGGCGGCTCGCCTCCGGCACGACCTCTTGTCCCTGGGAGTGGATGTCGCTGCGATTCAGGAGACGCATTTCGTTTCCTCTGTGGACTGTCAGGTGCTGGCCCGAGACTTTGAGGTTTTCTCAGCATATGGCAGCCCGCGGGGGAAGGGAGTTTCCGTGCTGGTTAAACGTACCCTGTCGGCGACGGTCGACGTTGTCCATAGAGATGCAGTGGGTAGGCTGGTTGTGGCCGATGTTGCCGTAAAAGATTCTGTGTTTCGGGTGATTGCGGTTCATGCGCCCAGCACCGCTCGTGAGAGGGTCTCATTCTTCAGTCAGCTTGACGCGTTTGTGGATTGTCGGAAGCGGGTAGTGCTAATGGGGGATTGGAATTCCATCTTAGACCCCGACATAGATAAGGTAGGAGGCGGAGCTAGAGGATCGGAGAGGTGCGAGTCCAGCCTGGCTGATCTGATGGCTAGATGCGGTCTGGTCGACAGGTTTCGGGTCGAGCATCCAGGGCGGGAGATGTGGACGTGGACCAATAGTGTTTCCTCCTATCCAAATACTTATTTGGACAGGATGTTAGTTAGGAGAGGCGAAGTAGACTTCTTATCTTGTCCCACGTTCACTTGGCTAGGCCAGACGGACCATAAATTAGTTATGGCCCGGCTGAAGCTAGGAAATAGGCCTAAGTTAGCGGGGTACTGGAAGTTAAACACCTCCCTTCTGGAGAGACAAGACTTCCAAGATCAGTTAAGAGAATTGATTAAAAAGGCACTAGTGGGGGCGGTTACCGGGAGTAAGTGGTGGTTAGGTCTCAAAGCCAAGATCAGAAGCTTCTCCGTCAAGTATGCCCAGCGCCTCGCACTAGATAAGGCCAAGACGAAGAAGAAGCTAGAGCAGAAACTAGCCCAGGCTACCGGGGAGGGTGATAGGGTTAGTCAGGAACTAGCTAAGCAGGACCTTCTACGCGAGACTAGCGAGCGTTACGAAGGCCAAGTAGTTAGAGCTAGGCTTAGAAAGATAGGCAACGAAGCAGTCAATTCTGATGCAGACGTGCGCCGTGAGGTTTCTAGGCGTGGCTCGGACAAATATATTGCAAAAATCAAACATCCGAATGGACGCACCCTGGAATCGACTCGGGAGATCTGCGAGGGGTTTCGAGAACATTTCGAGGAGCGTTTTACGCAGCAGCCCGATCTTCCGGTCCTTGAGTTTAGCGACTATTTGGCCGACTCTCCCCGCCTCGAGGCGGCTAGAGCGGCTGGTTGCGAGGGCCGGGTGACGGAGCAGGAGGTCTTTACTGCGCTGAAGCAGGTCAGCTGTGACAGATCGCCAGGACTTGATGGTCTGCCATACGAACTGTACTTGAGGCTGTCGCCCATGTTTCTGCCTCTTCTGACGGATATGTTCAACCATTGGTTTGCTCAGGGATCCATCCCAGGGCAGGTGACCAAGGGAGTGATCACATTGCTGAAGAAAGGTGACGGGCATGGAGGGGAAGAGTTAGATGACTACAGGCCCATAACTCTGCTAAACACAGAGTTGAAGATTTTGGCCAAGGTCCTGTCGAATCGGCTGCAGGTTGTTATCGACGAGTTGGTTGAACCAGAACAGAACTACGCTGTGAAGGGGAGATCGATTCAGAACAACTTGCACCTGATCCGCATGATCCTAGAGGGGGGAATAGATGACGACACAGAAGCCGCGCTGATAAACTTAGATCAGTCCAAAGCTTTCGATAGGGTCGACCATCGTTTCCTGGCATCTGTCTTAGAGGCCGCCGGTTTTAAACCGGACTTTTGCAAGTGGATCTCCATAATGTATCGGCAGCCCATGGCTGTCGTGCAAGTGAACGGAAAGCGCTCGAAACCCTTTGTTATCTCTCGGTCGGTTCGTCAGGGTTGTCCGCTGTCGCCCCTGCTTTATGTCCTGGCTTTGGAGCCTCTTCTCCGCAAGCTGAGACATGGGGAGGCAAATTCGGCCCTGCGCGGAATGGCTCTGCCTGGCGGCTCAGCTGCCAAGGTATCCGCGTTCGCCGATGATGTCACGATCTTCGTGTCGGGCTCCAGAGACATTGAGGTCGTGTCGGAGGCACTCACACAGTACGAAAGAATTACAGGGGCCAAGATAAACCGCAACAAGTCGGTAGGACTGCGGTTGGGCGCATGGAGTGGCAACGCAAACCTCCCTGCGCCCTTCAGCTGGACAGATGGCCCGGTCCGGATCCTCGGCGTGTGGTTCGGACCGGGTCTCCAGCTTGACAAGAATTGGTTGGAGGTACGGTCAAAGGTGGAGGCTGCAGTCAGTTCGTGGCTTCCTAGGAAACTTTCCTTAAAGGGTAGAGCTGAGGCGTGCGCCACTTACGTCTTTCCTCTCATCCTTTACCGACTGGCCGTACTTCCCCTGCCTGCACAACACCTAAAAGCTCTCGTCGAACTCTTGTCCTCGCTCCTTTGGGACAGAGGAAGACACTGGGTGAGCAGACAGGTCTGTATTCAACGTCCGTGTGAGGGAGGCTTGGGAATGCCGGACTTGAAGTGTCATCGAGATGCTGAGAGACTGGCCTTCCTGAGCAACTATATGCAGGAGGACCAACCGTGGCACCCCGTGGTTACTGCCGCCTTCCCCGACCTCGTTCTCGACCCTTCCATCGAGAGCCGTCGCAGGCCGCGGGGAGAATCTGCCTACATGAAAGAGTGCCGAGCCGCGCTAAAACGACTACCAAGGTCCAGTGACCTTGTGACTGCTACCCGTAGGGAACTCCACAGGGATCTAGTGAGGGAGGCCGCTGACGACCCGCTATGCGCGCGTTTGGGGTGGCAGCAGAGTGAGATCCGCTCCGCGTGGAGCTGGGCGCCAGGTTCGAGTCATCTGAACAATTCGGAGTTCTCTCTGACCTGGCGATTGGCCCGAAATGCACTTCCACTCAACAACATACAATGCAGTTCTGGGTTTCTGGAGTCGCCCGATTGTCCCCGTTGTGGGACAACGGCTGTGGAAACTACGGATCACGCTTTCTTTGATTGCCGCGAACTCCGCCAGTACTGGTCGTATGTCAGTGGGGTGACGGCTCGCATCGATCCTGAGCATCCTCGCCCAATTACTGTATCCAATGTTGTGGACAACGTGAGGCCGCCGTGGGACCGGGAAAGACAAATGGTCTACGTTACGATTCTGGCCGTGGCGAGAATGGTGATTTGGACGTCGCGTCTGCAAGGTTGCCGGGGGGTGTTGTCTTTTTCTGATCAAGATCTGATCGCGTTCTTTAAACACCAACTACGGGTGAAGATCAGATGTGATAGAAGAAGGCTGCATCGCGCGGCATTTGACAGAAGATGGATACATGTGGCAAGTCTGTGTGTACGAAGAGGAGCCAAATTCGAATACGTGTTCCCCGCCTAGGTGTGGAACGCGCAGTTCTGTAAAGTTAAATTAAACAAGTAGTCTCTCAGCTAGCTGAGTGTGTGTTCCATCCCTCCCCGATTAGGAAGCCTCCAAGATCCCCATCCCCTCTTACCTGCAATTTTTGTTTTTCACCCCTTCTTCTAAATTTTACCCATCTTGGAGAAAAAGAAATACAAACTAACCTCCATCCCTTACCCACAAAATTTTCTTTTCTCCATTCACCCCCATCTAGAGGGCATCCCCACCTAGAGACTGACCCGCAGAAGCGAGGTTCCTTTTACAAACCTAGTGGAACGGGCAGTCTATCAACTAGACGGGGTTGGGAGGGTCCTACTAATCACCTTTTGTTTTTTCTTCCCCCTCCCTCGACACAAATGAATTATTGTTACCATTTTATTGTTATCTTTTTTGTTTTTACACGTCAATAAAAAATGTTTTAAAAATTGGGAGTTACTAGGACGTCCCCCAAGATGAAAGGGTGAATGCGGTATTATGGTGAAAGAAGATACTAGCTGGGAGAAACTTTTGACTTTGTTTAGTTCTGGAGCGACAAGGATGACCAACGACCCCCAAAATCCCCCCTTTTGAGTTGGCCATGTGCCTAAGTTTTTTGTTCACCGTTAATTTTACTGTATTTTTTTAACATGAATAAAAGATTTAATATCTCAAAGTGTAGTATCTGTTCTCTCAGTTACTAAACTTTCCGCCACCGGGCTTTCGGGCTAGGTTAAGGTGTTTTCATACTAACCTTGGTTAGCAAGGACCGACCCCCTCCTTTGGGGAGTCAGGACCTAAAGGACCGACTCCACATTTGTGGGAGCTTGGACCCGGAAACCGATCCCCTTTTTTGGGAGACTGGAATCTCGGGACCAGCACCACTAGCTGGTAGTTGAGACCTGCTTTTGTTGTTTTTTTGCATGCGTTTTTTCTTCGTTCCGGTCTCTTCCCTCTAGAGACAGGGGATGGTCTAATTTCTCCACACTTAATTGCCTGAGCAGCACTCTGACCTGCCAGGCCCAAACTTTGTCTATCTTCGCTGCTCTCCCAGTGGATCGAGCAGACAGGGTTCTCTTTCTCGCTTCCGTTGGGGTAAGTTAGTGGGTAGGGTGACGTGGGGTAGGGCGGGTGCTTCGTTTCTGCTCCCCTCTGTGGGCAGGGATGCCTATCCCCTCTCTCTCTTAATTGCGACGCGGCACTCTGACCCGCTAGCACCCACTGCGTCTTTCTTCTCTGCTCTCCCCCCTCGCGGGGGGATCTGAGCTGCTAACCCGACATCCCCGTGAGGGGAAGTCAAAAACTCTAATTTCTTCAAAGTCCGCTCCTCCCCCTCCTCCCCCTCCATTCCCCTGGGTTTTCTTTTCCCCCACTACACTTTGGTCCGCGCCAGCGGCCAGTGCAACCGCCACGATGCCAGGCAGGAGGGGTACGTCACCCCAAATGCGCAGCATCTCAACTGCGAACGACTCCCTATGTGAGGGAGCTGATGCATCTCCCGGCGAGACGGCGCCAGGAAACAAGGTAGGGCCCCGGCGCGCGGCGACCTTGGAAGAAAGCGGGAGGGTAGGGCCGCAGCCCGCGGCGACCCCCCAAAAAGCACCTGCAACCGCTCCCCACGAGGGCAACCCAGCGGAAAAAGCTGCCGTTAAGTCACTAGCTGGGGAAAGTGCAGAACCCAGCCAACCAGCTGCACCCCAGGACGGCAGAACCAAGGGAGGAAGACCGGGGAACCCATCCCCCGCTCCCCCAAAGGGCGACTCCCCAACAGAAAAGGAGGAAAACAGCACCGCGGACCAAACCGAGGCGCTGGACGAAGATGTAATAGCCTCCATCTGCTCACTATTCGGCGGGGAAGACAGTGATTGGCCCCCCAACACTCCCCAAGAGGACCAAATACGGAAAAGGGGTGACTCTCCGGCCAGTGGTAACAAAAGCAAGCTGGAAGGAGAGACACCCTTGACAGTACCCACCAAGGCTCCAGCTGGGAACACGGCACCAGAAGGGGAGACACCTCCATCCCCCAAGGGGACAGCCACCCAGCAAAGGAAGAAAATAAGAAAGGGGAGCGGCCCGGAGAGCAAACCAAGCCAGGACGAAACAACGCCAAAGACACAATGGCCTACTTTGCCTGGTAACGGCCCAGTTCCGAAGCCAAAAATGCCCATAACAGGAGAGAGCCCCACAACACCAGCTACGCCCCCCAACCCGAGTCCAGCTGACACCCACCAGGATGGAGGACCGGCATGGGGCCCCAAAGAGCAGCAAGGGAAGTTGACGCCCGAAGACTACAGAGCACTCTTCGACTCCACTTACAAGGAGTATACCCAGGGGAACAACATCCAACCCCTCCCGGGTCAAGTGGAAGTTCTGGAGAAAAGAGTGCTCTCGCTGATAACTTCAGACACCAAGACAAGGGGTCTGACGGGCGTCAACAAGGACACCATGATGAACGTGTTGCTGGAACAGAACATTCCCGCCAACTACATCTGTAGAAGGAGTTACGCACAGTGGGATGTTCTGCTCCCCACCTCCGAAGACGCAGTCAGGCTGTCCAGGACCTGCCATCAGAGCAGGAACATAAAGCTCCAACCCATCTATATGAACAAGAGGAGAGCAAATGTTTCTGCTCTAAACGTCCCCTGCTATATGGAGGCCAAACAACTGGGGGCTATCCTAAGCCAGTATGGGGACGTAGAGGAAGTCACCCCGGTCCGCGGATTAAGAAACATCATGACCGGGGACTACAAAGTACAGATGGTCCTGGACAAGGCTGGATTCTACGCCATCCCAGCCACACTCAAGTTCGGAGAGTGGACACTCTCCCTTATAGTGGAAGGGAGGAGGCCCCATTGCTGGCTGTGCACACAACAAGGGCATATGGCGAAGGACTGTCCGAAGAGGAATGGAGGGAAGAAGCCCACAAAAGCGGCGGGAACAAGCGTGACAACAAATCAAGCCGCTGCTCCCGCGCCGGCCGCAAATCCTCCAGAGGCACCGACAGGCTGGGTGACGGTCGTAAAGAAAGGCAAGATCAACAAACAGCCATCCTTGCAGACAGTCACCCAAGACCAAGAACAACCGAAGAGCGAGACGGAGAAAATGGACACACAGACACCCTCCTCCTCAAACAAGAGGAAACTACCAGAATCTGAGGAGGAGGCCGCGTCAGAGGCAGAGGAAGAGACAACAACAGGCTCTATGGCCCTGAGCGCAACAGAGATCAGGAGGGCCAGGAGGAGGAAAAGCCGCAAGACACGCGCAAACCCTCCTACCCCCACTGAGACTGAGAAGGACTCCCTCGCAACAACAACACAGGATGAGCCCCCTGTGATCCCAACACCCCAGCAACCCGAACAACCTTCCCCCTCTCCTATAAAGGCCCCAAGAAACTCTTCCCGCCCCTCATCCCGTGACAGGAGCCAAAAAGAAGAAAACGAGCAGGCTACCCCCTCCCCAAGCGCTCAGCCTCCCCATCAACCAAAAGAGATCCCCTCCCCCACTCCCAAAGTCCGCACTGAACGGACCAAAAAGCTCCCCTTCCTGCCAGGAAGCAGGATTTGTGAAACAGACCCTCTCCAACCGGCTCCGGACCTTAAAGGACAACAGAAGGTCCGGTACAATAAACTTAAAAACTTTGAAAAAGTCGGTGGAGACCTAGTAACAGACCCCACTAAATTCAAGGACGCTCCCTTGTTGACCACTTTCGTTAGGGTCAACAAGGACGCTAGGACTGGAGGAATGTGGGCAATGATTAGGGCAGCGAAGAATGCGATCCCAGGCCAGCAGCTGGTGGATAGGGACCATCCTTCACTGACCAACATTTTCTTTAAATGTGAGGGTAGAATCCCCATGTATGTACACCCATCGCTATACAGGGCACTCAAACTAACCTTCCCCCTGGACGTGGGGGGCGTGGCCAAGGATGGATCACCTTCATCGGATTTACTAACCGGCAGCCTTGGCCAGGCCTGCCATGTCCTCACTGCCCAGGATTTCAGACCCGTCTGTGACAGTGCTTGAGGTAAGTGATCATGTCTTTGAACTTGGCTACATTGAATGTGAGGGGCATCAGGTGTCGAAGCAAGGCCTCGCGCGTTGTGAGAGACTTGGTGTCCCTCAAGGTAGATATCGCCGCTATCCAGGAGACCCACTTTGTTTATGACGAGGATTGTCAGGTGCTGGTAAACGATTACGATGTCTACTCAGCATATGGCAATACCTATAGTCGTGGAATCTCCTTGCTAGTGAGTCGCACCCTGTCAGCGTCGGTGAATGTTGTTCACGCAGGCGAGGACGGGCGGGCGCTTGTTGTTGATGTTGCTGTTAATTGTAGTGTTTTTCGGATTGTTGCTGTTTATGCTCCCAATGCTGCTGTAGAGAGGGCAACCTTTTTTCGACGGTTGGAGGGCTTCTTAGTGGATCCGGAACGGTTAGTTTTAATGGGGGATTGGAATGCAATCCTTGATCCCAAAATAGATAAGGTCGGGGGGACTAGCGGGTCGGCGTGGTGTGACAGCAGTCTGTCTGACCTGATGGCCTCGTGCGATCTCGTCGACAGATTTCGTCTGGATCATCCGGGGCGGGAGATGTGGACGTGGCATCCTGTAGTGCCTTCCCATCCAAGCACTTACTTGGATCGGATGTTAGTTAGAAGAGGCGATGTAGACTTCCTATCTTGCCCCACGTTCCACTTGCTAGGACACTCGGACCATAAACTTGTTATGGCCCGTTTGAGCTTAAGTGCTAGGCCTAAACTGGCCGGATACTGGAAGTTCAACAGCACCTTGTTGGAGCTGGAGGACTACCGGTTGAAGGTCACTGAGCTAATTCAGCGGGCTTTAGTGGGGGCGGTTACAGGGAGTAAGTGGTGGGTTAGTCTCAAGGCCAAAATTAGGCGCTTCTCTGTCCAGTATAGCCAACGCCTCGCGATAGATAAGGCTAAGGCAAAGAAGCGTTTAGAGGATAAGCTGACCCGGGCGGTGGAGGGGGGAGACCCCCTAGAGTTAGCACTAGCTAAACAAGATCTCAACCGCTTGGCTAGCGAGCGGTATGAAGGTCAAGTAGTTAGGGCTAGGTTAAACAAAGTTTCTAACGAGGCTGTGAATGTTGACGCTGTTGAGCGTAAGGCTGCTTTAAGGCGCGGTTCGGATGGGTACATTCGTAAAGTACATAACCTGGAAGGACACCCCTTAGTATCGACTCGGGAGATCTGCGAGGGGTTTCGGGAGCATCTATCGGTGCGCTTCACCCAACTACCCGGACTCAGGGTTGATGAGTTTGGCAGCTATTTGGCTGACTCGCCCCGCCTCACGGCGGCTCGGGCGGCTAGCTGTGATGGTCTTATTACTGAACATGAGGTCATTACTGCGTTGAAGCAGGTCGGCTATAACAAATCCCCGGGGCTTGATGGTTTACCCTACGAGTTTTACTTGAGGCTGTCGCCCATGTTGGTCCCTATTCTGAAGGATATGTTCAACCATTGGTTTGCCCAGGGTTCCATCCCTGGACAGGTGACCAAGGGTGTGATCACATTGCTGAGGAAAGGTCAACGGCATGGTAGGAGGGAAAACTTTGATGATTTTAGGCCCTTGACTCTGCTAAACACAGAGTTAAAGATTTTGGCAAAGATTCTTGCGAATCGCTTGCAGGTTGTCATCACTGACTTGATCGAACCGGACCAGACTTATGCTGTGAAGGGGAGATCGATTCAAGACAATTTGCACTTGATACGCTCGATCATAGAGGGGACAGAAGACGACGCCGAAGCCGCGCTGATCAGTTTGGATCAGTCCAAGGCATTCGATAGGGTCGATCATCGGTTCCTAGGATCTGTGCTAGAGGCCGCCGGATTTAATCCGGACTTCCGCAAGTGGATCTTTGTTCTGTATGACAGGCCGACGGTAGCGGTGCAGATCAACGGTAAGCTGTCGGAGTCATTCGCTGTCTCTCGGTCGGTGCGACAGGGTTGTCCGCTGTCGCCTCTGTTGTATGTCCTGGCGTTGGAACCCCTCCTTCGCAAGTTAAGGGACGAGGCGGCTACACCAGTCCTGCGCGGAATAGCTCTCCCTGGAGGCACACGAGCCAGGGTTTCCGCGTTCGCCGATGACGTCACCGTGTTCGTGTCTTGCCTCACGGACGTTCAAGCGGTGGTCAAGGCGCTCGCTCGATACGAAGAAGTAACAGGGGCCATCTTCAACCGTAGCAAGTCTGTTGGCCTGCGGTTGGGGGCCTGGACCGGGGTAAACTCGCTTCCAGGTATTTTCAGCTGGACCGATGGACCGGTCCGCATTCTCGGTGTCTGGTTTGGACCGGGACTTCAGCTGGAAAAGAATTGGTCGGAAGTACAGTCTAAGGTCAAATCGTCAGTAAAGACTTGGATTGGAAGGAAATTGTCCTTGAAGGGTCGGGCGGAGGCGTGTGCTACATACGTCTTTCCGCTCATCCTTTACCGTTTGTCTGTACTTCCTCTCCCTGCAGAACGACTAACCCGCTTACAAGGGCGCCTCGATTCACTTTTGTGGAACGAGGGTAAGCATTATGTCTGCAGAGAGGTCTGTGTTCAAAATCCGAGCGAGGGAGGCCTGGGTCAGCCCAGTCTCTTGTGTCATAGAAACGCCGAGAGATTGGCTTTCCTGGGTCGTTCGCTTGAAGGAGACGCTCCTTGGGTCCCTGTGGTTGAGAACTCGTTTCCCAACCTCAAACCCAACCCTTCGGTAGAAGGTCGTCGTAGACCGAAGGGGGAGTCCAAGTTCTTCTCCGAATGCCGAACCGCTCTTAGAGCTTTGCCGGGGACCAATGTCCTCGATCAGCCAAGGAAGAAACTGTATCGGGATTTAGTGGAGGGGACCGCGAAGGATCCACTTTGTAGGCGGATGGGATGGTCGATGGAGGTTGTCCGTTCTCAATGGCGTTGGGCGCCGGGACGGGAGATTCTGAATAACTCGGAATTCTCCCTGACTTGGCGACTGGTCCGAAATGCGCTGCCCCTCTTCGACGTACTTTTCCGGTATAAAGAACATACCAGCCGCTTCTGTCCGTGCTGTGACGAACGCGAGCCCGAAACAATCGAGCACGCGTTTTTTAGTTGCAGCCGGATACAGCCCCTATTAAGGTACGTCGAGGGGGTAACAGCTCGCATCGATGCCGAGTGTCTGCTCGATCTCGACGTAGGAACTTTTGTGTACAACATGGAGCCGCCGTTCCCCAGGGAGGAAAGTTTGGTTTTCCTGGCGATCCTAGCAGTAGCGCGCATGACCATTTGGATCGCGCGCCTCAAGTTGGTCCACGAAGGGACATCTGTTCCTGATCGGGATCTGATCGTTTACTTTAAACATTTGCTTAAAGTAAAGATCAGATGCGATTGGAAGAGGTTGCCTAGAGTGGAATTTGACAAGAGGTGGGTGCACAGCACTAGTTTGTGCATCCGTCGAGGAGCCAAGTTTCAATACGTGTTCCCTCCTTAGGCATGGCATGGGCGGTGCTGGGTCCTACGGAACCCATCCCGCCTAGGTTAGCATTATAAGTTCAGTAAAGTAACTCTTGACTGGTGGTACAAATGAGATCCTGTTCCTGATTTTATTTTTTGGGATTAGAGAACCTCTGAGTCTGCCCAACCCCCCCCCTGCTCCTCATCTTTATTTTCTGATGCCCCCGATCATCCCCCTACTCAGAGGTCACCTTCCTACCCCCTCCATCCGTTGCTTTATTTTCTCCCACCTCCATTAAGGCGACTTCCCCAAACCCCATTAGGGATGCTCTGCTTGTTTTCGGTTCCCCGGAAAACAGTGGGGGATCTAGCCACATAGAATAGTACAGGGGGGGTCTTACTAACAACACATTAGTAGATTTTCCTTATTTTTGAAATGAACATTTTCATTAGTTTTTTCCCACTCCACGAACATTTTATGCCAATTAATTCAAGAACTCTTTCTAATGAAATCGAACTTTATTTTCTCACACATACACACACACACAAAAAAAAAAAAAAAAAAAAAAAAAAAAAAAAAAAAAATGCACACACATCATACAGAAATGAATATACAAATTGTACATAGTTAAATTTTACATTGAACGCTGGGGTTATTAGTTAGATTAGGATCCACAGAGTGATTGAGGTATTTTGGTAAATGTTGCCAGTCAAGAGTAAGACTTCAAAGTCTCATCTGTTACATAGTCAAAAAGACCCTGTACCCTCCCCCTCCCAATTTCTTGTAGGGCCTTGTGCCTAATTTTGTTGAATTGAATTTTTTGTACGTTTTTTATGTTCAATTTTTTCTTTCTCAATAAAATATATAAACAAGATCAAAGTGTAGTATCTGTTCTTCAAATGCTGCACTTCTATTTCTTGTTCTCTTTCGGTGGAGGAGAAATCCTTCACGACTGAGACAATTTTTATTTTTGTACCTTTTCTCCACGTTAAAAAACGACCCTGGTGTCTAACTCTGTCCCGTGGGGAGGCATAGTAAATAGGTACTATAGTCTCTAATTACGTTGAGCTTCATAAATTAAGGATTAGTATATAAAAAAGTGAAATTATATATATATTTGTGTAAACAAATTGAGCTTAGGTACTTTGGACAATGTCAAAACATTGTTAATTCACTGCCTGCATAGCAGCAGCCGTATAGCCCAACGAGGTCATTAGATCTAAGCTGGTCTTTAATATTCACATTAGACATTCATCGTATCATTCTCATATAGTTTCTCGCCATGCAACACATGTCCTCAACCATTAGTGTCATAGGTAGAAGATTTTCAATCTGAAAGAAAACATACTCACCTTCACATAAAGCAATACAGTTGATATTTTCACTTTGAAGAAATCTGTTCTTATGCTGTGGCTAAAAAAAAAAAAGAAAAGAAAATAGAGGTAAATAAATTTTTTTTAAATCTTCCTTTTCATGGAATTTGTGTTAAAATTATTTGCATAATAAATAATCCATAACTAAAGACGCCGCAAGTAAAATTTATATTTTTATAGCTAATTTTACTTGTTTAGTCAAAACTTCTACAGTGCGTCAATATATCTTGTAATATATTTCAAGATAAAACCTCTTTATCACATACTGGGTGTTTCTAATCACCTGAAACTCGTATGAACTGGTAATGTTTCTATGTCTATAAAAAATTAAAATGTCGTTTACGAATTAATAGAAGCCATCTTTTATAATTTCAAAAGATCCATGCATAGAGGTCGGAGATATTTTATTTTTGGCATAATTACGTGTTTCCGTTAGATTACAAAAGTTAAACGATGCTGAACCCATTAAATACTAAATGGGTGACTATTAAATTATTATGCTGAACCCATTAAATACTAAATGGGTGACTATTAAAGAATACCAGGTGCTGTATATGCAAGTGTGACACTACGTGGTCTGTCACTCAACAACCCCAACGTTGTGTGCCACATATCTTTCTTTTAGCGTCTCTCATCCTGGTTGTTTTGCCATCTTTTACATATTGACAATTGCCGAGAAGATGCATAGATTCATACATATAAAAATCAAAGAAAACAACTCGAGAGGAAAACACAGACTTCGATGCCTTCTGTACATATTCGTTAGATTCTGGGTATGTATGTGACACTGCTGACCCTCTATATGCTAAAGTCCACATCTAATGTCGAGGTTGTGTTTGCCACTTGGCTAGTCAATTCATTTCACCTTCTACTCCAAGCCACAAGCTATCTTCAACAGTGTCCAGCTCATGACTATTGTCATGTGTCTAACTCACAATTCAACTGACTGACATCAACCATTGTAAAAAATTAATTCCCACATCATAAAAACTCATTGTCGTTCTCCAAAGTTCCCACAAACCAAATCTAAATATATCTACATTTATGGTTCCATCCTTTTGTTACTGTAATTGCTACACCATAACCAACATTCCCCTGTTCACCTTCTTTTGTCTACTCCAGCGAACAGCTTCCGATCTATTGTCTATTCATCAACCCTATTTCTTATTTCTTTTGTTACATTTCTTTTACTTTTAATTCCCAACGCTTGAGACTGGGGGTGCAGTAGACATGAATAGTATAACATAACTGAGAGGAGGATGATAGCACCCGGCACTAACGTCACAAAAGTTTATGCACTGACAACCACAAACAGAGGTTATCCGTCTTGCTTATTGATTACAGTTGTAGAAAGACTGAAGATGAAAGGATAGCTTAATACATAACATCAAATGATGTGTCCTTTCTATCGTTCAACCGGTTTTAGCTACAAGACGGGAACT
This sequence comes from Euprymna scolopes, assembly GCF_053919585.1. Taxonomy (NCBI): domain Eukaryota; kingdom Metazoa; phylum Mollusca; class Cephalopoda; order Sepiida; family Sepiolidae; genus Euprymna; species Euprymna scolopes. Next base: position 124,082,924 of record NC_136499.1, on the reverse strand, counting down.
TGGATCATCTACCCATGGGTTATGGTTTATCTTTTTTCATATAAAAAAGGTTCTCTCAATTCTTTTGCCTCTGATCTTAATGTGATGAAACAATTTAAATCACGCAAAAAACTTATTAAAACTTACACTCATATGCAAATATTGTAACAGAACTACTGATCCTGCGTTAGTAACAGCAGCCATATGTAAATGACCTAGCCAGTGGCTGATGTGACGTCACAGCAGAGACAAAAAGGACACAGGCGTGTGAAGAAGCAGTGTTCGGAACATGTCTGGTGAGACCAGGGGAGGGGGTCGACATCAATAGTATAACATAAGGGGGATGGGGACGATAGCACTCGACAATAAGGATTGTCACAAAAGTTTCTGCACCGACAACCACAAACAGAGAAGCACTATTCAAGATGTAGAGGATTTGAGATGTGGAAAAGGATGTGTTCTAGATGGCGGAAAAGCACAAGTTCGAGACACCAGAGGGCGGAAAAGGATGTGCTTAAGATGTACAGGATTCGAGACGAGTTCAAGACACAAGTGTTCAGAAAAGTGAGATTTAAGACCTGCCGATGCATGGGTGGCATCAGAGCAGAGACGAAAAGTCACACGCGGCCAGGAAAAGAAATTAACTATTTTAATATTTAGAAAAAAATGCGTTGTTGGAAATACTATATATAAAGGCTTTTGTTTAAAAAAAAAAAAAAAAAAAAAAGAAAAAATTGAATTTTTTCCTTTCTTCTGTTCCTTGTGACCGAGTCTACAATGTGTTGGGTCTGTTAAAAGGTAACAATATCATAAAAGGTGTACAATGTTACAATATTACACTTATAAATAAATTAATGAGAGGATTTTATGAAATAATTACTTTCCATTGAAAAATATTAGCGTACACCAAAATTTATGCAAAAGTATCCAATAGATGTTAATAAAAAATAAGAATTGCTTATTAATATTAATTTTTTTTTCTGATGTCATTTTAAATCTCTATTTATGAAGAGTTATATTAAAGGGAGTTAAGCAGTGACAAGATTCATAACGATGACAATAATGGAGGTGAAATTCCAACTACAAATAAAAGTAGAATTTTATAATCAAAAACAAAACTACAGGATTAATTTTTGTAAATTTTGATCAATTTTATTTTCCTACTTTTACTTTATAAACGTTTCTTGTTATCTTTTTTTTTTTTAATATCAATAGATGCAACCATGGAGAAGCACCCAACATTCTTATTTCTTGTAACTCGTGTAAGTATTGTAACTCGTATTTCTTGTAACTACATGTAACACGTTTGTTACGTTTTGCGTTACTTATCATATTACATATTGGTAGGTACGTGCAAAATGAATGCTGATGTTCAACATATATAAATATTTTGATCTCTCCTTTTAATTAAAAGTTCAAAAATCAGGAAATTAACAATTTTAATGAAATTTTCAGTGTATATCAAATAATGATCACGAAATATAACGAACCCATTATTTTTATTTAAATTTTAGTGGCAATGTATTATTTTGTTTAAACAAAAATCACCTTTATTAAAGTTATGGTTTTCAGTTGTTAAAAAAAAATTTTTCAGGAACATTACAAAAATAAGCTCCTAAAGTCTGTATTAATGAATTCAAGAAAAATTAATTTCTCGAACTGATATTATGGTTGAATTAAGCATTGTTTATTTAATATTTTCACACAAAAAAAATTATAACTGTAAAAACTATTTCTGCTTTTCTTTTTTAGATTAAATGTTCTGCATAATTTTTATATGTAAGATTCTAATATTTTCCTTGCTTGAATTAATGTGAAACTTTCAGCGTAATATAATTTTTATATAATCTTCAAAAATAGCATTTTTTTTTTTTTTATTTATTTAAAAGCAGGAACATAGAAAAATAATGAAATTTAAAAATGGTAGAAATTATACAAACGTTCACGATAGGAATGCATAGCTGGGGGGGGGAGAAGAAAACCAGCACTCCCTAGCTCTCTTTAACTACCTGACATCATTTCAGACAGCCTTTTGACTTTCTGACATTTTGGTCTTCCATAGAATCCATTTTTAGACGACTTCTGTCTCATTTTGGTTGAGCAAAGCAAGAATCTTTTGCTATTTTCTGTACAAACAAGGTGCTTTATTTTTTTTTTTAAATTTAATTTGATATTTTAGAACTTTACCTTATCATTGAAATAGACCCAGAAAACTAATATTTATCTTTCAAAGGATTTTTACAACAAATTTATTTAACTTCAAAATTTAGCTGAATTTGTCAACTTCCGAATGTTACCATGAAAACATTTTTCATTACAACTTTTTTTTTTCACGTGTACAAATTTTTTTTTTTTTTTTTTTCACGTGTACAAATTTTTTTTTTTTTTTTTTTTTCACGTGTTCAAATATTTTTTTCCTTTGGAAATTACTTTTAGGCTTCAATCTTTCACATACAATCAAAAAGTAGTCGGAAACCTACAAAAAAATTATGATAAATCTGCTTTCAAAACTATATCCTATTTTTTTTTTAGGCATTTTTGCCCATACCTACATATTTTTAGATGGTGATTATTTGTGGAATAGATTGATAATCTATTAATTATTTATTATTTTTAATATTAAATTAATATTCTAAATATCTTCTGTAATTCAATGTAAATTCCAAATAAAACCAAGAGGACAAATCTCAATATATTAAACAACCTATTATCAGTATTAAGAAAAATTTTTTAAAATTAAATTTAAATTTTTTTTTTTAAAAAAGCCTAAAAACATAGCATATTATTTTTTTATATTTTTACACTGGCCAAAATGTGTAACATCACATCTGTCCACCGTAACACAGTGAATAACTTCAACATAGCAACATAAATAAACAATATTCTTACCTGGACTGGATTTGGATTCATGCTTTCTCGTTGGACAGTATAGAAGCCATGGCCCATTTTGGAATAACTGAATGAAATACTTGAGATTGGGCTAAGGTAAATTCCCTTGCCATAAGCAGCACCATTCATCTTGAAGTAAACAAAAAATTCTAAATTTTAGAAAACCAAGTAATGTTTGATCATTTTTTCTTTTTTAAATGTAAAATTAAATTTTTTTTATTAAATGTAAATCATTAATTTTTTTTTTTTTTACTAAAATGTAAAATAATATAAATTTTTTCTTTTTACTGGGGGGGGGGGGGGGGGGCGGGCGGCTTTGCCCAGTCATAAAATATGCTTAAATATATTTTAATTCGTCCAGCTTTCCTATATATTATAGAGTCGTGATTTCAAAAGTAATAAAAAAATAAATAAAACGGTGCCATCAACTAGAATCGAAACCGAAATTCAAACTCAAGACTGTCCTAAAACTGTTTCTACCCATCACAAAATTCACTGCCATTTCTAAAACTGTCCATAAACTAACCCTAAATATATGCCACACCTTGATTAGCAATCTCATTTCAAACAATCTTTATGTGCTTTGATGAACAACTTCTGGCCCCAATTTCAAAGAACGGCTCTATCTTTTGACAAGCTTCTTGGTTTGACCTTCATTCCTGATCTGAAATGGAGTACATGACATCAAATGTGTTGCCAAGGTAACTGGAAAAATGGTTGGATCAGTCTACTGCTACAGTAGATATATTGTTGCCGATGCAATCCTCTATCTGTGTGAGAGCCAAGTACATCCTAGGATGGAGTACTGTTGCCACGTAATGCCAGGAGCTGCTTGGAGCATCCTATCCTGTCTTGACAGTTCAAAACCAACTTTGTAACCTAGTAGGTAATGCCCTTTTCGCGTTGCTGCAGTCTCTTTCTCACAGAAGAGATGTTGCTATCCTGTCTCTGCTCTATTATTTTCATGGCTAGTGCTCATTTGAGCTCCAATCCATGATCCCTTTCTGCCAAACTTTCACAAAAATCACTCATCTACCTACAACCACTATCAATAATTTCTGTCACTCGCTGTCTGTACGTAAACCTAAACGTAGATTCCATTAATAACCCAAAGTTTTTTTTCCCTAGAACTGTTCGCCTGTGAAACTTCTGTTAATATGCTTTCGAGCTAACTTTAACATGATCGTCTTCAAGTCCAACATAAACAAATTCTTGTTCAACTGTCCCCTTAAATAATCAAATTTTACCAAATTTCAACTACTGATGATTACTATGATATTGTCCCAATGACTACTGTATACTCATTTACACTTATCCTCAAGTGGTCTCCAGGCCTTAATAAATGGTGACTTAAAAAAAAATATATATATATATATATATTTTTTAACACTCAGTGGTGGTGGTAAGAACAAATTTGGATAGCAAAAAAAAAAAAAAAAAAAAAAAAAAAAAAAAAAAAAAAAAAACAAACAAAGTCTGATTTTTAATATTGAGAAAATCCAACTCTCCACAAAAAAAAAAGGTGGGGGGGGGGGCACTTTTTTTTTTTTTTTACATTAGGCGTCACCACTTATCAAGGCCGATCGGCAACTCAAGGATAAGGGTTAAAGAGTGTAGAGTAGTCAAAAGGACAATATACTAATCAATAGTAATGGAAGTTCGGTAAATTTGTTAACTTAAGTGGAACGGCTCATCAGAAACTTGTTCACGATGGACTTGAAGACAACCATATTATAGACAGCTGGAAAGCAGGAAAACGGAAGACAATTCCACAGGCGTGCAGTTCTAAGAAAGAAGCTTTGATCATGGAATCTATGTTTAGGTTTAGGCACAGATAAAGAGTGGGGAAAATTATTGATAATGTTTTCAGCTAGTCTAGTGTTTCTTCAAAGGAAAAGTAAGGCACCCCCTTCCCTTTGCTAGTCTGGGAGAGACCCTTGGGCAAAATTGAGAACCCACATTAGTCCCCCACCCCCGATCAGGGTAACGTGAGGCCATGGAAAGCAGGTGACTGATGTAATATGAGAGCAAACAGAAATAATTCTGTTTATGGTTTCGTAATTCGTTGTGCTGAGAAGCTACATACAATAGTCAGGACAATCGACCAGTATGGGCATTGCTCAGACAGAAAGAAACCGCAACATACTGTCTGTACAACTGTAAAGAAAGCTATGGCAGTATATCAAACTTTTTATTCGAAAAACAGTGTGAATGAGAACACCTCGCAGAGGACAACAGCAAGAAACATGTTGACAGTCTGAACACTTGGGCACCACCAAAAAAAATGATGAACAACAATGAATTCATGAATTCCTCAAGGAAGAGAGATGGATGAAGAGCCATAGCCATCAGTGCCTGTCCCAGGCAGGACACTACTTGATGAAAATTGGTATAGCATGATCAAGAAATAACTGGCATAATGTTAGAGTTAAAATAATTATGAAACAATAAAAAAAAATTGGAGATAAACACATAAAATATCACCAAATATTATTTCATGACCAATTCAATTTAAAAGGTCATAAGTTTCATATAGGGGGGTCAGTCAACTGCAAGCTCCTGTATTGATTATAAACAACGAGTGGAAAAAGTCATAATTTTAAGATATTGTATTTCCAAGTTTAAATGACAGGTAAAAGAAATACTCAAATTAGTTTGGAAGTACGTTAGCTGACTATTACCAACTTAGCAGCAAGCAGATTTCTTAATGTGACTGAATCGATGAAATTCTAAATAGAAGAAAAAGAGGGCGTATTTACCAAAATGTTAATGAAGCCTCACAATAATCACGTCAAATATTTTCTTAAGAATCATTTGGTGTTTCTTAAGATAGAGTCAACAGATGAATTTTTTTTTAAATGTTGTTTGAAGCAAAAACAATATTACATACTTGTCATGTTGAAAATAGTAATATATCCAAAAATTCATTGATTATTATTATTTTTTTTTTAACGTGGTGGTCACCGATTATCAAGGCCTGGAAGCCACTCAGGGATAAGGCTTATTGCATGTAGAGTAATCAATGGCATAGTATCGTAGTAATCGTTAGTAATGGAGATTTGATAAAGTGTCTTACTTAAGGGGGTGGTTTATCAGGAATTTGTTTATGTTGGACTTGAATACATCCAAGTTGTAGTCAGGTGGGAAACAGACAAACAGAAGAGAGTTCCACAGGCGTGCACTTCTGAGAAAGAAGCTTTGTTCATGGAATCTACATTTTGATTTTGGCACAGATAAAGAGTAGAGAAAATTATTGACAGTGATTTCAACTAGACAGGTGTTTATCATGAAAGATTGGTGAGGGGGGGGGTGCAGAGATTGGAACTCAGACGAGCACTTGCCATGGAAATAATGATAAAAAAGACAGGCTCACAATGTTTCTTCTGTGAGAGAGCGGTTGCAGGGAAGAGAAAAGGGTATGCCCCACTAAGCCACAGTCTATTTTGTACTCTGTCAAGGTAGGATAGACCGTTTTTTGCAGCTCCTTCCCAAATGTGGCAGCAGTACTCCATCCTTGGACGTACTTGGCTTTTATATAGATAGAGAATTGCATCAGCAATGAGACATCTTCTGGAGCGGTAGAAGGATCCCACCATTTTCCCAACAACCTTGGCAACAGACTTGATGTATGTGTTCCATTTCAGATCAGGAGTAAAGGTCAAACCCAGAAGCTTGTCAAAACATGGAGCCTCTCCAAGACAAGAGCCATCCATTTCAATTGATGCCAGATGGGGATCAGAGCATTGATGATGTAAAGATAGGAGCTTGGTTTTGGATGCATTAAAAGTAACCAGTCACCTCTTCCCCCATTGTACCACACGCTCAAGATCAGAGGAGAGAGAATCAGAGAGAACTTTGTCATTTACGGCCTTTGATGTGTTGCCATAGACATTTATAGTTAAAATTATTTTAAAAAAATAGTTAAAATTAATTATTTAAAATTGACTATTTACTAGCTGAATTAATTATTTTAAAAAAATAGTTAAAATTAATTAAATAAAATTGACTATTTACTAGCAGGGTGGTGGAAATTCCACAGGGGACTCATTCATATGGAACATGTACATCAAATCTGTTGCCAAGGTTGCTGTAAAAATAGTGGGATCCTTCTACCACTCCAGTAGATATCTCACTTCTGATGCAATTCTCTACCTATATAAAAGCCAGGTTCGGCCAATGATGGTGTACTGTTGCCACATCTGGGCCGGAACTGCTAGAAGCAGCTTATCCTGTCTTGACAGAATTCAAAATAGACTTCGTAGCTTAGTGGGGGATGCCCTTTTCTCTTCCCTGCAACCTCTTTCTCACAGAAGAGATGTTGTGAGCCTGTCTCTGCTTTATTGTTATTTTCATGGTAAGTGCTCGACTGAGCTTCAATCTATGCCCCCCCCCTTCAGAAACTTTCACGAAAAACACTCGTCAACTATTTCCCACACTCTTTATCTGTTCCTAAACCTAAATGTAGATTCCATGAACAATGCTTCTTTCTTAGAACGCCTGTGGAATTCTCTTCAAGTCCAACGTAAACAAGTTCTTGATGAACCGTCCCCCTAAGTATTCCAATTAAAAAAATTCTCACTGCTTATGTTTACTATGCTATAATCACATTGACTAATGTATCACCATTAACCCTTATCCTCGAGTGGCCTCCGGGCCTTGATAAGTGGTGGGTCTTGTGTAAAAAAAAAAAAATATATATATATTGATGTTGGCATTCTGTAGATGTTCAGTGTAAATGGAGACGCTCTAATATTATTGTAGCTCTTTTGTTAAAACTGCAAAAGTATTTATTTAAGCTAACGAACGCCTCACAAAGCTCAGTCATAAAGTACGCTTAAATATGATATTTTAATTCTTGCAGATTTCGTACTTATTATTAGAGTTAATATTCTATCGATTTTTATATATTATAAAGTTGCGATTTCAAAAACAGAAAAATATATCCATATGACTTAGGTGCATTAGCTTGAATCGAAACCGAAATAAAAACTTACGAAAAAAACTATGTATATATACGAGTTCCTTCAGCCATAATTGAAGCCAAATCTTATGAATTCTCGATAAAATTATTTATAAAAAAATAAATGATTTAAGTGCCGTCAGCTATAATCGGAACCAAAACTTCTGAAGAATTCTTGGTAAAATTATTTATGACAAGAAATGAAAGTACCTAACAATTAAACGATACAGATGCAAGCATGACACAGAAAATAACACGCTATCGTATTAATATATAGATAGTTAATAATTAATCAAATAACGATAGTTAATAATAATTTAAAATTTATAGTTAAAATTAATTATATAAAATTAATCATTTACATTTAAAATTAATTTTTAGGGAAAATTGGGAGAAATTGCATTTTCCCTAGATGTGAATATCTTGAAGATTGCAAATACAGGGGGCATACTTATCTCCTTTTTCACCACTTTAATGGCTGGCGTATTGTTTTAGACCATAGCAATAAACTTTTTTTTTTATTATTATTAAAAACAATAGCAGTTTTTCTACTTGATGGATTTTCATAATTTTTGGATATATTACTATTTTCGACATGACATATTAAGTAAGCACCAAATTTTTTATTCTAACTGCTCTTACCTGATACTTTGTCCCCGAAGCATTCAGGAGACCCACACGAAGAATTGAGTGCCAGTTCTCTATACTGGATCCACTGAAAACGAATATAGAGAGAGAAAATGAGCAATGAAAATAATTTCATAAATTCTCGTACGGTATTGTAGCAAAATTTGAAAATTGAAATATTGAATTTCAAGTGAAATCGATGCTATCTACTGAACTGTCATGTCACCGTAATGAAAATTTTTAAAAACTAGATGGCAGCCAGGCGTTGCCTGGTCGTACAATACGCTTAAACATGATACTTTAATTTATGCAGATTGCGTATTAATTATTATAGAAGAAATGCTTTGCAGTGATTTAAAATGGTACCTCTACTTTTAGCATAAATTGAACTCATTATTAAGAAAAAAATTAAAATAAAATGGTGAGGTACACCCAGGCTTGAACAGGGGATTATTCGGTCTGCAGACAAATACTTGACCACTAAGCTATCTCTTGAGATTATAATAAATTTATTATTTTATGAAGAAATGATTTGCTCAAATTTTATCGTCTCCTTTTACCGGTGTAACTAAAATATTCCCCTATAAAAATCTTTGTTTATCTATAAAGAGAGAAAAACTATTTTTAAGATCGGATTTTTTTTTATTTGATACTTATCGAATGAATATCTATATAAAACATATCTAAGAACACTGCCAGGTATATAAATAAGCTTTGTGTGAAATTTGCAAAAGATAGGCTCAGCCTTTTCGGAACCTATGAGGAAGGAACGGACACGCGCGCGCACACACACACACACACACACACACACACACACACACACACACACACAAAGTGACTTTTATAAAAGTAAAAAACGATAAGGTAAAAAATTCATTATTAATAAAAACAGTTTTCAAAGGCAATTAACAAAAAATAAGTTTTGCTAAATTGGCCAAAGATTTTCAGTTTCCAGAAAATATTTACCTCACTTTTGTTACGATTAAAACTCTCCATTTTTTTTTGTTTTTTTTTCACAACTCAATATTCATTAATTGTCTTTGAAAATTATTTTCATTAATAATTTTCTACCTTATTTTTCATAATTTTTGGATATGCTCATTACTCTGACATGACAATTCAATAGATCCCATTGGTTTCACTTGAAAGTCAATATTTCGATTTTCAAATTTTGCTATAATAATGAAGAACCGCTAAAACTCTGTGGATGTCACTTGTTTGTTTTTGTGCAAAATGGATGACGTCACCCATTAAAACAAGGGGGATAACTGTGTAGAGTGAATGAGGTCATTAAAGGATGATATCACCATTAAAACAGATGGGAATAACCGTGCACAGTGGGTGAGGTCACAAAATAACACTCTCCATCAAACTAGAAGAGAGAGGGTGAGAGAAGAGATCCTTCATGAAATTTTATCTAAATGAACTGTGACCCATTTGAGTCGCAGGTCATCTAAGTAAACCATCTAAACCCATGATAATGTAAAATACTTTTAAGACTGAATTTGTTTTTTTGCATGTTATTTTGTTTGTATCCATGCATATAAAAATAAAAATTATAATATATTTGATAACACAGAAAACAAAATTATTCTTTTAAAAAATTTTAATTTTTTTAAAGAACCTGCTTGCCTTTTAAAGATTGCCGGGGTAGCTCGTTGGCATACCTCAGCAGAGGTGCCTCAGGCAGTAAGCAAAAAACTTTCTTCACCTGAAAGACAGGAAGCAACAACCTGCGAAGATTGACCTCCTAGGACTACCCAGAACCATATCTCAGCCTGGCAGATGCAAGGTCATTCCATACTTAAAAGTGACTAAGACTATTAGACTGTGTCAAAGACATATTCCCAACTGGCTTGAATATAATCTATTCAAGCTATACCAGATATGTGATGTGGAACACGGAGAATCTTTCGGCAGTTAAAAGAAAATATGAAGGTGTAGGTCTTAATCAGTTTTATACGACTGAAAAAAGATCTTAAAACAAATCTAACGGCAATTAATGTTCGCTTTCTTACTGGAAGGCAAAAGTGCTGCCATATTTTAATCTGGCCACACGGAAAATTTCTTCTTTGGCAGGAGCAGCGCTCAGGAGCAGGAATTGGTGATTGGTGTGCATGAATTTGAGTTGCTGCAATGGAAGAATGCATGTCGTGAGTGGGGAGAGGTCAAAGGAATTTCAAGGTCATAGAAAAAAAATATGAAGTAAAAGACAAAAAAAAGAAAAAATTTCAATAAAATTTTAAAAAAAAGAAAAAAAAAAAAGAACTGCACTCAAAACAAAGAAATTTAAACACTTGACAAAGGAATGCCTGAAATATTGTAAAATTCCAGCATATTCTTGTTTAAAAAGGGAAACTAAAACCAAATAAGATTTAATCATTTTTAATTTTAATTACAAAAAAAAACATTTCTTCTAATTTCTTTCTTACAACTCCTTGTCTAAAACTGTTATAGTTTACATATAGACTATTCGTATAGAAGCGAGATATTTCAATAGAAAAAAATTAATTTTATTTTTTTAATTCAGAAAAAAAAAAAAAACAATTGATGTGAAAAAAAACATTGACTGCAGAAAAAACTACAACTACAAGTAAAACTACAACTAAACTAAAACTAAAACAACTACAACTAAAACTACAAGTAAAAGTAAAACTACAACTAAAACAACTACAACTAAAACTAAAACTACAACTAAAACTACAAGTAAAAGTAAAACTACAACTAAAACAACTACAACTAAAAGTAAAACTACAACTAAAACTACAAGTAAAAGTAAAACTACAACTAAAACAACTACAACTAAAAGAAAAACTACAACTAAAACTAAAACAACTACAAGTAAAAGTAAAACTACAAGTAAAAGTAAAACTACAAGTAAAAGTAAAACTACAAGTAAAAGTAAAACTACAAGTAAAAGTAAAACTACAAGTAAAAGTAAAACTACAAGTAAAAGTAAAACTACAACTAAAACAACTAAAACTACAACTAAAACTACAAGTAAAACTAGTAAGTGCTGACATTAAAAACTCTTCAAAAAGGTTGATTTAAATTCCTGTTGGTGATGAGAACAGATTTAATCTTTGTTGCTGTTCTTTGTAGGCAAGCGTAGAGAATTCTATCATTATTCTTGTTTTCGATCATTGTACACATTTCTCACTGTATAATATCTTTGACAATAGGGGTTTGTTCCTTGAACGGCAGACTTCAAAATATGCCGAACAGCCAGGTTATGTTTTGTTTTTTAAATCTCCTTTTCACCCCAAACAAGACACAGTGCTACTTTGATGCAGGGGGGCTACTATCAGGGACATAAGTTGCAGATATACTATGTAGGGAGTTGAGCAGCAAAATGTTTGTTCCCATTACACTTGAACTTCTGCATGTCAGGACAGTTGGAAAAGCAGGAACCCAGAAGGTAATTCTAGAGTCTAGCAGTTCCGGGGAAGAAACTATTAGAGTAGAAGGCTTTCTTACATCTAAGGATCTCTGTGTAGGGGTGGGACTTTGCTGCTAGTCGGGTTTGATTTGAGTATTTACATCGAGGGGGTACAAGGGCTTGTAGTTCATTGGAGCCTCCACCATTAAAATACTTGTAATACAAGCAGAGGGATGCAACATTTCGTTGATGGGACAGAGGTTGAAGCTTAGATGACAGTTCAGGATCTCTCAGGTTGGCAACTCTCTTTTGAACTCTGTCCATGTGGAGGGGAAAGGAAAGTGTGTGCTCTTAAGCTGAGTAAGGATATTTGTTCACCATCTCAATATAAATTTTAAGTTATTTAGTAAACAGTTCCTCATCATTTTTGTCCGCTTAAAGCTACAGTCTTTATAAAATAAAATTTCAGGCAATGTAGGGGATCAACCCAGAAAACTTCCAATTATCCCCAGAATTTTTTCTGGTGCAGTCGAATACAACAATTTATTTCTGATTTATCTGTACTGGATACGTTATTATAATGTTTAATATATATAACCTTACTTTTCCACCCTATTGTATTTTATTTATCAACATGAAAATTAGTAACCTCTTTTTCTTAATTATTTTTTAAAAATATTTCCAGAAATATCTGCCTTAATACAAAATGCTAGTTTATTTTGGTGTCTTTACCCACCCCCCATTTTTTTGCTGATGAGGAGACTTTGCTTGAATATAAAAAAATCTTTTTATCAAATTACTGTTCAAGACATATTGTCTATTTCAATAAAACATTGTTTCCGAAACGATCGTACAATCTATTGATTTTGTTTGTTTTCTTTCTTTTGAAACTGATTTTCAATTAAAAAATTATGAATCATTTTACTTAATATTAAAATAGCTCTGAGATATCTATACCTATCAAGCTTATTATATATCTACATTACAACAAACAGTGTTTTTCTTTTAAAAGTATTAATACATTAAAATAAACTGCTCTTTAGACGCTAGGTCTAATTCCCTCAAAATTATATATGTTTAATATATATATAATATATATATATATATATATATATATATATATATATATATTCAAATACAACCAAGTAAAAAAGAAAAAAATATTTTCATTCCTCCCAAATGAATATTTCAATTATAAAAATAAGTTTCATTTTATTATGCGTTAATAATTTTATTAATTGGAATATTTGTTAAATAAATTTGATTTTATTATGTTGATTAAAAGAATACTCCAATTATAAAAATAAGTTTGATCTTACCTATATATTAATACCGTAGTACCTTTAACATGCGTATGGACATGTGTCACGGTTTCCAGATTATAAATTATTTGATTGGAAAATCTTATTTATTAAAATTGGGGACAGAAGGTGATAAAATACTACACACATTAAATTTGCGTATATCTATACGCTAATTTAATGTTCGTAGCATGCTATCACCTTCTATTGCCCTTTTTAAATAAATAGGATCTCCCGATCACCAAATATGCAATGTAAAAGAAAAATTATACCTTCTTGCTCTTTTGGCTAAGATTCAAAGGGTAGTATCTGTTTTGTCTAAAGACGGTACAATGATATTTTGAGGTTTCCATTCGCGCCGGGCATTCATACAATGGAAATATGTCACGGACTCTTATAAGGATATTGGAGATAAACGATAATAAACAGATATATTCTGCCACTACATTGACCAGATTAATTAGATAAATATATTCATAGTTTTAACAAAAGGGTTACAATAATATTGTGAGGTCTCCATGATTAATTAGATAAATATATTCATAGTTTTAACAAAAGGGTTACAATAATATTGTGAGGTCTCCATCCATGCTGAACGCCCAAACAATGTCCAGCAGCAATATATTCCATATGAAAGATGCGGTTGTGTACTATGATTCATCGGACTACTGTTCTCATCCTGAGTGTGATTTTCACAACGCTTTGGTCCATGTAAACTCCGACCTTCTTCAGGTGTATCTTGTTGAACTCGGGAATGTTTCTGTCAAACTCGGGAATTTGGACAGTATTTCAAGCGGAACCCTTTATTTACTTCACGGGGCTAGCGTAGTTGTAGTCCTTAGTTGTAGTCTAAAGGCAACTTACTCAAATTGTCTAAAATTCCATGCATTCGTATACAATACTACTTATCCATCCATCTATACTTTTACTATACTTACAGAATATGCAATAACCTATATCTATCAGGTATAACTGTACTCCATATCAAATGTTCTCTTGTCTCTATACTGAACATATCTAATCTTTCAGTCTTACTAAATGTCCGGTTTGGGCACCAAATCAGAATTTCTAATAGAAAGTAGATCATACTCTAGCACTTTATCCTAATTCCTAAACCTACTAAACCATATCTAACCATACATTCCTAAACCTACTAAACCTACTAAGCGTGCTCTTGTTCCGTCAGCCATGACTGGATAGCGGTCCTAAGAACTGTAGTCCGATGAATAATAATACAAATAACCAATCCTCACCTCAAAAATTCAAAATCGTCATCTCGCTAGTATGTTAATAATTCAAAAAAAAACTTTTTTAAATCTTGAGGTGAATGCTTTGAAGGTGGCATCCACCTTCAAAGCATCTCTCTCTCTCCTTGCTCTCCCCCCCCCCCGGATCATTTCCCCCGTAAAAAATTACTTACATCATCAGGAGGCAGTTTAACAATATGAGATCGATTGCTGGTGATAATCCTGGAAAAAAATAAATAAAAAAATTTTTTTAAATATAAAAATTGCAAGAAATGTTTATATATCATTATTTAGATAAAGTTAGGTAAGCATATATTTTATTTACGTGCATATGCTTATATATTTGTATGTATAGAATTAATTTCTAAACTAATTTCCCAATCATTATTAATTTTAGAGCAAAGTTGCTAGGTGTAATAGATCCAAATGAGGGCTATATTTAGTTCTAGTTTTATGTAAAAAAGGTAAAAGAAGATATGTTTGCAAAAATTTAAATTAAAAAAATTTTTTACATTAGACATTGATTAATAAATATTTCAATTTCATTTTTAATGGACTATTGGAGATTTTTTTGTTTTTTTTTTGAAGAAAATATGGACAAACCACGTCCACAGAATGGATCCATCTAGGCTCCTCAAGAAAATGCTCTACAGCAAGCTTGCTAGTGAAATTAGACCATGAGAACCAAAAAAAAATGCGCTATAAACACCAATTGAAGCACACCCTTAACCAACATACGCGTTTTGTCATGGGAACAAACTGATAGATGTGTCCTCTATAGTATCAGATCTGACCGAATGGTTAATTGTTGGCATAGACCAATTCATACCATCTAAAAAATTCTAACAAAAACCTAACAGCCAGCCATGGTTCTCCCCAGAATGTGCTGCTGCTATCACGCATTGAAATCACTTTTTCCATAACTACCAACGTAATAGATGCACTTAGACTAAAGCTGCTTTCAGGATTGCCAGCAACCACTGTAAAAGAGCAATAAAAAATGCAAGAGACCTATGTGCCCAGTCTGTTAAATCCAAGGTAGCTGATCAGCGGCTTGGATCCCACCAGTTTTGGCAAATAACAAATAGGATCCTGAACAGAAGTGTGCGTTCTATCCCAACCATTATCAATGGACCAGAGGTCATCTCGTCAGCATCAGACAAGGCCAAACTATTTGCAAAGAACTTTGCAGCTAATTCTACCCTATGCGACGAAGGCCATCAACTCCCCATATTTCCTCCTATAACACAGAACACGCTAGGTAACATACAAATATCTGTATATGAGGTCGCCAAGCTAATCAAGAACCTTGATTCCAGTAAAGCAACTGGCCCTGACGGCATCCCAATTATAGTGCTAAAAAAGATTCAACAAGAACTTGCTCCCATACTTACGAAACTGTTTAAGCGTTGCCTTAAGGAGAAGTGCTTTCCGACTCCCTGGAAAACCTCATCAGTATGCCCTGTATTTAAGAATTCAGGTGATAAGTCATCTCCCTCTCAATACAGACCAATAAGTCTCCTGTGTGTTATGAGTAAGTTGCTGGAATCCATATTAAACAGAGAAATAGTCAACCACCTCAGCAGAAACAACCTTCTTAGTGACACACAATATGGTTTCCGTTCTGCAAGATCTACCGCAGATGTGATAATGGTTATATCTCACAGGATTAGTGAATCTCTTGACAAAGGCTTCCTTTCTAGGGCAATTGCTCTTGACATATACTGGCCTTCGACAAGGTATGGCATAAAGGCCTACTTCATAAGATTTCCAGCTACGGTATAACTGGAAATGTTTTCTCAATCATTAAATGATTTCTCTCTGATAGGCTCATAAGAGTAGTGGTAGATGGACAAAAATCAGAGGCCTGCAGTATTAATGCTGGAGTCCCTCAAGGGTCAATCCTGGGCCCAACTCTCTTCCTGATCTACATCAATGACCTCCCTAAACACATACTTAAATCATTCGTTGACATCCATGCTGATGACACGACCATCTACGACAACACATCAACGGCTTTAAATGACAAAGTTCTCTCTGATTCTCTCTCCTCTGATCTCGAGCGCGTGGTTCAGTGGGGGAAGACGTGGCTGGTTACCTTTAATGCATCTAAAACCAAACTCCTATCTTTACATCAACGCTCTGATCCCCATCTGGCATCAATTGAAATGGATGGCTCTCGTCTAGGAGAAGCCCCGTGTTTTGACAAGCTTCTGGGTTTGTCCTTTACTCCTGATCTGAAATGGAACACATGCATCAAGTTTGTTGCCAAGGTCGCTGGAAAGATGGTGGGATCCTTCTACCGCTCCAGAAGATATCTCACTATTGATGCAATTCTCTATCTATATAAAAGCCAAGTATGTCCAAGGATGGAATACTGCTGCCATATCTGGGCAGGAGCTGCTAAAAACAGCCTATCCTGCCTTGACAGAGGACAAAATAGACTTTGTGGCTTAGTGGGGGATGCCCTTTTCTCTACTCTGCAACCTCTCTCCCACAGAAGAGACGTTGTGAGCCTATCCTTGTTTTATCGTTATTTCCATGGCAGGTGCTCGTCTGAACTCCAATCTCTGGTCCCCCCTTGCCAATCTTTCATGAAAAACACCTGTCTAGCTGAATCCACTGTGAAAAATTTCCCCCACTCTTTATCTGTGCCTAAATCAAAACGTGGATTCCATGAACAAAACTTCTTTCTTAGAACGGCACGCCTGTGGAACTCTGTTCCGTCTGCCTGCTTCCCACCTAACTACAACTTGGATGTCTTCAAGTCCAACGTTAACAAATCCCTAATGAACCGCCCTCTTAAGTAAACACTTCATTAAATCTCCACACTAACGTACTGTACTTGCAATAACCCTTATCCCTGAGTGGCTTCCGGGCCTTGATAAGTGGTGACCACCGTGCAAAAAAACATATGGAGGAGAACAACACATCAAGGCATCACAGACTTTGGAAAAAATGTTTATTTTCCCCTCAAACTGCTAAACTTTGGAATTCCCTTTTTGCTTCCTTGTTTTCCTGATTGTACTAACCTGCAGAAATTTAAATGTAATGTGAACAAATAGCTCGCTGTTCAACTCCCTATATAGTTCTTAGTAGACATGGTCCCAAATAGTAGCCTGTTATATCCAACTGGCAAAATGTCTTGTTTGGGGTGAATAAGAGTTAAAAAAGAAAAAAAAAATCTAATACATAAAAAGCTATATGTCTGTCTGTCCCCATATTTTCAAATTCTATCTCCTCTGAAACTAAAAATCGCAAAGCAGTGCTAGGGGTCTCCAATGATTGGATATTTTACGGACCATTCTTTTATGGGTCTTTAGTCAGTTAAAATAGGTTTTAAGGGCTCAAAAATGGGTCAAAATTGAAAAAAAAAAAATCGTTATATATCTTGTATATTCATCTTAGTTTATTTTTAATCAATTCATATGCGTGTCACGTTGATACAGTGGTAACGTCGCCAGCTTTGAATGCTACAGTCTCAGTTTCGATTCTATGGCACCTAAATACTTTTTTTTTTTACTTGTAAAGTTACGACTACAAAAATATATACAAAATCTAGACAAATTAAAATATCGAATTTAAGCGTATTTTATGCCCAAGCAATGCCCCACTCTCAGCGCCCTGCTGTTAAATAATTAAAATATTATAGTAACATGACATCTGAGCATCGGGTAAGATATATCTAGTATCAAATAGAAGAATTCAACGTCAAACTCACCATTGAAGTAAAGGAAAAGCTAATCGATTCTTTTCATCCATTATCTTCTTTTGATCTTTGCCCGTGCACCACAGCATCTCGGACATGGTTGGAAAGGCCTTCAGGATCGATTCTACTTTTTTGTAATCTTTATGCTAAAATAGAAAAATGTGCATACAAAAAAAAATAAAAAAATAATGACAATGACCAAATTACATATTGATACTTCGAACATTGCAATTAATCAACACTATTTCATAATGTTCACATAAAGTTTCATTATAGCTATACAGCACAAGATATACAATTTTTTTGGTGCTTCCATACAAATGAAAAAATATCAAACTTCAAGTAAAACTAAAATAGACTTCATAGCCTTGTAGGAGATGTCCTTTTCTCTTCCCTGCAACCTCTTTCTCACAGAAGAGATGTTGCGAGTTTGTCTCTGATGTATCGTTATTTTCATGGAAAGTGTTCAACTGAGCTTCAGTCTATGGTCCCCCTTCGCCAAACTTTCACAAGAAACACTCCTCTAGCTGAAAACACTACCAATAATTCCCTCCACTCTTTATCTGTGCCTAAACCTAAACGTACATTCCATGAACAAAGCTTCTTTCTTAGAACTGTGCGCCTGTGGAATTGTCTTCCGTTTTCCTGCTTTCCGGCTGACTACAATATGGTTGTGTTCAAGTCTAATGTAAATAAGTTCTTGATGAGCCGTTCCATATAAGTTAACAAATTTACCGAATTTTCATTACTAATGATTACTATATTGTCCAATTTCTACTGTACACTCTTTAACCCTTATCCTTCAGTGACCTCTTGGCCTTGATAATGCAGTGATGCCTGTGTAAAAAAAAAACAAAAAAAACTAATGATACCTACAATTGTTACGTCGCAAATAGTAACCTATACAAAAATTACGGAAACCGATAAGGTAGAAAAATAATTATTAACGAAAAACTTTTCAATAAAGTTTATAGGACTAAGAAATTTTGTCAGATATTTTGGACTCTTTTAGTCTAACAAGAGAACTTAATTATCTCCCCTGTCAACTTATCTTTTTTAGTAAGTGTAAAATAGTGATTTCCCTTTTTACAAATTTCTTTTTCCATTAATTATTTTTTTTAACTTATCGTTTTCCATCATTTTTGGATATGTTACTATTTACAACATGAAAATTACATAGGTATCATTTGTTTTATTTGAAATTCAATTTTTTTTTCATAATATAGAAGCACCTTTCTTTTAATTAAATCAAATTATCATAGAATATAAAATTAAAACAGAAATATAATCAAGTTAGTCAATCACAAACTAAGCTGTTTAGTTTTTTGTTGCGTTTTACAGCATGCCAACTGTTTGGGTCATTTTATGCTTTTACTCTCTGCTCTTGTTCATATATAAGTGATATGTTCTTTTTAAACTTTTTGATAAAGACCAATTTTTTTTTTTTTAAGTATATAACTCTAAAACCATATGCGGGGCAACTTCACATATAAGACCTTGGTCAATGTAGGGGCAACCCTTCATACCAATTGTCACTATCCAACTCCCCTACTCCCCGGGAATTGGTCCCCATTTTCCCATCACTCCTCACATTAAAAATCGGCCTTGTGCCTAATTTGCTCGGTGGGGAAGAAAAAAACAACCTTTTCTTGGCCTTTTGGCCAAGATCAAAGTGTAATATCTGTTCTTACTACATGCTGTACTTATTGTGATATAAAGTAGGAGATCACTTTTCTGTATTAATTTAATGTAAAATGATCACCCACTTTACAACCAGTCAGTCTCAAAGCCATTCAAGTCATTCTCCAGATCATTCAAGTTGTTTCTGAAAGATTCCAGTTATTTTTTAAGCATTCAAGTCATTCTTAAGGTCATTAAATTTATCCTTAAGTTCATTAAAATCATTCACTTTTTATTTATTTAAGTCATTTCAGCCCATTTTTCGGTCATTTTAGTTTATCTTTAAGAATTTCATGTCAATCCTACATTCACGCATTCATTCATTACACGAGAGCATACGACTAATGGCTATCGGCCTTGTTTCTTTATAGAAACTAACTTTCCTTGTTACAAAACCAGTGCAATCAATTAAAATGCGTTTAATCGTGAGTGGGGTTTGATATGGTATAGAATCCATATTAGTTGATTTTCTGTTCTCAAGATATATGAATCGATTAAAAATGTGTACGAGCCATTTTTATTTTTGTAAGTGTGATTTCTTTTCTATTTAGTTTGGTATTTTGTTCCTGGCTTTTTTTTTCTTTTTTTTTTCATTTAGTTTGTTTTAGTTTTTTTTTTTTGGAGGGGGGGGGGGATTCATTCCAGTAAGTTTGTCATTTTTTCATTGAGTATGTTAAGGTCTGAATAGGGGGGGAAGGGGGTCAACATCTAAATCAGTTGGGAAGTTTAAGGCAGATTTTGCTGCTGAATCAGTTAATTCATTTCCTTTGATAATGGTACAAACTAAGCTGAGTGGAACTGAAGTTAAATGTACCAATTTACACTTTTAATAAAAGATTTCATGTATCAAGTCGAGGGCTGTTGTCTGAAATATCGATTATAGTTAATCTAAATGTTATCAAGCCAGTTTCTATCTATATTTACATTTTGTATAATTCTGGATCTTCTCTTCTGATGAGAAGCATTTAGCTTTGAAATTTCATAGCCAGAAGAGGTTCCTTTTTTCTTTTTCTCTTATTGTTCTGATGTTATAATAATGTTGTATGTAACTTATTATTCATCTTTTACTTATTTTTCTAATATGTTTCCATTACGCCATTTTGAATATATATATATATATATATATATATATATATATATATGCACACACAAATTAAAAACCAAAGATGATAATACAAGGTTATAGGAAAGATGCTGTTATATTACCAGTAACATGCATTTTTTTTTTTTGCTTTTTTGATTCGCGTGTCAATATATCTGCTCTAGCTTTTATTGAATCTCTTGATGTTATGTGCTTCGTCTTACTGTCACCACCCACAGGGTTACTTTTTTTTGTTTTTCTCCATTTTCTTTCCCTTCTCTTCCTCCGCTGTGACATCACCTCATGTCACAGCTTGGTCATTTGCATACACATCATACCTCTGTTGCTACATTCGCGTCAACTGCTCTGTTACAGCAGGAGAGTTAGACGAGTCTTGCTTCATAAAAACAAATTACTTCCTCTATCCTCAGAGACTTTCTCTTAATCACAAATTTTTTTTAGTTAAAACTGATTAGAGTTGTTTAGGAAAAAAAATTTGAGGGACTCCCAGGTTGGGAAACTATCTTCATATTTTTTTTTTTTTTTATGGCTATTGGTTATTTTGCATTTCTTGGTATTATTTATTGAGTTTTGATTCTCAGTGCTTATCTGAACTTTTATTTAGATCAAAAACAGGAATTCAACAAATAAAAAGAGGAACTCTTTTGAAAAGAAAACAAACTAACCTTTGGATGAAGACAGAATTCAGTTGGTTTATCTGGATCAATGACAGTTGGATACGGATTAAAGATGATCTCACGACGTTTCGATTTGCAAGCGGTCCGAGTCATGGAAATTAGTAAGTCAACCACCTTAAAAAAAGTAACAAAGATTATTTAGGAGCGAGTCGACCGATCGCTTCTCGGAAAAAAGCCTTTCTCAGACATACACAAAAAGCGAACATACATACACACATTTTCGCTTTTATATTATAGATGGCTACAAATTTCTATTAATCGTTAAAAAAAACTATTCCCTTTCACTCTGACATAAAGCGAAACATAAAATAAAATAATGAAAGGATGGTAATAATTTATGCAGAAGTGGATGCAGCAGACCAGCACTTTGTCCATATGCGAATTCTCATCAATCTACATTGTCTTTACACTTCATCCATATAAACAGGTTATCCGCTCTCAATCTACGAGTACTTCCACTGCACTTGTTGTGCCCCAACACTTACAGGTTCCACAAAAGATTGAACTGCAATCTATTTCCTTCCGACAAATCGTGCAGTGGAACTTGTTTTTAGCAGCATTACAACCCTACAACAAACTCATCAGAACTAAGTGACTTAAATTCACATTACACATCCATCATATCATTCTCATATCATTTCTCTCCATGCAACACATATCCTCAACCCTCACTGGCCAGGTTTTACCACACTGCATACAACTGCCTGATAGACATTTCCCTTAATTATTAGTGGTAATGCTCTGCTGGTTAGTAAAAGAAAAACTTTCCTGAACTTATCTCCATCCAATCCTAACTCTTGCAATCATACTAGCACCTGCTCAACCCTGTGCGCCAATGGTATCACCACGGTAACTAACTTCTCGATAATCTCAATAGACTCACCATCTAAATATACTTTGTTTATATCAGAGTTCTCATCAATCTCCATCATCTTTACGCTTCATCCATAGAAACTGGTTATCATCTCTCAACTTCCATTGAACTTCTTGTGTACTCAATACTTACAAAGAAAAAATTGATTTGTATTTGATTCCCTTTCCACAAATGGAACAAAGGAACTTTCCTCTTCTGTTATGTTCAATTATATTTATACACATTTTTTACATTGCTTAGGATTTATAATGAAACAGTTCTAGCATACACACGTATTCATATAAGTGTCCATGTCAGTGTGTGTGTGTAAATAGTCTCTACCAAACTCCTCTCTGAATTTTTGGCCTACAGACTTGAAACTGGATATATAGGGATTAGGTTCTGTGGAACAATTTCAATTTAGTTTTTAGTCGGTAAAAATAGCTGCTTAGAGTCAAAATTGAAAAAGAAACAATTGCCCTTGGCAGGAGTTAGTCGACAAAACCGGTTAATTATGAACAAATATACATCATTCATAGTTTGAAGTCGCTTACATTTAAACCTTACTTATCTATCGCAAACTGTAGCAACCAGGTCTGGAGCACTAAATGTTTTGTTTTGGATTTTAGCTGATGGCACCGAAGTAATCATTTTTAGAATCAGCATTATATATTGGGTACAGTATGATATTCAATAAAGAATTGGCTCTGTAATAATACGAAATCTGCATGAATTAAAATATATTTAAGCATAATTTACAACCGGGATATGCCAGTGTGTGTGTGTGTGTGTGTGTGGAGGGTCCTCCATCTATATATATAAAAGCCAAAATGTTTGTGTGTGCGTTTCTCGTGGGTGCTGCTTCTTAAAACTTTTTATATCACATCTAAATCATAATATCTACGAGTTAACAACGTCGGGGGAGGGGGCGCCTGTCTATTTAATTTGCTTGACTTTCAAAAGATAAATATTCCACATATTCGGATCGCCGCATGTTGCTTTCACTTTTCGGTATAAAAACAGCGAAATTGGACGTAAACGTCACCGTCAACTATCCCGCAGAAAAACGATTTGACCTCATTAAAAACTGCGGAATAGCGTGATATTTGATATTCACTTTTTAATCACTCTTACATTGACTGTCGCTGTAGCGCAGGTGTTCAGGCTAAGCTTATGGCTCCGGGTTCGAGCCGACCTGTCACCAAGCCCCCACCCTCTTATTTTTTTCCCCCATTTTTAAAATCGTTGTATATATTAAGTTAAGTTTCTTTTTTGTTCTTCTTTAAACCGCCCCCCCCCCCCAACGCATACACCTACAAGCACCCGGGCAACACCAGGTACCCTCCGCTAGTCTATATATATAAAAGCGAAAATGTGTGTGTATGTATGTATGCATGTGTGTTGGTATGTCTCGCAAAACTTTTGACAGAGGCGATGAATTTTCACGAGATTGGTATCATTTTCAAGCTCGACATCTTGGACAAAACATTAATTCCTTCACCCTCAACTGGCCATTTTTGTACAGCGAGGAGGAGGTAGTAAAAAACCGATAGCTTCTATGCTCCTACGCAAATAACGTTGGAACTTAAAATTAATTTAAGTATTAAAAAAAAAAACACCCAATTTTGTCAACGTCCTCTTAGCTCAGTTGATTAAAGCGCGGCGTCATTATCTAAAGGTTGTAAGTTCAAATCGTGATGTGAGATGTCTTTTTTTTTTTCGATTTTTAAAGTTTTAATATTGAAACAGGGTTATTTATGCCATTTTTCACGGTCGCTGTTTTTTTTTGTTTTTATTTTTCAGATTTTTTTTAAGTTGTTCGTTTTCTTGTTTTTTTTTTTCATCACATTCGCGTTTTCTTTTTTGTTTTTCTGATTTTAAGAAATTTTAACATCGTTCGTCTGCATTACGTTCGTTTTTTTTTTGTTGATTTTTTTAAGTTTTAACATTGTTTTTTTTATATAATATTTAAACAGGATTATTACTTTGCTTTTTCTTTTGTTTTGATCCCCCCCCCCCAAAGCACACAAACCTCTAAACCCCCAGGCAATGCCGGGTACACCCGCTAGTCTATATAACATAAATCTCACCTGTTTGTATGTATGTATGTTTGTATGTATGCCTAAAACTTTTGACAGAGGCGACAGATTTTCATGAGATCAATATCGTTTTGAAGCACAACCCTTCAGACAACAAATATCGAAAAATTGGCTAAAAAGATTAATTCTTTCATTCTCAACTAAGCACTTTTCTACAGGGAGGGGTCACTTTTTTTGCTGATATTTTCAAAAGTCATCCCCTCTTTTCGATTGACTAGCCTTAATTTAAAACTTCACCACGTCCTGTTTAACGACGGACGAAACTTTCTTTTCACATTCTTTTCCTCCTTCGCGATACCTGCCTACTACCACTATTTCTTTTGCTCAACACACCTCCAAACACTCAGGCAATGCTGGGCACGCAGGCTAGTTACTATATATTTAATGCAATATAATAATCAAGACAGGATTGGCTCTATAATTTATATAAATAAAACAGATGTGTGTGTGGGGGTGTCTGTCTAAATATTTAACAGATAAACTTTGAAACTATTCGTCAATTAACAGGAAAGAGTAATCATACATCAAGTAAAATTTTTGTTGGAATTCAGTTTTTTTGTTGGATGGATGAATTCAGTTTTTTTGTTGGATGGATGAATTCAGTTTTTTTGTTGGATGGATGAATTCAGTTTTTTTGTTGGATGGATGAATTCAGTTTTTTTGTTGGATGGATGAATTCAGTTTTTTTGTTGGATGGATGAATTCAGTTTTTTTTGTTGGATGGATGAATTCAGTTTTTTTTGTTGGATGGATGAATTCAGTTTTTTTGTTGGATGGATGAATTCAGTTTTTTTGTTGGATGGATGAATTCAGAGAGCATTAAATTAATTATTTTTTATTGCTGTGCCTATAAATCCTTACTAGAGGCTCCGTTGTTTCAATGGACAGTTTTCTGAATGCATAAAGATAAACAAATGTACGCACTCACCTCGGCACCGGTTGCCATGGCAGTGGTGGCCATACTCATCACACCAAGATCTCTGAAGGCAAAAGAACACAACTCACGCGAACAAACTGCTGGCTGGAATTTAAAAAATAAATAAAAGAAAAAAAGAAAACGTCCATCTTATATGAATCAGAAATACCAAAATGACCTCACAACATTTCGATTTGCAAGTGGTCCACGTCATGGAACTTAGTAAGTCAACCACCTTGAAAAGTAAGAAAATTTGAGTTTTTTTTTTTTTTTTTAGTAAAAAAAAAATTTGGTTTTTGCCCAGAATTTTCCATATAAAAAAAAAAAAAAAATCAGTAAGACGTATATATCTGTGACAAAATAAATGCATCATATTCCAAAAATCATATACATTAAATCAAGTAGTTTTGTTTTCATATACAAAAAAAATCAAATTTTATTTATCGTCCACCATTTATTAATATAAAAGCAAAAATGTGTGTGCATACATTTTTTTTGTATGTCCACCAAAGGCTTTTAAAGGGGGCAGGCGATTGGTGGGGTTACTGCTTCTTAGAACTTTTTATATACTTCCTAGATCATAATATCTCCGATTTACAAAACAAGGTCACGTCTATCTTTTATTTCAGCGACTTTTATGTTACAAAATTCATGTTGTGATTTCATTTCTCTAATACTATGGCATGATGTTTGACCTAAAAAAAACAGACGTTGACATTCGATACCCTCCAAAGTGCTGATTTTCTCAATTCCGATTAATTGTCTGAACACTATCACATATAAACTTATTGTATGAAAAGTTGGACCTAAATAGTATTTAAGCTGACATATCAAACTTTGATTTTAACAAGCCAAATTTTCATTTGTTATTGTTGTACCATGTTATTGGCATGATAATAATGTACTTGACTATAGTTTACCTAAAATATTTAATTCTTTCCAGCTAACTGGTAAAAAAAAAGGAAACTTTTGGGTGCTTATGCAGTTTAGGAAAGATATTAAAAAACGAAGAATAAGAAAAATCTCTATGATGTGTGTGCCCGTTATGGAATGAAGTTAAATAAAAAAAATTTTTTTTTTTTTTTTTTTTTTTTTTTTACAGAGGAAAATCAAATTTTAATCAGATCCCTCACGCTGAAGCCATCTTGGCAATTTTAGCTATAAAGGGACGATTGGATGAGAAAACAGGGCTCGTACAGATTTTCAAGGCTTTCAATGTTTTTCAAGGCCTTCAGATAAAATTCAAGTTTTCAAAACAAAATTTGTGCTTTATTTTACAATCCACAGCGATTTGAAAGTGATAAAACAAAAAAATGAAATATATAACAAATAAATGTTACCACAGCCAATAAAAATTACTTTGCAATTCCTGCTTTCCTGCCTGCTGGAAAACTGCTTCTGTAGTACCAGTTTTCAAGAATTCTGGCGAAAGAACTGACCCAGTAAATTATCACTCCATTAGCCTCCTCCCACTTTTCGCCAAAATATTTGAGACCATAATTAATCAAGCTCTAGTCCATCACCTTACAGATGCTATACTTCTGACTGACCAACAAAATGGATTTAGGCAAGCCCGTTCCACAGCAGACATCCTAACTGTAATCTCTGAACGTATATACCAGTCACTGGACAAAGCGGGGGAGGGTAAATCGGTAGCTCTAGATATACCTAAGGCTTTTGACAGGGTATGGCATGAAGGTCTTCTCAGGAAAATCAGATCATACGGTATGATTGGAAGAATACTAAACATAATTAACTCCTTTTTAGATAAGAGAAAAATCCAGATTGTCCTCGACGGTCGTACATCTAAACAATGATATAAATGCGAGAGTTCCTCAAGGGTCTATCCTTGGACCTCTATCATTCCTAATATTCATAAATGACCTCCCTGACAAAATTGTCTGTGAGATGGGTATATATGCTGATGACACCACACTCTATAACAGACACGACAGGAAAACAAATGAACACATATCTCATATCTAAAGAAATGGCAAAAACACTAGAGGATGACCTCCGATCTGTAGTGGAATGGGGACAAAAATGGATGGTTACATTCAATGCTGCCATCACTAAACTTGTTTCCTTCAATAACTACAAGAAACCTTCTCTACCACCAATAGCAATGGCCAAAGACTTTAAATTTACAACTAAGATAGCTACTGTCTTGTCCACTTTCTTTTCAGTCTGGCCAGTCTCATTTTAGGTTATCAATTGTTTTTTTTTGGGGGGGGACACTGGAGAGGTTGGGGGGAGCACTTATTTATGGCAAGTGTCCCTACTCCCTCTCCCCCAAATTAAATTATAAATGAAAGCAAAAATAGAGGGACAACTTAAAAAAAAAGTGTGTGTGTGTGTGTGGGTGGGGGGGGGGGGGGATTTTGTGATAACTGAAAACTAGGCCGTTAGGGCCGAAAAAAATAAAGTTATGTCCCTTTATCCTAAGGTAGTTTTGTTTTGTGATAAAGGGGCGTAACTCTTGTATCCACAATACTACAATGCAATTTCAAAGCAATTTTTCTTTATTTTCAATATTTAAATCTATATAATTATAAAACTCAAATGACCTTGTAACGAGTGTTGTAACCCAACATCCAGTTTATGACTTCCGGTTGCGCATCCGTACATAAACAAATAATCAATGCGACAATAAAACATTGTTTTACTGTGTACGTTTTCAGCATCCCAATCGTTTTTTTTTTCACATTTATATTATCCAAATAAATAATTGTTAATACTTTCTGCCTTTTTTTTTTTACATTGTTCATTTCTGTATTACGTTTAAGTTATTTTACCTGCAATTTTCTTACAAATAAATCTACTTTAACCCGTTGACAACCACAAGAGCATTTTACAACGGCGATTTACCCACTGCTTTATTTTTTAAAAATTCATTTTCCATTTTTTAATACACCTTTCTTAAAAACATTCATAAATTTTCTTCTACACTACCAACATAAATAAATAACCCCCCCAAATTTTTTTTAATTTGCATTAAAAATAAATAATCAACGCGACAATAAAACGTATTGTTTTACTGTGTACGTTTTCAGCGTCCCAATTTTTTTTTTTCGCATTTAAATTAAAAGATATATCAAAATTTGAATTTAACTTTAAGTATTATGGTATCTATTCAGTGCACATTTACCTATAAATATGGCAAACCACTTATAATTCAATGGCTGCAAGGTTTTTTTGTTTTTTTTAAATAAACAATTATAAACAGAACGACTCATAGAAATCTATCTATATTCTTTTTTCATTTTAATATACTTTCATAGAAATGTTTCGGTTATGTCAAAAAAACTATTTTCTTTATGTCACAAGTGTCACACTCATACATGAATTCCATAGCTAATCTAACATACTGACCCAACGGGTCACGGGTAGTCTAGTAATATTTTGAATGGTATTTTTAATACTTAAAAAATAATTTAATAGTATTTATTTCGATTTTATTTTTAATATTCTGACAAATTTTTTACTGGACATAATACAATTTTCAAGGCCTTTCAAGACATTTTCCATATTTTCAAGGATTTTTCAAAGTAATAATAAAAATAAGTCCTTTTCAAGGCAAAAGTCAAAATTCAAGGAATTTTCAAGTCGGTGCAAACTCTGGAAACCATTGTACAACGTGATACATGCAATGGTAGACAGTAAACAATTTCAACGACCAAAAAAATACATTATTTTTAATTGGAATTCATTATTGAGATGAGTATTATTTATATTAATTTATTTATTGCGGACTATTATTCTCATCTTTATTAGTTGTTGTTTCACAACGTTTCAAGCAAACATTCCTCTGGCCTTCGTCAGGTGGTAACCGCGACGGATAGGAACTTCGAATCTCCTAACTGCATTCTCAGCAATCACTGCCATCCGTAGTTGTTGTTGTTTCACCACGTTTTGGATAAGTAAGCCTCTGGCCGGCTTTGGGTAGGATTGAAACCGCTATCTTCAGACAATGCTCATCTGGAACTGTAGAGATTAAACGTCTCTATCAACTGCGCCATCGGCCCCGAAAGGCGATCAAGGATAGATTTTTTTATCTTATAAATCCACGTTTATTTATTATCTGATCTTCCATTGTTGGGTCTGTACCGGATGGTATATATATTGTTTTTAATTGGAATTCATTATTGAGGACTTTTATTCCCATCTTTCTTAGATATTGTTTCACGACGTTTCGGCCAACTATTCCTCTGGCCTCCGTCAGGTGGTAACCGCGGCGGAATAGATAATTCTCAGCAATTACTACCATCCATAGTTGGGCTACGGTCCCAGGTGCGAATTGTCTGAACACACACACACACACACATATATAATTATGTAGTTTGCTTGAAGCATTGTGTAGGATAGGTATGTAGTAGAGATTTAGAAGGCTATCACAATGCGAGGAATGAAATATAGTCGGTGTTGATGAGAGAGGACGAAAACAAATGGCAATTTACAAATCAGTAAGTACATATATATATGTCTATATATACATATATTTATTCGATTGTATTAAGTACAAATGTCTTATTCGCTATGTCTGTGACATATCCGTTATATTTATTTATTAATTTATTTATTGGAATAGTTGGCCGAAACGTTGTAAAACAACTAATAAAGATGAGAATAATAGTCTGCAATAAATTAATATGAACCAAAAACAGTTGGAATTTGATGCCAATCAGACAATGTTAACTTTAGTAAGATCTATCAACATTACTACTGCACTCTCTCTCCCTTTTGCCTTTCTCTTTTTCTCTCTCTCTCTCTTTCGTTGAAGTTTTACACTCATCACCAAAACGAAGCAGGTAAATAGTAACTAATGAATCTTCAAGATACGACATCTTAAGAGGCAAACAAGGGAAGTACAATATTAATGGCTAGTGTTCACGTTGTAAATCAAGTTGGCCAACAGTGTATCCCTGTTGGATGCAATCTTTACAAGCCAGTTTGTCCAAGCTGATCATAAAATGTTCAATCAGCTTTTAGTAAATGTTTTGATATTTCTTGATATAATGAACAAAGAAATAAATTCTCTCACCTGCAGCATGGGCCCATTCTGAAAGACGTGGTCTTGATCGCACACAACACAATATTCATTCAACGTTGGTATACGTTGACGAGTATACAGATAAACCTGTAAGATTAAAGAAATCATATTTAAAATTAGTTTAAAGAAAGGAATTTTTTTTCAGTTGAGTTACTGATGCATGTATTGTAACCGATCACAGGTGTGCATATGGCAACTGTATGTGTTGCGTGAGGGGAAGGGGTGTCTGCTTATTTTGAGTCAATGTTCATTTTTACAGCACATCAGCTCTTTTTTTTTGGGGGGGGGGGGGGGTATAAATAAAAGAACCTTTTTCCTTGAGTGGTTTGTGTCCCAGCGTTGGCTCCTGGAACAAAAGCTCTCTCATGCATATCAACAAACAAGTCTCATTTCTCTGGACAATTGGAACTTTATTCATTTCACTGTTGAATGTTGAATCCCTGTTTTCAGCCTATCCTTAGAAGGAGGGTGGGAATTTCTCTATCAATTCATCTGCCATACATCGCTACCCCTCGTCGCTTCTATGAGAAGTCTTCATCTTCCGATGCCCGTGTCTGCCGGACTGAATTCTAACTGACTAAAATTGTCCCATGTGCGTTTCTATATATTTGAGGGGCAGAGGAAGGATATGGGTCCCTACATCACTGGCACATCATTATGCACTCACTCATCCTTGTCAAGGTTGTTCCAATTTTAAGCCAGAGTCAACCAGTTTGATTTGGTTTAACCCCTTGATCCCGTCTGCACTAGAAAACCTGTTTAACATCTGTTGGCTTGCACTTCATTATATATGAAAGATGTCATGGCGAGGAAGAAAAGAAAAAGACAAAAAGAACATGAATATGTGCAGACTGCAGGATCATGATGACGATTTATTTTTATTCGGGGGAAGTACCCAGGAATAAATGTTTCAACAGAAGAAAATGAGTCAAATTAGTCTTTGTTTTGGTTTCCTTTGCAATGTACTCTGTTGCAATGTGTTGGAGCTGAATGTCTACATATTAACACAATTTTTTTTAAATATCTTGTAATAAAAATGTTTTTTAGTCTTTATTTAAAAAATTATAGAAAAAAGTTTATATAAAAAAATCTTTGACATCTTTATTACACTTCATAAAAAAGATGTATCCAATAGAGAAACTTTTGCAAATGGCTACTAATTCCATGAAAAAAAAAAAAATCTGGAATTCTGAATTCCGATTCAAAAAAAAACATTATTTAAAGTATTTTAGCAAAAATATGAAGAAAAAAAACAATCAATATTGTTAAATTTTCAATTATAAGGAAACCGTTACGTAAATATTAATCAGAAGTGACTTTTCCTTTGCATGCAACAGTTAAGCTTCTGCTAAACAGAAAGCTGTAGTCAAAATGGCACAAGTTTTTTTGAACTTAACCAAATCTTAATTTTAGAATGCAATTTCTGTTAAGAGCGTTATGTCACAACCTTATTTGTGTTGGGTATCATGTTATAACCCCATTTGCATAAAACATTTTGTAAAAATATGAGAAATTAATTCTGGGCTCCATAATTTTCCCAGGCAATACCGAAATACAGCTATTGCTAATAACACTCATAAAAACCTATGAGCATAAAACAAGTTCTAAAAAAATAAAAATAAATAAATATGAATAAATAAAAAAATAAATAAAAAATCTTAATTTTTAAAAATGCAGTTTTTAATGAAGATTTGGTTATTTGTTTGGCTATATCGGGGGCATCACGCCAAGGCCTCGGACATCATGCCGGGGGGCATCATGCCAAGGCCTCGGACATCATGCCGGGGGGGCATCACGCCATGGCCTCAGACATCATGCCGGGAGCATCATGCCATGGCCTCGGACATGCCGGGGGCGTCACATCATGGCCTTGGACATGTTGGGGATATCCTGCCAAAGCCTCATTTTTATTTTAACACTATGTAGAAAGATGGTAAATTAATAATAGTCTGATTCTTCAGTAATGCCGGGACACAGTTCTTGCTAGCAATAATAAAAACCTACAAGTTAAAATCTTTTCTAAATAAAATTTAACAAACAACAGAAGTGGCATTAAAATTTTTTAAATCAACAAGCAACATACCTGAGAAAGAAAACCATATTCTAAACATGGAATCCGTTTCGACCGTTCCCCATCTGCTGTCGACGATGGTACAAGGCTAAGATCACTGCTTTGGTGATTACTAAGGTTAGGTGCTGTGACCGAAGTTGCCATTCGGAAAATACGCCCAAAACTTAGTTTGCCTGCCTTGATAGGGGAGAAAGCCGAAATGCTTGGAGTGCTGGCTGCAGTGGCGCCTCCTGGTGACATTTCATTATTGTTATCCTCATGACTGTTAGAGTCGTTACCGTTTCTCTCGGGCAGAAGCGGTAAATGATTGACGGGTTCATTCTCACAACCATCATCGGTATGGTGCATAAATCTGCTGAAAAGGAACAAAAAATTAAATTCAAAGAGGTTACTCAGTGTTAACGTACATTTTTTTTTTTTTTTTTTTTTTATTAATCAATTTATATCTTACTGTTTTTTTCACGAGTTTTTGCTGTTTACATTATTGCGACATGTCGCAATTCATTAGATACTATTGGTTTCACTTGAAAATCAATATTTCGATTTGTGAATTTTGCTTTAATAATAAAGAGGAACCAAATTGTTTACAAAAATTCTCCTGAGTTATATTTGAAAGTAAATTTTTTCTCCAAAAATATGTGCAAAAATGAGGACATTTTCGGATTAACTTAAATTGGAAGAAGTTACTCAGTGTTAACAGACATTTTTCTTTTTTCAAATTTCTTGTCAGGTTGTTCAAGCTGGGGATGAGTAATCCTTCCACTGGGCATACTTGCCAGTTGTTGTATCAGCATTCACCGTGGGTCGGTTGAGCCGGCTCCTTCAACTGAATTCTCTGCATCTCGTATAGATGTCACCCAGACACGTCGGTTTGTATTACTTAAAATTTTTATTTGTGTGTTCAGTTGCTCCTATAATTACTGGAATGATAGAAATCTTCCCAAGATTCCAATTTCTTTTCATGTTGTACATAAGACATTGGTATTTCGTTATCTTTTCTCTCTCCGCTCTGTTTAACGCAGCATCATTGGGGACATTACTTTCTACTAAGGTTGCTCCTTTCCCCTTGTCCCATATCGCTGTGTCAGGTTTAATAGCCTCGTAGGAGATGTCCTTTTCTCTTCTCTGCAACCTCTATCTCACAGAAGAGATGTTGCGAGTTTGTCTCTGCTTTATCGTTATTTTCATGGCAAGTGCTCGACTGAGCTTCAATCTATGGTACCATCCTCGCCAAAATTTCACAAGAAACACTAGTCTAGTTGAAAACACTATCAATAATTCCCCCCACTCTTTATTTATGCTTAAACCTTAACATAGATTCCATGAAAAAAGCTTCTTTCTTAGAACTGCACGCCTGTGGAACTCTTTCCAACTGACTACAATCTGATTGTCTTCAAGTCCAACGTAAACAAGTTCTTGAGCCGTTCCACTTAAGTTAACAAATTTATCGAATTTCCATTACTAACAATTACTATATTGTTCAATTGACTACTGCACACTCTTAACCCTTATCCTCGAGTGGTCTTTGGGCCTTGATAAGTGGTAATGCCTACGTAAAAAAAAAAAAGTTCCCTTTTCTAGGTACGTATCTGTAGGAATTGCATAATCATAGTTGATGGTGTATGACTTATTTCCAACTGTTTTTTCTGGTAAACATGTTTCCAAGACTTGTTGCTGCATTTGATATTCAATGTTTTACAGATCTTCCAGTGGAGACATTTTTACAGCTGGATGTCAGGTGGCTCACAATCTACTTGTGTTAGAACCTGCACTACATATATATATATATATATACTAGCCTGGGTGCCCAGCATTGCCCGGGTATTTTGAGGTGTGTGCTGAGCAAAAAATAAAAAAAGTGATAGTAGGCAGGCAGGCTCAAACCCGTACCGCAAAATAGGAAAAGAATGGAAAAAAAAAAGAAAAAAAAGAAAAAAACGAAAAAAAAAGGAAAAAAGAAAAAAAAGAAAAAAAAGGAAAAAAGAAAAAAAAGAAAAAAAAAGAAAAAAAAAGAAAAAAAAGGAAAAAAGGAAAAAAGGAAAAAAGAAAAAAAGAAAAAGAAAAAAAAAGAAAAAAAGAAAAAGAAAAAGAGAAAAAGAAAAAGAGAGAAAAAGAAAAGAGAAAAAAAAAAAGAAAAGAAAAAAAAGAAAAAAAAGAAAAGAAAAAAAAGAAAAGAAAAAAAAAAAAAAAAGAAAAGAAAAAAAAGAAAAAAAAAGTGACATCTTTGCCGTTGCGTCCATCACCAAACTAGAAGTGACGAAGGTTTAAATTAAGGCTAGTCAATCGAAAAAAGGGGATGACTTTCGAAAATATCGAAAAAAGGTACACCTCCCTCTAGAAAAGTGCCCAGCTGAGAGTGAAGGAATTTAATTTTTTTAGACAATTATTCAATATTTGTCGTCCAAAGGGTTGAACTTCAAAACAATATCAATCCTGTGAAAATCCATCACCTTTGTCGAAAGTTTTAGGCAGACATACAAACATGCATACATTTTAACAGGCAGGTGAGATTTATATTATAGAAATAAATAAATATATTTTTTTTTTTTCACTTTTTTTTTTTTTTTAATTTTTATTTTCAAGTTAGAAAGTTAGTTTTTGTTTTTAAATCATGTTTTAATTTTTTTTTTTAACTACTTCCCCTCAAAATTGGAAGTTTATAATTAACAGTCAACGTCGAATTGTATAGTAATCCGCCCAGCAGAATCTTACAGCTGCATGTCAGGTGGCTCACACTATTTCTGTGTGGCAGAACCTGCACCTGCATCACAGTATGATGAAATATGTTCTATGATATATTCTTCCTAAATTGGTTCATTTATTTATTCTATTTATTTGGACCGCATATAGATCTGACCCCTTAATTATGTTAGCAGATAAAAGGAACAGATTTTGCCCAACCCTGTATTTCTTTGTCACTCAAAAGCTAAAACATTCACAAACAGTGGCTGTTGGGTTGTTTTGTTATACGGCATATCAATTCTTTTTAGATTATTTAACGCTGAATCCATTAATTTTTTTAAAAATTTGGTTCTTATCCAGAATTCCTCTGTATTAAAAAACAAAAATTAAGAAAAAAAAGAACATTGGTATGATGTAAGTACCCATGATAAAACAAAAATATATTCCAAAAAATCATGAAAATTAATCAAGTAGTTTCATAAAGAAAATAATTCTTAAACAAGTAATAGGAATTCGTAGACATTACAATAAAAAAAATCTTGCAAGTTTGAATTGTTAAGTTATCTTTGCTGCTTGAGATTATTTTTAAGATGGCGACACGAGACAATAGCTCCTCTCTTACTCATAAAATTTGATTTTTTTAGTTGAAAATAAAACTACTTAATCAATTTACATGAATTTTAGAATATGATATTTTTGTTCAGTCACAGGTACATATATCGTACAGATTTTGATTTTTAATGTAGGGAAGATCTGGACAAAAACTGAGGATTTTATGTTTCAAGTTGTTTGGCTCTTCAAACATTTATTCATGGTGTTTAGTTTGGTTGTTTTGTAGAGAAAATTTTTCTTTTTTTGGCTTTGCAGAACATGATGGGTTTCCCAAAGGGAAAGAAAACAATGTTTGATACCTCCAACTCAAGAAGCCAATAGTTTCAGACAGCCTGGTCTTTGGTGGTACATGAATTTTTGGAATATGATATTTTTGTTGCATCATACGGATTTTGGTAATTGAACATAACACGGTAGCTTAACTTCCAAACATGTCGTCAGAGGGTGCTTGCATAGATCGATTGAAATATGGAAGCAGAAAATGGAAACAATACCTCCGCTTTTCTCCAAAACTGTTTACTTCTATATTAAGATACTTTTTGTTAATATATTCAGGTTTTAAAATATATTTATTTACACAAACATGAAAAAAAACAATGAATGTGTTGCAAAATATTGTTTTGAATTTGTAAACATTCTTTATCAATTTTTATTTTCTTAATTTTGGTAAACTACTTAGATATTTTAAAAATATATTTACAAAAGCATAAAAAAACAAACAAACAATGAATGTGTCACATTTTGTAAAGTTTGAACAGTTACAAAATGGTGAATGCGCAAGATACAAATAGTTTAACAGTTGTACAAATAATCTTATTAACATTTTTTTTTTTTTAATTATATTTTCACTCCAAACAAAGTACATTGTCACTTTGGTGTAGGGGGGCTACTATCAGAGACATAAGCTACTGGGGTACTATGTAAGGAGTTGGGCAGTAAGATGTCGGTTCACGTTACACTTGAACTTCTGCATGTCGATACAGTTGGGGAAGCAAGGAGCCGTAATGGAATTCCAAAGTCTATTATTTCTGGGGAAGAAACTACTGGAGTAGAAAGCTCTCTTACATCTAGGGATCTCTACTGGAAAGGGGTAGGATTTAGCTGCTTGTCAAGTTTGTCGAGGGTATTTACGTTGTGGGGGCACAAGTGTTTGCACTTCATCAGAGCATTCACCATTAAAATACTTGTAGAACAGGCAGAGGGATGCAACATTTCGTCAGTTGGACAGAGGCTGAAGCTTAGATGACAGTTCAGGACCTATCAGGTTGGAGACTCTTTTGGACCTTTTCTAGGAGCGAGAGTCTAATAGCAGATGCACCAGCCCAAATATAACAACAATACTCCATACATGGGCGAATTGTGGCCTTATACAGGTACAAGGTACTGTCGGGCATTAGTAGCTTTCTAGCACGGTAGAGAGAGCCTACCTTCTTCGCAGCGGTCCTGGCAATGCTCTCAATGTAATTGTTCCAACTCATGTTTCCTGTGAATGTTAGGCCGAGGAGTTTAAAAGAAGTACTTTCAGATAATGAATCTTTGGCCATTCATTTCAGATAATGAATCTTTGGCAATTCAAAACAATATTTCACATTTCTATAAATAAATATTTTCAAAATATCTAGCCTAAATAAATGAAACAAATACATTTTAAAAAAGGTTTTTTTTTTTTTTTTTTTTTTTTAAAGTTGGACGGTGACATATTCATTTTTTTATATTTTTGTAAATAAATATATTTTTTTTTAAATATCCAAACAGTTTACCAAAACATATTAACTTAAATAAACAGTTATTTAAAAAAAAATCCGATAAACAAATTAGTAATAAAAAAATAAATAAGCAGTTTTGGAGAAAAGCAGAGTTATTGTTTCGAATTTTTGCTTCCATACCTTGAGCGATGTGTCTTCTAACGATGCGTTTGAAAGTTAAGCTACTATATTATGCCCAATTATCCTGATTTTCTTAATTTTTTTTTTTTTTTAATTTTTAATTCTGGACAAGAACCACCTGACCTCTACCAGAATATCATCTCACTGATCATCTTGTTTAACATGAATAAAACTAAATAAAACCCACAATTGACACTGCGACTAGTGTCAGAATCAAACAACAACTTTAGACAGACCAGTACAATGAGTGGATGATCATGGTCTGTGCAGTGAACGCCGGCAGAGCATGTTTATAAACATGTTTTGCTTGAACATGTGAGTGGTGAACAACGCATTTGTAGGATGCTTGGTCAAAAGAAGAAAGGCAGAGTCAATAACCAGCGCAAGCAGAAAACGTTAACTTGGTGAAAAAAAATGTTAGAAAAGAAATGTAACCAAGGCAGATCATCAGATTTGTGTCTTTGGTCGCGTGAAGTTAATGACGAGACTGTCAAAAATTTTCCTCTTTAACTGTGCCAAAACCAAAACGTAGATTCCATGAACAAAGCTTCTTTCTTAGAAGTGCATGCCAGTGGAACTCTCTTCCGTCTGCCTGTTTCCCACCTGACTACAACTTGGATGTCTTTAAGTCCAACATAAACAAATTCCTGATTAATCGCCCCCTTAAGTAAAACACTTTATCAAATCTCCAATACTAATAATTACTACGATATCCCATTGATTACTGTACATGCAATAACTCTTCTCCCCAAGTGGCTTCCGGGCCTTGATAAGTGGTGACTTCCATGTAAACAAAAACATAATGAGATAGCTTGGAAATACATATATCAGTTAGTCAAGAGTTGATAGTCAGAGGAAGAAAGACGATCCACGGACCATTAATGACTCAGATTAGAGGAAAATGTCAATAGTAAAAATCTAGGACCAATATTGCAGTTTTCCGAAGAGGAAATATCCAGAATAAAGCTGCTGTAAATACCGCCAAGGTTACGAGTTGTACGAATCTTCTCTTTTGCAGCTTTTCCAAGGATTTGTCAAATCAAGATCAACCCAGGTGTATAAGGTATGTTTTTTCATGGGCCGATGTAAAACCCTAATAGACTTATTTGCCCTCGTTTGTCATATGTCCTGTTTAGACAATCACTACACGATCAAATATATCGACAGTTATATATTATACACATCATATATTATAGAGACTCCCACTACATTACAGTATCAACTAAGCAAAGATAGGTATTTCTTGTAAGAGAGGATTTATGACACTAAAATAATCGGTTGAACAATGAAAAATTTCAAGTAAAAAACAAAAAAGAAAGACCTTGTCGCCACAAAAAACATAGTCCCAGAAATTACCAAGGCAAGTTTCGAAAAGTAAACATTAAGTAAAAAAAATTATACCCTTTTGAAACTGAAAACTAAATTCACGATTATAAATATGAAAATTATTATTGTTATGATTTCTAGTGGCGTGATCATATAGTTCACTATTTATTCTTTGCTAAAATGAGGATGTCCTAAATTTAACATGTTCAGTCCTAAGAATTTCAAGAAAAAAAAAAAAAAGAAAAAAAAAGAAAAAAAAAAAAAGAAAAAAAAAGAAAAAAAAGAACAAAAAGAAAAAAAAAGAACAAAAAGAAAAAAAAAGAAAAAAAAGAAAAAAAGAAAAAAAAAAGAAAGAAAAAAAAAGAAAAAAAGAAAAAAAAAAGAAAAAAAAAGAAAAAAAAGAAAAGAAAAAAGAAAAAAGGAAAAAAAAGTGATATCCACAAGAGCATAATCTCAAAAATTGCAGAGGTAGTTTTTGAAAAGAAAGTACACAAAGTAAAACTTGTATACTTTCAAAATTGGAAAATAAATTTGCACTACCAAATTAACTACCCAATAAAAATGAAAAACAATAGAATCAAATACAATTAACAAATAAGTTTTTTTGTTTTTTTTCGGAATACCAACTAAGAAAAAAAAAAAAAAAGACCTTATCTCCATAAGTCCCAGAAATTGCCTAAAGATTGCTAACAAATAATTATTTGTTTTTTTTTACGAATAACAAGAAAAAAGCCAATGATACATGTTTATCTACTTTATAAAAAAAAAAAAAATTTTTATACAAATTTAACCTTTTCCAAACTTAATAATTTGTAATAAAAATTTGTTGATATTGCAAAAAAACTTTAATTACAAGAACAAAATATATAATTAAAATGAAAAACAATAGAATTAAATAATAATAGAAAAAAAAAATAATTCTGATTTGTTTTCATAATATCAACACATTTTATTTCCCAATTAAACGATTTAATAGTAGTTGTCAACTGCTTTGGCAATTATTATTTAAAAAGTAGACCCCCTCCTTTAAATATAATTATTTTTGTAAAGTGCTTAATATTAAAATAAGATGAAGAATTGCCAAAGCAGTTCACGAAAAATAATGTATTCGTTCGATATTATTACTTGAAATTATTTTATTGTTCGATCAATTATTTTAACGTCTCAAATTATCTCTTGCAAAAAGTACTTATTTTAGCTTAGTCGATACTTAGTTAACTCGCTTACATAATCGTCTCAAACTCCATTAGCAGCTATTTCCTCTTTTCAGCATACTTTTTCCTCATTCCTTTTCTCTTCCTAACAGTTGGCAGGAACAAAGGGGGCTCACTCGTACCACACTGGAACAATGGACAACTATAGTCAGCACAACATGTAGGACAGTTACTGTGTTGCAGTAAGTGAACCCACGGGCAGATGTTCACGCATGCACAATTTAATAATACACATAAAAAATACTGCTGTACATTACTAATAATATTAAAACAAATTTGACTTCTTGACTTACTGCTTTATTTGAGTTGGTGAAACTGTTTGACTACAACGCTCGGATATGTGGGATGGCATACTCTGCGATTTTGGAGCGACCGTTCGAGCCTGAAGAACATCTTTGTTGGTTACATGCCGCCACTGATTGGCGATAAACGTTTCAACAATTCTGAAAAAAAAAAAAAAAAAAAAAAAAATCAAAACATATAGGTGGTGGTGGTGATGAAGAAAAGGCAAATTTGTAGTATTGTTAGATCATTGGATTACTGTGACAAACACTGGCACAACACAATGACCGGTAATCATTTAGCTGCAAGTTTCGTGCAAGTTTCCTTCTTTTAAATGTGTTACCATAAACAGAGAAATTCCATTTACTGCATAAATATATTTGCATACGTACACCTATATTTAAATAATAAACAAACAATTTTTTCTTGTTATATCAAAGATTTGTTGTCTCAAAAAAAAAAAAAAAAAAAAAAAAATTAAAAAAATAATATATATATATTTTTAACAATTGTGAAAAAAAAAAAAAAAAAATCAAAACAACAGAAGTGATGACGATGATGATGTGAAGAAAAATTTGTAGCATCGTTAGATGATTGTTGTTTCTCCTTTGTTGTCGTTTCGATTGTCGATGAGTTTGTAGATGCTCTTGCATGATCCGTTTCAAAGGGAAATCTGTACTTCAGTGGATTATTTTTGACAAACGCACAACATACGTACCATTCTCTATGCTGCTATGATTATAACCAAGTGTCATGCGAAGGCAAGATGACTGGTTATCATTTTGCCGAAGTTTTACATAAATTTTATTCTTTTAGATGGGTTACAATAAACCTGAGAAATCTTATTTACCTCATAAATATATCTGAATACCATTTTTTTGCTTTATTTGTCTCTTATCTTTTACTACATTTAGACGACAAGATGAAGAGATAGATAGAATTGATTTCTTTCTCTCCTTCCTTTCATCGTAATTGGCTAACGCGAAGAAATGGAGGACAGAATGAACACAGTGCTTAACTTTAGTTTGGTTTGATTGTTTAGTTGTTTTTTTTTTTGGGGGGGGGGTAATGCATATCAATCCTTTTTGGGTTACTTAATGCCAGATCCAGTAATTTTGCAAAAAGTTTTTGTGTTTAAAATTTTTCATATTTTACAAATATTTATTCATAGTGTTTGGCTTTGGTTGTTTTCTTTTACGGCATATAAACCCTTTTCAGGTTATTTAATATGCGCGAGCCTTTCCTATTCTCACACAAAAACATGCGTTCACATCTCAAGCTATATTACTTGTCCTTTCGGGGCACGCGCTCGCCTCACGCCACTTGCTACCATGTGGGGCAAAAAGCTAACAAACAGTACATACACTTTATACGCTTATTATCTCCATAACCTGGATCGATTTTCTCTCTTTTTTTCCCTTTTGCTTTAGTCCATCAACCAAACAGACAAGTACCAACATGTGCGCGCAGCTTTACTGATGTCAACCTTCTATCCTTTGTGTTTGTCTACACGCTGGACTATCATTCCCATTTTACACTACATTACTCACTTCTCTTCCCACGCGCGAACAAACGATAGTGACTCGAACAGGAGATGAACACACATTTCCTTTTCTTTCTACACCACCAGTCCCGCAACAAACGATGGTTACACCCGAACGCGGACATGAACACGTGTTATACATAAAACATTCATTCTTTCAACAGTAAATAAACAACACTTTTATCTTATCCAGCAATTGAATTTTTGTTTCCTTCATTCCATTCACTTCATTATTTTTCTTTTCTAACAGGATTAGGATATATATATATATCCTAGTCCTCTACAAATGCCAAATCCAGTCATTTCGGTAAATTTCTTTATATTTTCAAGTATTTATTCATGAAACTTGGTTTGCTTGTTTTGTAGAGGAAAATTATTATTTTTGCCTCTTGCAATAACATCTATTTGGTGCATTTTAGGCCAGGAATTCGATATCATCAGATAAACACATCTGATAAAACCAGTCTCTTAGCTTTAAGCAATATTCAATGGAGTTTTTTTTTTATACTAAAGAGTCACCACTTAAAACAAAAAGCCCCTCGAGGATAAGGGTCAATGAGATTGTCAGTTGGATGATGAATAATATTATGAGAGGATCAAATCTTGTTGCCAAGGTCAAGAGAAAAATGGTTGGATCCTTCTACTGCTCAAGAAGATATCTCACTGCTGATGCAATTCTCTATCTATATAAAAGCCAAGTATGTCCAAGGATGGAGTACTGTTGCCACATCTGGGTAAGAGTTGCTCGAAGCACACTATCCTGCCTTGACAGACTTCAAAACCGACTTCGTAATCTAGTAGGCGATGCCCTTTTCTCTTCTCTGCAAACTCTTTCCCACAGAAGAGATGTTGTAAGCCTGTTTCTGCTTTATTGCTATTTTCATGGCAAGCTCCAATCTATGATCCTCCTCTTTCACAAAAAACACTCGACTAGCCAAAATCACTATCAATAAATTTCCCCACTCTCTATAGGTGCCTAAACTTAAAAATGGATTCCATGATCAAAGCTTCTTTCCTTGAACTGCAGAACTGTTCCGCTGGTCTGCTTTCCAGCTGACTGCAATATTGTCGTCTTCAAGTTCAATGCAAACAAGATCTTATTGAACCATCCTCGTAAATAATCTAAATATACCAAATTACCCCTACAAACGATTATTACACAACTGATCCAATAACTACAATACACAAAACCCTTATCCTCAAGTGACCTCCAGGCCTTGAAATGTGGTAACACTTTTATAGAAAAAAGGATTAGAAACGGTGACAGAATTTGATTACTGAGGAGGATAGTTCGATACGTATTTGTTGTTCAAACTCGGGCATAAATATTTGGACTCTGATTTTGTCCTAAAATGAAAATAAATATCTCAAAGTAGATCACGAAACAGATTGTGTGGTTTTACTTTTTTTTTTTTTCTGTAATCCATGTAATTTATCGAAATTCGGATCCTGGGCAATGTTGGATGTCCTTGTTTATACATTCTAAATTGGTCAAAAAAAAAAAAAAACTAAACTTACTTTTTAATTTGGCAACCAATTCCCCATGGCTGATCTTTCTTGGACGGCTGAAACACTTCAACTTTTGGCACCTCTGCAAGAGAAAAAATTTAAAAGAAAATTAAAGGCATCCATGTGACCATCTTTGTAATTGCTTAAGCAAAT
Source organism: Euprymna scolopes (assembly GCF_053919585.1). Classification (NCBI taxonomy): domain Eukaryota; kingdom Metazoa; phylum Mollusca; class Cephalopoda; order Sepiida; family Sepiolidae; genus Euprymna; species Euprymna scolopes. The sequence goes on along the minus strand of NC_136499.1, from coordinate 124,039,178 downwards.
TTATTAAATTACAATGGTTGTATGTTTTTGCATCAACATAAACAAAAGTATGCAAAAGTCGAAATAGGCATTTTTTTTTTTTTTTACATAGGGTCACCACTTATCAAGGTCCGGAGGCCACTCGAGGATATTGAGTGTACAGTAGTCAATGAGATGCTATCAACATAATCATTACTAGTGTAAATTTGGTAACTTGGATTACTTAAGGGGACGGCTCATCAAGAACTTGTTTACATTGGACTTGAAAACGACCATATTGTAGTTAGCTGGAAAGCAGGCAAATGGAACAGATTTCCACAGACATGCAGTTCTAAGAAAGAAGTTTTGTTCAGGCAATTCACATTTAGGTTTAGGCAAAGATAAAGAGTAGGGGAAATTATTGATAGTGGTTTCAGCTAGACGAGAGTTTTTAGTGAAAGTTTGGTAAGAGGGGACCATAGACTGGAGCTCAGATGAGCACTAGCCATGAAAATAACATTAGAGCAGAGACAGGTTTGCAACATTTCTTCTGTGAGAAAGAGGTTGCAGGGAAGAGAAAAGAGCATCCCTTGCTAGGATATGAAATAAATCCATAATAATCAATGCCCACCATTCAGTTTACGGCAATCAATGTTTCTATCAGGTAATCAATAGATGTTTTTGGCAAAACATTTTTTTTCTCTTAAAAACATATTTAGGATGATATGTATTGAAAAAAAAAAAAAAATCAGCTTATAATGCCACAAAAATATAACCAATTTTGTCACAAAAAATGTAAAAAGTCATTTGTCTTTTTCATGATTAGTTTCAATCTGCAATTCTTTAGCGCATCCAAATCTAGTCCATATTTTCTCGTTAGAAATGTGATCTTTCCAAATGACCCCAAACATTTGTCTCGCACATGAGTGTATTTCTATCTAAACTAAATAATAATCTGTACAAAAGTAATTCCGACCAGAAAGGCGTGATCAACAGTATAAACATTCTTTTGTCATTAAAATTCAAATAAGCAAAATAGATTTCTGTGCATTTGGGTACTTAGTCCCTATTATTCTTTTAAGAAAGGGCTATTTCAATCATTTGAATTATTTACAGTCAAACGGGTTTGACTTTAAAACAGCACAAATAAGATTTTTTTTTTTTTATTACATTTTCACCCCAAACAAGGCACAGTACCACTTTGAAGTAGGGGGCTACTATTGCAGAGATACTATGTAGGGAGTTGAGCAGCAAGATGTTTGTTCACATTACACTTGAACTTCTGCATGTCAATACAGTTGGGGAAGCAGGGACCCGGAAGGGAATTCCAGAGTCTAGCAGTTCTGGGGAAGAAACTATTAGAGTTTCTGACTTTCTTACATCTAGGGAACTTTACTGTGTAGGGGTGGGACTTTGCTGCTTGGGGGCACAAGGGCTTGTAGTTAGTTGGAGCATCTACCATTAAAATACTTGTAAAACAGGCAGAGAGATGCAACATTTCGTCGATGGGACAGAGGTTGAAGCTTAGATGACAGGTCAGGACCTATCAGGTTGGAGACTCTTTTTTGAACCCTGTCTAGGAGAGACTAGTAACAGATGCACCAGCCCAAATGTGACAAGAATACTCCATATATGGGGAGAGGTACAGGAAATTTTCAGGCATAAGTAACTTTCTAGCATGGTAGAAAGAGCTCACTTTCTTCGCAGCAGCCTTGAGAATGCTCTTAATGTATCTGTTCCAACTCGTGTTCCCTGTGAACGTTAAGCTGCAGAGTTTGAAAGAAGTAAATATCAATCCTTAGTAGTTTACAAGCCCAGTCTAATATTATTCCTTAAAGTTAATATATATAAGGAAAAGAAAATAAGTGAAAATATTTTACCTTGTTCTCTTTTCCTTATGGTTTCCATAATGTTTCATTGTTAAAGTGTTTTTTATTCAATAAGTCTGACGAAAGGCTGTTTTTGTGAAATTTTTCAAACGACTTAATGTTTGAATTTGCCCGAATAGTCTTGAAACAATTGTAACTAACGATGAAATACATTATTTGTTGCTATCAATCCATTCCTTGATATCTGGGTTTTTGTTAAGAATGTGTGTGTGTGTATATATATATATATATATATATATATATATATATATATATACACACACACTAGAAGATGTACCTGGCATTGCCAGGTATTAAACCTAACTTTAAATTCCTTTAAAAAAATATAAAGTAAAAAAAAAACTGAAACATGCATGCGAGTATTGTTTTTTCTAAACAGTTCACTTTTTGTAAGTAAAAAAAATAAAAAATACTAGAGCTGAGATCGGTTCTACGCATGCGTCAGATGACGTCATGACCTGATTTACTTTAAATAGTTGAAGAACTGACTAAATTTCATGTACGTCATGTTAGCTCAGTTGGTTAGCGCGTTGGTTCGTTATCTATTTAAGCCATTTTTCATGTAACGTTCTTTTTTTTTTTTTTTTTTTTTTACTTCGCTTATTCTTAGCGACACCCAAAAACACCCGGGTACCCATCGATTTTTTTAATTTTAATATCGAAACAGGCTTATTTAAGCCATTTTTCACGTTTTTTTTTTTTTGTTGTTTTTATTTTTCAGAAGTTTTAACGTTCGTTTTTCTGTTTTCTTTTTCAGATTTTTACATTTAACATCGTTCGTTTGCCTTATGTTAGTTTCTTTTTTGGATGTTTTGATTACCTCGGGTACTACTCCACCCCCCCCCCCCCGCTTCATTTTTATGTTTTCACTTCGCTAAGCAGTGTTTCTTAACGTTCGTTTTTCTGTTTTTTTTTACTTTGCTTATTCTTAGGTTTTCATTAACACCCCCACCCCGCCCACCACACACACCTCCAACCGCTACGTTAGTTTTTTTTTGATTTTTTAACACCCCCCGCCCCTCTGTTTGCCTGACGTTAGTTTTTTTTTTTGTGTTTTTTTCTCGATTTTTTAAAGTTTTTGATTTTTAAATTTTAATATTGAAACAGAGTTATTTAAAAGCCATTTTTCACGTGTTTTTTTTTTTTTTTTGGTTTTTATTTTTCAGATTTTTTAAAAGTTTTAACGTTCATTTTTCTGTTTTCTTTTTCCGATTTTTACATTTAACATCGTTCGTTTGCCTTACGTTAGTTTTTTTTTGTGCTTTTATTTCTCAATTTTTTTAAGTTTTAACTTTTTTTTTTATATAATATTTAATTTTTATTTAATATTTAAAAATATTTACTTCGCTTATTCTTATGTTTTGATTACCCCCCCCCCCCCGAGCACACACACCTCTAAACACCCGGGCAATGCTGGGTACCCCCCCCCCCGCTAGTACAAAAGAAAAACGAATTTATAGAAGAGTATATATATATATAGCTTAGTGAGGGAGTTCAATTCTATAAGAGGAGACTTATCGGGATAATATAAAGCTCAACAAGTTTCATTGGAGCTTATATAGGAAAGCAATAAGACGTCGCATCCCCATTATGTTACCTAGCACCTTCTCTACTCTTCTGATGAGAAGCATTAGGCTTCAAAATCCCTTGGCATAAAAAGTCCCCTCTATCCCCCAACTAAATGTCTGTAAACTCTTATTGAATAAATGAACCATCTATATTTACCAATATATAGTTTTTGTGACTTCATTTTACACTCTTATTATTTTCCTATATATATATATATATATATATATAGTGAAACAGAGAGATAGAAAACAGATTTCTTTTTGAAAAGAAAATAACTATTGGTAGGAGAATATAAAAGGGAACACAACATACCTCGATTGTCTAAATAAGAACTTAAGGAGACATTAAGTCGAACAATCAAGGGTTCTCTGCGATTCATGTTCCAAGCTTCCGCAACAATTTCCTGCAAAGAAAGCAATTGAAGACTTCAAATTCACCATAAGTTTGGTAAAAATAGAACAATCAAGCTTCAGGTGCCATGATGTAGGGATGGAGTGATAGAAATTTAGGCACTTCTGCAGTATTTGAGCGAGTGCCATTGTTAGGGGGTGATAATCCAATTTCTTCTTGGTCAAATAAATAACAATTTCGAAACAGAAAAATATTTGTAAAACAGAACATTTATTGCATAAAACTATAAATATATAATTGTAAAAACATTTAAAAGTCTGCATAAGAAAATAAAATTTTAATAAAACAATTTTGTAATTAAAGCAACATTGGATTTTTATAAAAAAATTTTTTTTGTCCAAACAAATTCCCGAAAAGTATGAGTTATCTTGTTCTTTGACCAAAATGCGCCACCTGGCAACAGTTTAGAGAAACACACCAAAAAACATGGTGTTCACCCGAATACTGCAGAAGTGCCAAAATTTACAAAGAGGATACAACAGCCCAGCACCTGTCTTAATTTTGCCTCTTGCATTTTTTTTAATGGAAATTGCTCCAGAAAACGCATGAAGGCACTTGATGTAAGGAGCTAAAAAACTATAGTAATAAAAAAAATTTTTTTTTTAAATTATTTCAAAGTATTAGTCAGTGATAAGTGTTAGATGACCCAGAAAACAGCAATTTTTTTCCCGTGTTATTGATTTGCTGCACCATTTGTGCATTTGCTATATTTCCTAAAAATCCATTCAAATGGACAGGGATCCCGATTAAGAAAACGTCCATCTTCTAGTTCAATCGAAATAGGCAATGAAATAGTTATGGTAATGTTTGCATAGATTTATTTCCTGTGAAAGAGTGAATAATAGGTCCTGAGGCGGATTGTAATGGCTATTGAGGAGATTGTAGATCAAAATGAGGTCACCATGTCACTGTTGTGGCTCAAGGAAGAAAAGGTTAAACTTTTTGAAAGAGTTTCCATATAGCAGATGCCATCATCTCTCAACTCTCTCTAGAAGATATGTATTACAAGCATGTAAAACATGTGGCCCACATGGGACACATTGTAAGCTTATTTGCAGGAGAAAATATCAAAACATGGGAAGTATCGCAAAAGTAGTAGGAATTTTTTTTCATCCATCCTTGGTTAAGTTTTTTTTTTTTTTTTTTTACATTGGATCTACTGATGGAAAATTTAGCACACCATGGACACAACTTATGAATTGTTAGATATTGACCGGGCAACACTGGAAGATGTGCTAGCCAACAATTATTATGATCATTATTAAAATAGAATGCTAGAAAAAAATGTTATCATTGCGAAATAAGTATTTACTTACATTAATTTAGGAATGCAACTTTTTTTAATTTTTTTTTTTTTACACGGTGGTCACCATTTATCAAGGCCCGGAAGCCACTCAGGGATAAGGGTTATTGCAAGTACAGTACGTTAGTGTGGAGATTTGATGAAGTGTTTACTTAAGGGGGCGGTTCATTAGGAATTTGTTAACGTTGGACTTGAAGACATCCAAGTTGTAGTCAGGTGGGAAGCAGGCAGACGGAACAGAGTTCCACAGGCGTGCAGTTCTAAGAAAGAAGCTTTGTTCATGGAATCCACATTTTGATTTAGGCACAGATAAAGAGTGGGGGAAATTTTTCAGTGGATTCAGCTAGACAGGTGTTTTTCATGAAAGATTGGCGAGGGGGGACCAGAGATTGGAGTTCAGACGAGCACCTGCCATGAAAATAACGATAAAACAAGGATAGGCTCGCAACGTCTATTCTGTGGGAGAGAGGTTGCAGGGTAGAGAAAAGGACATCCCCCACTAAGCCACAAAGTCTATTTTGTCCTCTGTCAAGGCAGGATAGGCTGTTTTTAGCAGCTCCTGCCCAGATATGGCAGCAGTATTCCATCCTTGGACGTACTTGGCTTTTATATAGAAACTTAAAAATGTGTTAATAGACAGAAATTTTAATTTTCACAACGAGCACAAACAAAAAGGTTAACTGTGTTAATTTGATAGACAGAAAGCTAACTATAATATAAATAAAGATATGTGACAAAAAACCAGCAAGGATCCTTAGGCTACGTGTAGCGATGATGTAATGGAAAAGATAGATGTAGAGTTTTAGCTACAAGGGAGATCAGTTCGATACGCAACATGTTAACAGATGGACGGGGTTTTTGGACAGGATGCCTATGGAAAACAGAAGGAAGCGACTTAGAAAAATATAATCTTATACAAAGCGTGCCAACTCTAAAAAAGAACCCAGCAAGGAATAAATGATTACATCAAAATATGTCCCACTTGAGCGCTTTTACTTTTGGAGAAAAGCATGTTTAATTTTAAAACACATAAAAAGAAGATTTGAGGCATGATTTTGCTGGTGCTCCAACTGACAACGATGTCTATAAACTGTTAATTTATATATACCCACATCAACACACAATAGAGAATACACTAGAAAAATCATTTATCAGAATGTTTATCATAAATTAATAGAGACTCATTAAAGACACCGCACATATATACATCTGTATATATGCATACCATATATATGCACGGCATAATCACGTTGACACACCGGTTCTCGTCAGATAAGCAACATTAAGCCTGGTTAGTACAGGATGGGCAACCATTTGGGAATTCTAGGAGCTGTATGTACTCTCCGCTTACCTCAGCATTTGTTTTCAGTCGTCCTGTACATACACTTCACTTGGCACTAGTATTTAACAATGTCGACTCAGAAGGTGTGGCTGGAGATTGCACACCTCCTGCCACAAAAATTTAATCGTTTAAATTTAGCATTTTAACATTTTCTTTTTATGAATAAAAAAAATATATTTCATTTCTTCCATTCGAGAACCAGATGCCTTCATTGGAGCATTAGCTCTATTACGTCGCCTGATGAGGACTTTTGATTCTTGCCAAGCAATTGTCACAAACATTAGCATGTTCAGTGTAGCGACTATATAATATTTGTGTACATAAATAAATATATATATTTTTTTTACATGGGGGGGTCACCACTTATCAAGGCCCGGAGGCCACTCAGGGATAAGGGTTATTGCGTGTACAGTACTCAATGAGATATATATATATATATATATATATATATATAAATAAATAAATCAGTCATATTTGTATTTATTTTTAACTTTTAAAATCACTACTATATATTGGGTACAATGTAATAATCAATAGAGAATTAGCTCTATAATAAATATGAAATCTGCATAAATTAAAATATCATACCCAAGTGCATTTTACGACCAATCAACACTGGGCAGCCTGCTAGTTTTGAAATAAAGAACACTTGTTATTATTTCTTTTGTGATATTTTTTGTTAAACTACATGTACATTCCATTTTAAATGACTCCAACAATATACAATAAGTATGATAACTATTAGACTGGCTTGACACGATGTTCCAATTGACGATGCAATAATTGTCCTTTATAACAAGTGAAGCATGCACGGTCCCCTGTGAGTGCACAGTGAGCAAGGCATAAAAAAAATGACTAAGTTCAGCATTTGCCCCCCCCACAACCCCTATGAGACAAATCCTGGTGAAAATGAACAAACGGTGCAGTTTTAGGCCTTAACATATGTAAACTTGAGTTCTCACTTGATAAGGGTGTGTGTCAACATCTGACATGTACTTGCATTATTGAACTTTCATTAATTACTAGCCTGGATGCCCGGTGCTGCCCGGGTGTTTGGAAGTGTGTGTTGAGCAACAGAAAAGAGTAGTAACGCGCACAAGCAAAAAAGAGGTGAAAAAAAAGACAAACGCTCTTATCGATACGCCTACTGAAGTTGTGACATCACAGGCAGTCGAAATAACACCTTTTATGGGACGGCATTTCCGTGAGGTTTAATAACTTGCAAAAAATGTCAGCAAAAAACTGACCCTCCTTGTAGAAAACTGCCCAGTTGAGGGTGAAGAATTAATGTTTTTGGTCAATTTTTCAATATTTGTCGTCCGAAGGGTCGAGCTTCAAAATGATACCGATCTCGTGAAAATCCATTGCCTCTGTCGAAAGTTTTAGGCAGAGATACAAACATTTAAACAGACAGGTGAGATTTATATAATAGATTATTATTATTTGAATTAAAAGAAAATACTCAGCAATAATTTTTATTGAATGACTTCAGTTATAATTATAGTATAGTTCTTATGACAAACTGACTCTTATGGCCCCCACAGGACTGACATGTCTGGTGTGTTAGATATGAATACCATACTCTAATTTTAATAATAGTTTGAAGGAGAAATTAAGTGGGAAAAATATTTGTGGAGTGAGTTTGCAGAAGGAGTGTCAAATGAGGAATAAGATACTCCTTGCCTTGTTTACAGCTTGAATGAAATTTTTAGAAGGCTTGAAAGTCAACCAGAAAGCTAAAATCTTTTGTTTGCCGCCTTGAGCAGAGCAGCGTCACCACCTAGAGTAAGAGCCGAGTCAGGAGAACTAACTGCAATAAAGCAGCATTTATTAACATTGATGTACGAGTCTCACACAATCGACCAATTCCAGGCATGTTGAAGGCCAGACTTGAGATTGTATGAAGTATTTGTCATAGCTCGACGGATGGTAAAGACAAATATGGATATTGTTCGAGTTATTTAAAATGGAAATCGAGTGTTAGCAACAAATATGCAGGACAAGAATGCTGGGAAATGTCAACATGAGAAATTTTTTTTTAAATTAGAATGGATTCATATAATTTCATCAACATTCATCTACAATGATGTACAAGTTTCACACAATCGCCATTTCCAGGCAAGTTGAAGGCTAGATTTGAAATTGTATGAAGTATTTGGGATAGCTAAACAGATGGCAAAGACAAATATGGAGTAATTACTAATTACATTGAGAGTATTGCCAGGACCACTGCAAAGAAGGTAGGTTCTCTCTACCATGCTAGAAAGTTACTAACGCCCGAAAGTATCCTGTACCTCTATAAGGCCACCGTTCATCCCATGTATAGAGTATTGTCGTCATATTTGGACTGGTGCATCTGCTACTAGTCTCTTGCTTCTAGACAAGGTTCAAAAGAGAGTCGCCAATCTGATAGGTCCTGAACTGTCATCTAACCTTCAGCCTCTGTCCTATCGACGAGATGTTGCATCCCACTGCCTGTTCTACATGTACTTTAACAGTGAATGCTCTGACAAACTGCAAGCACTTGCAGCCCCTCGACATAAATACCCCCCGATGGACCCCACAAGCAGCTAAATCCCACTCCTTCACAGTAGAGATCCCTAGATGTAAGAGAGCTTTCTACTCGAGTAGTTTCTTACCCAGAACTGCTAGACTTTGGAATTCCTTTCCAGGTCCCTGCTTCCCCAACTGTACTGATATGCAGAAGTTCAAGTATAACGTGAACCGATATCTTGCTGCCCAACTCCCTACATAGTACCCCTGTAGCTTATGTCCCTGATAGTAGCCCCCTACATCAAAGTGGCAACGTGCCTTCTTTGGGGTGAAAATGTAATATAAAAAAATGACAAGGAAGAGTTAGCTACAAATGAGCAGGACAAGATGGATGCTGAGTACATAAGAAAAAGTTTTTAAGTCGTTTAATTCTTATAATTTCTATTTTAATTTTTTTTAATGAGTTAATGGAAACTCAAAATATCAAATACTTACCTCAAGGAAATCCATGTTAATGTTCAGTTCAACGTCTATGTTATCAATATAAGTAAATAATCTGGAATGAAAATAAATATTTAAAAATAAATAAAAAAATAAAGATGGTTAGACACTGATAAAATTTGGTGGACAAGTTAGGCATACACTTAAGATTATTTGTATCAAATCTTAGAAGACAAATTTACCTACGAAATATCTTCTAAGATGTGACAACAAGTCTCCTATTTTTAAAATTCACACCAACCAGCATAATGTGCACATCAATTCAGACTGACTACAATCATCAATAAGAACATACGTTTTTTTTGTTTTTTTTTCACTTCACAAGGATTTAATTCCTAAGGACTTAAAAAAAAAAACCACTAAAAGCAACAGCCTTCTTTGATAAGGGTGTGTGTCAACACCAAAAGTCTCAGGCAGTAAACAAATAAAAAAGATTTTATCATTTAATAAAATTTTCCTCTGCATTTTCTGGTTTTCAAATAATTTTTAATTTATAACAAGTGAAGCATGCATGGTCCCCTGTGAGTAAACAGCGAACGAGGCATAAAAAAATATGACTACGTTCAGCATTTGCTGCCCCCCCCCTCATGAGACAAATCCTGGTGAAAATGAACAAACGGTGCAGTTTTAGGCCTTAACATATGTAAATTTGAGTTCTGAAAGTCCCCAAGCCCTTAACATATTTAAATTTGAGTTCAGCACCATGCAAAACTGCTAAATAAACATACACAGAAAATTTTGGACAAAAATAATAAAATACTTCCTCAAAATTAAGTGTTTTTATTAGCCCTAAAAGAGCCCCTGGGGCACATCCAAGAGTTATCAAAGTATAGACAAACAAAATTATATAGAAAGAAATTAGTTACATTTCAGGGGGAGGGGGTCCCCTGGAAAATCTGTTCTGTTACTTTTTTACTCATATCATGTTTAATGATTTTCCAAAAATTCCAAGGCGTTGTTATTGGGAAAAGTGCAGATAGACGAATAGACACGGGTGAATTTAGAGGTCCACCCTCCTTTTGTCGGAGACTAAATAGAGAGAGGTAGATACTAGAAAAGATATGTCCCTAGACTGGTAAAATTATTTTCAATAAACAGTACGGTTTTGCACCATTTTCAGACTTTTTAGAAAGCTTACAATCACTATTAAAGTTTATATCGCTAACATTATTCTATATTTTTAACAAAATCTATATGATTTTCTACTTAGAAAATGTCTCAAATTTAAAGCTTAATCCAAGAGATCTTAAGACGAAAATTGAATTTAAAAGAAAATGTTTTTTTTTGTTAAATTTCCACTGAGGGTTTCTATTCTATATTTTCCTGTTCTTCATAAAACTGCAGTAAACTTACTCTAATGCACAAGTCTATTAACATACATAACGCTTGATGCTAGGATTAAGTATTTGTGCTGTGTTTTTAAAAGTTATGACAGATCAAAATTTTTTTCACATATTTTTACCCCAACAAAGTTGGATGTAAGTAGCTACTGTTTCGAATCATGTCTAGCAGTGGACTTAAGGGAGTCGAGCAGCGAGATGTTTATTCTTATAACATTTAAACTATTATAGGTTACTACAGTTAGGAAAGCAGTAAAAAAAAAAAAAAAAAAAAAAAAAAAAATCAATAAATTTCAGGTTAAAAAAAAAAATGAAAAAAAAAAAAAAATGCTACATAAAGTCTGTTTCAGTGTAAGAAAAGTATCCTGAAACTAAATCTGATCTTTATTTCTTTAGCACTGTTTTCATTTGTCCTCTTAACCCTCGTGTTTAGTGTCATCCTCCATTTTTATATACTAGCAGTAGTCTGCCAACATGTTAGAGTTCCATTTTCTGTTAAAACATTTCTCCATCACTGAAATATCCTGATAGAATCTTTTTGAAAGTGACAATTTTTGAAAAAACTGTATCTAATTCAACAAAACAAAATTTAAAAAAAAAACAAAAAAAAAACAATGATTGTTCGATCACCAATCAATGATAGACAGAAACAGTTTTGTATCAGATATCAGAAAGATATAAAAAAAAACATGACATTTATTGGGGGTGTTTCTACCAGTATTTTATTTAATTTTCGATCTTTAAACGATTATCAAAACTCCCCAGATGATCATCTAATGTCAGCCATTTTTTTTTTATTATTCCGACTTAATAAAACTCAACACTTCTTGTTTCTCAAAGTAAATAAATGCTTTAAAATAATTTAACACAAAAAAGATTTATCTTGCCTTTGTTATATATATTTTTTTAACCACTTTTTTTGTTTTGTTGACTATAGTGCAAAATGCCCATGTTTCTTCTTAGATAAAAAAAAAAAGAAAAAAACAAAAAAAGAAGTATGTTTCTCACCTGTATGTAATGGCTTCCTCACCAAAGAGATTTTTTACTTGTCCCATGTCTTTATCTAAGGCTGGACTTACTTGAACTTCATCTAACATGTCAAAATCCTGAAGAATATGAAAAAAAAAAAAAAATGAGAACATAAAACCTCTATCTTTACTTTATATATATATATATATATATATATATATATATATACATATATATATATATACATATATATATATATAAATAAATAAATATAAATATAAAAGCGAAAATGTATGTATGTGTGTTCGCTTTTTCTGTGTGTCTACAAAAGGCTTCTTTCAGAGAAGCGGTCGGTCGGTTCACAACTTTTTAAAACTTTTTATATCACATATAAATGGTAATATCTCACAGTTAACAACGAAGCTCGCCTGTCTATTTAATTTGGTCGATTTCGGGAAAATAAATATTCAATATTTGTCGCTCGCCACATGTGGGTTAGTCTTTTTCCTATAACATCTTGAGGATGAGGAAAAAAGCGTTCAGCAGTAAATGAAATCCCGCAGGCAAACTGACCTGATTAACTCATTAAAACGAGCACCTGCTAAATCCAAGTAATTAAATAAATTCAAACGTGTTTCCGTAAGCATGTCGCGGTGGGTCAATGGTTAACGTTGCACGTTTTTTTTTCACAACTTTGCCTCAATGGTTCGGGTTCGATCCTCATACTTACTTTTTTTTTTTTAACCCCCACCAAACACCCGGGCAACACCGGGTACCCCTCGCTAGTATATATATATAAAAGCGAAAATTTGCTAAAAACTTTTGACAGACAAAACAAAAATGAACAAACTTGGTATCATATGAAAGCCCCATCCTTTGCCCGACAAATATCAAAAAATTGCCAAAAACGTTAATTTTTTCACCCTGAAATCAGCATTTTTCTACACACCCTGAAATCAGCACTTTTCTACAGGTAGTTTGGGGGAAGGGGGGGGGGAAAGCAAAAACCGTCCTCTCATGACGAGATCAGTTCTACGCATGCGTCAGATGACATCATGACCTGATTTAGTTTAAATAGTTGAAGAACTGACAAAATTTCATGTGTGTCGTGTTAGCTCAGTTGGTTAGAGTGTTGGGTCATTATCTAAAGGTTTTGGGTTCGAATCATAGTGTGAGATGTCTTTTGTTTTTCGATTTTTTAAATTTAAATATTGAAGCAGGGTTATTCAAGCCATTTTTCACATAACGTTCGGTTTTCTGTTTTTTTTTTTACTTTGCTTATTCTTAGGTTTTCATTAACACCTCACCCCCACCCCCGACCGACCACACACCCAAAAACACCCGGCCAACGCCGGGTACCCACCGATTTTTTAAATTTTAATATTGAAACAGGCTTATTTAAGCCATTTTTCACATGTTTTTTTTTTTGGGGGGGGGGGGGGTTATTTTTCAGATTTTGGTAAAGTTTTGACGTTCGTTTTTCTGTTTCCTTTTTTGTTTTGTTTTTCCGATTTTTACATTTACCATCGTTCATTTGCCTTACGTTAGTTTTTTTTGTGTTTTTTTTTCGATTTTTTTAAGTTTTACTTCACTTATTCTTATGTTTTGATTACCCCCCCCCCCCACCGCCGAGCACCCCCACCCAACCACTTTACTTTTCAGATTTTTTAAAGAAGTTTTAACGTTCGCTTTTCTGTTTTCTTTTTACTTCGCTTATTCTTATGTTTTGATTAACACTCCCCACCCCCGCCGAGCACACACACCTCCAAACACTCGGGCAACGCTGGGTACCCCCCCCCCCCCGCTAGTACTTTTATTAATCAAAGTCCATTTTCTGTAAGCTGTTTTTGAACCCAGTCAACGATGGGTACTTTCGCTAGTATATATAGAAAAGGCTCTTTGTGTGTATGTGTATGAGAGTTCATTCCCTATGAACTCTGAAATTGATGGGGTGATTTTTTTTTTAAATTTCACACAAATGAACTTGATGTGTCTGGGAGTGTTCTTAGATGGGTTTTATATCTGAATACCTCCGATAAGCATCGAAAAACACCTGATTATAAAAGGAACCATCTGATTTCAAACAAAGTTAACGCCCTTATACAGCCTAACATTACAAGTGTATTTGAAAAGTTTTATCACACAAGCAGAAGAGCCCTGGATACAAAAGTAACAGTAGGTTCTTTGATAAGACGGTGGTACATTCAAAATGAATTAGAACACAACTGAACCAAGATACTTGACTTTTTTGCAGTTTAAACATTAATTGAAACCATTATCTATATAAATAAAACATTAGATATATGTGTGTGTGTCTGTGTGAAAATATTTAACCAATAAACTTTTAAACTACTGGCCACATAAAACTGAAATTAACATGAAATAGTAATCATAAACCAAGGATGGTTTATAATGTGTAAAATCTTTGTTTGGATGGATGAATAACACGTACAGAAATGTGTCGACAAGTTGAAATGTAAAATATTGACAGAGTACAAAATAGACTTCGTGGCTTAGTGAGGGATGCCCTTTTCTCTTCCCTACAAGCTCTCTCCCACAGAATAGACGTTGCAAGCCTATCTTTGTTCTATCGTTATTTCCATGGTAAGTGCTCGCCTGAGCTCCAATCTCTGCCCCCCCCTCTCGCCAATCTTTCACGAAAAACACCCGTCTAGCTGAAACCAGTCAATAATTTTCTCCACTCTTTATCTGTGCCTAAATCAAAACGTAGATTCCATGAGCAAACCTTCTTTCTTAGAAGTGCACACTGTAGAACTCTCTTCCGTTCGCCTGTTTCCCACCTGACTACAACTTGGATGTCTTCAAGTCCAACATAAACAAATTCCTGATAAACCGCCCACTAAAGTAAGACACTTTATCAAATCTCGGTTACTAACGATTACTACGATATTATCCCATTGATTGTTGTACACGCAATAACCCTTATCTCCAAGTGGCTTCCGGGCCTTGATAAGTGGTGACTGCCATGTAAAAAAAAAAAAAAATGCGAGATGTGTGCCAAACAGAAGACTTTGATGGTATAATCACATTGAAAGAATCTTTTTCCATTTTATATTGATGCAAGAATCATGGATCAAATTACATTGACCGTTCATTCATTATTTGAGAGGCTGCTACAATGCTGCCATCTGTCTCTTCATCAAAATCACATTTTCAAAAATTCCCAACTACAGAACTCTCAATTGAATGGACATTTTCATCAAGCAAAAATCAAAAATTAAAGTAAAGCCTTACTTCCTGCATCATAAATTCATTGTTTTCATCGCTACTTCCATCTGTATCCGTCGCACTGTCTGTACTTGGCACGCATGTCACGGAATTATCCGATGAACTAGAGCTATCATCCGCGGGCGATTCCAGCAAATCAAATCCACTTTCCACAACATCCATGTTGTTCACGGTTGATAATAATATATTATCTGCAAAAACAAAAAATTTTAAGTAAGACAGAAATTATCTTCATTGTTACCTATGTGAAGAAAAGAGTTTTATTGGATCAGTTTTATCTAAGTAGGAATAGAGACCGGGGGAAAAAAGGGGGGGGGGACTGGGAGCAAAGTGACAGGAACTGGGAGATGGGGAGACAGAGTGACAGGAGGTGGGAGATGGGGGGACAGAGTGACAAGAAGCGGGAGATGGGGTGGGGGGACAGAGTGACAGGAACCGGGAGATGGGGTGGGGGAGACAGAGTGACAGGAACAGGGAGAGGGGGAGGGAGACAAAGTGACAGGAACCGGGAGATGGGGGGGGGAGACAGAGTGACAGGACCTGGGAGATGGGGGGGGGAGAGTGACAGGAACCGGGAGACAGAGTGACAGGAACCGGGAGATGAGGGGGACAGAGTGACAGGAACTGAGAGATGAGGGGGCAGAGTGACAGGAACTGAGAGATGAGGGGGCAGAGTGACAGGAACCGGGAGATGAGGGGGGGGTAGAGTGACAGGAACCGGGAGATGGGGGGGGGGGGTAGAGTGACAGGAACCGGGAGATGGGGGGGGTAGAGTGACAGGAACCGGGAGATGAGGGGGGGGTAGAGTGACAGGAACCGGGAGATGAGGGGGGGGGTAGAGTGACAGGAACCGGGAGATGAGGGGGGGGGTAGAGTGACAGGAACCGGGAGATGAGGGGGGGGGTAGAGTGACAGGAACCGGGAGATGAGGGGGGGGGGTAGAGTGACAGGAACCGGGAGATGAGGGGGGGGGTAGAGTGACAGGAACCGGGAGATGAGGGGGGGGTAGAGTGACAGGAACCGGGAGATGGGGGGGGTAGAGTGACAGGAACCGGGAGATGAGGGGGGGGGGTAGAGTGACAGGAACCGGGAGATGAGGGGGGGGGGTAGAGTGACAGGAACCGGGAGATGAGGGGGGGGGTAGAGTGACAGGAACCGGGAGATGAGGGGGGGTAGAGTGACAGGAACCGGGAGATGAGGGGGGGGGGGTAGAGTGACAGGAACCGGGAGATGGGGGGGGTAGAGTGACAGGAACCGGGAGATGGGGGGGTAGAGTGACAGGAACCGGGAGATGAGGGGGGGTAGAGTGACAGGAACCGGGAGATGGGGGGGTAGAGTGATAGGAACCGGGAGATGGGGGGGGTAGAGTGATAGGAACCGGGAGATGGGGGGACAGAGTGACAGGAACCGGGGGAGAGTAATGTAACAAGAACCAAGAGATGGAGGGCAGAGTGACAGGAAATGGGAAATGTAGTGGAGGTAGAGTGACAAGAACCGGGGAGGAGGGAGGGGGCTAGAGTGACAGAAACCGGGTGATGGGGGGGGTGATAGGAACCGGGAGATGGAAGGGAAGTGGAGTGACATAAAGGGGGTGGGCGTAAACAAAATTATGATAATTATAACCAAACGCATTAAAATTTACTTTTCAATTGATCTGCAGTATATTTAAACTGTTGGTCCAACATGGTTGTGCATTTTGTTTTTACAAGCCTCCGAGGCTATAACACAAATTCCGAAAAAACAAAATCAAAAACTTTAAAAACTGATTTCTGGATGGTGAGTGATGTCAGTGGCAAAGTGTCTCTCAGACTTTTACAAGTTCATCACCGGCAAAAATGCATTGAGACTGGTGGTGACTATGTAGAAACATAAATTCCGGAACCCAAAAGGTTGTTCATTTTAATGGTACCACTCCAATCTTTATAACTCTTCAATGCTTAAGAAGTATTTTTCTAAGTCAAACGGTGGTGCAGATAGAGAAATCTGATTAACTGCATAGTTCAAAAAGATGCATCGGGAAAAATTCCATTATATTGTTATTTTTTACGTTTTCAAACCATCAAGATAATTACAAACAAATTGGGAATAAAGTGAAATCTTAAATTAATTTTTTTTTTTTTTTTTTTTTTTTAATGTTAATTTTCATTTTTTATGATTTTGCTATAAAATCATTGCAGATGGTTAAATTATTTATATTCAGTTTTAATGATTTATAATAAATATTATTACTGCGATCAGATTTCTACCAAACTTCTTAACATGTAAACTAAATAAATAAATGGTGATATTATACATTATAAACTTTGGGAATCCAAATTATCAGTACCCATCTAAAACAAAAAACAAAAATAAAACAAAGAAAAAAGAAAATTATTAGTACCTACATAAAAAAAATCATCAGTACCTACATAAAAAAATTTTATTTTTTTTAATTATCAATACCAAATCATATCAAGACAAATTGTATACATACTGTTATTAACAAGAGCATCCAAAAGTTCGGGAACACGGCAACAGACGGTATAAAATGATGCATTGTTTAAACAGGATAAAATACAGTTATCTGCAAGTGAAAAAATAAAAGGGATAAATGGGAGATTTTATATTTTAGGTCTAAAAAAAATAAAAAATATAAATAAAAAATAAAAAGAATAAAAAGAAAAAATAAAAAGAAAAAATAAAAAAGAAAAAATAAAAAAGAAAAAATAAAAAAGAAAAAAGAAAAAATAAAAAAGAAAAAATAAAAAAGAAAAAATAAAAAATAAAAAAGAAAAAATAAAAAAGAAAAAATAAAAAAGAAAAAATAAAAAAGAAAAAATAAAAAAGAAAAAATAACAAAGAAAAAATAACAAAGAAAAAATAACAAAGAAAAAATAACAAAGAAAAATAACAAAGAAAAATAAAAGAAAAATAACAAAGAAAAATAACAAAGAAAAAGAAAAAAGAAAAATAACAAAGAAAAAGAAAAAAGAAAAAGAAAAAAGAAAAATAAAAAAGAAAAATAAAAAAGAAAAATAAAAAAGAAAAATAAAAAAGAAAAATAAAAAAGAAAAATAAAAAAGAAAAATAAAAAATAAAAATAAAAAAGAAAAATAAAAAATAAAAATAAAAAAGAAAAATAAAAAAAAAAAGAAAAAGAAAAAAAAGAAAAAGAAGAAAAAGAAAAAAAAGAAAAAAAAGAAAAAAAAGAAAAATAAAAAAGAAAAATAAAAAAGAAAAATAAAAAAGAAAAATAAAAAAGAAAAATAAAAAAGAAAAATAAAAAAGAAAAATAAAAAAGAAAAATAAAAAAGAAAAATAAAAAAGAAAAATAAAAAAGAAAAATAAAAAAGAAAAATAAAAAAGAAAAATAAAAAAGAAAAATAAAAAAGAAAAATAAAAAAGAAAAAGAAAAAAGAAAAAAAAAGAAAAAGAAAAAGAAAAAGAAAAAAAAAGAAAAAAAAGAAAAAGAAAAAGAAAAAGAAAAAAAAGAAAAATAAGAAAAATAAGAAAAATAAAAAAGAAAAATAAAAAAGAAAAATAAAAAAAAAAAGAAAAATAAAAAAGAAAAAGAAAAAAGAAAAAGAAAAAAGAAAAAGAAAAAGAAAAAATAAAAAGAAAAAGAAAAAAGAAAAAGAAAAAGAAAAAAAAGAAAAAAGAAAAAGAAAAAAAAGAAAAAAGAAAAATAAAGAAAAATAAAAACAAAAAATAAAAACAAAAAATAAAAAGAAAAAGAAAAACAAAAACAAAAAATAAAAAAGAAAAAGAAAAATAAGTAAAAAGAAAATAAGTAAAAATAAAAATAAAATAATAAATAAAATAATAAAATAAATAAAAATAAAAATAAATAAAAATTAAAAAGAAAAGGAAAAAATAGGAAAAAAAAGATGCAAAAAATATACATATACATCATCTTCTGTATATTCTATACTCATACCCCTAGTGTCACTGCTGTTGTTGTTGCTGAGCATCATTCATGATGATTTTGTTGGCATTTGTTTCTCCAGATATTTTTCTAGTGAGAATTCTTTCTAGAAAGGCATCAAGTACTTACGGGTGGGACCACATGAAGTTTGCCAACGTCCCTAAGTGAAAGGGTCTGTGGAACGACCTAGATTCAAACTTTTCACACCTAGGTGGTCAATCCATATTGTTAGCCACTGAACTACTGCCATCTTACTGCTGCTGTTGTTGTTGAGCATCATTCATTTCATATGAATCAGATAATTATTGTTGGCATTCATTTCCCCTGATATCTTTCTAGTTAGAATTCTTTCTATTGTGAAAGTGTATTTGTGAAATGAATTGGATTCAAACCTGGCACGTTCAGATTATCAGTTAGTGTTGTTAAAAGCCGTCACTTCCCTGTCATTGCTTTTATAGTATTATTAGTCTTGGGTAGTGTTAAGGAGAGATGGAGAAAAAAAATCATAGGTTATTTTCACCATTTTTTATATGTTAGGACGCTGCAGATATCGATGGACAATCAAACTAATGAACAATGTTATTGGAACAGCAAATATTTTCATAAGCAGAAAAAATTGCTAGAAACAAGTTTATAAAAATATTTCAAGCAGAAAAGATTTTACAATAACAAAGGACTTTGGAAAGTGGGTAAACAAAAAACAAAAAACCAAAAAAGAAAAAATGGTTACAATACAAATAGTTTTAATGTTGGTTAGAATAATATTTTCAATTAACAATAAGAAGAATGATCTTTGACAAATGCTTAACTAACAAAGAAATGGTTACAATATATTAGTAACTGAGCCACGCGTTGCTGTGGCTCAGTCTGTTTAAGTAGAAATACAATAAAAAATCTACTATAAATTTACTGAATATATATATATATATATATATATATATATATATATATATACTAGCGAGGGGTACCCGGCATTGCCCGGGTGTTTTTCGGGGTATGTTAAAAAAACCCGAAACTGTGAAAAAAAAAAAACAGGTTCACGTGAAAAAAAAAACCGAAGCCTTCACGACGCGCAGTTGGAAAATAGTAAAGTGTGAAAAAAAAAACAGGTGCGCGTTTTTGATTGACGTGACGGCGATAGGTATTCAGCAGTAAGCATTTTGTGCGGGACAGTTTTTAATGAGGTGAATAAATCGGTTTGTTTGTTTTTAAAAACCCGCTTCCTGTTTATTAGGAGGAGCGAAATGAAAGCTACAGTCTGATATGACGAAGTCGACATTGAACAAACGTTACTTAGCGCTCTTGAGACAACTGGCTTTCGGCCTGTGATTAGAGTCGAGTTTCGCTTTTTTTTATACCGAAAACCGAATGTAACGCCGATGCGGGAAATGTCGAATAAGTAACGTTTGAAAGTCAATAAAATTAAATAGACAGGCGAGCTTCGTGGGTAACTCTGAGATATTACAATTTATAGATGATATAAAAAGTTTTAAGAAGTTGTGAACCGAGCAAGCGCTTCTCTGAAAGAAGCCTTTTGTGGACATCGAGGAAAAGCGTACATACATACATACATTTTCGCTTTTATATATATATATACTAGCAGTTCAGCCCGGCTTTGCTCGGGCCTTATATACTATTCATAACTTGCCTTACGTGTGAATACACTTTATGTAAGATTTCAAACGTTTAGACCAAAAATTGTCTGAGTAATTTCGTAGAGACCACAGAGGTAAATTTTTTTTAACTTTGACCCCAATTTTGGTCTCAAATCCAAATAAACAGTTATACACATGTCCAAGTTACCTACATCTAAAATTTCAAGCATTTAGACAATTCGTTCAACTATGAACTATGACCTTTCCGTAGCCAAATTTTCCCCTCCAAATTAAAATGCTTGTCGCATGTCTGAATACCCGTTATGTATAAATTTCAAATATTTAGACCTAAAATTGGCTGAGTAGTTTGGTAGAGACCGCACAGATCAATTTTTTTTTAAACTTTAACCCCATAACATTTATTTTTTGGGGCTCAAATAAAATTAAAAAGTTTGATACATGTCCAGGTAACCTACATTTAAAATTTCAAGTGTTTAGACCCAAAATTGACGGAGGAGTTTGGTAGAGTTTTCAAAGGTCAAATCGTTGAACTTTGACCTCTTAACAGCCAAATTTCTGGCCGAAAACAGATTAAGAAGATTTTCCCAAATCTCAATACCCCTTATGTCAAACCTCGAGTCTGTAGACCGAAAATTGACAGTTATTTGCTAGGGAAATGTACACAGACACACACAGACAGACAGACATTTTCATATATATATATATATATATATATATATATATATATCTCTCATGAAAAGTTGCATTCTGTATATATTTATTATTATTTTTTTCTTTGCAATTGTTTTAACAACAAAAGTTTTTTTTTTTTTTTAACACATACACACTATAATAAGAACTATTAGCATTTTTTTGTGAAGTGCAACACATACAAAACAGTGATGACCTAAGCGTGAAATGAACTTGACGCTGTGCGAATATATCTCTTAGTGATGCCACATTGTAATTTTAGTAATCGTTCATTTATTAAGCGTAGAATTGGATGCCGGAATATGAGAATTATCAAAGCTCAGCCAATCAGAATAGACAGAGTTTGGAAAGGGAGCCATTATTATTTATGAATCGGAAACTGAAGATTATGTTAAATCTATGTTATGGGCGGTGAAAGGACAGAATCTGTGGAAAGTGTAGAATTTGTTCTGGTGATAACTGGGAGTAGTGGTAGGACTAAATATTCAGAAAGAAAAATAGGGACTTTTTCCTCTAAAAAGATGTTGCGATTGTGATGGTGGATCTTGTAGGATGCAATGTAGCATTTTAATATCATGGATGAATGTGTATAAAATGGTGTTTGAAAGCTACATAAGCTAGATGTATAGAATTTGTATGTGGCATCTGTTGTTGCAAACCTACAACACTTTGGTCCAGAGGGGGATTTCTGCAGTCATTTCATTTTCTTCTCTTCTCTATATAAATAAAATGAAGTCATTTTTCCACTCTGAGTTTGACCTTAATAGGATTAAAACTCAAGACATTTCATGCAAATGTAATATGCACAAACTGTAGCACATTATCTGAGGTGTGTTATAGGCCTATTACCTCTACACTTGCTCGATAATCATACATTCCTATATTTTTTCTGGTGAGAGTCCACTGCCAAAACCTGTAAGAATCAATGGAAGTTGTAATATCTTTTCTCTCCATTTGATTACCCCTCTCCCTGCTCCCCATTTACACCACCGCTCCATCGTTCACGAGGAACTAATACAAACGCACACCGGTTAGGGGTTTTGTCGTTACATACAAAAACTGAAATGCTTCCTACTACGGGAAACACATGACGCATTGCTTATTTACAATTTTTTTTTTGAAACATTATTACACTAGGATAAAAAAAAAAACGTTTCTCTCCTTTTCTTTTTCTTTCATTAACATATAATGTATCATTTCGTTTACATTCCGTTTCGTTTGCTGCTTTCATTTTTGGTTTACTTTTTTCCGATTAACGCATTACAGATTGTAAGATGCCAATTTTTCACTTACAGCGATTACGAACAAATCAATCTCGATTAGTAACAAATCAATTTAGGGGTGCTTTAACATATTTACCGACTCACATCGACCATTACTACATTTAAACATGTAAACAATGCATTTCTATATGCATCTCTAAAAACTGACATTCCTGTTTACTGCGTATCGTATGTTTTCGTTTCGTTTCATGTTCCCATTTTTCAGATTGCATTGCGGTTGTAAACATTGTTACGATATAACTCATACCAAAATGAATTTCACTACTGACGCTATTTTTAGCACAAACAAGATGTTTTCTTTTTGGTAATACAAAGAATACTACGATTTATCTCGAAATGAATTTGTACATTGCATTTACTTAACTTCAAAAATTAACTGAATTGGTAACCTCGCACTGAAATAAATTCTCATCACTTTCTTTCCCTCACGTGTACAAACACTTTCTTCCCTGGGGGAAATTACGTTTGGTCCTTAATCTTCAAATTCCTATTTCAGTCACCTAAATTAATTTGTGTGAAAGGAGCTTAGGAATTTCAGCATAGAATGATATGCCGGTACATTATTGCATTACGCCAAAACCATCGTTTATATTCCACAAGTCAAATTCGATAGGTTTCCGGGTATGCTGATACCGTTATGGGTTGTCTATTCTGAAAGCCTTCCTTAACAGGGTGGGTTGGGGTGTTGGCGTGTCTATTCAGAGACCAGTTTAATTGGAAATGTTTCACTTTCATTAATGAGAACGGGAAAGTTTTACATGGAACATTTTTGATTATTAAAAACAGACAATCACATGACATATTCATCAGGGTTCCTTTACATTCTGGGCGAGCGCCATTTGATAACCCAAAACATTTATTGTATAAAAATTTATCAAAATATAATTGGACAAACATTTAGTGAAAAATTTACGTAAAAAAATTAGACTTGATACAATTTTGTAATGAAAGTAACATCGGATTTTTATAAAATAGTTTCTTTTTCTCTTGGACAAAGAAATCTTACGAAAAGTTTTTTGGAAATTAAAGCAACTATATAATTCGAAAAAGATTCATTGAAAAGTTTGCGTAAAACATTTAAAAGTTTAATGAAACAATTTGGTAATGAAAACAACATTGGATTTAAAAATAAAAACTAAATAAGGCGATTATTATTACAAAGAAAAAAATAACACAAATAATTTGGTAATGAAAGCAACATTGGATTTAAAAATAAAAACTAAATAAGGCGATTATTATTACAAAGAAAAAAATAAAAATAATTTTAAAATTTACAGTAGAAGGGGATCATTTTCATATATAAATTTAATGTATAATGAACCCCTATTTCCTAACCATTCTTGCCTTTTAGAGCAGTTTTCTTGATATTTTATCGATTTGAAATGTTAGTGTGTGTATATTATATATATATATATATATATATATATATATATATACACTAGCAAAAGTACCCGTCATTGGCTGGGTTCAAAAACAGCCTACAGAAAATGGACTGATTTATTAAAGTATGATAGGTTATGAAAAGGAAGGGTTGTAAAAAGATAGCTTCGAATTTGGGGGTATCAAAACCAAAGCAAAATATGATGAAAGTAAAAATAAAATAGATAAACACCATAATTTATTACACCATTCCTGTTCAAACTGAAACACTTATCACAATATTCTGTGGATCTATATTAAAAAATCTTGTTAAACTTTGTGACATATTCCATTCTATGGAGGTCAGGCGCGAACGAACACCCCATAATTTTATTATACCATATTTCTTCAAACTGAAACAATTATCAAAGTATACTTATGCAGATAGATATGAAAAGTCTTTATTAAAGTTTGTGCCTATTTCCATTCTATGAAGGTCAGGCGCAAACACAGACTCCACAATTTTATTATACCATCCCTATTTAAATTAAAACATACTTATCAAACTATTATGCACATCCATATCAAAAACACTTGTAAACGTTTTTTTTTTTTAATTTTAAAATTTTTTATTTCCATACTTTGTGGACCAGACGCGAACGCAGTGCCCACAATTTTAATGAACTTCCTGTGTCTCGATACATCTTCTATCATTATATGTAATCCGTTTTTTAAAATAGTCAACCATATAGGAGCCTATTCGTGACCACACACACACATTCAGCTTTATATTATATATATATACACACACAGACATAAAAATTACGCTACCTGTTAATCTAAGTCAAAGTAACAAACCCACCTTATAAAAAGAGGTTCCGTAGAATCGTATCATTAACCTTAAATCTGAGTGACAAATCCCACCTCCAAAAAGTCTCCTTTAACCCTATCATTAATCCTAACTCTGAATGGCACTCACTTCAAAATAAAAACCCTTTCATAACTAAGTCTGTATGGCAAATGGTCTAAAAACCACACATAATAAAAAAAAAAGAAAAAAAAGAAAAAAAGAAAAAGAAAAAAAAAAGAAAAAAAAGAAAAGAAAAGAAAAAAAAAGAAATACACATGATTTTTCTTTAATAGAAAATAACTGCTCTGCAACAATGGCCTGAAAATGGATTAGTTTACATAAAATTTATATGTAAAATCAATCCCCATTCTAAAATAATTTTGTTTTTCGTTTTTTTGCCAAGTTTTCAAGGTGTTCACACACAATTGCTCTTAAACTTACCACCACTAACATGTGAAATTAGGGCGGTAAGCCTCCTCCTCCAACAAAAACCCTCTTAAAAACACACTTTCATAGTTATGGATGTGTTGCATACTGTCGACATATGAATGTGCATATAATATATACTAGCAGGGAGACCCGACATTGTGCGGGATTGCATTTGGATCAATAAATGTTTCACCTTCCCATATTTTTATTGTCATTGAAACTAGTGAAATTGCCAATTTTTTAATCGAATCGATTGATTACCGGCTCTAGTTAAGGAGCCCCCCCCCCCCCTACACACACACATACTTCTTCAGCGTACGAGGAGAAAGCTTCACACGGCTCCCTGCACTGACTTAGTCCACAATACATTGTAGTCTACATTGCACTCTAGAGAATCTACTGCTTTTATAAAATTATCTGTAAACAATGGCTTTACTTAAATTTTAAAATGCAAAAGTCAAGTATCATGGTGCACTTGTGCTCTAAAAAGAAACATTCATTTTGAATGCGTCTCTATCTTATAAAAGAACCTATTGTTGATTTTATAGGCTGGCCCTTTCTGCTTGTAGGGTGATAAAACTTCTCAAATGCACTTGTGATGTTAGGTTGTATAAAAGTGTTAACTTTTATCAAAATCTGACTGCTCCTTCTTTAATTGGATTTTTTCGATTATCGAGTTTCGATACTCATCAGATGCATTCCGATACAAAGCCTACATAAGAACACTCCCAGGCACATCAAGTACCTTTGTGTGAAATTTTAAAAACATCAGCCCAGCTGTTTCAGAGTCTATAGGGAATGAACTTGCATGCATAATGTTCCTTTTATATAATAAGAGATTTAAGGTTAATGATATGATTGATTCTAGGGAAGTACTTTTACGACCTGGGCTTGTTATTTTGACTTAGATTAACAGGGAGTGTAATTTATATATATATATATATATCTTATTATAAATTTTCGTACTGTGTGTGTGTGTGTGTGTGCGTGTGACGCGATTTATCTCAGCCTACAGGCAACTCACCCAGGCAAGTTAGGTACTGAAATGAAGCTTATGACCCAGCGGATGTTTTAGTGATATTTATATCCATGTTTGGTGTATGGAAATGCAAAAAAATAACGATTTACTAAACAATGTTTTATTTACTGGATATTTTTCCGGTATTCACCGGAAGTTATTTCTCTTAGTAAGTTCAATTTACTGTGTGTGTGTGTGTGTGTGTGTGTGTGTGTGTGTGTGTGTGTGTGTGTGACGCGGTTTATCTCAGCCTACAGGCAACTCATCCAAGCAAGTTCGGTACCAAAATGAAGCTTATGATCCAACGGATGTTTTAGTGATATTTATATCCATGTTTGGTGTATGGAAATGCAAAAAAATAACGATTTACTAAACAATGTTTTATTTACTGGATATTTTTCCGATACAAGGACCCAAGTTTGCCCAGCTGGGCAAACTTGGGTTCTTGTATAACATAAATAGAGGTTTGTCATCATCAGTTTTACATACTGACATGTGTTGGACGGCTTTTAGAAATTGATTTCCAAACTAACCTATCTCTGGCCAGGTCTTTATCTCTCTTTCCCCTCAAATGCATCCTTATTTCCTCTCACGTTTTCCTTGTCAACTGACCCTGTTAACTCAACTGTTTGACATCTACTAGCCCATGCATTCTCATTCTTTCATTGTGACCAAACCAAAAAAATCTTATAGTCTCCAGAATTAATCCTCCAAGACTTGCATTATGTATATCATTTCTCTCCATGCAACACATGTCCTCAATCCTCATTGGCCAGGGAAAAAGAGAGATAATTAAGCAACTGGCTAAAGATAGGTGAGACTACTCCAAAATTTAAATAAAATATAAAAATAATAATAAAAAGGGGTAATCTTGTGTTATGGAATTCAGAGAGAAGGGCGCAGAGTTCCTCATTTAATCCTGGACAACACCAGGGTCTTTCTGTTAGTGTTACATATTCTGCAAAAATTTTCATTCTTTTAAAGTAAGAATAAGATTATTGATTAAAATAGGAGATGATTTTTACGGATAATTTTTATAAAATCAACAGTAGATTCTCTACAGTGCAACGTAGACTAGAATGTATTTGTGGACTACGTCACTTCAGGGAGGCATATGAAGCTGCCTCCTGATATACTGCGGAAAGTGGGGGGAAGGAGTTCCTAACTAGAGCAGTTAATCAATCAACTTGATTAAAAAAATGAGTGATTTCACAGAGTTTTATAGATACATGCCCGGGTGAGTTTCACTACATGCTTAAGAACAAAATTCCACCATTTTCAGTCGCAAACTAATCTTTCAGCTGTCAGAAGCAGCATGTCAGTCTTAATTCTTATCTAATTGGCCCATCTGTTTGACCGTCTTCCTCTTCAATTTTCTTGAATGAAATCTTTTTGATATGGTGTGCTTACATAGGTGAAGTCTAGTAGCCAGGAAACAGGTCTAAACCTTCCCTCCCAGGCCTCTGCTTCTCTGCCTGTATTGACATGAAGATTAAAGTGTAACTGCCCAACTCCCTATATAGTATCCCTGAAAATCTGGTCCCAAATAGTAGCCCTTTACAACTCAGAGTGGTACTGTTCCTTGTTTGAGGTGAAAAAAAAAAGGAAAAAAAAAAAAGGGAATCAAGTCTAGCAGTTTGAGGGAAAAAAACTTATAGTAAAAAGCTTTCCAGCATCTACAGACCTATTACAGTAAAGGGGTGGGATTTTGCTGTTTGTCAGGAGATATTTATGTCGAGGGGGTACAAGAAATATAGTTCAGCAGAGTACATTCCATTAAAATAATTTTTTTTTAAAACAAATACAAAAACAAACAAATACCTGGATAATCCTCGGAAACATTAAGAATAAAATTCTTTTCTTCATTTTTTTCAAATAGTTTGAAACTGAGAGAAGCAGCGTCGACTTGTAAATCTGCAAAAATAACAAAAAAATAAAATAAAAACTGTTAGATCATTAAATGTTACAGAAACTGATTTTCAGAGAGTCATAACGGAGTCAGAAAAAAGAAAACCATAAGCTTCACAACAAAACAAAAAAATTAATCTGTATCTTTCGCACTCCTGTTCTCATATTGGATGTTATTCTTACGTTTTGGTCAATTCAACCTCCAACCTTATTCAGGTGTATCTTGTTGAACTCTAGAATCTGTACGCAATTTTGACCTGAGCCCTCTATTTCTGTCATTCCATGAAGACCATCACTTCACTTAATTACTACTTAACACTACATCTGTTGAGCCTGAAAATGCAATCCTCATTACCAAGGGCATAGCCAGCCGTATTTTGTGGACCCTGCTCCCTCGGAGAAGTTGAGCAAAATTTTTTTTTCCCTAATTCAAAGCGTCAGTAGGGCAGTCAAACATAGGCAGGCAGACATTTGCCTGCTAATGGGGGAAATCATTTACTATTTGCAAATCGATTTTGCCTGCCATATCACAATAACACTTCAAAGTTTACTTACCTATATAAGGGGAATTTTTCAGGGTTGGATTTGTTTTGTTTTGTTCAAAATATTTACTAATTTATTTTCATTTTTTTTTTATGAAAACAAAAGAAAATACAAAAGTTTTATACAAAATAAAAACTTTTTAACAAAATAAAACTTTTGTATTGTTTTTTTGTTCATTTGTTTTGCTATATATATATTAAGTATTTGGGTTTGTATTACTGTACACATAGATTCGAAAAAGTTGTCAAAAAATAAATATATAATAAATAAATGTTATCAAAGGCAAAATAAGTTACTTTTCTACCAAACTGGATATATTTTTTGTGTTTTTATTCAATGTAACATGTTTATTCAGCTCGAAAAGCATACAGTGTTTACCGATGTATTGGAAAATTCAAAATGGTGCCCAACTCTCTCTTTAACACGGTAAGTTTGGGAAAAGATGTTATAAATAATAAACTAGACAAAATACTGTTAGAAATTCGCTCAATATATGTTACCATGACATAAGTTGACATATATTCGGTGTTTTTTTAATAGTATTTTGTCTAGTTTATTATTTATAACACCTTTTCCCAAACTTACCATGTTAAAGAGAGAGTCGGGCGCCATTTTGAATTTTCCAATACATCGGTAAACACTGCATGTTTTTCGAGCTGAATAAATATGTTACATTGAATAAAAACGCAAAATTATATATCCAGTTTGGTAGAAAAGTAACTTATCTTGCCTTTGATAACATTTATTTGTTATATATATGTTTTTTGACAACTTTTTCGAATCTATGTGTACAGTAATACAAACCCAAGTATTTAATTACAACCAGAATGTGGCAAAAGATACCAAGGATTAAAAAACTTTGAAACATGAAAAGTTATAATCAGGGCAACCCAAAAATTGAATTTATTAATCAGGTTGGATAATTTGATAAAATAATTGTCTAAAAAAACATTTCATAAATCAATCAAAATATTAAAATTTCATGTTATAAGAACATTCAATGAGTATTAGTTGCAATTTTTACGTTGCCATAATTATAATTAAAAAACGCACTAAGTGAAATAAAAGAAACATTTTCGTAAAATTTTTGTTAAGAAAGTCTAAACTTCCTTTGGTACTTCTTGGCTACACCCTTGCTCACTACAGATGATACTAACTAAAATGCAAATTGCTTAGGACTTACACTAAGTTAAAGATGCCAGAATAAGAACAATCAACCCTGATGAATTAAATAAAAGGCTCAGTTAAAAATTCTATACAGATTCCAAAGTACTGTATGAGAGTCATTTCAAAAGTTGCACCTTAACAAACTCTGGAATTTGTACAGAATTTCAAATGACACCTTTTCTTTTTTTTAAATGAAATCGCTCCAAATAAGGTATGAAGCCACTTGATGCAAGGAACTAAAAAAAAAAAAATTTTTAATAATAATAATAATAATAATACTTCAAGGTCAAAAACTTACCAACGATAAGTGTTCAACGAACTCTACTGGAGCCGGGGGGGGGGGGTAGTGTAAGTACCTATTTACTATGCCTCCCCACGAGACAGAGTTAGACACCAGGGTCGTTTTTTAACGTGGAGAAAAGGTACAAAAATAAAAAATTGTCTCAGTCGTGAAGGATTTCTCCTCCACCGAAAGAGAACAAGAAATGGAAGTGCAGCATCTGAAGAACAGATACTACACTTTGAGATATTAAATCTTTTATTCATGTTAAAAAATAGTCAAAATCAACGATGAACAAAAAACTTAGGCACATGGCCAACTCAAAAGGGGGGATTGTGGGGGGTCGTTGGTCATCCTTGTCACTCCAGAACTAAACAAAATCAAAAGTTTCTCCCAGCTAGTATCTTCTTGACCAAAAGGCCAAGAAGAAGCGGGGGGGGGGGGTAGTGTAAGTAGTGATATATTTAATTATAAAACTAATTAGTTATTTATGAAAGGCCATAAAGATCTATAATCACACTTTTGCACCGATTTTCCCCAGCTAAAACTTCAATATAAAGTTTCGCATGGGTTCAAATACCCTATATATGAAGTTTCATGTCTGTAGACCAAAATCTGACAGGAGTTTGGTAGGCAAAATTTTTTGAATATATATGACCACATACATAAATATATATAGAAAGAGGTTTGTGTTTACTGTAAACTTTTTACGCTAATATTACGCAAGTATAAATCATGTAGAATATCTGCATGAATATATATATACACGTAATAGTTAACTAAAGATGATTATGCCATACGAAAACCAAAAAAAAAACTAATAAGGAATTTATTAAAATGAATGTTTAAAAGAATATGCAAATTAGCTAGATCTTTCACAAATGATTACAATTCCACGACCCATATATAACAAAGTTGTATTTTCTTTTTAAATAAATAGAAAACAAAAAGGGGTTTTTAATACGAATATCAATATACAAAAAAAAAAAAAATTTATAGGAGTATAGATAGATATAGATAAAAGTGAATGTACAAATGTTCAGCTCCCGTATGCAAGGAATTTTTTTTATAAGCAAAACAGAGGCCTAATCTTAATAATAACTAATAATAATAAAGGAAAGAATAATCGCATATGCAAATGTAAATTTTATGAGCCTAGAAGGAGAGGCTTAATAATCTCAATATCTGATAATAAAAAAGAATGAAAGAGTAAAGGAGAGAGAAGCTGGTCTTCCTTTTATCCCCATCAAATAGCTTTGTCTTCTCTTATCAATAGAGAGGGAGCATTTCGTATTCTTTTTCTAATGGATCAGTTTCGTTCAATGGTTTAAAGTAATTAATAAAAATTGAATTGCAAAGCTAGTTATAATAAATTGTAAATGAATTAGGCCAATTAGGATAGTTATAATAAATTAGCAAAATTGGGATCTTTCATCAGCACAAATCCATAGCTTTCACTGATTGCACATTTTGAGCCAATCAAATAAGCGAATCAAGAACCTGCAACAAATGTCTTAACTCTTTATTCTTGTGTCTCTATTTTTGTTTTGTTCGCCAACACAATGCCAGCCTTTTCTTCATCATAAGCTGCAACGGTTGTCGGTAAGCCGTATGCAAGTACTGGTTTAGGTAACCGGAAGGATTATTTCCACCATAGTTAGATCTGTTGTCAAGTAGCCAAAAAAACACTTAGGATCAACGCTTTTCTTAGATTCAAGTGCAGAGAAAAAAGTAGAGAGGAGAGCAAAAGGCCGAGCCAGAATTAAAACATGCTGTGATAAAAACGGCAACAAAAACTATGGGGCGTTATCAAAAGCAAAAACTAAAAACGACTTACTCATGTTTAGATATTCGGATGAATTACGTTCAAATTTCTTTTGAAAAATATCTTCTGCTAATAATAGCCAGCAGATTATTACTGTCGCCAAGGAAGAGTTATGTGTGTATGCAATGAATGAAAGCAAAACATCACCAGTGAGGGTTGAGGACATGCGTTGCATCAAAAGAAATTGTACGAGAATAATACAATAAAAAAAAAGAAACAGAAAGAGAAGAAAAAAAAGAAACTGAGAGTAAAAAAAAAAAAAAGAAACTAAGAGTAAAAAAATACAAAAGAAACGGAATGTAAAAAAAAAAAAGAAAAAAAAAGAAACGGAAAGTAAAAAAAAAAAAGCGAAAAAAAAAAAAATAGAGAAAACGCAAAGTGAAAAAAAATAGAGAAACGGATTAGAATCACTACTATATATTGGGTACAATATAATAATCAATAGAGATTGCCCTATAATAATAAATATGAAATCTGCATAAATTAAATTATATTTAAGTGTATTTTACAACCAGGCAACGCCGTGCTGCCTGCTAGTATTTGATATAAAGTTATGTTGTATCCAAGGAAAACATGAAAAGTGATAAGCTTGGACTTGAGGGAAAGAGGGATATATAAAAACCTGTCCAGAGATAGGTTAGTCTATAAGACAATTTCAAACACATACCAACATATAAACGGGGCGTTAAGCTGATGATAATGAGGATTACCGTAAAAAAATAAAATAAAATAAAAAAAATAAAAAATAAAATAAATTACAATTTCATTTTTTTTTTATATGTGAATGAACAACGGAGTAGAATTCAAATAAAATTGGATTCTGTACGAGAGGATAAAACGTTGCTTTGTGGAACATAAACAAAAAAAAAACAAAAATAACAAAGAATCTGATTTGTTAACTAACAAACTTAACACCACATGTATGTATAAAAAACGGTCATATCAATTCCATGCCTAACAAGTTTCACGAGGAGGACACATGGACATTTCTATGTAGCTTAATTGCCATATATATTTTCTTAGTTTATTGCCTAGCTCTACTCACGTATTGAGCACTGCTGAAATAAATACTGAAAATCAATGCCTAAAATATTACACGTCCTTATAAAATTTTCTATGGATATATGAAATATATATTTCATGTTTCTACATAATATTTTATAAAGAGATATTTTATATATCGATTTTCAGTACTTACTTCAACAGTGCTCAATATGCAAGTAGAGTAGGTAGTTATAAAAATATATATGAAAATTAAACTACACAGTATTTTCTATGTTTCATCCTCATGGGGATAACTTTGTGTAGCTTAATTGCTATATATATATATATATATATATATATATATATATAAGGTTATTGTTTTCCAGAGATTAAGTAACCAATGAAGTTTAATGGGGCTAATACAAGAGTGCTCAATACCAAAGTAGAGCAGGATATACTCTTTATTTGTTTTTACATAAGCAGTAATGTTTCTACAGTCATGAGCATGTTTCAGCTAGCTAGTTACCACTAACTAGAGATCTCTTATGTAAAAACAAATAAAGAGTGTGTGTGTGTGTGTGTGTGTGTATATATATATATTCATTACAAAATTAAAGATTCTGCATTCTTAACAGAGAAGGACAAATAAAAATGGAATGACTGGAACAACATTCTTGCAGCATTAAAAATAAATAAAATAAAAAGAACCAACCATCTGCCTGTGGCTTTCTACGAATCCAATTTGAGGAGAATGACCACCATAACAACGAACAGATCTGTAGATGCGCATGGAGCCGTAATTCTTTTCCCCTGGTGGAGTTCTCTTCTCAATAGCCAATTAGTGTATTGCCATATTTCGTTGTTGTCGCAGTTTCTCACGCCTCAAAATACCCTTCCCCTCCCCCAAGTGTCCTGTATCAAAAAAAGGCCTGTTCGAATAATCAATGCTCATTAATGAAAGATTAGAGCTGTGGTCAGATGGCACAAGGGTAGGACAACGTAAAATTGGACATGAACAAAAGGGCAGAGGAGAAAGGACAAAGAAATGCTTATGAAAATAATTTTTAGAAATAAACTAATTGCATCGCGTTAAAGTATAATTGGAAGAATTTTCATGAACATGAGTGATCTTATAAAGTACATGAAATCATGGAATACAGATTTTAAACATCAAACCTAAATAGCATTTAAACTGAAAAATCAAACTTGATTCTGACTAGCCAATTAGAATTTGTTATTGTTGTATCATGTTATTGCCTGCAGCTACCAGATCAGGTTCTCTGAAGATACTGGCTTTCAGAGTTAAAATGCACAAAACATTGATATTGTTTTCTTTTTCCTCTCAATTTGCAAAACTCAATCATGTTCTGCAATATCAAAAACAACAATTTTCTTCCACAAAACAATCAAACTAAACACAATAAACAAATACTTGAAGATCTAAACAAGTTTAAAAGCATAAAAAGTTTTTGTTACAAAATTATGGATTTGGCATGAAATAGCTCAAAAGCAGTTGATATGCCATGAGATGAAAACAACTAAATCTCGTTATTGGCAATAAATTAATGTACTTTGTTAATATTTATTTTTATTTATTAGCAGACGTACCTGGTGTTGTCCAGTATTAAATGTAACGTTAAATACCTTAAAAAATTTAAA
Source organism: Euprymna scolopes (assembly GCF_053919585.1). Taxonomy (NCBI): domain Eukaryota; kingdom Metazoa; phylum Mollusca; class Cephalopoda; order Sepiida; family Sepiolidae; genus Euprymna; species Euprymna scolopes. Next base: position 124,004,639 of record NC_136499.1, on the reverse strand, counting down.
AAAAAAAACAGAAAGAAACCCAGATATGTGCATACGAGTATTATATTTTTCTAAACAGTTCACTTCTTGTAAGTAACAAAAAAAAAAAAAAAAAAAAATACTCAAGTTGAGATTGAAACCAAAACTTGAGACAGTGATGTTGAATGAGACTATACGTATATGTACCGACGCGCTCTATGATGGTCGCCTGACTGCTCCACGGTTTTCTAAAGAGATTCTTATTGAACTCATTTTAATGTGCACAAAATCCGTGGAGTTTAGTTTTTGTGATATTATGTACTGTCAGGTCGATGGGGTTTCAATGGGGAGTCCATTGGCCCCAACTTTAGCGGATATTTTCGTCAGGTACCATCAATCCCTTTTGTTCAATTGTACAACAAAACCCACTGCATATTTCAGATATGTTGACAACACTTTTGCTATTTTTCCATCGCAAGGTGAAGCGTCAATATTTTTTTAATAGGTTGAATTCTTTGCATGGGCTCTTAAGTTCACTATGGAAAGTGAGGACAATTTGCTTCCCTTCTTGGATGTTCTTGTCGAACGTTCAAGGGAGGGGCTTTCTCACTACAATTTATAGAAAGCCGACATTTACTGGCCTATATGTGAACTGGTTGTCTTTTGTACCAAAATCATGTAAGGTCGGCTTAAGTTATACTTTGGTACATAAAGCTCTGATGATTTGTTCACCTAACAGATTAGACGCCGAACTCGATAAGATCAGGGAAATATTCATCAATAATGGTTATCCTGTTGACCTTATTGATGACTGTATTTTCGAAAAGGTTGCGGATTTTAAATCCTCTAAAACGTTTGGACCCTTGAAATGCCCGGTTTATTTTATATTACCGTGGATTGGGGAAAAGAGTAACAGACTTTCCAAACAGATTTGCAGAAGTATTTACGACTGCTTTTATTTTGTGTCCTTGCGTTTGGTATATACTACGAGACCTGCTTTTCCGTCTTTTCCCAAGGATAGTTTGCCTTACATCCAAAATAGCAATATTGTATATCAATTCAAATGCCAGTGCGATGCTGGTTATATTGGGCGACCATCCTTGCATCTTTTGACTCGTATAAACCAGCATGTTCCATCGAAGATCAGACAAGGGAGGATGGGGTCTGGTGGTCTCCCTCCTTCTGCAGCCTTGGACTCTGCTATTGGCCAGCATTTGGTTGACAACCCGTGCTGTGCCGATAGATATAAAATAGAATGGTTCGAGGTGCTACATAGAGCGGACTCCAGAAACCATTTAAAGATTTTGGAGTCTGTCTCTATTGCGGTGCAGAAACCTTCTTTGTGCCGGCAAAAGGAAACATCAAACGCATTGTTTCTCTTTGGGGAACTTTGAATCTTTTCTCCCGTTTCCCCCCCCCCCTCGTTGTGCCAATATTTTAATCATTTTTAAACGTTAATAAATTTATTTTAGTGTCCCCGTACTTTTGGCACATTCAATAAGTTCCTCATTAGAACTCTTTATTTTTGACATAATATTATTTTGTACGCTATCGATTTTTCTCCTGATGAGATGATAGCCGAAAGAGCTCTTGAGAAACTTCCGCCTATTTTATTCAAAACTGTATATATATAAGAAATATACGGTATAATCATGTTGATACATCAGTTCCTATTAGATCATAAAAGTTAAGCAAACATTGAGCCTGGCTAGTACTTAAATGGGTGACTATCTGGAAATTTCAGTTGCTGTATGTGGTCTCCACTGATCTTGGCATTGTCTCCAGTCGTCCTGTACCTCTCCTTGCCACTGAATTCAAGCAGTGCTGATTCAGGAGATGTGTGGTTGGGATTGCACAACCCTTGTCTCACAATTATAAGCGCAGCTACCCTTACAGGGGGTATCCATTGTCTCTTGAGACTGAACAGAGGCATAATCGTAGATACATAGACATATTTTTTTTTGTTCATTAAAACTTTGAGTGGGATTATTGATGGAGATAAGAGATGCTTAAAAAGGGATACATAATGAATAAAAATATCGGATCGGATTGGAAGCCAAAGGATTCCTTGCGGACACATTTTAATCTTTAAAAAAAAAAAAGAAAAGAAAATGGACATTAATAAGAAAAATCAATGGAATGCACAAAACGCAGCCGAAAGTTTTGCTTGATCCAACAATAGAAAATGAGGTTATCTATCAGTCAATTATTCATGGCTACATTAACAGATTATCCATTTAGCTAAGGAGATAAATGGTGGTGGGGAAGCAGGGTGGGAGAAAAGTTGTTTTTTTTAAATTCATATTGTGTAAATGTCACTACTTTTCATAACTAGCTAAAATAGTCATAAAATTTATTAGTATATATTATATTAACAGATATATGAAGTCTCAGAAAGTGTCAGTTGTTCCAAGGGAGATAATTTTGTAATACTCCTCGAAACTTTATATATATTTCTCGCTAAGTATTCTACTTGAATAGAGCTTTTAATACTTTTTTGTTTTTAAATAAATGTTTATTATCTGTAGACATTTGTTTCATGTTTACTAACAATCATCAGCGTGGTTTGTATAACTGTACTGCCAGTCGAATGATTCAAATACTGTACCCTAGTTACTATTAAATAACTCCAATCTACACACATACAAAGTGGAATGATAAAGTTGTCACCCTAAAGAAAACAACACTACAGCTTTATTTTAAAACTTATTGAAAAAAAATCAATTCAGGTAACTTGATTATGTAGTAGAGCTAACATCAATTCAATGTAGCCACCTTCAGCCTCAATCACCACCTCGATACAGGTCCGGAACTGGGAGCATGCTTTTTCCACAAACACTAGCAGGAACTCAGCGAATACTTGGCGGATGGCAGTGATCAGACTGGCTTTGGTGTTGTGGGAGGTTATGTTGGTGATGTTCTCAACGGATGACTAAACGAAGTAGTCCAGTGGGTTCAGGTCAGAGGAGGTGGAGGACCAGTGAGAGAAGGTTACAAAGTCGTAGCACTCTTTCTGAAGTCAAGCCTTGGTCTTTTTTGGCTTGTGGACCAGCACCGAGTCCTGCTGCCACACCCAGGGTCAGCCAGGGGCCATTTGATTGCACCCGGGGATCACCACACTCTTCAGCACGTCCAGGTACACTTTGGTGTTGACTTTCAAGCAGACTTTGAAGATGTGAGATGGCATAATGTGGCCCTCACTTGAAACCACATCAAAGACCATAACCATGGCCAAAAATTTTGTTTTTATCACCCTGGGCACGTCCCTATTATTTTTGGTAATCCAGCGATGCATTTTGAGGATGCTGGCAATGGTCCTGTTGTCATAACTTGGATTGGTAGAGAGCAGGAGTTGTACAGTGGCACATTTCCGATCTCGCTCAAACTTTGTGTCACTTTCAGACATAATACCAGGCTTCTATCACTCTTGGGATTTGTACTGGTCAACTAGTAGATGGTCTGCAAGAAAAAAATAAAACTGGTGTTCATTAAACGGAAATGGAATCATGTCTTTTCTAGGGTGAAAATTTTATCATTTCACCACACACAAAACAAAAATGTTTATTTTGCAACAATTTGGCTCTTTAAAAAATTTAGTTTATCTAATTTCTATGTATTTCAGTAATGTGAACGTTTTATTTTGTTTGATTTTATTTGTACCAAATTGATGAAAAATAAACATTTTTGTTTTGTCCAAAGACTTGTTTCACCTCACTGTATATATCATGAATCCTAAGTTAGCTGAAAAAAAAATAGATAAAATACTCAATTGTAGGTTCTACAAGAGCTAATATAAAGTATTTTATTTTAAAACTATATCACTTGAGCAAGTCTATAAATATAAAAAAAATGTGAGAGGGAAAAACAATTGAATAAAAAAAATATGTTTTAATCCCCGCCCCCTTTATTTTTACATGGTAGTCACCATTTATTAAGATCCGAAGGTCACTCAAGGATAAGAGTTAATGAGTGTACATATTAATAGTTAGTGGTAGAAATGAATTATTTAAGGTGGTGGTGATGGGGGGGGGGGCTCAACAAGCAAGCACACATAAATAAACCAGAAAAACATGTCTTAAATAAAAGTTAAATTTTTTTTTTTTTTTTTTTTTTTTTTTAATTTCACCCTTAAACAAAAGTTAACAAATATCTTATGGGGGAACACAAAAATAAATTAGCATCGCTTGTCTACGTTTTCCCACCATTTTTTCCCCTCGTTGTCTTCTGAAAAGTTGATCTGCCACTATTAGCCATTTTTTGTTTGTTTGTTTGTGTTTACCTCAGCTCTTGCATCACCAGATCAATGAACCTGACGGAACAGCAACAGATACTAATGTATAGTAATATATATCAGCCAATGTTAACATAAATGACTCAACATTTTGGGTCAGAGGTCATTTAGAAGGTTCCGTTGAGTCTTGACAAACTATGCATATCCACTGAAGGATGCCTGCACATGAAATTTTGTGGCAAGAGTTGCATTATCTCCAACCACACCTCTTGTTTGTTTTACGGCATATCAACCCTTTTCAGGTTATTTAATGCCGAATCCAGTGATTTTGAAGAAAAAATTTTTTTAATAGAGTATATTTGCTTTTTTTTTTTAAGTCGGTTTCTATTCAACCCATAGTTGGGACCCTAACAGGTACTACCACTCTGGGTCAGAGTGGACCTGGGAGCAATGGCAATTAAAGGATGGTTCCACACTCCCCAAAGCCCGTAAGCTGGGGCCTCACCATCGGATATAGTTTAAGGTCATATCCAGGACCACACCTCTTGAGTTGGCGCTTTTAATTTCACTTACAAGTATACAAGTTTAGGATGACTGGAAGCAATGCAGAGATAAGCAGAGAGCATATGCAATGCCTAGTATTCCCAAATGGCAACCCATCTGGTACCGGCCAGGCTCATTGTTGCTTAACTTCAGCGATTAGTTATGACGCAAAAAAGAAAAATAAATAATCTATAATATAAAAGCGAAAATGCGTGTTTGCATGTGCGCTTTTTTTTGGATGTTCGGCAAAGGCTTTGGGGGGGGGCACTTGGGGAGGTTACCATTTCTTAGAACTTTTTATATACTCCCTAGATTATAATCTCTATGATTTATGAAGGGACGTTGTGTCTATCTTTTATCTGAGCGAATTATTTTATATAATTCCTGCTATTCTGTCTCCTCGCATGTCTGTTCATGTTTTTCGTATATAAAAAAAAAAATGAAAGTGATGTCGTGTTCTCTGCCGCTTTTCGTGCCAGGACGTCCAAAAAGCAATGAGCTTTGATCAATGTGGAAAAAACCCGTCATATCAGAAGTTGCTATTCATTTGAACAAACAGTGCAGTTTTAGGCCTTAACATATGTAAATTTTAGTTCTGCACCATACAAAAAAAGAAATGACCAAGTCCACCATTTGCCCCCCCCCATTTAGCCCAAAAAGTACCCAATGCCTTAACATATTTAAATTTGAGTTCAACACCATGTAGAACTGCTAAATAAACATACACAGAAAATTTTGAACAAATATGGTAAAATAGTTCTAAAAATGGAGTGTTTTTATTAGCCCTAAGCAGCCCCCTGGGGCACACCCAAGAGTTATTGCAAAGTATAGACAAACAAAATTATATAGAAATCAGTTACAACTCTTCAGAAAAAAGTTATAACAATCTGAAGCATCAATTTTTTTTTTAAAATAAGCACAAGAGTGTCAATTTTAGCCATTTTAACCCAAAAAGCACCCTAGAGGGGCAACTGGAGTTTTCCCCGGAAAATTTGTTGCTACTTTTTTACTCATATCATGTTTAATGTTTGTGCAAAATTTAAAAAATTCCAAGGCATAGTTATTGAGAAAAGCACGAACAGACGAACAGACAAGGGTGAATTTACAGGTCCTTTTGTCAGCCCCCCCCCCCCCCGCCACTCAAAAAAAAAAAAAAAAAAAAAAAATTCCATTTTAATTTGCAATAAGATCTCTTACTCCCTTATCACCTATCCCCTCCCCCCACTTCATCTATACCCTGTTTACATTAACAACGATGACTTAACAAAAAATCAATCTCCCTCTTCAAAAGATGTCGCTTTTAGCATTGGCAATGTAATGATGTTAATTACTGAAGTTCACCTCATAAATTGTGAACGTCATAATTTGCTCCAGCCGAACAATAAGCAATCTAAGCTTATTAATCATTCATCTGCGTCTTTCTCGCGTAACTTTGCGGTTTCGCTAGAGAACGTTGTGTTTGCCTATATATCTATCTTTAGGCCAAGGATGAGTCCCCTTTCACTTCAGAAATAAGTGGTTGTTTTTCCTTTAATCAATATTCCTATCCATTTAGAGCAGCGTTCTTTAACCTCTTCGGTCATTTGTTTGTTCAGCATCTTACTTCTTGCTGTGTTATCTTCAGCTGTCCATTCTTTACTCTGCATCTTCCATGCAACTTTGCAAGATATCCTGATTTCGCAAGTGTTAAATCCCATCAGCGATGCTTTTTCCTTTGGTAAATGAGATGGTATTGGCACAGTGCATATGAGCGCATGGGAAAATATCAGCAGCCGCAAAATATGGCTGCCTTGCGGAGAGATTAGCAGCAGCAGCCAAAAAACGCACATATGCAAATTAGGAAGTGTGCGAGAGAATGTAAAACAGGAGAAAAATAATGCACCATGCGTTTGGGTAGAAACAAAATGCGCGTCAAAGAAAACGGAAATGTAAAGTCGAGGACAGGAATAGACTGGCTATGGATGGCATGCTATGGATGGCATGCTATGGATGGCATGCGGTCAGAGGAAGAAGAAAAATGGATGATGGTGAGAGACTTAAGGTGTGTCGAGACGGGAAAGTAACGGAAATAAAAGCTTTTGTTGAAAGGGAAAAAATGCCGACTCGTTTTAATGTGTGGGTAAAAATGTTTTTAAAAGATCATCACATGGAAGTTTTGGAGTTAAAATAAAATATAATTTTTTTTTTTTTTCATCTTCGACGATAAAAATAAAAATTAATATCATATAACAACACTTTTCATCTTCAATGATAAAAAAAAAATTTAATATTATATAATAACACTTTATCTTTGACGATAAAAATAAAAATAAAAATAAAATTTAATATTATATAACAACACTTTTCATCTTCGATAAAAAAAATTTATATTATATAATAACACTTTATCTTCGATGATAAAAAAAATAAAATTTAATATTATATAATAACACTTTTTATCTTCAATGATAAAAAAACAAATTTAATATTATATAATAACACTTTTCATCTTCGATGATAAAAATAAAAATAAAAGTTATTATATAATAACACTTTTTTTTCATCTTCGATGATAAAAATCAAAGTTAATATTATATAATAACACTTTTTATCTTCAATGATAAAAAAAATTTATTATATAACACTTTTTATCTTCAATGGTAAAAAAAAATTTATTATATAATACTTTTTATCTTCAATGGTAAAAAAAAATTTATTATATAACACTTTTTATCTTCGATGATAAAAATAAAATTTAATATTATATAATAAACACTTCATCTTCGACGATAAAAATAAAATTTAATATTATATAATAACACTTTTTTTTCATCTTCGACGATAAAAATAAAAATAAATTTTTTTTAAATTATACAGATAACAAGCCGCGTGTGTGTGGTCCCCTCTCTGGTGCTGCACGGGAGATGACGCCACAAAAAAATACTGAAGAAATGATAAATGTGAGAAGTGTGAAGGTTGGGTTTGTCCTAAAAACAAATATTACTTCCGTCATAGTTAAAAATTGAGTAATTTGATTTGAACTTATCACATTTTTTTGCTCTTTTTGGCCCAATCATGGTGTCTGGGCATCGTGCTTTCGGGGTACCCCCCCCCAACCACTTCCCACGATTGCAACACGCTTCCCCTTGTTGAACTCGTCAAGATTGGGAACACCTGTTTCTTTAATCTTGCTATGAAAAGCTTTTCTTGTGACCCCTTTTGAGAACATCGAATTCCAGTGAAAATGGACAAACGGTGCAGTTTCATGCCTTAAGACATGTATATTTGAATTCAGCACCATGGAAAACCACTATATAGACATACATATCAAGTTTTTAAGGAATATGAAAAAAAGAGCTCCAAAAAGGCATGGTTTTTTTTTAGCCCTGAAAGTCCCAGAGAGATGCGAACCAGAATTTTGCCAGGGTCACCCATACTGAATTTATATTAATAGTAATGGCCTCCACATTTTGGCCAAGTTTCAGGAAAATCTAATTGATGGATCAAATGCTATGGGGCAAAAAGTGTCATTTTTTACCTCTTGAGCACCTGGGGACGCAACGGAAATTTTCGCAAAAAAAATTTTTTTACTGTGCACATGTATTTAATGAAATACAATTTGTGGCAAAATTTCAGGAAAAACTAATAGGTTTTCTGGCAATTGTCCAGATTAACAGACGCACAGATGCCACTGAAAACATAGATAAATCGGGAGACCAAAAATAACATAATTCGTCTTTATTTGCATTTTTAATAAAAAATTTTAAGTTTTTATTTTATTTGAAATTTTAGAAGAAATATGTATTTTTTTTTTTTTATGACACATATGTATATGAAATCATAAAAAACACGTTTTTCTTTTGGTCCCCTGATTTATCAATAGGATTATTAATCAAGGTGTGGCAGTGATTGGAACACAGAAGTCAGTATACTTAGAGTTAGTTTACAGACAGTTTTATGAGTGGGAATGACTTTTGCAACACTTTATGGACAGTCTTGAGTTTGCGACCATTGATGACAGTTGACAATTGGGAACAGTTGAAGGCAGTTTGCGGTTCGGAGCAGAGGAGATGAATTGATCAACTGACTAACAAACATCTTGGTCATGGCATGCCCCCTCGGTTGATTGGGCCAGCTCTTTCCAACAAGTTCACCACGTCCCAAACACTGGCTGACCAGTCATGGCGATCCAGGGTTGCTTTCATTAAAATGCAAGCCATTCATGGTTCCAGAAACAAACCCCATAAAGGTGAGAACCCAGAATCAGTTCAGCATCCTGCTTCACTGTCCTGAGCCAGGTTTTGAATTGACCACCACTACGTTTATTCCAACCTGGTGGTGATGCTGGGTCAATGATTTAACAAATGAAGTCACTTCGGTGTCAATGAAGGCATGCTCAACTAATGAAGGTGTTTTGGTAAGGAGAGATTATTGAAAGGAGTGATCTTATAGCAAGTTAGAATTGTATTAAACTGTTGCCAACGGACACAAAGGATGCAGCATAGGTAGTGATGGTCGATATGTCACTTGCCTGCATAGGTCAAGTCTTGCAGCCATAAAAAAGAATGGTGCAGACAAGGTCTTCGAAAATTCCGACTTTGGTGTTCAGCCCTATTTCTTTTCGAGACCAGAGCTGCGATCAAAGTCGACAGAAGGTGATACAAGCATTGCTGATGCAGTTGAGGATGTCTTACTCCCTCTGGCCTGTTGCAGTGACAACGGAGCCAAGATATTTGAATTGATTGACCTCTTCAATGGTTTCTGTATTGAGGACCTGCCTTCAGTAACTTTGTTTAATTAACGTTTATCTTTTATTAATAATCTTTGAAGCATAATATCGATTGAAGATCAGCAAAGCTTTCACCCAATATGACGATATCATTAGCATAATGAAGATCCAATATTTATAGTCCACAACTTACTGTTACACCATAAAAGTTGGCGCTCAATGGCTTAGGCGAAAAAGTTTGAATGTCAAAGAAGCAAGACCCTGATTATACAAGTCTTTTGTGGAAGTAAAAAGATGGTAGGCTTTGATTAGGTCGAGCAGTTTTGGGGGCATGTATGACTTCCCAAAGCGCTCCACAGTCAAAAGTCAAATATGCAGCGGTGAAGTTAATGAAGCAGACAATAGGCTTTTGCTGGTAGCACCAGCAGCGATGTTGTAGTATTGTATCGTGAAGATCTTGCCGTGGGATAAATCTGCATTGGTTTGGTCTTGTCGATATTTAGTTCTCTTACACTGCAAGAACTTGGACACCATGTTAGAGAATGGATCGAGAGAAAGAGAGAGAGAGAGAGGTGTGTAAATTATATTGTAGACACGTTGACCAGAAATAAGGGTCAGCTGGTTGGATTGCGTGTGAGTCACGTGATCAGGTTGGCTGAATCGAGGAGATTGCGTTTGGACTTGGAAGGCGACGGACGGCTTAACAGTCGTCTCCTCCCCTTCATCACTGGGGCGGGGGGGGCGTTGACGTGTGTAGAAATGAAACCAAGAGAAACCACGCAAGCCAGAGATTCACTTCCATCCTTCTGCGAGACATCTAGAGGTGAATAAACTATAAAACCAATTCATCGTTTTGGAGTGATTGAATCTTCGTCCAACAGGTACCAGTCTCCCTCCAAGACACGAGATGAATCCAGATTGACCAACATCCAACACGCATGAAGGTATGTCCGAAAATACATGTACCACACACGCACACAACGGCATATGAACAAATAGACTGAATAACTAGACGATCACACACACGCCCCCTTATTATATCACACGACATTCCCCCTTATTAGATGAATAATAACAACACACCAGAGTTGGAAAGTGGAATTGAGAAATCAGTTCCATAGAGGAGGGGCACTCTGACCTGAAATAAGTGCATGGGCAGCCTCGTTGGCATTCCTTAGTGAGGGCGCCTCAGGCGATTAGCAATAAACTAAGCCCTTCTCAAAGAGAAGGCAAGGCCTGGGAAGGTGGACCGCCTAGAACTGCATAGAACATTACTTCCACTGCAAAATCAACAGGGATCAGATCATTACAAAAATGGTCTAATTTCTGTTGATTTTGGCAGCTCAGGTTGGTCTTGTCAGTGCGTCTATTTTTGAAACCACTTCAACAGGATTTTTGTATCAATATTGACAAGGTACTTTGATAATTACTGCAACAGCGTTTATCAATTTTCTTGTAAAAGGGAAGCGGGACGGTATCGCTACAGTCTTAAGGGAGTTTTTTGGTGAAGATTTGGTGGAGGGTCGGGACCAGTATGTCTGAAGAATGTTTGAAGATTTCAGATAAAAGTTCGTCTTCTTCAGTCACCTTATTGTTTTTCAGTTTTTTGATGATGTCCAGAATTTCATCAGTACTGGGTGTGGAGGAGAGTAGGGTGATGACGGTCATAAACCACAGAAGGAACAGAAGAAAAAAAAAAAAAACTATAATGAACATACCTTCACCAGAAAACTAAGATGTTTATATTAACGTTTAGAGGCTCGAGGCATTACGCACACACACCGCAACTGATATCTGCAGAATGGATTTTCTTTGTCCTTTTGTTGTACTTGTGAACTAATGGTCACCCTTGGCACTTGCCAATGTAAGAGAGACAACAACACGGCCAGAACAAAAATGAAAGATGAAAGAGAAGACCACAGCACATTGTTAAGGACTCGACTTTCATAGAGCAGTATCCTTGGGACTTTATGATGAGTAACTGGCCTTTACAATTCTTATATGAGGAGTGACCACCTATAACAATGGCCAACGACTCTTTATCTGAGATTACCTCTTTCAAGCTCCTTGGCCTAACGTTCACGGGAAACATGAGTTGGAACAATTACAGCGAGGGCATTGCCAGGGCCGCTGTGAGGAAGGTGGGCTCTCTCTACCGTGCTAGAAAACTACTAACACCCGAAAGTATCCTGTACCTCTATAAGGCAACCATTCGCCCATGTATGGAGTATTGCTGTCATATTTGGGCTGGTGCATCGGCTACTAGTCTCTCGCTCCTTGACAAGGTTCAAAAGAGAGTCGCAAACATGATAGGCCCTGAATTGGCATCTAAGCTTCAGCCTCTGTCCCATCGACGAAACGTTGCACCCCTCTGCCTGTTCTACAAGTATTTTAATGGTGAATGCTCTAACGAACTGCAAGCACTTGTGCCCCGACGACGTGAACACCCTTGACAGACCTGACAGGCTGCAAAATCCTACCCCCACACTGTAGAGATCCCTAGATGTAAAAGATCTTTTTACTCCAATAGTTTCTTCCCCAGAATCACTAGACTCTGGAATTCCATTCCAGGTCCCTGCTTCCCCAACTGTACTGACGTGCAGAAGTTCAAGTGCAATGTGAACAGACATCTTGCTTCCCAAATTCCTACACAGTACCCCAGTAGTTGCTGCCCCTGATAGTAGCCCCCTACACCAAAGTGGCAATGTGCCTTGTTTGGGGTGAAAATGTAATAAAAAAAAATTAAAACATCCTCAATCAACACTTTCTTCATATTCACTTACATGAGTTTTCTCTGCAGATTACTGAAAACTTTCCAAGCATTGATTTTATCCATAAGTCTTCCAGGCTTATATCTAAGCTATACAAACACATACAAAGCTGAACTTAGTGGTCAGAGTGTGATCAAGATACATGATGATGCAAAGGGCATTTTATACAAAATCTCTACTTATATATAAAAGGCATTTTGTGTGTGTGGGGAGGATTGTTCCCTATTGAGTCCAAAACAGCTGAGCCAATTTTTATGAAATTTCAAACAAATATACTTGCTATGTTTGGAAGTGTTCTTAGAAAGGTTTTGTAACAGAATGCCACTGATAAGTATAGAAAACCATTAACCGAAAAATCCGATTTTGAACAAAGTTAACGCTGTATAAAGCCTAACATCACAAGTGCATTGGAGAAGTTTTATCACTGCACAAGCAGAAGGGCCCGATGTATAAAATCAACAGTAGATTCTATGATAAAACAGGGGCGCATCCAAAATGACTGTTTAGGGCAAAATTGAAACATAATATTTGACTTCTGCATTTTAAAGTTAAATTCAAGCCATTATACATAAAAATAATTTTATAAAATCAACAATAGGTTCTTTACCGTGCAATGTAGACTACAATGTATTATGGACTAAGTAACTACGGGAAGGCATCTGAAGTTTCCTCCCGGTGCACTGCAGTGGGTCCCCAACTTGAACAGGAAATCAATCAATTCGATTGAAAAATGGGCAATTTCAATGACAATAATTCAATCCCAGGCAACATCAGGTGTCCCTGCTGGTTATATAAAGGGAAAATGTCTATGTCCAGCTAAAACTTAAAAATAACATCCAACACCCACAAAGTGTTAAAAAAAAACTAAATAAAATCAAATCAGTGTAAGCCCGGATGTACAATATCTAAAATTTAGAGAAAAAGATTGATTACTTGATGGTCGAATATTCATTTATATCATTTAATATTACACATACATGCATTAATGTTATTATACAAGTCTGTTTTCCAGCCAATAAGTAAAGTAACTGTTTTTTTTCCAAGTTATTTCCCTTATGCAAACCAGAATTGTGCATGTGCATGTCCAGAGAAAGGAGGGGGCTGGGCAAAGAAAAAAAGAGGGTGTCGAGAGGGGGAAAATGAGAAAAGAGAGAGGCATAGACTAGCATAGATAGTTTACATAAAAATGGAAATTAATTTTGATGACTTTTGAATAACTCAAGGAAGAGAACTCCATATAATTGCGCAATAACTTCTCTTTAATTATGTTTTCTTAAGCATGTCTCTACTGTGAGTTTTCACAGACGGATTAAGTATTAAAATAAAATTTAAAAAAACTGAAGCTAAATAAGATATTTTTATGCCAATAACAGTGGAAGGCAAAAACAAAAATGTAGGCTAGTCTGAATAGAGTATCGATATGGCAGACAGATTGCTATTTGGGTTTGACTTTGTAAATCTGACAAGATAATTTTATTTGTTAGATGGAGGCACATCCTGATCGGTTATGACAATCTATATATTTGGTTACAAGATTATCACTAATGAAACACATTTTTTTAATAGTTCAATTTTTTTTTATTTTAGGATTTAAAGTTAAATATTTGTTTCAGCAAATTCACATTTCGGCTTGGCAAAATGGCAAAACACTGAGATCCTTGTAATCATTACACACGAAACAAAACTTCTGGATGTTTCCCAAGAAAAGGTGATTGCGATTGTGGGAAATGTAGACATAAATAAATTATAGGTTTACAACTTTCCGATTATCACGCTATGGAATTTGACATTTGTGCTATTAACATCGAGCAACTGAGCGCACTCAAAAGTCAAATCCCCAGGGACATTCAAATTGATTTTGTGGCATTAAAGTTAATTCCAAGAGTTTTACACAATACGCTCAAGCCCCACTCTCTATCTATGTCTAAATCTAAATGTTATGTATCAGTAACACAGTTAATGCAGTACCGAGTTGAACCCAACTTACTTGTGTATATATTGAGATGTGGAAGTGGGTAGGAGCAATGTGATATAGTGCAGTCTCTGCACTTTATGGGTGCACAAAAAATGCAGCAGAGTGCATAGTAGGCTCACACCAATTCCAAGCTTCAGATGTAAGAGATGTCTAGGTCTAGCGCATCCAATTGGAGGTTGCCTTCACACAGACATTATTTTCACTATGTTTCAGCCAATGTAACATTTGAATGTTGGGGGAGGGGTAAGTAGTTAACAACTAAGACTGACAACCTGGATGTGTCAAGTTCAAATCCAGTTCTTTCCACAGAAACACTTTCATTAGACCCACATGTGACTTTGTCTAATTTGCTAGGGAGATTAGAAAGAAAACAACCATAACTAATAGATTAACTCCTTTTTTTTCTGTGTGATCAAACAATATATTGCAGAAAGGTCAAGGAGTTACCGGTGACACACATCAGACTCAGTGACTTCATTTAACAGAGCGTGCATATATATATATATATATATATATATATATATATATATATATGTGTGTGTGTGTGTGTGCACACACAGAGTTAGGAACTACTAAGGTAGATACGCAACTTAAAGGGGGGGGGTCGTTAATGGAGCTCGATTGCGTGTATACACACCTGACTGTATAAATGTATATAAACTGTATATAAGACTTGTATGTAAGTGAATGGGAAAGATGCACGCGTTCGAGCCTTAAAAAACAATCACAAAAAGGCCATTAGAACACCCATACACATTAGAGCAAGATGCACACAGCGACGGTCACATAGAAATTATCTATATATAAAAAAAGGAAGACAGAACAACATATCACGAATGAAAAAAGACGATACACAACATATCAAACATAAATCCCATGAACAAAGTTTCTTTCCTAGAACTACCTGTCTATAGAAATATTCTGCAAGCCTGTTTTCCAGCCAACTACAACATGGTCATTTTAAAGTCAAATGCAAACAAATTCTTGATGAGCTCTCTCCCTTAATTAAATTCTACCCAATTTCCACCATTAACGATCATTACATTGTCTCAGTGACCACTACACGCATTAACTCTTATCCTTGCTTGACCTTCAGGTCAAGATCAAAGTGTAGTATCTGTTCTCCAGATGTTGTGCTTCAATTTCTTGTTCTCTCTCAGTGGAGGAGAAATCCTTCACGACGGAGACAATTTTAATTTTTGTTCCTTTTCTCCACATTAAAAAAAAAAAAAAAAAAAAAAAAAAACGACCCTGGTGTTTAACTCTGTCCGGTGGGGAGGCATTGTAAATAGGAACTCTTATCCTTGAGTGGCCTTCAGGCCTTGATAAGTGATGAATACTTGTAAAAACGTATTTGAAGATATTTTCTAAGCTGAATCGTGGTCATTTAAATGAGGGCTGCAGAGCCGGAACATATAAAGTCAGACTAGGATTCCTATGATTCCAAAACATCTGACCAATTCAGATTTCTTATTTTAAAATGTTGCAATATTTTTTTTTGATGCTGAAACAGTACCAAAGATTTCGGTGATTCTATTTATAACAATACATGATAACAATGAACCAGTCAGAAGCTTTATAAAATATACTGAATCTCTGAATTCTTTAGTGAAAACTTTCAGTTTTGACATAAGAAAACCGCTTCTTCAGATACGTTTGACTCCACAACTGATTTATACAATGAAGTCCCCCTTGGAAATTCCATAGTTAATTAACAAAACCATCCAAGTATGTAAAAAATAAATAAATAAATAAGAGGACAGGTATCACACAAAAAAAAATTATTTCAATTCCGAACAACAATTTTTTTTTAAATATCAGGTCTAAGGTAGTTCACACAGCACCTAGCCAGAAGAAATAACACCCAAATGATAGACACGGATATCCACCTGGCCAGAAGAAATAATATGTGTATGATAGAGATGGACATCAACCTGGCCAGAAAAAATAATATCCGTATGATAGAGATGGACATCAACCTGGCCAGAAGAAATAACATGCCAGTAATAGACAGAGACATTCACCTGGCCAGAAGAAATAACATGACTGATAGATGCAGACATGCATCTGGTCAGACATTCTGTTTGACATTTAACCTGAAGTGGCCAGCATGCAGTTAATTTTTCCTTATTCCCCCCCCCTTTGTTTTCCGTTGTATGGCCAGGTTACTCATAATTCATTCTCACTCTTTGTTGTTTGCTCAACATCAAGCCATCTATGGTTTTTTAGATGTCGAACATTTGTTGAGAAAACAAGTGACACACGAATGCAGAAATGACATGTACTTCTTTTGTTTTTGCAAATCTACTCAGAATGGTTCCCTCCCTTGCCAATCTTTCACAAAAAGCACCTGTCTACCTATAACCACTATCAACAATTACCCACACTCTCTATATATGCCTAAATATAAATGCAAGTTCCATGAGCAATGTTTCTTTCCTATATAAATTCATTTTTTTGACAAAAAATAAAAACATTATAATCAAGCAAAAGAATTTGGGTTTAACAATGTTTACTTGATATATATATATATATATATATATATATATATATATATATATATATAATATAAAGCTGAACGTCTGTGTGTGTGTGTGTGTGTGTGTGTGTGCGCGCGTTTCTGGTCACAAATAGGCTCCTATATGGTTGACTATTATAGAAAACTGATCACATATGATGATAGATGTATCGAGACACAGGAATAGGTATGTTTGATCTGGCATAATGATGATTCATTAAAATTGTGGGGTCTGCGTACACGCCTGGTCCACAAAGTATGGAAATAAAAAAATTATAAAAAAAAACGTTTACAAGTGTGACAGATGTACATAATACATAGTACATAAATACATAGATGTACATAATACATAGATATACATAACACATAGTACATAATAAGTATGTTTTAACTTAAATAGGGATGGTATAATAAAATTGTGGGGTCTGTGTTCACACCTGGCCTCCATAGAATGGAAATAGGCACAAACTTTAATAAAGACTTTTCATATCTATCTACGTAAGTATACTTTGATAATTATGTTTTAGTTTGAAGAAATATGGTATAATAAAATTATGAGGTGTTCGTTCGCGCCTGACCTCCATAGAATGGAAATATGTCACAAAGTTAAACAAGGTTTTTTAATATAGATCCACAGAATATTGTGATAAGTGTTTCAGTGTGAACAAGTATGGTATAATAAATTATGGGGTTTATCTATTTTATTTTTACTTTCGTCATATTTTGCTTTGGTTTTGATACCCCCAAATTCGAAGCTATCTCTTTACAACCGTTCCTTTTCATAACCTATTATACTTTCATAAATCAGAGTCCATTTTCTGTAGGCTGTTTTTGAGCCCAGTCAACGACAGGTACTTTTGCTAGTATATATATATATATATATACATATATATATATATATACACTAGCATATATATCATTAGTTATCACTCTAAAAAAATTTTAAAAAAATGGAATTCATACTCATAAGTTTTTATTAATTTTTTTATTTTTTGCAAACATCGAAATTTCCCTTATAGTACATTTTACACATGTTTTGTTGAATAGCAGAAGACTAGTAAACAACTCCTCAGATATGAATGGATGTTCCTCAAAACACTGCTAGAAAGTTTATTGCTATGGAATGAAAAAGAATTTGGAGAAAAAAAGATTTTAAAATGAAAATGGGGATATGTAAAGTCTGCAAAAACAATAAAATAGAAAAAAAACTAATAGCAGTGTTTATAGCCACCCAATGCGTAGATCATCGTATAACGATTTGATCACTGTCTGTCTGACGTAATGAACATTTAAATTAAAATGTTTAAAATTCAACGCTATTTCACATGATTAATGGTAGCCGAATGGATACGGCCTCCGCTAATCGAGCCAGAGATGTCTCGTGTCGCGGGGTTCGAATCGTTCGACTGGTAGTAATCGTGACACCCTGCACTGAAGAATCCCGAAAGGATGAAACACTAGTGTCTGTAGGTATTTAATTATTATAGTAAAAAAATAATTATATATATATATATATATATATATATATTTAGATAGATGATATAAATAATAAAATCCAACACAAGAACAGTAGTTTGAATAACTAAAATAATATACTGATCAAAGTTTTCTGAATATTTTATTTGATACACCCCCAAAAAAATGTCCCTGGTTCCCTGTTTTGAAGTGGGTTGTACAGCAAGTGAGTTTCCAGGTTCAAAGAGACACTTAAAACTTACTGAGGGATAGAGGTAGGAAGAAAGCCCAAATCCATGAATAATGAAAAAACGATCGGAGTATGTCACGAAACTAATGGACAATGCAAAAAAAAATAAATAAAATAAAAATGATCTAAAACTTATCACGCGATGCTTTTCATCATCCTTATCGAGAAGCGAGAGAGAACCTGCTTAGAAATCTCTCAGCAGACATCAAAACAAGGACAGCGGCCATATGACGTTAGCATCTGTTGGCCGTGGCCGTGTGATGAACTAAGAACATGCGCATGAATGATTCACAGCATAAAATATGAATGCATTAACCTATTTTGCATGCAAATGCATTAACTGCACATGCATAATCGTTTTGTGCAACGGATCTGCTTTATTACTATGATATTGTCCCATTGATTACTGTACACACAATAACCCTTATCCCAGAGTGGCTCCCAGGCCTTTATAAGTGGTAACTTCTATGTAAAAAAAAAAATAAATAAAATAAATTTTTTTTTTTTTTTTCTTTTTACACTTTCATTTTTTTTTTTTTTTTTACACTTTCAGGTGTAACGTTTCTGTGTAGTATACTTACTATATAGATATTTTCATACTACTACATGCGATATAGTCAGGAGAAGCTATTGACTCCTAACACTGAAAGTAACAAGTTATTTTTTTATTTTTATCTATTTCTATGACATACTAGCAGCCTGCTCGGCATTGCCCGGCAGTAAAATATGATATTTTAATTCATGCAGATTTCTTATTTATTATTTTAGAGCCAATACTCTATTGATTATTATATTGTACCTAATATATAGTAATGATTTCAAAAATTAAAAATAAGTAAAAAACATGACTTGGGTGCCATCAAGTAGGATTGAAACCAAAACACATAGCTCTCCAGTCTTATTAACCATCTGAGCCACGTTCATATGCGTATAGAAATTTCAAAAAATAAAACCTTTAAATGTATATTTGCCCATGTATAGAAATAACATGTTTAGGTGACTTATGCCTGCCATGTTCTAATTTTGATCCCTTAACAGCTATTTTTGCCGGCTAAAAATCAAATCCCCTCCATATATGAAGCTTCCAGTCTGTAGATCAAAAACTGATAAAATAGTTTGGTAGAGACCGTTCTACTCACAGAGAGACAAGGTCACATATATATGTGGGTGCCTGGCATTGCCTGGGTGTTTGGAGATGTGTGGTGAAAAAAAAAAAAAAAAAAAAAAGTGGTAGTAGGCAGGCTCCAACCCATACCACAAAGGAAAAGTGAAAAAAAAAAAAAAAAAAAAAAAGTGATGTCTTTGCCATTGTGTCTATCGCCAAATGGAAGTGGCAAAGGTTTAAATTAAGGCTAGTCAATCGAAAAAAAGGGGATGACTTTTGAAAATATTGACGAAAAAAGCGACCTGCTCCGTGTAGAAAAGTGCCCAGTTGTGAGTGAAGGAATTAATATTTTTAGCCAATTTTTAAATTTTTGTCATCCGAAGGGTTGAGCTTCAAAACGATACAGATCTTGTGAAAATCCATCGCCTCTGTCGAAAGTTTTAGGAAGACATACATACATACAT
Organism: Euprymna scolopes; assembly: GCF_053919585.1. Taxonomy (NCBI): domain Eukaryota; kingdom Metazoa; phylum Mollusca; class Cephalopoda; order Sepiida; family Sepiolidae; genus Euprymna; species Euprymna scolopes. Next base: position 123,984,661 of record NC_136499.1, on the reverse strand, counting down.
GATGATTGCAACGTCTTGTCAGACGAGTGCCACTCCCTCAGACACTGAAAGTCCATTAGCCCGAAAATGATTTAGTCCTGCCAACGAATTCACACGCTCAAGCAGACATGACACTGAAGACGGTCACTGGTATACATACATATATATATATATATATACATGCATGCATACATACATATATACACATACATACAAACATACATACATAGACATGCACTTACATATACATACATAAACATACACAAGACGGTCATTGGCATACATACATATAAATATATAAACGCAACATACATATATACACATACATATCTATAAACATACACATATATATACATACACAATGCATAATACACATACATACATATGCATACACAATGCATAATACACATACATACATATGCATACACACACACATATATGCATTCATACATATACACATGCATACGTGCACATATGTATGCATACATATATACATGCATATATATACACATGCATATGTGCATGTACATACACGTGCACATGCATACATACACGTGCACATGCATACATACACGTGCACATGCATACATACATACATACATGTGCATATACATGCACACACGTGCATATACATGCACACACGTGCATATACGTGCATATACATACACACGTGCATATGCATACATATGCATACATGCATACATATGCATGCATACATATGCATGCATACACATGCATGCATACATACATATGCATGCATGCGCATGCATGCATACATACACATGCATGCGCATGCATGCATACATACACATGCATGCATACATACACATGCATACATACATACACATGTACACCTATACATACATACATACATAGATACATATGATGGCAGATCAATTATTACATGCTTCCAGCATTTCAGGCCTACACACGTCACAACTTTTTCGTCGCCACAGGACCTTTTTTTTTATAGACAAATGCCTGCGGGAGTATCTATACAAAGATGATGTTACGGAGTTTTAGCTTTGTACGACAGCTAAATCTCTCGGTTCAAAATGTTGACATCCAGCAACAAGCAAGAGCAAGATAGCCAGCAACAAGTCAAACTGCAGACCAGTTTAATGCGGGTACTGGTCTTCTGCTTTATGGTTTTTTTAAATCAGAGATTTGCTTCTCTTAGAGGGGTTGCCCTCACCATGGCTTATGAGAGCCCTCTCCACCCCACATACACATGGAAATAAACACGTGTACATACAGATGTATGCCAACATACGTATGCATGTGCACACACATGCAAACAAACACGTAGAGGCATGCATATACACATATATATACGTACGCACACATATACATGTAAAATACACATGAAGGAACATTCCAAAAGTCATAAATACTAAATCATCAGGACGATGATGATGGATATACATACATACATTTAAACAGACGAGTGAGATTTATATTATAGATCCTTATATTCCTTTTAAAGTTGATAACTTCCTATTCTTCTGATGAGTCCGGGCAGAAAGATTACAAAAATTGACAATTATATGCCATGAAACAGGTGCTGTCAAGGATTGAACATTTTAACATGCTGAAAGAAATGGTAAGATGGACAACATCTTGAATTTGGAATATAGACTTTTTGTCATTTATTTGTATGTGCTATGTACTTTCACCGAGCTTCATAAATTGCACACCATCTTTGTATATAAAATAGTAGTGTGTGTAACTCTCCTACAGCACATATCACTGGACCGATCATGACCAAACCTGGCATGATGATGGTCTGCTACCTAGGTAGGGTGCACACCATCTATGTATATAAAGTAGAAGCGTTTTTGTGTGTAACTCTCCTACAGCCCATATCATTGGACCAATCATAATCAAACCTGGCATGATGATGGGCCACCACATGGGTATGGTGCACACCATTTTCCAAGGTTAACGTTAAAAGTCAAGGTCATAGCATATGTACATATACTCTCCTACAGCACACCACTGGACTGATTATGACCAAACCTGGCACGATGATGGTCCCCCACCTAAGGATGATGCACACCATTTTCCAAGGTCAAGACTTTTCTAGTACTCATATAATCAAATAATACAATCAACTGATACAAATTTCCAAAACAATAAATGCTATTATTACTAATAATAATAAAATTACTAATAGTACTAATATTATTGACTAGCGAGGGGTACCCGGCGTTGCCCGGGTGTTTGGAGGTGTGTGTGTGGGGGGGGGGGGGTAAAAAAAAAAGTAAGTATGAGGATCGAACCCGAACTCTTGAGGCAAAGTTGTAAATTAAAGTGTGAAAAAAAAAAAAGTGCAATGTTAACCACTGCCCCACCGCGAGATGCTCACGGAAACACGTTTGAATTTATTTAATTACTTGGATTTAGCAGGTGCTCGTTTTAATGAGTTAATGAGGTCAAGTTGTACTGCGGGATAGTATTCATTTACTGCTGAACGCTTTTTTTTCCCTCCCCCCAAGATGTTATATAGGAAAAAGACTAACCCACATGCGGCAAGCAACAAATATTGAATATTTATCTTCCCGAAATCGAGCAAATTAAATAGACAGGCGAGCTTCGTTGTTAACTGTGAGATATTACTATTTATATGTGATATAAAAAGTTTTAAAAAGTTGTGAAGCGAGCGACCGCTTCTCTGAAAAAAAGAACACACATACATACATACATTTTCGCTTTTATATATATATAGATGATACAAGTCTTAGAAGTAGCAAACAATTTAGCAACTCTTAAATTATGATTCTTAAAGGGTAGTTTAAGCATTTGCACTGTGTCAGGGAAAGACATTTTCCTCATAAATGTATTAATATTGAGAATAATTACTATTAAAAACATTACAATAAAAACAATATAAAAATGATCTTTTTAAGAATTTCTGGAGAGTTCTAAATGGAGAACATAAAAATGTCATTTGTTGAAAGCTTCTGGAATGTTCTAAGTTGTGGTGTTCTATTTGGAGTGTTTCTGGAACTTTCCATCCACCAAAACTATATAAAGAATGCTGATAGCGTCAACTCTTCAGCGAGTCAATTTGAGTCATTACGCTGCTTCAGGTGTGTCAGATGCTGACTAGATGAACTCCGGACAAAATTTCCTGGAATCCAAATCTGGTTAAAAGGAATTTTTTTTTTTTTTTTTTTTAACATCGGGGTCACCACTTATCAAGGCCCCGGAGGCCACTCAGGGATAAGGGTTATTGCGTGTACAGTAATCAATGAGATAGTATTGTAGTAATCATTAGTATTGGAGATTTGATAGAGTGTCTTACTTAAGGGGGCGGTTTGTCAGGAATTTGTTGATGTTGGATTTGAAGACATCCAAGTTGTAGTCAGGTGGGAAACAGGCGGATGGAAGAATTACAAGCACCCTCAAAGAAAAACTGGGCATTTGGTAATTATAAAGATTTTCTGACCTTCTCTTTGACCAAAGAAATATTGTTATTTTTCAATAATGCAGTCTTTCTTTTAAACATAAAAAAGATTGAATTGTTTATTGTCCTTAGACGATTAGTAAATATATTTGTGTTTCTTCGTTTTTATGTAGAATAAATACTTTATATTTTTCTTTAAACTTAGTTTTGGTTTCTTTTTTTATATCTATAAAAGCTTGGGTGCGCAGTGTTGCCCGAGTGTTTGGAGGCGTGTGTTGAAAAAAAAAAAAAGTGGTAGTAGGCAGGCAGGCTCAAACCCATACCGCGAAGACAGAAAAGGAAGTGGAGGTATGTGTAAGGGTGTCGGTGTCAGTTGAGCAAAAAACAAAGAAAGGAAAATTGCGAGCTCAAAAAAAAAAAAAAAAAAAAAAAAAAAAAGATTAAAAAAATGGTAGTAGGCAGGCAGGCTCCAATCCATACCACGAAGAAGGAAAAAAAAAAAAAAAAAAGTCACGTCTTTGAGGTTACGTCCAGCGCCAAACCGGAAGTGGCGAAGGTTTAACTTAAGGCTAGTCAATCGAAAAGAGGGGATAACTCAAAAATATCGGCGAAAAAAACAACCCGCTCCCTGTAGAAAAGTGCTCAGTTGAGGGTGAAAGATGAAATGTTTTTGGCCAAGTTTTTGATATTTGTCGTCCAAAGGGTTGAGCTTCAAAATAATATTGATCTTGTGAAAATCCGTCACCTCTGTCAAAAGTTTTAGGCAGAGGTACAAACATACATACAAACAGACAGGCGAGATAGTCATCGACATACAGTCCTGTTTCGTTGTATCACAACTCATCAGTGCCGCTAGACTAGCATCTCTCCCAAGCCAAGGATTGAACCTAGAACCGTTGTGTCGGCAGTTCTCCCACTCACCATAGAAGCGATGCCTGTAAATAACTCGTCGGAATGTCTATTTGAATAGCCACCCGCCACCACTTTTATAGTGCTCAAATCGCCTGTTTGCAAACAAACAAACAACGAGCTTTGCATATATATATATGTGTGTGTGTTGCATATTTAATACTCCTAGACTCAAACATGTAACACACTGCAAGGAGTAACAATCCTACTTGTATTTCTGGCAGCGTTTTCACACAAATCCATTTTAGTTGTTATTCTTATGGATTTCTAACAGCTTACACCATTCTTCAAGTTAACATCAAAACTGTAAATCTATTTTTGCGTGAATGCTAGAGAATGGATTTTCAGCTTCCATGTTAACTAGAAAAGACCTGGCATTGCCTGGCAGAGAGGAAATATCATCATCTTTGGTTTTAATGTTGGTTTTACTTGTAGGTGGGTGTTGGATGACTTTTAGAAATTGACTTTCAAACAAACATTTTTGCACTAGTTTTTATTTACTCCCCCCACCCTTTACAAATCTATTCTTTTTCACTTCATCCCAAGTTTTCCTTGGCGTTCCCCTACCAGCTGACCTTGTTACTTTAACTGTTCTACATATAATAAACCAAGAACTCTCATCCACTCTTTCAATGTGACTGTTTCTGCATAACAAAACAGATCTGTTATCTATAATATAAATGTCTCCTGTCTGTTTAAATGTATGTATGTAAGGCTAAAACTTTCAACAGAGGCATTGGATTTTCATGAGATCAGTATAGTTTTGAAGCTCGATCCTTCGGACAACAAATATCGAAAAATTGGCTAAAAATATTAATTCTTTCACCCTCGACTAGGCACTTTTCTACAGGGAGGGGGTCGCTTTTTTCACCGCTATTTTAGAAAGTCATTGCCTCTTTTCGATTGACTAGCCTTAATTTAAACATTTGTCACTTCTGGTTTGGCGAAGACGACACTTTCTTCTTCACGGTACGGGTTCAAGCCTGCCTGCCTACTAAAAATTTTTTTTTTTTTTGCTCAACACATACACCTCCAAACACCCGGGTAACACCGGGCACCCAGGCTAGTATTTAATAAACATTATGAAAAAGGATTGATATACATAAATATAAATTAAACAACTATAACTGAAAAAACACTTACAAAGTAATAAAAAAATTATATATAACAAGTAGATTTATAAAGAAATCTGAAATCTTTATATGACGATTTATCTGCAGATATGAGGCTCAACACTTATGGGTGGAGCAGAATATAATAATTTAAGGCAAAATAAAACAACATAAATATAGATAAATTTATTTGTCGGTAAGCAAAACAGAAGTTATAGAAACTCATGTTACATATTTTTATAACTTTCTTATTTCAGGTTTTCCTTATCAAACTGACACATTATATATATATTAGGGCAAGAAGAGTATGAAATGAAGACACAAAACTATATATTGGTAGATATAGAACGGATCATTTATTGAATAATGGAATACAAGCAAAATTTTGAGGATAGAATGGACTCTTTATGCCAGGGCATTTCGAAGCCTAATGCTTCTCATTAGAAGAGTAGAGAGAAGGTGCTATGTAGCATGGGGGAGATGCGGCGTCTAGCATAAGGTTCATTGGGGATGAAAAAGATTAGAAGGAATTATAGAATGTTGGGGGAAGCTTTATTGAATTCTAAATAAATAAGGAGAAGCTTATATATAGTATGATATATAAGAATATATACGGTCTTTAACATAGTATTGAGATTAAGGGGTATATGTATTATGGTTGAATAGGGCGTGTATTGCTGCTGTGTGGTAATTTATTTTAACGGTTTGTGGGGTGTCTATATCCCCATTCCTTTTACATTAAGCTATATATATATATATATATATATATATATATGATTTTAAAAACTTGTTTTTGTTGCTTCTTTTTTTAATCTTTGATTTTGACAAATATTCAATCTATCTATAAAAGTGAAAATGTCTGTGTGTGAGTACATTTCCCTACTAAACTACTGTCAATTTTCAGTCTACAGACTTAAGATTTGACATAACGTGTGTTGAGATTTGGGAAATCCGTTTTGAGCCAGAAATTTGGCTGTCAAGGGGTCAAAGTTCAACAATTTGACCTTTGAAAACTCTACCAAACTCCTCCGCCAATTTTGGGTCTAAACACTTGAAATTTTAGATGTAGGTTACTTGGAAATAGATCAAACTTTTTAATTTGATTTGAGACCAAAACAATAAATGTTAAAAGGTTAAAATTGGGGTCAAAGTTTTAAAATTGACCTCTGTGGTCTCTACCAAATTACTCAGCCAATTTTTAATCTAAACATTTGAAATTTTACATAAAGTGTATTCTGACATAGGGCAAGCTTGTAAATCAGTTTTTGGCAGAAAATTAGGCTGTCAAGCGGTCAAAGTTCAAAAGACATGACCTTTGCGGTCTCTAGCAAACTATTCAGCCAATTTTAGGTCTAAACATTTGAAATTTTACATGAAGGGTATTCAGACATGCAGCAAGCTTTTTAATCAGCTTTTGAGCAAAAATTTGGCTGCCAAGAGGTCAAAGTTGAAAGAGTTGACCATTGCAGACTCTACTAAACTCCTCCGCCAATTTTGATTTTTTTTTAATATATATACATACATATGCACAAAGTTATGAACAGTACATAGGGCCCGAGCAAAGCCGGGTGAACTGCTAGTAACACATAAAATGAAGTCACTTGTTCTCCTTTAACTACAGACACCATAGGACTATAACTAAAGGCATTACATATATTTTCAATATGATCACATTTCCTGCCAATAACAGATGCAGGTTTCATAAATTTATGTTGATTTTTAATTTGATTTCCAAATTTCCTACATTTATTCCGTCCAACCAGACTCTTACAAAACAGTCATACTTAGAGGAAGTGCGCATGAAAAATATTGTCAAAAGGTTAATATTTTTACTTTCCAAGTTTGCCTTATTTCCAGCTTTGAAACGAATTTAAAACAAATGCATAAATAGGATGGGGTGGGCAATAAATCATAAATCAATGAAGTCACAGTGTAGCATAACTATTTTGATGAGGTAATGTTTTAAGCTCTATAAAAAAAAGTCCAAGTTAGTAGAACCTTAAGACTTAAAGATTCTGGTTTCGACTTCTAATCACGGCATCTGCTTTATTAGTTGCAAATTTATTATTTACTGTTAATGCGAAATTCTCAATTTCTAAAACTAAATTAGATAAAAGGAAACATTTCCTTTTTATAAATATCAAACACAAATGCAGACCCAACAGTATTATTATTATGAATAAAATAAAAGTAAAACTATTTTCTACTGATCTTAAATGGAACACATACATTAAATCCGTTACCAAGGCCACTGGAAAAATGATGGGGTCCTATCGATCCAGTGGATATCTCACTGCTGATGCAATTCTCTATCTATATAAGAGCGAGGTACATCCAAGGATGGAGTACTGTTACCGCATCTAGGGAGGAGCTGCTAGAAAGGACTTATCCTGCTTTGATAGAGTTCAAAATAGACTTCGGAGTCTCGTAGGGGATGTCCTTTTCTCTTCTCTGCAACCTCTTTCTCATAGAAGAGATGTTGCGAGTCTGTCTCTGCTTTATTGTTATTTTCATGGCAAGTGCCCGGCTGAGCTCCGATCTATGCCCCCCCCTCGCCAGACTTTCACAAGAAACACCCGTCTAGCAGAAAACACTATCATTAATTTCCCCCACTCTTTATCTGTGCCAAAACCTAAACGTAGATTCCATGAACAAAGCTTCTTTCTTAGAAGTGCACGCCTGTGGAATTATCTTCCGTTTTCCTGCTTTCCAACTGACTACGATATGGTTGTCTTCAAGTCTAACAAACAAGTTTTTGATGAACCGTTCCATATAAGTTAACACATTTACCGAATTTCCATTATTAACAATTACTATATTGTCCAATATCTACTGTACACTCTTTAACCCTTACCTTCGAGTGGCCTCTTGGCCTTGATAAGTGATAATGCATACGTTAAAAAAAAATGTCAAGTGCAAACGTTGGCACAATATTATTCCAGAGTTTAAAATTAAAAATACTCTCAATCCAGGCACTTTTTCATGAGATAGTCTTATTCCCAAATTTTATTGTTTTAATGGCGGGAAAAATAGGATTTTTTTTTTTTTTAATGAAGTTTTCTTATACAGTTTTTCTTTACATTTCTTTTTATGTTATATTACTTTTTTTTTTTTTTTTTTTTTTTACACTCAAGGATAAGGGTTAATAGGTATACATTAGTCATTGTGATTTTAGCATAGTAAACAGTGGGAATTTTGAAACTTGGATTACTTAGGGGGACGATTCAATTAGAACTTGTTCACATTGGACTTTTTCTTTTTTTTTTTTTTTTTCATAGGTATCAACTCATTTTCAAGGTCAAAGAGGCAACTCAAGGATAAGGGTTAAAGAGTGTACAGTAGAAATTGGACAATATAATAATCATTAGTAATGAAAATTTGTTAAATTTGATAACTTATATGGAACGGCTCATCAAGAACTTATTTACGTTAGACTTGAAGACAACCATATTGTAGTCAGCCGGAAAGCAGGAAAACGGAAGACAATTCCACAGGCGTGCAGTTCTAATAAAAAAGCTTTGTTCATGGAATCTACGTTTAGGTTTAGGCACAGATAAAGAGTGGGGGGAATTATTGATAGTGTTTACAGCTAGACGAGTGTTTCTTGTGAAAGTTTTGCGAGGGGAGACCATAGATTGAAGCTCAGTCGAACACTTTCCATGAAAATAACGATACATCAGAGACAAACTCGCAACATCTCTTCTGTGAGATAGAGGTTGCAAGGAAGAGAAAAGGACATCTCCTACGAGGCTACGAAGTCTATTTTGCTTGGCAACATATTTATAGCTAACACTATTATAACAAGATTTTAACAGGAAAACTAGAGAACATCCCAATAAAATCTCTATTTCATTTTATTTTTTACAGACACTTTGTCAATGTATCTGTGGGAGTTCATTCCCTATGGACTTTGAAATGGCTGGGTCGATTATGTACTTTACGTGTCTATGAGTGTTTTTAGATAGGTTTCATATCAGAATGCTTCCAATAAGTATTGAGAAGAAGAAAAAAACATCAAAAAAATCTGATTAAAGAAGGAACAGTCCGATTTTGACTAAAGTTAACACCTTTATACAGTCTAACATCATAAGCGTGTTTTATAAGTATTATAACTGCACAAGCAGAAGGGCCTGGAGTATAAAATCAATAGTAAGTTCTTTGATAAGACAGAGATGCAGTTCAAATGAATTTTTCTAGTTAGAGCACAACTGAACCATGATACTTGATTTTCGCATTTTTAACTTTCATTCAAACCATGACATAAAAATCTATATATTTATAAAAGTGAAAATGTGTGTGTGTATGTGTGTGTGTGTGTGTGTGTGTGTGTGTGTGTGTGTGTGTGTGAAGACACTTCTCAACCTACATACTCAACAGATTTTTGGTCTACAGACTTGAAATTTTGTATATAGTGGATTCAGACATGTCGAAAACATTTTAATCGATTTTCATCCGGAGAAAAAAATAAAAGAAAAAAGGGGAAGGGGGGTGGGCTGCTAAGGGATCAAAATTGAAAAATTGGTATGTGGGAGGGGGGGGGCAGTGGTTGGACTTTCATCTGTTTGTCAACTGTTTTATGAATGTGCATGCGTGAATCCTTCCCATGCAAAGATGACTTATGTTAAAAACAAGCAGGTTTGGAACCACCTTTTAAAGACTGTCAAGCTGGCTTAATGGTTATTGTACTTGACTCACTATCTTTAGGTTTCAATCTCAGCTTGAGCATTTTTTTTTTTACTTACAAGAAAAAAAAAAAACAAGACTCGCATGCACGTCTCAATTTCTTTCCCTTTTTTTTTTTTTACTTTATTTTTGTAAAATGGATTATAACGTTATGTTTAATACCTACCGTATTTCTGGATATAATAAGAATTCTGCATTAATTAAAATATACTATTTATGTATATTTTACAACCGGACAACGCTGGGCGGCCTGCTAGTAATTTTATAAAATTAACAGTAGATTCTCTACAGTGCAATGTAGACTACAGAACATCCTAATAAAATAACTAGATGTAATATAGAATAGCAAGCAAATGCCAGAAACACAAGCTACATGCATTTTTACATGGATAATACATCCTATCATTCCACTTCCTTGAATATAGCACACAAAACACAAGCTCATTTGTACAAATCTATTCAACTTACTGACTATTCATGCCAATAGGGGGCCAAATCAGCACCTCGTTCAATAAAAAATAGGTGATCCATTATGCCTCATATTGAATTTTTTTTTTTTTTTTTACCTCTGTAGGTAATATGTCTCAATTTCAATTTTGTTTTTTTTCTTTTCATACAAAAGTTTTTTTCTTCAAAAGTAATGACACTTTATCATCCAAATATTCAGCCATTGAATTTATTGAGTTGATATACTTCCCACAACATCGGGAACACAGATCAACTAGTAGTAAATAAAATAATTTGTTGTGTATTTATCAAAGTTGTGTACAGGCAAAAAACATGCAAACACACAGAGGCACAGGCGATCTGGTCTTGTAATTTTATCAATAGAGATTTAGGTGAAAACCTGTAACGTAGTGGCTGGTTCCGTCTGTGATGAGCACACGCTGAAACGCACACAATAATTGTGTGCCAGTGTAGAAGTTGGGCCTACCTGCAGCGAAAAGCGAAACTGAGACCTTTCGATTGCAAATCAAAAGTCTACCAATGAGCTACATCCATCCTACCCACAGTGACAATTGGGTTTCACCTAACAGCTATAAAAAAAACAAGCCGATCAGTCATTTGGCAGCAGTTGAAAAAGATTGCTCTGTGTTACTGCATTCGTGATTGTGTCAATTCAACAGTATTGTTCGGGGTCATGTTGATCGATGGTGTTGTTCAGGATCGTGTAGTTTCGAGAGTATTGTTCGGGATTGTGCTGTGTCGAATTGAGTCAATGTTATTCTGGATCATGTCGAGTCGAGGGTATCATTTTGGATTGTGTCATGCTGAATTGTCGGAGGTATTTAGGATTGCGTGGAGGAACTTGTTCGGGACTGTGCAGTCACATGTACCTATTTACTATGCCTCCCCACGGGACAGAGTTAGACACCAGGGTCGTTTTTTAACGTGGAGAAAAGGTACAAAAATAAAAATTGTCTCAGTCGTGAAGGATTTCTCCTCCACCGAAAGAGAACAAGAAATAGAAGTGCAGCATCTGAAGAACAGATACTACACTTTGATCTTGTCCCGAAGGCAGTCACATGTAATGTAGATATATTATATACATATTTAAATTTCTTTTTTTTTTTTTTAGGCATTCCTTCGTGAAGCAACACTGTCATTTAAATGACCAAGCCAGGACACATGTGCATATTGACAACTCACATGCAGAGATACTGTTGCATCTGAACTCAAGCAGTGGGTATGAGCATGACGTTGTGGAATAAAATGCATATATATATGCATCAAGATTGAAGAAGAAAAAAAAGGAAAAGACGCATAGCAATTTGGAACGTATGATTGACAAACATGCGAGTCTCCTATTCCTACTATGAGCTGGTCGACCTGTTGGCCCTAGAGAAAATTAATGCAACACAACAGCAGATTGTAACTAAGAAACAAAGGACTGTTATCTGACAGAAAAGATAAAGAAAAAAGAACTTATTGTGTCATGTTGTAAATACATGTCGGCAACTTGTGCGTGAAAATAAACGGAATAAATAACTTCTTTTTCACCTAAAAGGTTTGCAAAGTTTTTTTTTGCGAGTCTCTAAATATGTTTCATCGATTTTAACAGTAATAACGGAAATAGAGGAAAGGTTTTCGTTTTAATTAAAAAAAAAAAAAATTTTCCATTAAGTTTTCTTATACATTTTCCCTTTACATTTTTTTTTTATCTGATACCAGCAGGAGTACCTGCTGTTTCCCGGGTGTTTGGAAATGTAAAAAAAAAAAAAAAAAAAGTGTTAGAAGGAAGGGAGGCTCGAACCCATGATGAACCCGAAAGAGGAAAAGAAAGCGAAAGAAAACATGAACTTTTACCGCTACGCTACGAAGCCATAGGAAGTGAAAAGCGTTCAAATTTAGCCATGTCAATCAAAAAGTTGACTTGCTAGCAGGTGCAGAAATGAACTTTGGCTGAAGGCCAGTTCAGTTTTCCGCTGTTTTATTTATTTGTTTCCCCACAATGTTGGGGAAACCAAGCTACCCAGAAAAGGGGGGAGCTCTCAAATGAATAGCAATTGTCTGATATGAAGGGTTTTCCCTACATTGATCAAAGCTGATTGTCTTCAAGACGTGCCGGCCACGAAGGCCAGCAAGCTGATTTGATTCGATTCAATTTCGCTTTATTTATATGAAAAACACAAACAAACACACGAGAGGAAGGAACAGCGTGAATTTTATAAAAGTCAATCAAAATAAATCTAGAGAAGACGTCCGTTTGCAAATCGTAGATATTATCATCTAGAGAGTATATAAAATGTTCTAAAACATAGCAACCATTTTGAAAACAATCTTAAACATAAATAACATAAAGGAAGTTTTATGTTGTAATGCCTACGAATTCCCATTCATCAATTAAAAATGATTTTCTTTATAAATTTATATATTTGGAATATATTTTCATTCTGTCATGAGTACATACATCACACAGGTTTTTCTTTGATTTTTAATACAGAGGGGATTGTGGAAAAGAAGCCTACACACACTTTTTTTTTTTTTTTTTTTTTTTTTTTTTTTTTTTACAAAGGAGTCGCTACTTATCAAAAACCAGAGGCCACTCGAGGATAAGGGTTAATGAGTGCACAGTGGTCAAAGGGACCGTGTAGTAATCGTTATAGTAGAAATTTGGTAAATTGAATTACCTAAGGGGACGGCTCATCAAGAATTTGTTTATGTTAGACTTGAAGATAACCAAGTTGTAGTCAGTTGGAAAGCAGGAAAACAGAACAGTTCCACAGGTGTGCAGTTCTAAGAAAGAAACTTTGTTCATGGAATCTACATTTAGGTTTAGGCACAGATAAAAAGTGGGGCAAATTATTAAAAACTATTTTGAGAATATATCTATAATAGGTGATGGACACTTTTTTCAGGTTTGAAATTTTGTTATTTTGATTTCAATACTTATATTTTTATACTTTCACTAGCATACATAGAAGTCACCACTTATCAAGGCCCCAAAGCCACTCGAAGATAGGGGTTAATGAGTGTACAGTAGTCAATGTGGTAATCGTTAGTAGTGGAAATTTGGTAAATTGGATTACTTAAGGGGATGGTTCAACAAGAATTTGTTTACGTTGAACTTGAAGATGACCAAATTGTAGTCAGCTGGAAAGAAAGAAGCTTTGTTCATGGAGTTTAGGTTTAGGCACAGATAAAGAGTGGGGGAAATTGTTGATAATGGTTTCAGCTAGAGAAGTGTTTTTCATGAAAAGTCAGGATGGAGGGGCCCATAGATTGGAGCTCAGACAAGCGCTTGCCATGAAAATAACAATAAAATTGGAACAAAATTAATCTAAAACTACTCTCGTAGGCAGAAGTATCAAATTATTATAGTAAATACTATCTGAAAGATTCATTTCATTTCGCTGACTACATGCAAAAACCAATGAGTACAAATAAAATGTGTTCGTATCAGCATTTTATTTACTTGCGTCCCAGTTTTAGAAACGATAGATATTTGTGCTGACTTTTTATATCGCAGCCAAAGTCAAACACCTTCCGTTCCTGAACACGTATTTGTTGAACTAATTAAATGAATTACATCCGTTGAATTTAGCTTTAATGATGTAATGTACAGGCAAATTGATGGTGTGTCTATGGGTTCCGTGTTGGGACCTACATTGGCCAACATTTTTGTAGGATTTCATGAGGAAAAATTAATGTCCGGGCTCATAAAACCATTGGTCTATTTTAGATATGTAGACGACACGTTTTGCCTATTTGATAGTAATTCGGAGGCAAACAAACTTTTCTCGTTACTAAACAATATGCATCAGGCGTTAAAGTATACGTATGAAAGTGAAGATAATTCCGCCCTAGCGTTTCTCAATGTTTTGCTAACAAAAACTCCATCTAGTTACCTTACATCGATTTATTGCAAACCAACATTCACTGGGCTGTATACACGCTGGGATTCATTCTACCCTAACAAGCGCAAATATAATTTAATTTGGACATTAACACATCGTGCCCTAATGATCTGCTCGCCAGAAAAATTGGATGAGGAATTAAATACAATTACAGATGCTTTGTCCAATAATGGGTATCCTATAGATGTAATTGAAACTATCATTAAAAGGAAAAGACCAGATTTTTTACAAACAAAACCCAATATGGTGGATAAATGTCCGGTTTATATTCGATTGCTGTGGTTAGAGAAGTAAGTGAAAAATTCACCAAAAATTAGTTCCACTGTTGAAGGATGTTATTTTGCTTCAAATGTTCATGTGTATAATACAAAACCATTAATGGCTTCCAATAAAAAAGATGTTCTACCCCCTCATCATATTAGTAATGTTATTTATTCATTTAAATGTAGTTGCGGTACTGACTACGTAGGTCGAACGTATTATAAATTGGAAAGTTGCATACAATAACATGTACCGAGCAAAATCAGGAATGGAACATTCCTACCTACCGACGCTGTAAACAAAACATATGGATCCGCTATAACGGAACACTTTATTAAATACTGGGATTGTGCAACGAACTTCAGCATCGACCCTTTCTCCGTATTGAGTCGAGCTCACTCTGTATATATCATCTAAAAGTCTTGGAGACTGTTCACGTTCGCCTTAGGAAGCCTTCCCTTTGTAAGCAAAAGGACTGCTTGTTGGGTTTGAACGTGATCAACCTCTAAAAATTCATCCCCATACAATTGCTCTTGCTCCCGTCTCTTCTTTAGATTTTATTATTAAGGAAAACAAATTACTAAAAAATAAATCCCTCGATTCCAATTTTGATGAGTGAAGGTGAAACATGTCAATTGACTCGTTTTGATTTTTTTTCTCTTCTTCCTTTATTTCCCTACTTTTATTTTTTAGTCGCTATCTATTTTCCTTTTCTCCTGTCTTCTTTTTTTTTTTTTTTTTTTTAAATATAAAATTAATTCCGAAGGAATATGTCTTCCCTTCATGATTGCCTTAATAAAGTTTTGTAACTCCAAGAAAATCATGAAGTATATATGTTTGTATGTCTGCCTAAAACTATCGACAGAGGTGACGGATTTTCACGAGATCGGCATCATTTTGAAGCTCGACCCTTCGTACGACAAATATCGAAAAATTGGCCAAAAACATTAATTCCATCATCCTCAACTGGGCACTTTTCTAAGGGGAGGGAGGTCACTTTTTTCGCCAATATTTTCGAATGTAATCCCCTCTTTTTGATTACCTAGCCTTAATTTAAACCTACATCACTTCCGGTTTGGCGAAGACTGCAACAGCAAACATATCACTTTTTTCACATTCTTTTCCTCCTTTGTGGTATGGGTTCAAGCCGGCCTGCCTACTACCAACAATTTTTTTTTTTTGCTCAACACACACCTCCAAACACCGGGGCAACGCCAGGCGCCCATGCTAGTTAATAATAACTAGCAGGATCTGGAAATTCCACAGCAGACTCTTTCATATGCGATTTACTCATGTTGGAAGTCTTTGGATGTTCAGCATAAGTGGAGATGCCCTGAAATTATTGTAGCTCTTCTGTTAAAACTGCAAAAGTATTTATCTAAGCTAACAAGGACAGCCCTGTCACTTAAATACGATATTTTAATTTATGCAAATTTTGTATATTATCGAGTCAATTTTTGTCAATTCTTATATTATAAAGTTGTGATTTCAAAAATAAAAAAAATATATCCATATGACTTGGGTGCATCAGTTTAAATCGAAACCGAAACCATAACTTCGGAAGAATATATAAATTAGAAAAGCATTTCATCCAAGGCATGAAAATTGTTAAAAATGTTTTTACTATAGGTTTTAAAAATAAAGGTACAAGATTCAATTTGAAATTTATTTATCTTCAAAGTGCACTTTTATAAATTTTACAAAGTAAGGTATAAAAATTTAATTTAAATTGAATCAAAAAATTACCTTGGATTTATTTTATGTAATGTACATTCTGTTGCACTTTTTAATGGTTTTGTTTGGGTTTTAGCATAATTTTTTAATGTACTGTCATTTTTATTTTTAAGAGTTTCAGTTTAGGTAAGGGGTGCTGAGCAAGTAGTTATGCAGAATACAAGACATGCAACACAGGTAGATTATAAGCTGTCCCTCCATCTACTAGGATTGTGGCCTCAGGATAGCCCACCGCAGATGAGTGCAGGGTCCCTTTCCATGCGCGACATGGGACTACAAACATCCCGATATTATACAACTATTGATGGAGCAGCTGCTCTAAGCACTACCAAAGAGTTAGGGCTCCTGTACTACCAGTCAGGAACAGCTGTTTATCTGATACCCTCAACCCATCAGCAAGTGGTTATGCAGAATACAAGACATCTGTAGTGGAATGGGGACAAAAATGGATGGTCACATTCAATGCTGCCAAGACTAAACTTGTTTCCTTCAATAACTACAAGAAACCTTCTCTACCACCAATAGCAATGGCCAAAAACTCTTTATCTGAAAGTACATCTTTTAAACTCCTCGGCCTAACGTTCACAGGAAACACGAGTTGGAACAATTACATGAGAGCATTGCCAGGACCATTAGGTTCTCTCTACCGTGCTAGAAAGCTACTAACGCCCAAAAGTATCCTGTAGCTAAGGGCACCATTCGCCCATGTATGAAGTATTGTTGTTATATTTGGGCTGGTGCATCTGCAACTAGTCTCTCACTCCTAGACAAGGTTCAAAAGAGAGTCGCCAACCTAATAGGTCCTGAACGGTCATCTAAGCTTTAGCCTCTGTCTCATCGACGAAATGTAGCATCCCTCTGCCTGTTCAACAAGTATTTTAACGGTGAATGTTCCGACAAACTACAAGCACTTGTACCCCCCTCGACGTATACTCCCAACAAATCCAACAAGCAGCAAAATGAACCGACATCTTGTTGCCCAACTCCCCTCATAGTACCCCTGTAGGTTATGTCCCTGATAGTAGCCCCCTACATCAAAGTGGCAATGTGCCTTGTTTGGGGTGAAATGTAATAAATAAAAAAATAAAATAAATATGCTAGCCGCCATGGAACTTCATGGCAACGCGCAAGGAGTATCAATTGTTTTTTTGCTGTAAAAAAAAAAAAAAAAAAAAAAACTACTTGATGAAATTAAGTGAAATTTTTGGTACTTCCACACTTTATCACCGAAACTGGAGACGCCATTTTATTTCACGCACCTGCCATAAAAATCCAAGGGAGAAATCAGAATTTAAACTATGGCCGAAGTTAGAAATAAAAAACCTAATTCCACGTTTAAAAAAGAAAAAGAAACGGTGGCGCTTTTCGGTTTCATTAATATTAATTAGTTGTTGACCCTTTAAAGTTGCTTTAATTCAAAAAAATGTTTTAAAATTTTTATTCGAAAAAAAAAAAAAAAAAAAATTTTATAAAAATCCAATGTGGCTTTCATTACAAAATTGTTTTATTAAATTATATTTTCTTGCTCAAACTTTTCAATAAATGTTTTTATAATTATATTTTGATAAATTTTTATACAATAAATGTTTTGGTATTCAAATGGCGCTCGCGCTCGCCCAGATTAAACGATTATGAATATGTCATTTCATTTTGTTTTTAATAAAAAAATATATATATATATATATATATATATATATATATATATGTTTCATGAAAAACTTTGCCGTTTTCATTAATTAAATCGAAACATCTCCGATTAAACAATTATGTTCTCTTTCACTTTATTTATTTACTTTTTTCATAGTTCTTTCCGGAAGTTTATCTATTTTGATTTTTTTGTTATTTATTTCTTGCTTCGGCCATAGTTTAAAATACTGATTTCTCCCTTGGATTTTAACGCCAGGTGCGTGAAATAAAATGGCGTCTCCAGTTTCGGCGAAGTACCAAACTTTTTTTCGGAGAACTTCATTCCATAACGGATACGTGCAATTTAAACTTTTTTCGATAGTTTCATTGGGTTTGTATTACTGTACACATAGATTCGAAAAAAATTGTTAATGTAACATGTTTATTCAGCTCGAAAAACAGTGTTTATCAATGTATTGGAAAATTAAAAATGGCGGCCGACTCACTCTCTTTCACACGGTAAGTTTGGGAAAAGGAGTTAAAAATAAAAACTAGACAAAATACTGTTAAAAACTCAATACATGTTACCGTGACATAGGCCGACATATATTCGGTGGGTTTCTAACAGTATTTTGTCTAGTTTTTTTTATTTATAACTCCTTTTCCCAAACTTACGTGTCAAAGAGAGAGTGGGGAGTGGGGCGCCATTTTGAATACTGTATGTTTTTCGAGTTGAATAAACACGTTACATTAAATAAAAACACTAAAAAATTATCCAGTTAAGTAGAAAAGTAACTTATCTTGCTTTTGATAACATTTGTTATATATTTGTTTTTTGATAACTTTTTCGAATCTATGTGTACAATAATACAAACCAGTTTCATTTTTTAATGTACTGATTAAACTAAGTACCAAAAATACTCAAGATGAGAACAAAACAGTAATCTGAAAAATCTAAAAGTATCAATACTCATCTCAATTTAGAAACATAATATTCTTATCTTGTTCATAACGTTTCGGCCAATGTAACCTCCGACTTTCTTCAGGTGCTTTTCGTAAGTCGAATTCGGGAACCTGCACGGATTTTTCTTTTTTTTTTAATTATTAAGAAAATTAAATTTTATGATTTTTAGCGATTAAAAAGTTTAATTATTTTGAAGACGCACAAAATCTCTGTAGTCGAATTGAATTGTCGCTCTTGAATTTTAGCGAAATTTAAAAATAAAAATATGGCCGTTCCCAGCTGCGATCCCCCCACCCCACTCGCTCCCACATAAAATTTTATTTTCTTAATTAAAAATGACTACTTGATCAATTTGCCTGATTTTTCAAATATGACTCTTCGTTCTGTGACGAGTACGTACATCAAAAAAGATTTTTCTGTATTTTTTTTAACCAATTTTAATTCTAAATAAGCACTAGCACTAGTGCAGAGAGTGATCCGTGTTGAAATAATAACATTTAAAAAGCCATTCTTAACATGGAGAGGGGAGGGTGTTTGTATTACTATACACATAGATTCGAAAAAGTTGTCAAAAAACAAATATATAACAAATAAATGTTATCAAAGGCAAACTGGATAATTTTTCGTGTTTTTATTCAATGTAACATGTTTATTCAGCTCGAAAACCATACAGTACCGATGTATTGGAACATTCAAGATGTCGTCTGACTCTCTCTTTAACACGGTAAGTTTGGGAAAAGGTGTTATTAAAAAAATCTGGATAAAATACTGTTAAAAACTCGCTCAATATATGTTACCGTGACATTCGGCGGGTTTTTAACAGTATTTTGTCTAGTTTTTTTATTTATAACACCTTTTCCCAAACTTACCGTGTTAAAGAGGGAGTGAGGAGGCGCCATCTTGAATTTTCCAATACATCGGTAAACACTGTATGTTTTTCGAGCTGAATAAACATGTTACATTGAATAAAAACACGAAAAATATATCCAGTTATGTAGAAAAGTAACTTATCTTGCCTTTGATAACATTTATTTGTTATATATTTGTTTTTTGACAACTTTTTCGAATCTATGTGTACAGTAATACAAACCCGTTTTCCGATATCCTATTATTAAACTGTTAGGTGAAAGTACAGAACAATTACAAAACACCCTCCTATCATGTTAAGAATGGCTTTCTAAATAACGTTATTTCCGAACAAGTGCACTGCATAAGTACCCAATTTAGTAAACAAAAGATACCGTAAAAATTGAATTTTTAAAAAATTTATCTTAAAATCCGAACATTAAACTGCACAAGCGCACACTTATATCATTATTGGATTTTTACAAGAAAAAAAAACCCTAATGTTTACAACACGTGATAACAATATATTTTGTGCGTAATTACGATTCGAATGAATGAATTAGGTTTTAATGGATCACGTATATTTATTTAATTGTTGGTTTTGATTACAAATAATAATATTTATTTATTTTTCTTTTTTTCTTTCCTATAATTTTTTTTTTTTTTTTTTTTTCCGAAACCAGAAAGAAATTGCGGCATTTATATCAGGGAGAGAAAACGCAGCTCTAGACAATAAAAATATTTTTTAAAAGAATGGCATCTCCACACTCGTTGAAACTGAACTTTTAATAGACGACTTATTCGTGTTATAGATATATAAATAATTAATTTACTTACTTCTTATGGGCCAATTAGCCAGTTGACACAACTCGTCGGCTACCTGGGCATCACAACGGAACTCATTCAAACGGCCAGTTTCTACATTAGTTGACATGGCGCGAGCCATTCATTCAGTCTCCACTGGAATGCAAAATCTTCTTTGTTAATTTTAGTGATTAGTGGTCAATACTTTAGAAACACCGTGTCGCCACGGATTACAAACATATTCGTATTATTTGATGTGGATTTAGCCGATACGCTTGACTAAATCGCCAACAAATAACATCCGCCTTCTCCTCCTCCTTCTCCTACTTCTTTCGCGGTCAGGCTCAGTATTCGTCGAGACTTCGGTAGTTTCCGGTAATCTCCGCCACTACGAAGCTTTTTCTTTTTTTTTTCCTTATTTTTATTTCATTTTTATTTTTTATTTATTTATTTTTATTTTTTTTTGTAAGCCCGTCTCTTATTTAGCATTTCAGCCCGGCGTTGCCCGGATGTTTGGATGTGTCTGTTGAGCAAAAAAAAAAAAAAAATGGTAGTAGGAAGGCAGGCTCGAACCCGTACCGCGAAGGAGGAAAAGAGCGGGGGAAAAACCCTGACGTCTTTGCTGTTACGACCACCGCCAAACTGGAAGTGACTTATGTTTAAATTAAGGCTAGACAATCGAAAGGAGAGGATGGCTTTCAAAAATGTCGGCGAAAAAGCGCCCCCCCCCCCTGTAGAAAAGTGCCCAGTTGAAGGTGAAGATATTAATGTTTTTAGCCAATTTTGGGGTAGGTCAAACTTTAAAACGATACTGATACATCGCCTCTGTTGAAAGTTTTGGGCAGACATGCAAACATACATACATACATTTATATATTGGTAACTAAAACTAAAATTTTTCGCCCCAAACCGATTAAAAAGCTTGCCTATCTCTGAATACCCTTTGTGTAAAATTCGTATCACTATCATTGTTGCTACTATTATAACCATCTCTATTACTAACTTTTTTAATTTACTATTTATACCTATTATTATTATCATCTCCATTTTTATTACCGCATTTTTTAACATTATCATTATTACTAAATTTGTTACTAACATTATTAAGATTGTTATGATTATTAGTGGTTTTACTGTTATTATCATTATTACTATTATTATTATTGCACATGATTTTCATTATTATTATTACGTTTATTACTATTATTAAGGATAACATTATTGATATCATAATAATAGTAATAATTATTATTATTATTGTTATTATTAATATTATTATTATTGTTAATAATGATTATCATTGACATTATTATTACTATTATTAGCATTACATTGCATTTATTATTATTATTATTATTATTATTATTATTATTATTATTATTATTATTATTATGTCGTCATCATATCATCATCATCATTAAGATTTTGCCATGCTTAAAACTTTCTACTCCTCACTCCCCCACCCTTTTAATGTTGACAACGAGTTGCAATACTTTACAGAAAGAATTGTTTCTATCTGTTTAGACAATATCCGGTTAGAGTAATACAAATTTTCATGTGCTGACCTTTAAACCCCCCTCCCCCCCCCAACCCGTATGTATCACACCAACTTGCATCCAATCATGAAATTGTAATTCGGAAGCTACCGCACGAGGATTAAAAGCAACCGTGGAATTGGCATAATATTTCTTAAGAGAAACTGATTATCCAAGAGCAGAGCTCAACAAGTATTTGTTTACATTAGGCTTGAAGACGACCATGTTGTAGACGGTTGTAAAGCAACTTTGTTGTATTTTGTTTCTACAGGGACGACAAAACAAGAAAATTTCAGCAATGTCATATATACTCCTTTCCACTTCTATCATAATTGCGGTACCTCATTTACACTTGGTCCACAAAATCGATACTAATCAAATCAGATCGTGTGATTTGATTTTGTTCTGAAACGAAATTCATAAAAAAAAAAAAAAGATAAAATCGCTTTAAACATCTAAAATAGTTCGAGGCGGAATGAAACTTGCGTCTTAAATAATTCATAATATAATCACATTATCATCAGACATGAATTAGATTACGTTTGCTTTTAATTACTAATTTTGATTAAGCCAGCGATGAAAGATGACATGCTGTTCTTTCTGTCTCTTTTTATTTTTTGATCCCACTTCACTGGAGGTCAACTTTTCTTTGGACTACTGCACTATCCGAAAAAACAATTTCCATTATTACAGCTACTTTGAAAACTTCCCAACTGGACTATTACATCACACTGGATTTAATTTTGGACTTCATTCCCTCTAAAGAATTATTTTCACCTTTCGGATTACCTTGAGAGAATCTTCATGAAAGCTGAAATATTATGCGCAGTTTTTTTTAATATTTTTTTACATATCCAAAATTTTTTCACTTGTTTTATTGGCAATTTATGACTATAATAAATTGCGGTTTCACATAATGTTATAACCAGCAAATTCTAGCATTGCTACAAATATAATTTGCTGATTTCTTTCTGTCCGCTGATGAGAAGAATAGCAAGAATAGCATTCTTTGAAACTCCATGGAATAAGGAGTTTGTAAATTGCTTTTTTGGAGTATTCAGGCGAACAATAAATTTTGATTGTTAAATTTCAATTTACAGTTTTAATTTTCTTTCTCTTATAATAAGCTCTCATATCTATTGCGTATTGAGCTTTTTTAATTTGGTTGGGATTAAATTTTCTATATATAAATACTGGTATTTATATTAGATTGAAATTTACCATTGCGTATATCAGGTAAACATCCTTTTGATTTCATTACTATATATATATATATATATATATATATATATATATATATATATATATATATATAAGAGCAAACAGTTAATAAAACATGTTAAAAAACACTTTGAAAAAGAGTTAAAAACATATTTAATCTGAAAAGGAAACACTTGATAAGTGGATAGTCCTTAATCTGTGGAGTTTCAAAGAAATACTTTCCTTCTCATCAGAGGGTAGGAATTAGCAAAATGCGGGATCGGATTTTGCATACAAAAGTATTTGATGAAACTGCAAGTAAGTCAAAGATCTTACTTGATAACAAAAAGTGAAGCAGAGGGAATATGGTTAAGAAAAAGGTGATTACATGTGGATAGTCTGGTGAACAGTAAATAATCCAATGACGGTAAAATCCAAAAATATAAATCCAAGAAAGTTAATTGAATTTCCATTTGCACAAGTAAAATCCAAGGAAATCACGTATTTGGAAGATGGTCCAAAATAATCCAAAAGGCCGAAATCCATGGAATAATTCACAAATATGTACAAGGAAAAGGGGAAAAATTCCAATAATATTAATATAAGAATTTCACACGGCTGCCGAGACATAATGCAAATAAGAATGATCAGGGAAGAAGAAGAGGAAAAAAAAGATCAGGGAAGAAGAAGAGGAAAGAAAAAAAAATTAAATGATAGAATTAAATATAAAGTAGAAAAGCAAATGTCAAACCCAGACAAAAAGATTTTAAAAGGCGCGAAAAAATATAGGGCAAAAAATAGGTCAACTGAAATGTACTGGTTATTACTTAAGAAAATGTCAGCTAGAGTTGTTAAAAGACAATGGAAATAAATGAATAAATTAATAAATAAAAAATAAATAATAGATAAAAAATAAATAAATAAAAAATTTAAAAAAATAAAATAAAATATAAAATAAAAAAATTTAAAAAAAATTTAAGGGGAGAGGATGGCCGGTATCTGCAAATTCAGGATAAAGCAAGTAAGTATGTAAGTAAATGCATATAGTAAAATATAAGTAAATATGCATAAAGGATATGAATGTGTGGGTAGAGTTATATATTAGATAGATAGGAATATTTAAAAACTAACACGGAAATTGCAGATAAAAAAAAACAAAAAACGGCCAAGCAGAGAAGAAATAAAGAATTAAAATAAAGGATTAAGTTATAAAGTATTAAGAAAGTATGTAGAAAAAATGATACAGTTAAAGAAAAATTATATATCTATCTGAAAGGTTAAAGTAATAACTATGTAATTTCAAAATTACCATAATTAAATTTGGACTTATGTTTACAGAAAGAGATCAGTTCGTTTTTAGAATTTATTATATTGTTACTTTGAGGGGAAGTAATCATAGTTATAGTTTCGGTTGTGCAGAGGCGACATGATTTAGAGCCTGGAGTATAAGACTTAACTTTTTTATGATAGTCCATTTGATTGAAAAGGGGGTATTATTAGAGTTAAGTTTTTTTAATTAAAGTGGTTAGGGAAGTTCCTTGGTTATTATGAGAATTATGGTTGTTAAAAGAAGAAATGTGGGTTGAGATTCTTTTCTTAATTAATGTTGAAGTAGCGCCGATATATGTATGTACTTTATTAAAAGCTCGAGGTCTGATATTAATATTAATTTGCTCATTTGTATTAGTTAAATAGTTTGAATTTTGTTCATAGTGTTCAACAAATGGTGGGACAATGATTGTATGAGGACTATTTTGGAGGGGAGAATGAGTGTTGTTGGTGTTAGGAGAAATATTATTATTCTCATTATTATTATTATTATTATTATTATTATTGCTAGTTGTATGATTGCAGATCGAGGGGCTGCTTGAGTGGTATATTGGATTAGTAAATTCTTTAATATTTATAATATACTTTAGTTTTACCATCTTGGATCATTTTGGTACATTTAATGGTAATTTTTATTTTATATATATATATATATATACATATATATATATTAGGTTGGTGCAAAAATAATGTTGTATTTTCACTTGAAGTTGAACATCAAAAAACGACATTATTTTTGCACCAACTTAATATTTTTTTTTTCATAGGAGTCACCACTTATCAAGGTTCAGAGACCACTCGAGGATAAAGGTTAAAGAGTGTACAGTAGTCAATGGGACAATATCGTAATCGTCAATAGTGGAAATTTGGTAAATTGGATTACTTAAGAGGAATGGCTGATCAAGAACTTGTTTATGTTGGACTTGAAGACAACCATATTGTAGTCAGCTGGAAAACAGGAAAACGGAAGACAATTCCACAGGTGTGCAGTTCTAAGAAAGAAGCTTTGTTCATGGAATCGATGTTTAGGTTGAGGCACAGATAAAGAGTAGGGGAAATTATTGATAGTGGTTTCAGCTAGACGAACACTTACCATGAAAATAATGATAAAGCAGAGACAGGCTCGCAACGTCTCTTCTGTGGGGAAAGAGGTTGCAGGGAAGAGAAAAGGGCATCCCCTACTAGGCAACAAAGTCTATTTTGAACTTTGTCAAGGTAGGGTGAGCTCTCTCTAGCAGCTCCTGCCCAGATGTGGCAACAATACTCCATCCTGGGACATACCTGGCTCTTATATAGATAGAGAATTGCATCAGCAGTGAGATATCTACTGGATCGATAGAAAGATCCTACCATTTTTCCAGCGACCTTGGTAATAGATTTGATGTACATGTTCCATTTCAGATCAGGAGTAAAGGTCAAGCCCAGAAGCTTGTCAAAACATGAGGCCTTCTCAAGACGAGAGCCATTCATTTCAATTGATGCCAGATGGGAATCAGAGTGCTAATGATGCAAAAATAGAAGCTTGGTTTTAGATGCATTAAAAGTAACCAGCCACTTCTTTCCCCATTGTACCACATGCTCAAGATCAGAGGAGAGAGAATCAAAGAGAACGTGGTTGTTTACGGCCTTTGATGTGCTGCCATAGATGGTAGTGTTGTCAGCATAAATGTCTGCGAATGATCTAAGGATGTGATTTGGAAGATCATTGATGCAGATCAGGAAGAGAATTGGACCCAGGATGGACCCCTGAGGGACTCCAGCATTAATACTGTGAACTTCTGATTTTTGCCCATCAACCACTATTCTTATGAACTTATCAGAGAGAAATGATTTGATAATTGAGAAGACATTTCCAGCTATACCATAGTTTGAGATCTTGTGAAGTAGACCTTTATGCCATATCCTATCAAGGGCCTTTGAAATGTCAAGAGCAATTGCCCTAGAAACGAAGCCTCCATCAAGAGATTTGTTAATCCTATGAGATATAACTGTAAGCACATCTGCTGTAATTCTAGCAGAACGGAAACCATATTGTGTGTCACTAAGGTTATTTTTGCTGAGGTGGTTGACTACTTCTCTATTTAACACAGATTCTAGCAACTTACTCATGATGCACAGGAGACTTATTGATCTGTACTGAGAGGGAGATGACCGATCACCTGAATTCTTAAATACAGGGGATGCTGATGAGATTTTCCATGGTGTTGGGAAGCAATTCTCCTTAAGACAACGCTTAAACAGGTTTTCGATTAGCTTGGCAACATCATGCACAGATATTTGTATGTCGCATAGCATGTTTTCTGATACAGGAGGAAATACTGGGGGTTGGCGGCCTTGGTCACATAGGGTAGAATTAGTTGCAAAGTTCTTGGCAAAGAGTTTGGCTTTGTCTGATGCTGACGAGATTACCTCAGGTCCATTGATGATAGTTGGGATAGAGCACATGCTTCTGTTCAGGATCCTGTTTTCTATTTGCCAAAACTGGTGGGAACCAAGCTGCTGCTCAGCTACTTTGGACTTGACGGACTGAACATACAACTCCCTCGTGTTCTTTATTAAATTTTACAGTGGTTGCTGGCAGTCCTGAAAGCGGCTTTAGTCTCAGTACATCTATTCATTAATTATTATTTAATATATATATATATATAGAGAGAGAGAGAGAAGGAATAAACCAAGTTACACATCCATCAACGTTTTGTCTTTATTGTAAGACTTCTTGGTTTGTTCCTTTATAATCTCTTCATCTCATCAGAATACTATTTCCATTAGTCTCATCATATATCTATCTATCTATATATATATATATATATATATATATATAGATAGATTGTATTCCTGTTTATTTGTTTGTTCACAATTTGATTAATATATACAAAAGATCTATTACTTTTCTACTTCATTTATTTCTATATATAGTATGATTCTTGCAAAATATACCCTCAAGAGGTAACCTCATTTGCATATTACATTAAGAAAAATCGATTTTAATAAATAGCTGTATGTTAGTTACAGTTTATAGCAAGAGAATTGTTTTAAGTGTTCTATTTAAGATTATTATTTAAAGTTGATTTATATTGATAATATATTTCATTTAATTTATTTGGAATTATTATTACCAACATCGATTTCTTTTCTGTTATCTTAAAGTGTTTCTTTTTTTTTTGCTTCAAATCCTTTTCTTCTTAGCATTACAGATTTGAGCCTGGCTACTGTGGCTAATACGAGAAGCTTCGGAACTTTGTGTTCATTGGGGCGGAAAACATTACCAACCCCAGTAACTTTAAAGACGCGCCAATGCTGACAACCTTTGTTCGGGAGAACAAAGACTCCAGAACTCAAGCCCTCTGGAATATGCTAGAGGCAGCGAGGGATGCCATAAAGAACCAGCAGCTGGTGGACATGGAGCACCCCTCGCTCAGAAAAATAAACTTTCAGTGTGAAGGCAGAATCCCCATCTACTGTCATCCTTCCTTCTACAGGGCATTAAAATTAACCTTTCCCCTGGACGTGGGAGGCGTGGCTAAGGATGGACAGCCTTCTACGGATTTACTTACCGGCAGCCTTGGCCAGGCCTTCTACGTCCTCACAGCCGAGGATTTCAGACCCGTCTGTGACACTGCTTGAGGTAAGTGAACATGTGTTTAAACTTGGCCACTTTTAATGTGAGGGGCATCAGGTGTCGAAGCAAGGCGTCGCGCATTGTGAGAGACTTGGTGTCCCTTAAGGTAGATATTGCTGCTATCCAGGAGACCCACTTTATTTGTGACGGAGATTGTCAAGTGCTGGTGAACGACTACGATGTTTACTCAGCATATAGCAATACTTATAGTCGTGGAATCTCCTTGCTAGTGAGTCGCACCCTGTCAGCGTCCGTGAATGTTGTTCATGCAGGCGAGGACAAGCGGCTAGTTGTTGATGTTGCCGTTAATAGTAGTGTTTTTCGGATTGTTGCTGTTTATGCACCCAATTCTGCTGTAGAGAGGGCATCCTTTTTTCGACGGTTGGAGGGCTTCTTAGTGGATCCGGAATGGTTAGTTTTAATGGGTGATTGGAATGCAATCCTTGATCCCAATATAGATAAGGTCGGGGGGGCTAGTGGGTCGGTGCGGTGTGACAGCACTCTGTTCGACCTGATGGCCTCGTGCGATCTCGTCGACAGATTCTGGCTGGATCATCCGGGGCGGGAGATGTGGACGTGGCATCCTGTAGCGCCTTCCCATGCGAGTACTTATTTGGATCGGATGTAAGTTAGAAGAGGTGACGTAGACTTTCTATCGTGCCCCACGTTCCACTTGTTAGGACACTCGGACCATAAACTCATTATGGCCCGTTTGAACTTAAGTGCTAGGCCTAAACTAGCCAGATACTAGAAGTTCAACAGCACCTTGTTGGAGTTGGAGAACTACCGGTTGAAGGTTACCGAATTAATTCAGCGGGCTTTAGTGGGGACGGTTACAGGCAGTAAGTGGTGGGTTAGTCTTAAGGCCAAAATTAGGCGCTTCTCTTTCCAATACAGCCAACGCCTCGCATTAAATAAGGCTAAAGCAAAGAAGCGCTTAGAGGATAAGCTGACCCGGGCGGTGGAGGGGGGGACTCCCTAGAGGTAGCACTAGCTACACAAGACCTCAGCCGCTTGGCTAGCGAGCGGTATGAAGGTCAAGTAGTTAGGGCTAGATTAATGAAAGTTTCCAACGAGGCTGTGAATGTTGACGCTGTTGAGTGTAAGGCTGCTTTAAGGCGCGGTTTGGACGGGTACATTCATAAAGTACATAACCTGGAAGGACACGCCCTAGTTTGGACTCGGGGGATCTGCGAGGGGTTTTGGGAGCATCTATCAGAGCGTTTCACCCAACTACCCGGACTCAGGGTCGAGGAGTTTGGCAGCTATTTGGCTGACTCGCCCCACCTCACGGCGGCTCGGGCGGCTAGCTGTGATGGTCTTGTTATTGAACATGAGGTCATTACTGCATTGAAGCAGGTCGGCTACAACGAATCCCCGGGGCTTGATGGTTTACCCTACGAGTTCTACTTGAGGCTGTCGCCCATGTTGGTCCCTATTCTGAAGGATATGTTCAACCATTGGTTTGCTCAGGGTTCCATCCCTGGACAGGTGACCAAGGGAGTGATCATATTGCTGAGGAAAGGTCAACGGCATGGTGGGGTGGAAAATTTCGACGATTTTAGGCCCTTGACTTTGCTAAACACAGGGTTAAAGATTTTGGCAAAGATTCTTGCGAATCGTTTGCAGGCTGTCATCACTGACTTGTTCGAACCGGGCCAGACTGCTGTGAAGGGGAGATCGATTCAAGACAATTTGCATTTGATACGCTCGATCATAGAGGGGACAGAAGATGATGCCGAAGCCGCGCTGATCAGTTTAGATCAGTCCAAGGCATTCAAGAGGGCCGACCATCAGTTCTTGGGATCTGTGCTAGAGGCCGCCGGATTTAATCCGGACTTCCGCAAGTGGATCTTTGTCCTGTATGATAGGCCGATGGTAGCGGTGCAGATCAACGGTAAGCTGTCGGAGTCATTCGCTGTCTCTCGGTCGGTGCGTCAGGGTTGTCCGCTGTCACCTCTGTTGTACATCCTGGCGTTGGAACCCCTCCTTCGCAAGTTAAAGGACGAGGCGGCTACACCAGTCCTGCGTGGAATAGCTCTCCCTGGAGGCACACGAGCCAGGGTTTCTGCGTTCGCTGATGATGTCACCGTGTTTGTGTCTTGCCACACGGACGTTCAAGCGGTGGTCGAGGCGCTCGCTCGATACGAAGAAGTCACAGGGGCCATCTTCAACTGCAGCAAGTCTGTCGGCCTGCGGTTGGGGGCCTGGACCGGGGTAAACTCACTTCCAGGTATTTTCAGCTGGACCGATGGACCGGTCCGTATTCTCGGTGTCTGGTTTGGACCAGGACTTCAGCTGGAAAAGAATTGTTCGGAAGTATATGGCAAGGTTAAATCGTCGGTGAAGACTTGGATTGGAAGGAAATTGTCCTTGAAGGGTCGGGCGGAGGCGTGTGCTACATACGTCTTTCCGCTCATCCTTTACCGATTGTCTGTACTTCCTCTCCCTTCAGAACGACTAACCCGCTTGCAAGGGCGACTCGATTCACTATTGTGGAACGATGGTAAGCATTATGTCTGCAGAGAGGTCTGTGTCCAGAGTCCGAGCAAGGGAGGCCTAGGTCAGCGCAGTCTCTTGTGTCATAGAAATGCCGAGAGATTGGCTTTCCTGGGTCGTTTGCTTGAAGAAGACGCTCCTTGGGTCCCTGTGGTTGAGAACTCATTTCCCGATTTCAAACCAAACCCCTCGGTAGAAGGTCGTCGTAGACCGAGGGGGGAGTCTAAGTTCTTCTCCGAATGCCAGACCGCTCTTAGAGCTTTGCCAGGGACCAGTGTCCTCGATCAGCCAAGAAAGAAACTTTATCGGGAGCTAGTGGAGGGGACCGCAAAGGATCCACTTTGTAGGCGGATGGAATGGTCGATGGAGGTTGTCCGTTCTGTGGAGTTGGGCGCCGGGACGGGAGATTCTGAACAACTCAGAATTTTCCCTCACCTGGCGACTGGTCCAAAACGCGCTGCCCCTTCTCGACGAACTCTGCCGGTATAAAGAACATACGAGGGGCTTCTGTCTGTGCTGTGACGAACGCGAGCCTGAAACGATCGGGCACGCGTTTTTTAGTTGCAGCCGGATCCAGCCCTTATTGGAGTACGTCGGAGAGGTAGCGGCTCGCATCGATGCCGAATGTCCGCTCGATCTCGACGAAGGTTATTTTGTGTACAACATGGAGCCACCGTTCACCAAGGAGGAAAATGGTTTTCCTGGCGATCCTGGCAGGAGCGCGCATGGTGAGTTGGATCACGCGCCTCAAGTTGGTCCGCGAAGGGACATCTGTTCAGGATTGGGATCTGATCGTTTACTTTAAACATTTGCTTAAAGTAAAGATCAGATGCGATTGGAGGAGGTTGCCTAGAGTGGAATTTGACAAGAGGTGGGTGCACAGCACTAGTCTGTGCATCCGTTGAATTTTATTTTTTCACACATGCACACACACACAAAATTTAAAAAAAAAAAATGCATACACAAACACACAGACAACTGTTTATAAATTGTAAATATGTTTTGGATTCTTAAACGCTGGGGATTTATTACTTAGTTTAAGATCCATAGAGTGAATGAGGTATTTTGGTAAATGTTGCCAGTCAAGAGTAAGACTCCAAAGTCTACATTTATTACTTTCAATCACTTTAGTCACAAAGACCCTGAACCCTTCCCCTCCCCAATTTCTTGTAGGGCCTTGTGCCTAATTTTGTTGTTTAAAAATCTTTTGTTTTTTTACTTAATTGTATTTTCAAAATTTTTAAAAGCAATAAAATATATAAACAAGATCAAAGTGTAGTATCTGTTCCGACAGATGCTGCACTTAAGATAATTTGTACCAGTCAATGGAGGGGAAACCCTCTATACTGGGACAATTATTATTTTTGGTAACCAGAGTGCCCCCTTTTTGCCTACTTTTAGGGGAGCTGGTTTTTACCTCACATTAAAAACGGCCTTGTGCCTAATTTGCTCAGTGGGGGAGCAAATAAATACCATCTGTTCTTCAGATGCTACACTTAAATTTCTTGTTCTCTGTTAGTGAAGGGGAAATCCTTCACGACTGAGAGACTTTTTATTTTTTGCTCCTTTTCTCCACATTAAAAAACGATCCTGGTGTTTAACTCTGTCCCGTGGGGAGGCATTGTAAATAGGAATCGGAATCGGTTTTCAAAATCATGTCCCCCCCCCCATCTTTATTCAACCGATTTGCCCGTACGAGGTATATATTGGGTACAATATCATGAAATAATCGATAGGTAATTGACTATTATAATATATACGAAATCTACATAAAATAAAATATCATATTTAAGCATATTTTATGCCCGGACAACGCCGAATAATCCCTGCAACTGGAAGACATACTTTATCTATCTGTCAATCTGTCATGGCGGACTTGCTTTTACAAGGGCGATAACTCTTCTTTCTTCAATCCAAGGGAAATAACTATCATTAGTAAATTGTATCTAACGAATACGTATGAGGTAAACAGATATTAATAAATAAATAAATAAATAAATAAATAAAAATTTGGTTGCTCAACTTCCTAAGCCTTTCGAAGAGTACTATATAAATAGATACTTACACAAAATTACCCAATACATTTTATTAAAAAAAAAAGTATCGGTTTTATCAGGCATGTGTTTGTATTGTGAGGTTATATGGAAGTGAAACCTGACTAGAGAGAGTTGAGGACATTCGTTGCATGAAGAGAAATGATATAAGATTGACACAATGGTGGATGTGTATGTAATAAAAGTCTTAGAGACAGGCTGATATTTAATGACCTCAGGAGAAGATTAAATCTGGAAACTATAGGGAAATGTGTGCAGAACAGATTTTTCTTCTTTTTTTTTTTTTTCTTTACTCACGTTCACACTAAATAAGGCATATCGCCACTTGGACGTAAGGGGCTATTAATTGGGACTATGCCTAAGAAAGGTTAACAAGATGCTGGTTTACATTACATTTAAACTTTATATATTAGTAATTTGGGAAGCAGAAAGGGAATTCCAAAGTCTAGCTGTTCAAGGGAAGAAACTATTAGAATAAAAAAACTTTCTGGCATTTAGTAACTTCAACAGTGAAGGGGTGAGATTTTGTTGCTTGTCAAGGGGGCACAAGTGCAACGAGTTCATCAGAATTAAAATACTTGTAAAACAGGCACAGGGATGCAACATTGTGATGATGGAACAGTTGGAGCCTAGTTCACAAAGCGGGACCTATTAAATTGAAAACTGTTTTGAACCCTATCCAAGAGGAAGAATTAGTGATAGATGCATTAGCCCAGATTTCGATGGTATGGTCTCATTGAAAAAAAATGGATAAAAGTCGTTGGGTTAGCAGATGTAGCGTTCCATAGTCGGGAGTGTATATAAACAGGGTCTATTTAACGGATATCTCTTCAACATTTTAGCGTGTCGATATATACACGTTTTTAAGATTATGTGATCATTTTAGTTCCTTGAATTTGTGTATAACGTCTATATTGGATGTGAGGAATATATAAGTGTTTATGATGAGTGTATATACATTTACGTGTATCAGTGCATTTTATGTAGGGTCTATATAAAGTTCATTTATGGTTGTTCGATGCCTCCATTCAGTCTCAAAAGAAAAATGGAGTCAGCTCCATGTGTAATCGTGAGGCAAGGGTTACACAATCTCCAACTACATCTCTCCTGAATCGGCATTGTTTGAGTCCAATGGCAAGGAGAAGTCCAGGACGACTGGAAATAATGCCAAGATAAGTGGAGAGCACAGACAGCACCTGGAAGTCTCAAATGGTCACCCATTTAGTAATGATCAGGTTCAATGTTGCTTAACTTCAATGATCCAGTGGTAACCGGTGTGTCAATGGGATTATGCTGTACTTATCATTTTGTGGTTGTGTGTGTATATATACATATAATATATATATATAATATAATATATATATATATAATATAATATATATATATATAATATAATATATATATAATATAATATATTATATATATATAGAATATATTATATATATATAGAATATATTATATATATATAGAATATATTATATATATATAGAATATATTATATATATATAGAATATATTATATATATATAGAATATATTATATAATATATAATATATTATATATTATATAATATATTATATAATATATTACATTATATATATATATATATATATATATATATATATTCAATAGATTTTAATAACCGGACAATACATAACAAGCAGTTCTTTAGAAAAAATAACATCACATTATTGGTGGAGAAACCTTTACAAATTTTCTTTCGTGCTCCATGCAATTAAAGATGTTTTTCCTCTGAAAAAGGAAACATCAATGAGAATTTAAGAGTAAATCGGGATATTTAGTTTGCTGAAATAAAATGAAAAATTTTTTTCTTTTACTAAAAAAAAGAAAGTATATTTGAATGATGGAATTATTGAGTTCGTTTTAAAGTTTTTTTAAGTTGATTTTTTTTTTGATCCCCCCAACAAAAGAAGGATCGACATGAAAATTCACCCTTGTCCGTTCGTCTCTCCACACTTTTCTCAATAACTATGTCTTGGGATTTTAAAAGTTTTGCATAAACATTGAACATGATATGAGTAAAAAAGTAACAGAACGGATTTTCCTGGAAAACTCTAGTTGCCCCCTAGGGGTGCCTTTTGGGTTAAAATGGCTAAGATTGACACTTTTGTGTTTAAGAAAAATTGATGCCTTAGATTTTTATAAAACTTTCTGAAAAGTTGTAACTGATTTCTATATAATTTTGTTTGTCTATACTTTGTGATAACTCCTGGGTGTGCCTCAGGGGCTCTTTTAGGACTAATAAAAACTCCATTTTTGGGATTATTTTTCCATATTTGTCCAAAATTTTACTCTGTACGTCTATTTAGTGGTTTTGCATGGTGCTGAACTCAAATTTAAACTTCGGGACTTTTGGGGCTAAATGGGGGGGGTGCAAATGATGGACTTATTCATTTTATTCTTTTTTACATAGTGCAGAACTCAAATTCACATATGTTATAGCCTAAAACTGCAGCGTTTGTTCATTTTCACCAGGATTTGACCTCCCCTGGGGACTTTTGGGGCTAAATGAGGGGGGGGGGAACAAATGCTGAACTTAGTAATTTTTTTTTTATTTTTCGTTTACTGTGCATTCACGGGGGACCATGCATGCTTTACTTGTTTTTAATGAAAATCACTAAAGACATAGAAACTAAAAAAACAAACAGATACTACTTCAAGGTTAAAAATTAATCGACAATAAGTGTTAAATGGATAGATTCTGACCCAGAAAACAGCAATTCTTCCTTCTTTGTTAGAAATATTACCCATGAAATGTGAGGACCAAAGGGCAAAATCAGAGAAGCTTATACTGTTCTATCATTTTAGCACAGAGGAGCCAATGTATTGTATAGTCGGGAGTGTATATAAACAAGGTCTATTTAACGTTGTGACATGTCAATAAATATATATATTTTACTTGTACAAATGGAAATTCTTTTAACTTTCTTGAAGTTTTACATTTGGATTTTACAGTAACTGGATTTTTTATCTTCCACCAGACTATCCATTCAGGTGTAATCACCTTTTTCTTTACCATATTCCCTCCGCTTCACTTTTTTTGTTTTCAAGTAAGATCTTTGACTTACTTGTTGTTTCATCAAATACTTCTGCATGCAAAATCCGATCCCGCATTTTGCTAATTCCTACCCTCTGATGAGAAGGAAAGTATTTCTTCGAAACTCCGCGGATTAAGGACTATCCATTTATCTAGTGTTTCCTTTTCAGATTAAATATGTTTTTAACTCATTTCAAAGTGTTTTTTAACATATTTTATTAAATGTTTGCTTATATATATATATATATATATATATATATATATATATACATACACACACACACGTTTTAACATTTTGTGATCGTCTAGTTTCTTGGATATGCACATAACATCTACTTACTGAACTATTGTGTAACGTATATATTGGATGTGGGGATATGTAAGTGTCCCTAACAAATATATATATACATATACTAGCAAAAGTACCCGTCATTGATTGGGTTTAAAAACAAACAGCCTACAAAAAATGGACTCTGATTTATGAAAGTATGATAGGTTATGAAAAGGAAGGGTTGTAAAGAGATAGCTTCGAATTCGGGGGTATCAAAACCAAAGCAAAATATGATGAAAGTAAAAGTAAAATAGATAAACCCCACAATTTATTATACCATACCTGTTCACACTGAAACACTTATCACAATATTCTGTGGATCTATATTAAAAAACCTTGTTTAACTTTGTGACATATTTCCATTCTATGGAGGTCAGGCGCGAATGAACACCCCATAATTTTATTATACGATATTTCCTCAAACTGAAACATAATTATCAAAGTATACTTATGCAGATAGATATGAAAAGTCTTTATTAAAGTTTGTGCCTATTTCCATTCTATGGAGGCCAGGCACGAACGCAGACCCCACAATTTTATTATACCGTCCCTATTTAAGTTAAAACATACTTATGAAAGTATTATTATGTACATCTATATCAAAAACACTTGTAAACTTTTTTTTCATTTTTAAATTTTTTATTTCCAAACTTTGTGGACCAGGTGCAAACGCAGACCCCACAATTTTAATGAACCACCGTTTTGCCAGATCAAACATACCCATTCCTGTGTCTCGATACATCTATCATTATATGTAATCAGTTTTTTTAAAATAGTCAACCATATAGGAGACTATTCGTGACCAGACACACGGCTTTATATTATAAATTTACGTATATCAGTGCATGCTATATAGTCTATATAAAAGGTAGTTTGTGGTTGTATATATATATCCAATACATTTTCATAATGGGACAATACATAACTGGCAGTTATTTAAACAAAATGACGAATAACATTGTCATGGAGACACCAACAAAAGACACATACCTTCACAAAGTTTCTTTCGTGTTCCCTGAAATTAAAGATGCTTTTCTTTCGAAAAGGAAAACGCCAAGATGTGAATTATATTTGGATATAATCATTTATTTCCATGTTGGGTCCCATTTATTGGAGTTAGGTATACTTTGGACAAGTCGACATTTTGCTATTTCGCTCCTTTGACTTCCACGGGCGTCAACTCTAAACCCTGGAGCACAAGATTCCTGCCTGTTCGCTAACACGTTGGGTATCAAACTTTTTCTCATCTCTCGAAATTATCTTAACTCTGACCATGTGACCAATAATAATTCTACGTAGCACAAAAAGAACAATCACCATCGTTGTCAAATAATTTTGTCATGGAAACTAAAATTCCTTTTCATGAATTTAACATCCCTGGTAGATATTTTGGTATTTTTTTTTAGATTAGGTCCACCTCCACAATTTTCTTTTAAATGACAACTTTTAAAGGTTTTCGACTATGCTGACTACGAAAATTGCATTGAAAGTTTGCAGAAATAATTAGTTATCGAGATATAAAAAGTTGTATTATGCATTGTATTTTTTGGCAGCCGTCTTTTTTTATGCGCGTGCAATGTCAGTCATATATGAGTAGATTTGTTTATGGCGCGCGCGCGTAAAAATGGCCGCCAAAGAATACAATGCATAATACAACTTTTTATATCTCGATAACTACTTATTTCTGCAAACTTTCAATGCGATTTTCGTATTCAGCATAATGGAAAACCTCTACAAGTCATCATTTAAAAGAAAACTGTTGAGGTGGGTGGACCTAATCTGAAAATTTACCGATATTTTAACAAATACTGTGTAGAGGGAGACAACTCGTTTACTAAATGATTCGTTCATTCGGACTACATTTTGCGTTATTAATGTTATCAACTTTATTAAATTAAAAAAAAAAAAAAAAGAAAAGAATTGGGGCTTTTTTCAATGTTTTGATTTAATAAAAATATCGCGTCCTAAATTATGAGGCGAAAAAAAAAAAATGAATGAATCAGTAAAGAAAAGTTGTCTCTCTGAACAGTGACAAACTGTAAAACACCAAATATATTTTATCTTTAAATACCTAATCCATATCGATAATATTCTGCTATTCAAACATTCTTTTTATCGAAATATTTCAGCTATTTAAACACTGACAATCGCTCGTGATCGCTACCCGGCATTTTCTGTAACCAACAACAAAACAGTAGAACAGTTGAGGCAGCAAGGTCAGTTCACAGGGTAAGACCAATTAAAACACGAGAGCCGAAGGGAAAGAGGTATAAAGATTTGGCCAGAAATAGCTTGCTTTAAAAGTAAATTTCTTAAAGCCGTTTAACATATGCCAGCATTTAAAACTGACGTTAAATCTATGATGATGATTAAAATCTATACAGATAATTACTTGGCTTTGGCATGTGTCTTTTGAATTGCATATATGATAGAAAATAGGATTGATGAAAAAAGACGGGGAAAAAAATGAAAAGAAACACGACAAAAAAAAAAAAAAGAAAAACACGAAAAGGGAAAACACGAAAAGGGAAAACACGAAAAAAAAAAAAAAAAAAAAAAAAGAAAGAAAAGAAACACGAAAAAAGAAAGAAAAGAAACACGAAAAAAAAAAGAAACACGAAAAAAAAAGAAACACGAAAAAAGAAAGAAAAGAAACACGAAAAAAAGAAAGAAAAGAAACACGAAAAAAAAAGAAAGAAAAGAAACACGAAAAAAAAGAAAGAAAAGAAACACGAAAAAAAAACACGAAAAAAAAGAATTGTTTGCTTGACTGACTGCAACTGGTTTCTAAGGTTGAAGAAAAAAATGAAACTGAAAAACAAAGCGAAATAATAATAAAAAAAAAAAGATAAGAGAAAAAGGACAAAAATACAAAAAAAAATAAAATAAAATAAAGAAACTAGTTTCTAGGATTGATGATTTGTTGAATCCGTTGCCAACTCAGTTCGGTGACGTTAGTTTTTCTCCCTTTTTTTTTTTTTTTTTTTTTTGTTGATAAATTGAAATTTATAAGACACTAGACAGTCTAAGAATAGTACAGAAACTGATTCAATAATAATTTATCCAACTAAAATAGGTAATTATTTTAAATTTAAAATGCTTAGCAAAAAAAAAAAAAAAAAAAAAAAATTTAAGCCAACGCCCATTTGGTTTAACACATTCAGAAAAAAGGGGAGCCACTGCAAAATAATGTCAAAAACTATCCGGCGAATATAGCCAGTAAACCAAGTGCAAGAAAGATTAAAACAATTGCGCTTAACGGAAGAAGAGGCTAGTTTTTCTTAAATATATCTGGTGAATATCTGGCATCCAATCGAATGTTACATCACCAGAAAAAAAGATGAGGTGTGATTCTAGATTGTATACCGTTTTTTGGTCCCAACAAAAGGAGGGGGGTGGACCTGTAAATTTACCCTTGTCCGTTCGTCTGTCCGCACTTTTCTTGATAAATACGCATTTGAATTTTTCGAAATGTTGCACAAACATTAAATATGATACGAGTAAAAATAAATAAATAAATAAATAAAAGTAACAGAACGCCAACGGATTTTCCGGGAAAACTCCGTGATACCCTGTAAAAAAAAAAAAAAAAAAAAAAAAAAAAAATTCTAATACAAAAACATTGCTCAGCAAATTTTCCGCTGAGAGATAGAAAAAGAAAAGATAAAGATATATCTATATTGATATATAGAGAGGGAAAAGAGAAAGAGAACACAAAAGAGAATGCCTACTTTGAATATTATTTTTTCATTTTTTGAAAACGCACTATGATAGTGGGATGTGCAGACGATTCAACTGAAATTGTGACGAAAAGTGATATCAAGAAAAATAAAGACAAATTCAGTATTTCATTCAAAATGTTTTTATTGATTTCATCGAAATAGATACAGATTTTTTTTTAATTTTGAACTGTCAGAAAAGTGATCATCGTATTTATTATCACCCGTCTCGTCCGGCCGCTTCAAACCATTTTCAGCTGTCCGACCGAAAAAAGTTTTTATGGATGGAGAAAGGGTTTTCATTCTAACAAAGATTACGCTTACTTCGTAACATCCTCAAAAATAAAAATGACGTTCACCTTGTATTTGTTGGCATTTCGTTTTTGATTTACAAAGTAATTATTTCACCTTTCCCAAAAAGACTAGATGGTATAAAAAGTCCGTTTAAGGAGGGGGCGGGGGTATCTAACTCCGTCTTTCAAGACGAAGCACTCTGGATAGTGATCGGGCCGATCACTGATCGGCTTACATCGGCAATCTCCGGTAAGGACGCATCAGACTTTCGGCAATAAAATACCCCCACCCCCGCCTCTAAAATAAAAGCACTTCGGAAAAGAACGAAAATCGAAAACTGAAAAATTGAATTTCCATTAAAAAACAGGCGCTTGTATAAACGAGATCAATTTTTTTAAAATATGTTCTGTTACGAAAAAACTTATTTGTCATGTCGAAAATAGTAATATTTTTTTACAAATTACGAAAATTCAAGTAGAAAGTTATTTAACTGGGGAAAATTGCATTTTTCGTAGATGTTTGAGAAGCAGGCCGTGAAGATTGCCGAAACAGGGAACATAACTCAGAAAGCATATTTTAGATGACATCATAATGGTGGGCAACATGTTTAGTCGATAGATTTCTTTTTACTAAAAACACAGTAGCAGTTGTTCTGCTTGATGAATTTTCGTAATTTTTGGATATATTACCATTTACGACATGACAAATAATATTGTTTTTGTTTAAAAGGACATTTTAAAAATCGATCTGTCGCCTCTCTTTGTACAAGCACCAAAAACCCACATAAAACGGTATTATTATACAAACACCGTGACAGCGTTAGGGTTAGGGTTAGGGTTAATTCGCTGTCACGGTGTTTGTATAAATTTACCCATAAAACATCTACATTCTTATCCAAAGAAGCGAAAAAAAAAAAAGAAAAAAGAGAGTTGGTAATGCTTTGGGTTGATATCCTCTTGAAACTGAAGAGAACAGATACTCCAATTAGAGTCAAGCCAGAGTCGGTTATTATTCACAAGGGCGTTTCCTTTTGGTGGCGTGTGAATTCAGGTGTTACGTAACTATACACCGAGAGACGCATAGCAAGCAACGCAGAAAAATGTTTTTATACAAAAAGGAAATCTTTGAATAACGCGCACCCGTGAATGGCAGACATCTGTAATATATTAAGGTTGCGTAAGCGTAAAAAAAAAAAAAAAAAAAAAAAAAAAAAAAAAAAAAAAAAAACGAAGTTGCGTTTGAACACACCCGTTCTACTTAGTATATTGAGCAGGTTTATTTTTGTTTTGTTTTTAACTAGATTCTATTTATTTACACGACCACAGTTTAGTTCCTATTTTAGTAAACATGTCTAATAGCCGACCCTAATCGGGGTTGCCAGACTATAACAAATATTTGAAGTTATATCTTTCATAAAGAAGAAGAAAAAAAGGTCAAACTGATTACGTAGAGTCACTCATTGGACACGTTTACCCCTATTTTAATATATTTTTTCAAGAGTAGAAAAAATAGTTTCGGTATTATTGACAGAAAAAAAGAATATGGCAAAGTAAAAGGGAACATTACTGTGTCACACGGGTTTTTGTAGTGCGTAAGTGGTGGTGGTGGTGGGGGAAACTGATAAGGAAAAATTTTTGAAAAAAAATCGACGCACCCACCTGTACGAGAGAGGCCACCCACTAAAAATGCGCGTTTTTACCCCCTTTGTATTTTTTTTCGAAGATTATCAGATTACAGAAAAATATTTGAAAAAAAAAAAAAAAGAATTAATGACTTTTAAGGCGGTTCGCTTTCTTGTTATAACGTTCTAATCATGTGACACGTTGGTAAAGAAATAGACAGTAAGTCAGGTAGCAATAAAGTAGAATTTTATAATGAGAAAGTGAACACTGAACCCCCTTCTTAAGAGTTAATTTTTTTTTTTTTTTTTTTTTTTTTTTTTTTCTTCAAATTTTCTGTTATTATGATACCCAAGTCTGTAATCTTAGATTACCAATCTATGATAATCGTCTGGAAAAGTTCAAAAGGTGTCAAAGACGCATTTTTAGGGGGCAGGCAGCGTGGGCACTCTTGTACAGGGTCCACCGAAAAATCAAAAACGAAATGCCAATTCGAGGAAAAAACAAAAACAAAAAAAAACTTACATACTGATGTGAAGTACTGAAGGGCCACCTCAATCAGAAACAAGTCGAAACGTGGTGCCTTTTGAGCGCTCCGATCAAGTATCGGGTCGAGGGGCCCCCAGTTGATTCCAAACCATTCCCATAGCACTTTTTACGGTGACGGCGGGATCGCTAGAGGTTTGGATGGGAGCCGGGAACATCTCGAGGTCAGAACACCCCGGACGGTTACGAAGTAAGCGTAGTCAGAATGGCAAAGTCTTTCTCCAGCGACAAAACCCTCTTCCAGTCAGTCATGATTGACGCAACAGGACGAGACGGTTAACGCCGACCGGCGGGGCACTCGCAACGATTCTGCTAGAAGTTCCGACGCGAATAGGCCGCGCACTGGCTTTTATAGTCGGCCGATGTCGCAGTATGACATCATCTTTATCGATTTTCACCGGAAAATCACGAAGTTTGTCATAATGACAAAGCTATTTTTTTTTCATTTATTATTTATTTATTTAATTTACCATACAAGCCAGACAAGTTTGGCCTTGGCTTTTATATTTAAAACTTTTAGTGTCTTTCTTTCCTTCTCTCACCCCCTCTCTCTCTCTTTTGGCATATCATTT
Source organism: Euprymna scolopes (assembly GCF_053919585.1). NCBI lineage: Eukaryota > Metazoa > Mollusca > Cephalopoda > Sepiida > Sepiolidae > Euprymna > Euprymna scolopes. The sequence goes on along the minus strand of NC_136499.1, from coordinate 123,941,602 downwards.
AACAACGAAAACGTGTTGGCTTTATTTATTTTATTTTTTTTACAAAACTTAACAAGTCCAACCAAACAGGTTTATCTTGAAGTATGTTAATGTTTTATTCATTTTTTTTTATTATTATCATATTTAATGCTTGGTGTTTTTATTTGTTTATTATAGCTGCTGAACGTACACGAAACGGAAACGCCCTCCATTCCAGTGGTGTCCCTATTTACTTGTCTCCCCACAAGCGCAAAAAGTTAGACACAAGGTCGGTTTTTTAATGTGGGTAAAATCCAGCTCCCAAAAAGAGACACTCTGAATAGGAACAAAAATTAAAACTGCCTCAATCTAGAAGGATTTCTCCTCCCCTGATCGAGATCAGAAAAGGTGTGGTGCACTGGTGCAGTCAGTGGTGCAGTGGTGCACTTGCAGTTACTTGAGCAGTTCATGTTAGTTTAACCCTGCTTAAAGTGGTCCTTAGCCTTCCCACATCCCGTGAAGTTTGAGCGTGAAGACTTTGACCGCACTCCCAAATCTATTCATCCCAGGAAGTTTGACCTAGGAAATATTGGCCGCAAATCTATTAATCTCTGGTGATTTTGGCCCCCAACTCGTCCACACATCCTTTCATAAATTTGATCCAGAAGATTTTCTTTAGATCAGCAACATTTTTTCCCCATAAAAAGAGAATTTTACACACTACTATTTATTTTTTTCTTCCAAAATCCAGTTTTTGAGCCAAATGTTTGGTGCATATTTATTTTTAAATAAGCGTGTTCTAAATAGACACCAAATATTTTTGTATGAAATCTAATACCGAAGAAGCACTATGCTTATTTGTGCATATTTATTTTTACAATAGTTAACAAAACAAAAAGAAAATGAAAAAATAAATAAATAAATGTTACTAAAGGCAAGATAAATTACTCTTCTACCTATCTGGACAATTTTTCTGCGTTTTAACTTATTTTAGAACGTTTACTTACTTTGAAACAAAAGTTAAGTCTGTTGAGTTAGAATTAAAGAAAAATAGTGGTTTCGCTCGCTTGACATGAATACCCCCCCCCGACTAACCCTGACAGACAACAAAATCCCACCCCTTCAATGTCGATGTCCGTAAATGCCAAAAAGATTTCTACTCTAATTGTTTCTTTACCCAAACTGTTAGACTTTGGAATACCCTCCCGGTCACCTGCTTCCCTGACTATAAAACATTCACAAATTTATAATCTAATGTAAACAGACATCTTGCTGCTCAACTCCCTAGATAATCTTCTTGTAATCATGATCCCAAATAGTATCTCTTACATCCAAGTGGCAATATGATTTGTTTGGATTGAATAAGAGAAGAAAAAAAAAAAAATAAAAAAAAAAAAAATAAAAATAATAATAATAATAAATCTATATATCAATAAAACTGAGAATGTGTGTGTGTGTGTGAGAGAGAGAGAGAGAGAGAGAGAGGATAATTCTTAACCTATATACTCAACGGATTTAGAATCTACAGACGTGAAATTTAGTATATAGGATATTCCGATATGTAGAAAACTTCTTAATCGATTTTCATCCCCCCCCCCAAAACGGGCTGCTAAGAGGTCAAAATTGGAAAATTGATACATGGGGGGGGGTCGTCGGATTTTCATCTGTTTGCTGTTTTACAGATGCGCATGCATTAATGGTTCACATGACAAATTCATTATGTTAACAATAAGTAGGTTTGAAAACACTTTTTAAAGATCGTGTCAAGTCGGCTTAACAGTGTCTTTGGCTTTTGGTTTCGATCTCAGCTCAAGCATTTTCTTTTTTTTATTTACAAGAATTGAACTATTTAGAAAAAAACATAGTACTCGCATGCACATGTCTCAGTTTCTGTATGAATTAAAATATAATATTTATGCATATTTTACGACCGGGCAACGCTGGGCGGTCTGCTAGTTTATTATATATGTATGACAAAGTGTGCTCCAGACGCCCATGCACAGCTACCACCTTACTATTGGCAGAAGTGCATAGAGAATGATAGTGACTACATAGAAAAATGAATTCTAGAGAAAAAAAAAAAACTCGTTTTAATGCTATCACTCCTGTCTACATAACTTTTCAACTTTTTGAGTAAAAAAAAAAAAAGAATAGGAGGCTTTACTTTTCGAACAACCCTTGTTTAATGCACCAATAAAATTTATGCGAACTGATAGTGAGGTGTTATTGTTTATTTTGTCCATCCTACTCTTAATCATCTCAGTCACCACAATACCACATTTACTCTACTTAAGATATTTCACAGTTTGTCGGAAATTTTATTTTTCCAAATTATACTTATGTTGGAAGTTTCTATTTACAATGTCTCCCCACGGGACAGAGTTAGACACCAGGGTCGTTTTTTAATGTGGAGAAACGGAACAAAAATAAAAATTGTCTCAGTCGGGAAGGATTTCTCCTCCACTGACAGAGAACAAGAAATTGAAGTGCAGCATCTGAAGAACAGATCGTATTTATTTGCTCCCCCACTGAGCAAATTAGGCACAAGGCCGTTTTTAATGTGAGGTAAAAACCAGCTCCCCTAAAAGTAGGCAAAAAGGGGGCACTCTGGTTACCAAAAATAATAATTGTCCCAGTATAGAGGGTTTCCCCTCCATTGACTGGTACAAATTATCTTAAGTGCAGCATCTGCCGGAACAGATGGTATTTATTTGCTCCCCCACCGAGCAAATTAGGCACAAGGCCGATTTTTAAAGTGAGGAGTGAAGGGGAAATGGGGACCAACTCCCCGGGGAGTAGGGGAGCTGGATGGTGACAATTGGTATGAAGAGTTGCCCCTACATTGACCAAGGTCTTATATGTGGGGTTTCCCCCACATATGGTCTTTGCTTGCAGTATCTGCCGGAACAGATACTACACTTTGATCTTGAAGTTTTTATCTCGCTCACAGATCACCAAAGTTTTCAAATAGGAGTTCATATTGCTAATTTTTTAGAACTACACTGGCCAAAGTAATAATAAAAAAAATGACCTAGACGTGTTTTATGCAGTTTTGCTAATTAGTTTTGCTTTTTAGCGAAACTGGTTCTCCAAGACCTCATCTTTTTAATCATTTTCTGAACAAAAATAAAACCCCAAAAAACACCACACTATTGTCACACATTTTAAAAATTTTTCATGCACATTTTCATATTTTCCATAAGAGCTCCACAGGCCGAATCAAAGATTTTAGTGGGCGAGATGTGGCCTGCAGGTTGTAGTTTGGAGACCCCTGATCTACAAGGTGGAATGATAAAATTGCTGCCTTAGAAAAGACAACATGGTTCCATTTCCGTTTGATAATAACCGGTTTTCTTTTTTTCATTGCAAGCCAACTACTAGTTGACCAGTTGTGTACAAATCCCAAGAGCGATAGGAGCCTACTATCATGTCTGAAAGTGACACAATGTTCAACGAGCGAGATCGGAGATGCGCCACTATACAACGCATGCTCTCAACTGATCCAAGTTATGACAATAGGACCATTGCCAACACCCTCAAAATGCAAATCCAGACGGTTCAATACTTAAGGGCACAGCTCAACGCATCAGACGGCTCACGGTTATGGTCTTTGGTGGGTTTTCAAGTAAGGGTCACATCATGCCACCTCACATCTTCGAAGTCGGCTTGGAAGTCAACACTAAAGTGTACCTGGATGTGCTAAAACATGTCGTGCTCCCATGGTGCAATTAGGTTTAGGTGGCCACTGGAAGACCCTGGGTGTGGCAGCAGGACTCGGCGCTGGCTCACAAGTCCAAAGAGACCCAAGCTTGACTTCAGGAAGAGTGCTACGACTTTGTACTCTTCTCTCACTGCCCCCCCTCCTTCCCCGAACTGAACACACAGGACTACTTCATTTGGTTATACATCAAGAACCTTACCAACTGTTACGTGAAGGGCTGCCCCCTTCTCATGTAAGTAAGAAGACATACTAGATAATTGAAAATAATAGTAGGATAAGGTTAGAATCGAACCCTGTAAGCAAGTTTTAAAGATAATTGAAAAATGGAATGTTAGAAATTAAATCCATTGTTAATTCTATTAGAAATGGTTAAGTATTGTTTATGTCGGAAAACGAGTCGATTGTCCATTCTTTTAGAAATCTGAATATTAAATATGTCAGTTAAAAGAATGGACAATGCAAATTGAAAATTATATTGTTTAAAAATAGTTCAGAATTAGAATTCTTTTGTTTGCCAAAAGTGTGTTTGGATAAACATATGTAAAGCTACGTGAAAATTAGTCACGTTTGAAAAACACACTTCTGACGTGATAAACAAAGGAGACTTCTCAATATAGGAATCTAAGGGTTCGAAGTTAGAAGTCAGTCTGGAGTTGGTCAGTTGATGGGTCAGAGTTGATGAGTTACAGTCAATTGGAGAGGAGAGCCCCTTAGAAGTGAAGGGAAGAAAAATAGACCATGTAAATCAAAGTTTGAATTGCTGACGACACCGATCGGTCGATTGAATAAAGAACCAGACATGTTTGTAACTGTTTCTCGTGTCGTCATTCCTTACAACAAAAAGGTAAATGTGTTTTATCATCATCTTATAACGAACTCTTGTGTAACCTCTTCTAAGTTATCTGTCCTCCCCATCATCATAAGTGAAATATCATCTCCCCCTCTCTATATAAGAACTGTTGTATCATACATCACACAGCTGTATTAATATGAAGTTACCAAGAATCATCGTCAGTATCTGTATTATGAGTCCCGTTATATATGTCCCCAATATGGACACCTATGTAACACAACATGATCTCCCACAACATCAAAACCAGACTGATCACCGCCATCCGCCAAGTATTCACCAAGCTCTCGTCCACGCTTGTGGAAAAGGCATGCTCCCAGTTCTAGACCTGTATCAAGGCAATGATTGAGGCTGAAGGCAGCTACATTGAATAGATGTCAGCTCTACTACATAATCAAGTTATCTGGATTGATTTTTTTCAATAAAAGTTTTAAAAGCTGTCGTGTTGTTTTTTTTAGGGCAACGATTTTATCGTTCCACCCTGTATTTATTCTAGAGCTAGTACAAAAATATCTGTGGTTAGAAAAAGAGAAAGAAAGAGAAAGAGAGCAAAAGAGAAAAGCAAGAAAGAGAAAGAAATAGAGAAAGAGAGAGAGAGAGAGAGAGAGAGAGAGAGAGAGAGAGAGAATGAGGTGGTGTCATTTCTTTACCAACTTTGTTGCTGGGAAACAATTATTGAATACAAAATTCTCAACATGGTTGCCTATTGCTACAACTCACACAATGCTATCGCATAGTTCTTTTAAATGTGGGTGATGAATATAGGCTATTCACTTCAGTGGAGCTGAAGTTAATGAAATGATCTAAATACTCCGCTCTTGCGCAGGTAACTTGAACTCGCCGATAGGAAAAAGAATTTTAAAGAGTAATTTTCCAACTTGGGGGCCACACAGTCCTCACTAATTTTCAAACATAGAGATTTTAAAGAAGACATCCAATGATGAATACCCTACCTATGAATCGTTTGAAGTATGGCAAAATTAATAACAAAGCTTCTTTTCTAGAACTTCCTGTGTGTGGAGCACTGTTCCGTCGGCCTGCTTCCCAGTTGAATACAACATGGTATCCTTCAAATTCAATGTAAACAAGTTCTTGTTGAGCCATGGTTTGGGGATTTTCCCAACTATATATGGTAATAAAGTATTGTAACGTTGACAAGAAGAAAAGAAACACAAACACAAATGAAACAAGCCGCACCTGCATGGTCTCTCTCTGGTGCTGTATGTGAAATGACACCACAAAAAATAGTGAAGAAATGATGAATGTGAGAAGTGTGAAGAGCCAACGTTGCCTTCACATTTTCACAAAGTTTCAGAAAATCTAATGAATGGGACAAAATTTATGGGGTAAAAAGTATCATTTTTTTTGCAATTTTCGGGCATTTATGACTCCTTTTGAGCTCCTGGGAACACTGAATCCCAGTGAAAATGGACAAACGGTGCAGTTCACGCCTTAAGACATGTATATTTAAATTCAGCACCATGGAAAACCACTATATAGGCATACACATCAAGATTTTGAGTAATATGAAAAAAGAGCTCCAAAAAGGCATGTTTTTTTAACCCTAAAAGTCGCAGAGGGATGCGAACCAGAATTTTTCCAGGGTTACCCATACTGAATTTATATTAAGAACAATCGCCTTCACATATTAAGTTTTTGTTGAGAAATTTATAAAAAGAGCTACAAAAAAGGGCGTTTTTAGCACTAAAAGTTCCCAGGGATGTGAACCAGAATTTTGCCAGGGTCACCCAGATTGGATTTATATTAAGAACAATGGGCTCCACATTTTGGCCAAGTTTCAGCAAAATCTAATGGATGGATCAAAAGTTAAGGGGCAAAAACATTTTTTTTTTTTTTTTTTACATGGTGGTCACCACTTATCAAGGCCCGGAAGCCACTCAGGGATAAGGGTTATTGCAAGTACAGTACGTTAGTGTGGAGATTTAATGAAGTGTTTACTTAAGGGGGTGGTTCATTAGGAATTTGTTAATGTTGGACTTGAAGACATCCAGGTTGTAGTCAGGTGGGAAGCAGGCACACGGAACAGAGTTCCACAGGCATGCAGTTCTAAGAAAGAAGCTTTGTTCATGGAATCTACGTTTTGATTTAGGTATAAATAAAGAGTGGGGAAAATTTTTCACAGTGGATTCAGCTAGACGGGTGTTTTTTGTGAAAGATTGGCGAGGGGGGGACCAGAGATTGGAGTTCAGACATGTCATTGTTGGCCAATTTTGGGTCATTTTTGACTCTTTTGAGCCCCTGGGGACGCAACTGAAATTTTGTCAAAAAAATTTTTTTTTTACTGTGCACATCTACTTAATGAAATACAATTTGTGGCAAAATTTCAGGAAAAACTTATGGACAATTATCTAGCAATCATCCGGACTAAGGGACGGATGTCAATGAAAACATAGGTCCCTCTCTGAAAAATAGGGGGGATCAAAATGTTATAAAAACTTGTATTGATAGGAAAGGGAAGGAAGAATGTTTCCTTGCAAAAAGTTTTGTAGAACTTATCTGTAGGATTCGTCCTGTTAACGATGTATGTTTCCTGTGGAGTTTTGGCCGGGTTGAGGAAAAAAATGGAAGCCTTGAGTTTTTCTGTGCTGCCATTACTGTTGAGAATTCTTACATGTGGTATTGAATGATGGAGAGAGCTGACAGACACATGTTGTCCTTGAGGTCCCGATAAGCAAAAGAGGAAGAGAATCCATAAAACACGCTCTCATGATGTTGGTGAGACTCTAAAAGAGAAGACTGTGATTGGTTGTTTTTCATCCAATGACAGGGCACCCTGTCAGTGACTCTTTAACAATTCCAATAGTGGTGGTGACTCCCAAGTAAACAAGCGAAGCATGCATGGTGCACAGTGAACGAGGCATAAAAAAATAACAAAGTTCAGCATTTGCCCCCGCCCTCCCTCCATTTAGCCCCAGAACTCCCCAGGGGACGTCAAATCCTAGTGAAAATGAACGAACGGTTCGGTTCTAGGCCTTAACATATGTAAATTTGAGTTCTCCACCATCCAAAAAAAAAAAAAAAATGACTAAGTCCATCATTTGAACCCCCCCTCCCATTTAGCCCCAAATGTCCCCAAGGCCTTTACACATTTTGATTTGACTTCAGCACCATGCAAAACTGCTAAATAGACATATACAGAAAACTTTGGACAAATATGGTAAAATAGTCTCTAAAATCGAGTGTTTTTATTAGCCATAAAAGAGCCCCTGGGGCACACCCAAGAGTTATCATGAAGTATAGACAAACAAAATTATATAGAAATCAGTTCGTTACAACTTTTCAGAAAGTTTTATAAAATCCTGGACATCAATTTCTTTAAATAAACACAAAAGTGTCCATTTTAGCCATTTTAACCCAAAAGGCACCCCTAAGGGGGCAACCAAAGTTTTTCCCGGAAAATCTGTTCTGTTACTTTTTTACTCATATCATGTTTAATGTTTGTGCAAATTTTACAAAAATTCCAAGGCGTAGTTATTGAGAAAAGTGCAGACAGACGAACGAACAAACGTGAATTTACAGGTCCACCCTCCTTTGGTCGAGGAACCAAAAAAAAGAAAAAGAAAGATAAAAGGGAGGCAAAGCAAGGCAAACATAAACATGATGTAAAGAAGAAAAAAACAAAAAAACAAGGAAGAAAAGATAAAAAAAAAAGAGAGAAAGAAATAAAATTGAACCAAATAGTGAAAAGGTAAGATTTGTCAATTTGCCCTTCTCGGTACTGATTTATTTGAGTAGCCCCAAATTTCTGTCCTTGAAAGTTTAAATGTAATGCGAACAGATAATTCGCTGCTCGATTCCCCACAGCCCCCTTTTGTGCTCCAGAACTTATTTTTCTACATAGTCCCTACCATTCTCAATTCCCTTTTGCCAGAAACTCAATGATACATCTCTGCTTCTGATGCATGTCCATGACAAGAATTGCTTTCTTAGAGTCTCACACTGTCAATATCTGCATTAGAGAGATGAAACTTTCAGGTCACCAATGAGTTCAGTCATCATAACAATGCAATTTGCAATTCTCTCTGATCCATTCAAGTGGGTTAAAAAATAGGAGGCATTACTTTTGGAATGCCCTTGTAGAATGATCAACAAATTCAATAGTTAACTTTTGAACTATTCTTTTTTTTTTATCAGTGACTAGTAGACTGCTTGGCGTTGCTTGGTTTTAAAATGTGCATCAATATATTTTAATTCATGCAGATTATGTAGTTATTATTATCGTGACAATTCTCTATCGGTTTTTATATTAAACCTAATATATGACAGTGAACATGAAAATCATTGAAACTGTTGAAAAGGTCATGTCACCTGTTAAGCAACCAGTTCCACAGTGGATTCAACCCAATAACAGGAGAAAGGTTCAAAGTATAAAGTCAGTTAAACTCAATACAAAGTAACAAAATCAGAAACAAAAAACTAGTCAAAAGGAATAATAATCAACCAACAAAATGATGACCTTGATGAAATTTCAAATTTACCCCCAGATAAACATTTTTTCATCGCTATGAAATAACTAAAAACTCAAATGTAATATTAGCTGGGGCACCAAAGATAAAAAAAAAAAAAAAAAAACTTAACTTCCAGGGAAGAAATTTTACAGAAATGAGATCCATTTTATGAAGATTTATATGATAACCCTTGTAATCTACTTCCAACTTCAGGAAAATTACCTATTGCATTCATAACAAAAGTAGTCCTAACAGTTATGAACAAGATATCCACTCGCAGAAGCCCTGGCATCAACAAGAGTTTAAAAGCTGGAGGTGATGCCATAGTCCTAATTCTTCATAAACTGTTCAATCTTATTTTAGAAAAACAAACATGGTAAAATTCCTTATAATTTTAAAAAAACATTTTGTTTTTGTAGAATTTGTAGAAAAATAATGACATGTCCGAATGTAAAATCTATCGACCTATGAGTTTGTTGAGCCATGTTTCTAAACTCTTTATGACTATCATAGGCAACAGAATGACAAGGGGGTTTTAGTCCTGTTTCTCCCATTCCCAAGCGGCCTATCAACCTGGAAGGGGCACAGTCGAACAGATTTTGGCCCTTAGCCAATTGATTGAAAAATCAATCAATTTTAATAAATCATTATACATCATTTTTATTGAATTTACAAAAGCTTTTGATAGTATCAAATGAGACAAACTTTGGTCAATTTTAGAGAAAAGGCCTCACAACAAAAACTACATTAATCTTCTAAAATTACTTCATGACGCATCACAGGCTTTTATAAAAAGCTAACCTTGGGTTTAGCTGCTCTGTAAACATCAAAAAGGGTGTCAAGCAATGGCAAAAACACTAGAGGATGACCTCCAATCTGTAGTGGAATGGGGACATAAATGGATGGTCACATTCAATGCTGCCAAGACTAAACTGGTTTCCTTCAATAATTACAAGAAACCTTCTCTGCCACCAATAGCAATGGCCAGTGACTCCCTGTCTGAGAGTACATCTTTCAAACTGCTTGGCCTAACGTTCACAGGAAACATGAGTTGGAACAATTATATTGAAAACATTGCCAGGGCCACTGCAAAGAAGGTAGGCTCTCTCTACCGTGCTAGAAAACTACTGACACCTGAAAGTATCCTGTACCTCTATAAGGCTACCATTCGCCCATGTATGGAGTATTGTTGTCACATTTGGGCTGGTGCATCTCCTACTAGTCTCTCGCTCCTAGACAAGATTCAAAAGAGAGTCGCCAATCTGATAGGCCCTGTTTCAGCCTCTGTCCCATCGACGAAATGTTGCATCCCTCTGCCTGTTCTACAAGTATTTTAATGGTGAATGATCTGACGAACTGCAGACACTTGTGCCCCCACGACGTAGACACCCTCGACAAACCCGACAGGTAGTTAAATCCCACCCCCACACAGTAGAGATCTCTAGATGTAAAAGATCTTTCTACTCCAGTAGTTTCTTCCCCAGAACCGCTAGACGCTGGAATTCCATTCCAGGTCCCTGCTTCCCCAACTGTACTGACATGCAGAAGTTCAAGTGTAATGTGAACCGACATCTTGCTGCCCAAATCCTAACATAGTGCCCCAGTAGTTGCTGCCCCTGATAGTAGCCCCCTACACCAGAGTGGCAATGTGCTTTGTTTGGGGTGAAAATGTAATTAAAAAAAAAAAAAAAAAAAAAAGATACGCTTTCAGAAATTCTCTTCTGTGTTGCGCTAGCTGTTGTTATGCTTAAGACGGAAGAGACTTGCCAAAGCAGTTTCTCTATAGGTGGACAAATCCTCTCCAACCTCTCTTACGCTAATGACAGCACTCTTATTAATGACTGCACACATAAACGTCAAGTTTTTATTAATGTATTCGCAAAGAATGCAAAGGAGATAGGATTAAAAGTAAACCTAGAGGAAATAGAATGTATGTTTACAGCTAAATCACAGTTTGACATAAACATGACTATTCACAGTAAACCTATTAAATAGATAACCCAATTCATTTATTGAGGGCATAAACTGGCTTTCTCCAGTAATCACAAGACAACATTGAAACATAGAATCAGGCTGGGTTGAGCGACTTTCCAAAACCACGGCACCATTCAAAATTCAAAAAAGGTGCCGATAACTGTTAAAAGTTTATTTATTTTATGTCCTCCCAGCAGTTATATATAGCCTTGATTGTATCACAGATTAAACAACTAGCCAATCACATTGACGTGTTTCAAAATCCCATAATGCGTTTCATTACGGGACATCGCCTGATCGAAATGAACAAATTATCCACCCTCCGTCAAACTACTCCCCTACGCCATTTATTTAATAAATCCAAAAATAAAACCCTTAAACTTTTGGCCATGCCAAACGAGCAACCACTGGTCTGTCAAAGTTATGCTTTGAGGGTATCTTAGAAGGCAGATGAAAGCCAAGGAGAAGATGGAGAGAAAATGTTTTTGATTGGACATCTTTCAACAGTTAGGTATCCATCAACCAACTTGCCCTGGATAGGAAGGAATGGCGAAAAGTAAGTCAATGGGTTCGCAATCCACATCAAGCGGAAGATGCAACTTATGATGGTTGTGACTGTGCCATCATTGCTTGCTGTTGTGTTGCTTAGGGAGACCAAAATATATATATAGTCATCCACATACAGTACTGTTTCGCTGTTTCACAGCTCATCACTGCGGCTAGAGAGGCAACTACCTCAAGCCAGGATTGAAACCCGACCGTCTGTACAACAGTCAAGGCTCCTAACCATTACGATAATGGCGGCTGCTGGGCGAGTAGTGAGTTTAACGATGTTTTGACATCGTCCGAAATACCTCCGCTCGATTTGTTTACACAAAGAGCGTCGCTTATATGCTAATGGTAATTTGTGTATCACTTCTCAATATGCTCCACTCAAGACGAGGAGCATATATATATATATATATATATATATGACTTTGGTGCCATCAACTAGAAACCAAGATATACAACTCTCCACCCTCATTCATTAGGCCTATATAAATAAATAAATTCACCGGTCATCCCTTTTTTAAAAGATAGAATCGTCTGATCAAAGATAAAATTCAAGCAAGTAAGCAAGCACTTGGTTTTCGATCCCCACCTTCTGACATTGGAAGAAACACATTGATAAAAAAAAATATTAGACATCTATATATATATATATATATATATATATATATATATATATATAAGGCAAAGCGGGCACACTAGTTTTTGTATGTCCAACAAAGGCTTTTCTCACCTGGTTTCTAGGGGGGGGGGTTACTATGTCTTACAACTGTTTATATACCCCCTAGATAATAATATCTAGGATTTGTGAATGCGCGTCGCGTCTAGATTTATTTATGTCGACTTTTACACAATTCTTGCTATTTCGGCCCCTCTCCTGTTGATTCGGCTTTTTTTGTATAAAAGTGAAACTGATGTGCAACTAAGGTGCGGTTCTCGGCCTACGGGGCCCGGGAGCGTCCAGAAAGCAATGGACGTTTGGTCAATGTCAGTGAAAACCGTCATATCAGACAATTGCTTTCATTCAGACACTCCCCTATTAAAGGGGAGAGCTGGTTTTCCCCAACACGCTGGGGAAACAAAACCAGACAAAGTTGGGTAAAAAAAAAAACGAAAGAACTATCCTGCAGTTAAAATTAAGTGCGGAATTTAATTTCCTTAGACTTAATTAAATTTGCCGTGCACCTGCCACTTGTGCATTTAAAACATTAAATTGAAATTCCTAGCAGTTACTTTCCTTTTGTGGGTGAGCAGTAACTTATCAAGTTTTTCGCCTCAACGTTCCGGGTTCGATCCTACCTACCTACCAAAACTATTTTTTATTTTGCTTTTTCTTCTTTTTACATCATGTTTGCTGTTTTTTTTATTTTTCTGATTTTTTTAAAAGCAGTTTTACATCGGGTTTGGATCTACCCCCCCCCCAACACACACACCTACAAAAAACTTTTTTTCACTGTCATTTTGTTTTTCTTCATATTTGTTTTCAAGCCTATCTCCCTACCAAAACTTTTTTGATCTACCCCCCCCCCCAACACACACACCTACAAACACCCGGGCAATGCTGGGTACCCCCGCTAGTTTAATATGTAAAGTCATCTATAAATATAAAAGTGAAAATGTGTGTATGTATGTATGTATGTTCGCTTTTTGTGTATGTCCGCAAAAAGATTTTTTGGGGCGGCTTCTCGATTTATATCACGTTGAAATCATAATATCTACGAGTTACGAACGGGGGTCGTGTGTTTATTTTATTTGTCCAACTTTCAAAAGCTAAATATTCAACATTTTTTGATCGGCGCGTGTAGATTCTCCTTTTTCGTAAAATAAAAGCGAATAATACGAAGGTTGTTGCATCGTTCCCAGCGCGATCGCCGAGGACGTCCAAAAGCAATCAGCTTTAATCAATGTGGTTTTTTCCTTATATCAGACAATTGCTATTCAATTTGGACAATCCCTTTTCAATGGGGAGCTGGTTTCCCCCCCCCCTCCCATCATCTTGGGGAAACCCAAACTGCCCCGCAGTAAATGAAAAAACAATCCTGCAGTGAAACAAAGTAAACAAACACCAAAAAACTGCCCCGTCATCATTGAGAGACGCTCAAGGGTACAAGAATAGGAATTGTCCCAGTCGTGAAGGATTTCTCCTCCACCGAAAGAGAACAAGAAATGGAAGTGCAGCATCCGAAGAACAGATGCTGCACTTTGATCCTGACCAAAAGGCCAAGAGTAGCGGTGAACCCTGTTGGATTGTGTAGTGGACTTTCGGTCAGCGTTCAAGTTGTGGATAACTTGACAAAGACTAAAGTTAATATTTATTTTATTGTATAAAATAAAATTACACAAATAAAAATGTGGCACAAGGCCGAAAAAGGGGGGTGGGGGTTAATGTTGACCTAACTAACATAACGTTAACTTAACTAGACTCTTTCACCAAAATACCAGAATCACTCTGTGGACATCCTACTTAAAACCCGAAAGTTACAAATATATATACATGATGTGGGGGGGTTGGGGATAAAAATCTTATTTACAAAATTGGATGAAAAATATACAATGCTAAAAGGTGGTTAGTAAAAAGAACCCCCTCACTACTAATTGTGGCGGATAAAAAGTTTTGCCAGTCGAAAAGATGTGGGTCCCACGAAAACTGACTTTATTCAAACACAACAAAAATGGCCCACATCTCTGGCAAAACAGTTTATCCGTCACCTAAGGGGCCGGGATTGGGGGTTATCGAACCAAAAGTGGAAAAAAAAAAAAAAAAAAAAAAAAAAAGGGGGGACGCTGGGACAGGGAAAATCAAAAAAGGGGATTGGGGCGATGATAGCATGCATACTCTAGCTAAGTTAAAAATCGAACAAAAATGCCTAACTAGCCTACTCTAGGAGGTCCGATGCATGTCTATGTTTGATCAAGTCACCCAAAATCCTTAAAAAAACCTAAGCCACTCAAAAAAGAAATTCAAGATTAGCTCCATTCACTTTACACAATCGCGAAACTTTCACCCACCTGTCGTTGAAATTCACAGGAGTGAGTTTCACCTTCTCCAGCTTAATTCGCATTTTCAATCGATATTTGAAAATGAGGACAAGCTGGGGAGCAGTGAAGGTCTCACCTCCGTAAACCTCCTTCTGTCGCGTCGTCCAAATCGCGCCTCTCATAACTGCTAGTAAACACAGAAAAACATAGCGTTCTTCTTTCTTCATGGTCGGTGCCCAGTTGCAGCACGGGGAAACCGACTCCAGCACAAAAAACCGCTCACTCAGCATGCGAACCGTGAAGCCTTCAACTAACTCACACAACGGTCGAACAATGGCGCAGTGGAAGAAAGCATGATCAAGGTCTTCCTCCCATTCTCCGCATCGGACACAATTGGGTGTCTCCATAAAACCCGCTGCGTAAAGTCTTTTGCCGACCCAGAGGGCATTTCGTATTACCAGCCAGGTGAGTGATGCCTCGTAATTATCAAAGCAGCTCGACCCAGGCGCCCAAGGCCATATTAAGCGGCGCTCCTCCTTCGTAAAACCGAACTCCTCAATCTTTTCGTCTCGAACGGATCCCCTCACTAAGGCCCGATATAGCGCCTTGCGAGACAACAGCTGGGTGTCAGAGAGGCTTTCTTGGACCCGTAGAAGAAATCTCAAGGCCTGCCGACACTCGCGATAGAAAGGGCACTCGTTTCGGAACAACTTGTGTGCCTCTCCTCTAGCCGAATGCACACTCTCCAAAGCCTGAAAGGCTTTCTTAGTGTCTTCTATCCAGAAGACACCGTTTCCCTCACTTGGTGTACACATTCGATCCAGGTATATCAGCCTAAGAGTGTGTCTACGTATTTGCACACTAGGCATACCCAGACCGCCTTCAGACGGATGCAGGTAACAGACCTCCCGAGTAACCATGGCTTGCTTTCCGCGCCATAAGAATGCAAAAAGAGCACGCACCAGATCAACTAGTGTGGTCTCCGGGAGTGGAAGTACTGATAGACGGTAAAGGATCAGGGGGTAGATATGAGAATTGCATACCTCCGCCCGACCCTTCAAAGACAGATTTCTCAAGGCCCACAAATGAGATGCGACCTTGACCGCTTCCAATACCTCCGACCAATTTTTCTCCAGCTGGAGACCGGGGCCAAACCAGACGCCGAGTAGCTTGCATGGCCCATCAGTCCAACCAAAGGGTCCCTGAAGGGGCATACCCCTCCAGGCACCGATACGTAAGCCAATAGACTTAACGTAGTTAATTATGGCCCCTGTGACCTTGGCATACCGACTTGTTTCTATGTCAACGACTCTAATCTCGGCACTGCTCGTTACAAGCACAGTCACGTCGTCAGCATAGGCGGTATACTTTACCGGGGTAGAGCCACCTGGCAAAGTAATCCCGCGAAGGACCGGATTCACCCGAAGCTGGCACAAATATGGCTCAAGCGCCAGCACATATAACATTGGGGATAACGGACAACCTTGACGGATCGATCTTGTTAACATGAAGGGTTTCGACCTCACCCCATTCACTTCTACCATAGCACCAGGGTTGGCATACAAGAGGCAAATCCAAGAGCGAAACTGGGGACCAAACCCAGCCGAGCGAAGAACAGCCTCTAGGTAACGATGGTCTACTCTGTCGAATGCTTTGGACTGATCTAAGTTTATCAGCGCGGCTTCAGTGTCGACTTTTTCTACGATCAAGCGTATCGTGTGCAAATTGTCTTGAATCGTCCGGCCCTTGACAGAACAAGTCTGTTCGGGACTTATTAGACGGTGTAAGACAATCTGCAGACGATTTGCTAAGATCTTGGCCAAAATCTTTAACTCTGTGTTTAACATCGTTAAGGGCCGGAAATTACCTATCCCATCCCCTCCATTTTTATCTTTGCGTAACAATTTAATGATCCCCCTGGTAAAGTACTGAGGTATGCACCCGTTCCTAAACCAGGAGTTAAAAAGTACGGTCAGCAAAGGGATAAAAATGGGCGACAGCCTCAAATACACCTCGTAGGGCAGACCATCTATCCCAGGGGTCCTGTCTAGCCCGACCTGTTTCAAGGCCTCAATGACTTCTTCCTCTTTTATGCTACCTTCACACCTAGCTGCTTCGGTCGCCTCCAGGCGAGAAAAGTCGGCTAAATAGGTGTCAAACTGTTCAATAGTCAGACCGGGCTCCTTGGTAAAAAGTTCCTGAAAATGAGTCCGAAAACCCTCCAAGATTCCGTCGTTTGAAGTTACGGTTCGTCCGTCCGGCAATGTGACACTGGCGATGTGTCGATCTGCAGAACGTCGAAACTCCTCCGCACGCAATGACGCGGCCATGTTTGTTGCCTCGTTTGGCGCTCTTTTTAATCTAGCCCTAACTAATACTCCCTGGTCCTCCCTGTTATCCAAGGAGTCCAGTTCAGCCTTAACTACAGTATAGCTAGCACTATCCCCCTCCTCCACCGCCCTTTCTAATCTATCTTCTAGCGCCGCTTTCGCTGCTCTAGAACTACGTTTGAGCCGGCGACTAAAATCAGCAGCGAAGGACCTAATGACTTTTTTAAGGTTGCCCCACCACTTATTCCCAATGATAGCCCCCGTCAATTCCCTCTGTATTGTTAGTAGAAGCTGTTCCCGGAAGTCCTTCACATCGAACAACGACGTGTTGAACTTCCAGTAACTAGCCATCCTAGGTTTAACACTATCTAAGTTTACTCGAACCCGGACAAGCCTGTGGTCCGAATAAACTATACTATGAAAACTTGGACAGTCTAAAAGCCCTAAGTCGACTCTCCTAACTAAGAACCGATCGATGTAACTCGAAAGTTGCACCGAATCGGAGCCGCGTCTACCTGTCCAAGTCCATGCTAAATCCCCGGGTTTTTCGTTCCGAAATTTATCGACAAGATCAAACTTGTCGACAAAGTCACGAAACGCTTTAGCATCCCGGTTCTGATTAGTATCCCTTCTGGTATTAACCCCGCGATCTAACTCGGGATCCAGGACCGCGTTCCAGTCTCCCGCTAAAACTAACCGTCGAGACGAATTCATGAAAGGCTCGATTCGCCGAAAAAAGGAAACTAGCTCAGCATGGTTATTGGGCGCATAAACCCCAATAAAACGAAATGCCACATCCTTTACGGTAACATCTAGAACAAGCAATCTTCCCTCTGGATCTGCATAAATAGGGTCACACGACGCATCAAGAGTGCGCTTAACTAGCCAGGTAACCCCCCTTGCATGGGTATCATAATGTGCTGAATAGAGCTGAAAGTCTCTAAGGAGCACACCCTGATAATCACTAGGAATGAAGTGAGTTTCCTGTATACAACAAATATCCACACCAAGGCGTTGAAGGTCGCGTGCAACTCGAAGTTTACGAGAGGCGTCCCTCAACCCTCGGACATTTAAACTAGCTAATCTTAAGGAAGCCATCTTGAGTTACTTAGGGTTGAGAAACCTAATCAAACATAGACGGTGTCAAGACACCGACAGCTGTCCCCAATGATCCAGTGGTCATCTCAGTGGTGATAGACCCGTCAGGGGACAGACCGCCGATGTCTAGAGGGAAGGTTAGTTTAACTGCCCTATAAAGTGAAGGATGGAGTTTGATGGGGACCCGTCCAACACATCGTTTTCTAATTTCGATTAAATCGTTGTCGTTAAAATAGGCTGCTGGAGGATAAAGGTTGAAAGCAGAGTTTGCTTCCTCCAGCATAGTCCATAGTCCTTTGGCCTCCTCGCGTTTCCTGACAACTGTTAGTATATGGTTTGTTTTAAAATTTTCAGGGTTAGTAATGTCTTTTTTTTGGTATGATTTGAAAGCGAGGAGGTTTCTGTATTCTTTCCTGTTATGGGACTTCATTATGTTCTCTACTTCCGCCGTGATTTTGCACACATCCTTCCCATTAAAGAAGGGTTGTTTTTTTTTTCTTGATTCAGTCTCTACAGAGGGGCTTCTATGTCTTTTCTTATCTGAGGGGGGAGGAGGGGGCATGTCTGTTTTCATTGGAGAAGGGGGAGGGGTGTTCTTGGGCGTGTTGTTTGGCGAGCAGAATGGTGACGGTTTGGGGGTCTTTTTGGAGGGAGAACCTAGAGATGTCATTTTGGTGTCTCTATGGGGCAGAGAAGCTTTAGTAAGGTGGGGGGCTTTGCGAGGGATTTGCTTTTCTTTTGAGGTCGGTTTTTCAGGGAAAAGGGATTCAGGGAACTCTTTCTCCTCAGATTTTCTCCTTTTCTCATCAAGAGTCTCTTTTAGTTTAAGTAAGGTTTTGAATTTATTGCCCCCTGGGTCCTTACTTGATCTAATTTCAATTTTCTCTTCTTTAGAGAGGGACTTAGCATAAGTCTTGGGTGGGGATTTTTTTGAAAGAGGGATGAGTGTCCAGTTGTCCTTCTTTTTGGGGGATTGTTGCTCTGAATTAAAAGTCTTTTCAAACTCCTCAGGTGTGATTTCTTTTTTCTCTTCTGCTGGTGTCTGGGAATTGTCCTTAGGTTCTACATAACCTATTTTCCGGTCATTTGTAGGGATAATTTTTACAGCTGGCTTCCTTTTGGGGCATGTGTAAGTAAGATGGCCGACTTCCCCACATATCCAACATGCTGGTCTTCTGCCTGCGACCACGATTGGCAGCTTCTCTACACCAGCCTCCAGGTAGTATGGTATACGTAAAAATGCTTCTGCGTTAAGCAGAATGTCAAAAGTCCATACTCCATTATAATGGTCCTCTTCTATTCCGGTTATGTCCCCAAACTTAAGTAAGAAAGCAGCTAGGTATTCCCCGGGGACAGCACCAGGAACTTCAAAAATGGACACTGTTGTTCTTCGCCTTCCTAAGTATTCCATCCTCAGAACGTACTCATTGGTAATGATTTCTTTTTTTGTCATTGCTATGCATTCGTCTTCCGTCTTAAAAAGAGCTGCCCATGTGTTGTATCCTTTACATTTTGTAATTCGCTCAGCTCTTAAACCTGCTGATGCAATTAATTTGGTGACAACATCTTTCGTTGATCTTATTAATTTTTTTGTTTTGCGGTCTATTACAAATAGAGAAATAGTCCTCTTAGCAAACTCCTGTAACCGCGGTTGTTCCAACTTTATACCAGTTTCTGTCGTAAATTCAACACATTTCTTTGCGTCTTCGACAAATTTTACCACGTCAATTTTTACTTTTGGTGGTTTTGTCCATCCACCTGATGCCTCATCTTTCTTCACCTCAACCGTCGGCACACAGCTGGCAGATGCCATGGCCGGCGTATAACAAGAGGAGAGAAAGATAACAGTCCAAAAAAAAAAATAAATAAATAAAAAAAAAAAAAAAAAAAAAAAAAAGAATCCGGTAATTGAAAAAGTGGTGCCGGGGGAAGAAGAAGATAAGCAATAACAAATTTAACAAGGTGATAACAAAATATTAACAATATAACGCGCAGAGTAACAATATACGAACCAACAAATTTTTAACCATGTAACTCGAACGATGAAGACGTAGTCAGACGAAGACTAAAGTTAATATTTATTTTATTGTATAAAATAAAATTACACAAATAAAAATGTGGCACAAGGCCGAAAAAGGGGATGGAGGTTAATGTTGACCTAACTAACATAACGTTAACTTAACTAGACTCTTTCACCAAAATACCAGAATCACTCTGTGGACATCCTACTTAAACCCCGAAAGTTACAAATATATATACATGATGTGGGGGGGTTTGGGGATAAAAATCTTATTTACAAAATTGGATGAAAAATATACAATGCTAAAAGGTGGTTAGTAAAAAGAACCCCCTCACTACTGATTGTGGCGGATAAAAAGTTTTGCCAGTCGAAAAGATGTGGGTCCCACGAAAACTGACTTTATTCAAACACAACAAAAATGGCCCACATCTCTGGCAAAACAGTTTATCCATCACCTAAGGGGCCGGGATTGGGGGTTATCGAACCAAAAGTGGGGAAAAAAAAAAAAAAAAAAAAAAAAAAAAAAAGGGGGGGACGCTGGGACAGGGAAAACCAAAAAGGGGGATTGGGGCGATGATAGCATGCATACTCTAGCTAAGTTAAAAATCGAACAAAAATGCCTAACTAGCCTACTCTAGGAGGTCCGATGCATGTCTATGTTTGATCAAGTCACCCAAAATCCTTAAAAAAACCTAAGCCACTCAAAAAAGAAATTCAAGATTAGCTCCATTCACTTTACACAATCGCGAAACTTTCACCCACCTGTCGTTGAAATTCACAGAAGTGAGTTTCACCTTCTCCAGCTTAATTCGCATTTTCAATCGATACTTGAAAATGAGGACAAGCTGGGGAGCAGTGAAGGTCTCACCTCCGTAAACCTCCTTCTGTCGCGTCGTCCAAATCACGCCTCTCATAACTGCTAGTAAACACAGAAAAACATAGCGTTCTTCTTTCTTCATGGTCGGTGCCCAGTTGCAGCACGGGGAAACCGACTCCAGCACAAAAAACCGCTCGCTCAGCATGCGAACCGTGAAGCCTTCAACTAACTCACACAACGGTCGAACAATGGCGCAGTGGAAGAAAGCATGATCAAGGTCTTCCTCCCATTCTCCGCATCGGACACAATTGGGTGTCTCCGTAAAACCCGCTGCGTAAAGTCTTTTGCCGACCCAGAGGGCATTTCGTATTACCAGCCAGGTGAGTGATGCCTCGTAATTATCGAAGCAGCTCGACCCAGGCGCCCAAGGCCATATTAAGCGGCGCTCCTCCTTCGTAAAACCGAACTCCTCAATCTTTTCGTCTCGAACGGATCCCCTCACTAAGGCCCGATATAGCGCCTTGCGAGACAACAGCTGGGTGTCAGAGAGGCTTTCTTGGACCCGTAGAAGAAATCTCAAGGCCTGCCGACACTCGCGATAGAAAGGGCACTCGTTTCGGAACAACTTGTGTGCCTCTCCTCTAGCCGAATGCACACTCTCCAAAGCCGGAAAGGCTTTCTTAGTGTCTTCTATCCAGAAGACACCGTTTCCCTCACTTGGTGTACACATTCGATCCAGGTATATCAGCCTAAGAGTGTGTCTACGTATTAGCACACTAGGCATACCCAGACCGCCTTCAGACGGATGCAGGTAACAGACCTCCCGAGTAACCATGGCTTGCTTTCCGCGCCATAAGAATGCAAAAAGAGCACGCACCAGATCAACTAGTGTGGTTTCCGGGAGTGGAAGTACTGATAGACGGTAAAGGATCAGGGGGTAGATATGAGAATTGCATACCTCCGCCCGACCCTTCAAAGACAGATTTCTCAAGGCCCACAAATGAGATGCGACCTTGACCGCTTCCAATACCTCCGACCAATTTTTCTCCAGCTGGAGACCGGGGCCAAACCAGACGCCGAGTAGCTTGCATGGCCCATCAGTCCAACCAAAGGGTCCCTGAAGGGGCATACCCCTCCAGGCACCGATACGTAAGCCAATAGACTTAACGTAGTTAATTATGGCCCCTGTGACCTTGGCATACCGACTTGTTTCTATGTCAACGACTCTAATCTCGGCACTGCTCGTTACAAGCACAGTCACGTCGTCAGCATAGGCGGTATACTTTACCGGGGTAGAGCCACCTGGCAAAGTAATCCCGCGAAGGACCGGATTCACCCGAAGCTGGCGCAAATATGGCTCAAGCGCCAGCACATATAACATTGGGGATAACGGACAACCTTGACGGATCGATCTTGTTAACATGAAGGGTTTCGACCTCACCCCATTCACTTCTACCATAGCACCAGGGTTGGCATACAAGAGGCAAATCCAAGAGCGAAACTGGGGACCAAACCCAGCCGAGCGAAGAACAGCCTCTAGGTAACGATGGTCTACTCTGTCGAATGCTTTGGACTGATCTAAGTTGATCAGCGCGGCTTCTGTGTCGACTTTTTTTACGATCAAGCGTATCGTGTGCAAATTGTCTTGAATCGTCCGACCCTTAACAGAACAAGTCTGTTCGGGACTTATTAGACGGTGTAAGACAATCTGCAGACGATTTGCTAAGATCTTGGCCAAAATCTTTAACTCTGTGTTTAACATCGTTAAGGGCCGGAAATTACCTATCCCATCCCCTCCATTTTTATCTTTGCGTAACAATTTAATGATCCCCCTGGTAAAGTACTGAGGTATGCACCCGTTCTTAAACCAGGAGTTAAAAAGTACGGTCAGCAAAGGGATAAAAATGGGCGACAGCCTCAAATACACCTCGTAGGGCAGACCATCTATCCCAGGGGTCCTGTCTAGCCCGACCTGTTTCAAGGCCTCAATGACTTCTTCCTCTTTTATGCTACCTTCACACCTAGCTGCTTCGGTCGCCTCCAGGCGAGAAAAGTCGGCTAAATAGGTGTCAAACTGTTCAATAGTCAGACCGGGCTCCTTGGTAAAAAGTTCCTGAAAATGAGTCCGAAAACCCTCCAAGATTCCGTCGTTTGAAGTTACGGTTCGTCCGTCCGGCAATGTGACACTGGCGATGTGTCGATCTGCAGAACGTCGAAACTCCTCCGCACGCAATGACGCGGCCATGTTTGTTGCCTCGTTTGGCGCTCTTTTTAATCTAGCCCTAACTAATACTCCCTGGTCCTCCCTGTTATCCAAGGAGTCCAGTTCAGCCTTAACTACAGTATAGCTAGCACTATCCCCCTCCTCCACCGCCCTTTCTAATCTATCTTCTAGCGCCGCTTTCGCTGCTCTAGAACTACGTTTGAGCCGGCGACTAAAATCAGCAGCGAAGGACCTAATGACTTTTTTAAGGTTGCCCCACCACTTATTCCCGATGATAGCCCCCGTCAATTCCCTCTGTATTGTTAGTAGAAGCTGTTCCCGGAAGTCCTTCACATCGAACAACGACGTGTTGAACTTCCAGTAACTAGCCATCCTAGGTTTAACACTATCTAAGTTTACTCGAACCCGGACAAGCCTGTGGTCCGAATAAACTATACTATGAAAACTTGGACAGTCTAAAAGCCCTAAGTCGACTCTCCTAACTAAGAACCGATCGATGTAACTCGAAAGTTGCACCGAATCGGAGCCGCGTCTACCTGTCCAAGTCCATGCTAAATCCCCGGGTTTTTCGTTCCGAAATTTATCGACAAGATCAAACTTGTCGACAAAGTCTCGAAATGCTTTAGCATCCCGGTTCTGATTAGTATCCCTTCTGGTATTAACCCCGCGATCTAATTCGGGATCCAGGACCGCGTTCCAGTCTCCCGCTAAAACTAACCGTCGAGACGAATTCATGAAAGGCTCGATTCGCCGAAAAAAGGAAACTAGCTCAGCATGGTTATTGGGCGCATAAACCCCAATAAAACGAAATGCCACATCCTTTACGGTAACATCTAGAACGAGTAATCTTCCCTCTGGATCTGCATAAATAGGGTCACACGACGCATCAAGAGTGCGCTTAACTAGCCAAGTAACCCCCCTTGCATGGGTATCATAATGTGCTGAATAGAGCTGAAAGTCTCTAAGGAGCACACCCTGATAATCACTAGGAATGAAGTGAGTTTCCTGTATACAACAAATATCCACACCAAGGCGTTGAAGGTCGCGTGCAACTCGAAGTTTACGAGAGGCGTCCCTCAACCCTCGGACATTTAAACTAGCTAATCTTAAGGAAGCCATCTTGAGTTACTTAGGGTTGAGAAACCTAATCAAACATAGACGGTGTCAAGACACCGACAGCTGTCCCCAATGATCCAGTGGTCATCTCAGTGGTGATAGACCCGTCAGGGGACAGACCGCCGATGTCTAGGGGGAAGGTTAGTTTAACTGCCCTATAAAGTGAAGGATGGAGTTTGATGGGGACCCGTCCAACACATCGTTTTCTAATTTCGATTAATTCGTTGTCGTTGAAATAGGCTGCTGGAGGATAAAGGTTGAAAGCAGAGTTTGCTTCCTCCAGCATAGTCCATAGTCCTTTGGCCTCCTCGCGTTTCCTGACAACTGTTAGTATGTGGTTTGTTTTAAAATTTTCAGGGTTAGTAATGTCTTTTTTTTGGTATGATTTGAAAGCGAGGAGGTTTCTGTAATCTTTCCTGCTATGGGACTTCATTATGGTCTCTACTTCTGCCGTGATTTTGCACACATCCTTCCCATTAAAGAAGGGTTGTTGTTTTTTTTTCCTTGATTCAGTCTCTACAGAGGGGCTTCTATGTCTTTTCTTATCTGAGGGGGGAGGAGGGGGCATGTCTGTTTTCATTGGAGAAGGGGGAGGGGTGTTCTTGGGCGTGTTGTTTGGCGAGCAGAATGGTGACGGTTTGGGGGTCTTTTTGGAGGGAGAACCTAGAGATGTCATTTTGGTGTCTCTATGGGGCAGAGAAGCTTTAGTAAGAGGGGGGGCTTTGCGAGGGATTTGCTTTTCTTTTGAGGTCGGTTTTTCAGGGAAAAGGGATTCAGGGAACTCTTTCTCCTCAGATTTTCTCCTTTTCTCATCAAGAGTTTCTTTTAGTTTCAGTAGGGTTTTGAATTTATTGCCCCCTGGGTCTTTACTTGTCCTAATTTCAATTTTCTCTTCTTTAGAGAGGAACTTAGCATAAGTCTTGGGTGGGGATTTTTTTGAAAGAGGGATGAGTGTCCAGTTGTCCTTCTTTTTGGGGGATTGTTTTTCTGAATTAAAAGTCTTTTCAAACTCCTCAGGTGTTATTTCATTTTTCTCTTCTGCTGGTGTCTGGGAATTGTCCTTAGGTTCTACATAACCTATTTTCCGTTCATTTGTAGGGATAACTTTTACAGCTGGCTTCCTTTTGGGGCATGTGTAAGTGAGATGGCTGACTTCCCCACATATCCAACATGCTGGTCTTCTGCCTGCGACCACGATTGGCAGCTTCTCTACTCCAGCCTCCAGGTAGTAAGGTATACGTAAAAATGCTTCTGCATTAAGCAGAATGTCAAAAGTCCATACTCCATTATAATGGTCTTCTTCTATTCCGGTTATGTCCCCAAACTTAAGTAAGAAAGCGGCTAGGTATTCCCCGGGGACAGCACCAGGAACTTCAAAAATGGACACTGTAGTTCTTCGCCTTCCTAAGTATTCCATCCTCAGAACGTACTCGTTGGTAATAATTTCTTTTTTTGTCATAGCTACGCATTCGTCTTCCGTCTTAAACAGAGCTGCCCATGTGTTGTATCCTTTACATTTTGTAATCCGCTCAGCTCTTAAACCTGCTGATGCAATTAATTTGGTGACAACATCTTTCGTTGACCTTATTAGTTTTTTTGTTTTGCGGTCTATTACAAATAGAGAAATAGTCCTCTTAGCAAATTCCTGTAACCGCGGTTGTTCCAACTTTATACCAGTTTCTGTCGTAAATTCAACACATTTCTTTGCGTCTTCGACAAATTTAACCACATCAATTTTTACTTTTGGTGGTTTTGTCCATCCACCTAATGCCTCATCTTCCTTCACCTCAACCGTCGGCACACAGCTGGCAGATGCCATGGCCGGCGTATAACAAGAGGAGAGAAAGATAACAGTCCAAAAAAAAATTAAAAAAAAGAAAAAAAAAGAATCCGGTAATTGAAAAAGTGGTGCCGGGGGAAGAAGAAGATAAGCAATAACAAATTTAACAAGGTGATAACAAAATATTAACAATATAACGCGCAGAATAACAATATACGAACCAACAAATTTTGAGCGATAAAGTCGTAGTCAGACGAAGACTAAAGTTACTTCTCATGAAAGAGGAGAACTATTTATGGCACAATGGGAGATTCCATTGTGCACACATGGGCCAGTCTATTCCTTGGATTGTGATTGGCTGAATCACCTGATTGGATATGCTTGTACATAAATACAAGCCCTCAGTCCAGCTCAATCTGATGTCTGTCTTGTGCATGAGCTGAACCCTTGGTAAGTGTTGCTGCTATTATTATTATTGTTGTTGTTGTTGTGTGTTATTGACTAACACAGTTCTTTTGATTATTCTACATCTCCCCTCTCCCCCCCCCCACGAGTAGGCTGGGTTGTGTGAGAGGTGTATCTCTCTTTTAGGCCTAGTTTGTTGTGTGGTAGTAACCTAGAAAGAGCTCGGGGAATCCTTGATCGAAAGCGTGGGGATATATGTGTGGTTTGTTGTTGGGGTTTGGTTGCTGTGTATGTGCTATTACAGGGAGATAGTGGGATATGCAAGAATGTAGTATCGCTTGAGGGAATTGTTGGTCCTAGTGCTGCACTTGGTATTGGGGTTGGTGTAGGCTTAAGTTCGCATTTTCTGAGGAAACGGCGGTTCCTAAGTGTGATCCTTCTGGATCCGTTAACCCTGATTCGGTATTGTCGATCTGGTAGGGAACTGATGATTTTGTCCGTTGTGTTCCATCTGCGATTGACTGGATTTTGGATGGCTACAGTGTCACCAGCTTGTAATGGTGGAAGGTTGTGGGTATATTTATTGTATCTTTCCACTATTTTTGCATTGCGGTGGTGGAGCATTTCCTCGCGATGTTGTGCCGCTGACACCCATTCAGGATGAGGCTTGTAGAGGATTGGCTGTGATGGGATGGAGTCATGTAGTCGACGGTGAAGTAATAATTGGGTCGGTGATAGGCCAATGCTTTGGATTGGGGTATTCCGATACTGCAAGATGGCCCGGGCAACACTGTCATTGTCCAAGGAACCGTGGGGGCCTGTGTTTCCTTTCACAATCCTCTTTGCAGTTTTTACTGCGAACTCTGCCCTGCCATTGGATTGGGGATACGCAACAGAAGATAATCTGTGCCTAACACACCATGTTTTCAGAAATTCTTGGAACGTGCTGGAAGTGAAAGGTGGGCCGCCATCGGTGCTGAGTTCTTCTGGGGCACCATATGTTTGGAACAGTTGTCGGCATATGGACATCAATTTGGTTGTAGTAGTGTGACCTGATTCTAGGCGGTATAAAATTAGCCAACCAGTTAGCCTATCTGCGCAGACAAGGTATGTGTGATCTCCAATATAAAAAATATCCATGACGATTTGTTGGAATGGCCACTCTGGGGATCGTGTTAGAATGATAGGCTCCCTTGGTTGACTAGGTGCGATGGTTGAGCATACCATGCAATTCGCCCTAATACTGCGGATTGATGCATCCATCCCTGGCCAGTAC
Source organism: Euprymna scolopes (assembly GCF_053919585.1). NCBI lineage: Eukaryota > Metazoa > Mollusca > Cephalopoda > Sepiida > Sepiolidae > Euprymna > Euprymna scolopes. The sequence goes on along the minus strand of NC_136499.1, from coordinate 123,914,036 downwards.
ACCGATTCGTTGGCACGTGCTTTCATGCCGACTACTCCTTGGTGTGCAGAATGCAGGCAGTGTAGGACCTTTTTCGTTGTGTTTTGGGGATGACAATCCTTCGATCCAACAATACTAGACCATTGTCAGTGCTAAGGCGGTGCTTCACCTCCCAATACTCACGGATTTCGGGCGCAGTGAGATTACGTGTTTTTGGGAAGCCTTGCTGTATTGTGTCTATTAATTTGTTATATTGTTGATCGCCACGACCTGCTGAACGAATTAGGTCTGGTGATATCATGGCTATATGACTGCTGTCTGCAAATGTTGCTATTAAGGCTGTTGACTCTGTTATGTTGCTTATGTTGTTCGACTCCAGTATATCCATTTGAGAGGGTTTTGTTGGAAATACATCGAGGAGGGCTTGCACCATCGCCATTGGGTGGCGGGAAACTGCATCAAGGCCTCTGTGCCACTTCCCGGGGCAATGCTGTATGGTAAATCTGTATCTCAGGGTCTTTTCCTTTAGTCTAAAGAGCCGGGGGTTTTGGATCTTGCTCAGATCACGATCGCCAAATATCCCCTTCAGCGGTTCATGGTCTGTGACCACTATGATGTTTGGAGAACCCATGACGAACATACGGCATTTCTCCAATGCCCATGCTATTGCTGCTGCCTCACCCTCTATTGGTGCGTATCTGCGCTCAGCATCCGTGCAAAATCTGCTGCCGGCATATATCAGATGCCAACCTTTGGAACAGCAGATTGGGGCTTTTTCCATGGTACATTGGCAATGTTTTTGTAGGAGTAGGAAGCCCATTCCTTCTTTGCTCCAATCTGGAGCAAGGCAAGTTGCTCTGTCTTTGTCAAATGTTGCTACCCCCTTCTGGACTAGGTGAATTATAACTCGCTTGGAATCTTTGAATGCGTCTTCAAGGTTTTGATTCCAAGCAAATTTGGAGTTTTGTTTGACGAGGTCTCGAAAAGGCACCATAACTGGACCCAGTGAATATGCCCAGGCTACTTGGTTGACAAGCCCAAACCATGATCTGGCATCAGTAATTGTCCTTGGGACTGGAAAATCCTGTATCGCTTGTATCATGGATTCAGAAGGGGTCACTCCTGAAGAAGTTATCTGGAGGCCTCCAAATTGTACGACATCCTGACAGAATTGGAATTTGTCGGTGTTGAGCACAATTCCATTCTTAGCACATTGGAGCAGAAAATCGAAGGTATGATAAAAGGCTCCCTCAATGCTAGAGTCATATAGCAGGGTATCGTCTACTATCTTCACCTTGCGTGGGATATCTTTTATTATCTCATCGTATCTGCGAGTGTAAGCATCCCCAGATGCGACATATCCTTGAGGCATCCTAAGATACATGTATCTTCCCCACTCACTTATGAAGGTGGTTAATGGTTGAGATTCTTTGTCTAAGAGAATCGAGTGGTATCCATCAACAGCGTCTAGGACTGTTTTCTTTGTTCTAGGTGGCACTTGCAGTGCCAACTGGAATGGCGACCCAGTATGGTGGGTTTCTCGCTTGCATTGAGAGTTAAGGTGTTGGTAATCTATTGTTCTCCTTGGATTACCATTCTTTTTGGCAGTTATTACCATAGTACTGCACCAATCAGTAGGCATACCCACGGGTACTGGAGCTATGATACCTTTTTCTACATCCTTCCAAAGGGCTTGTCTTACTGGTTCCTTGAAGTGGAAGGGTACAGGAATTGGGTTATGCCTGGCTTTAGGGATAGCTCCCTCTTTGAGGTGAATGTGGGCAGCTGGGCCGGACATGGCTGGAAATATCCCATCTTTGTTGAATGTCGTTTTGGCAAACTTTTCTAGGAGCCAGCTCTTAAGTTTGCCTATGTTATCTTCTGTTGCAGGAAAAGGGAGGTTTTTGGGGCGATTTGGCAATTGATCTGCACACTTTTTAGACTCGGTGTCTACCTCTTCATGTACGTCTGCTAAAGGGTTTGGAAAATGTTTGTGCAATATTCCCACATCGATGCAGGCTGCTCTGCTGAGATAAAGCCGTTGTATGCCCTTGCATATGTAGAGGGCTTGTTTAGTTGTTTTCCCTCTGACCACAAACTCAACTGGTAGCCAACCCTGACACATGAGTGTGAAACCTCCAACTGTTCGTATGATCTTTCTTGATTGGATAAGACTAATCTCTGTGAGGCCCATTTTGATTAAATGCTTTGGTCCCCCAAGACAAATGGCGGCACCACTGTCGGGAAAAACCTTTAGCGTTGTACTACAACTCCTAGGGATATTGACAGGTCGTCTGGGATCTGGTTTTGGTGAGAATGGGATTACTGATGCATTTATTTCAGTTAACAGATCACCTTCTGTAGTCATAATGGTGCCCCTCATTTGATCGAATGTGATATGGGCCATGAGTGTATTCATGGGAGCTTCTTGGTCTTCAAAACTCTTTATCACTGCCGGGCGATATTTCTTTGTCCGGCACACTGCTGAGAAATGGTTAAGTTTCCCACAAGTGTTGCACATTTGATTCCATGCCGGACATGTTAAATGGCGGGCACTTGTCCTTGGAGTACCGTGTTGGTGACTACCGCAACCTATGCAGGTTTGACGGGGTTCTTTATCAGCAATGTTATCGTTGTGAGTAGCAGTAGAGCTAGTGCGAATATTGCCTCTGCTAGTTCGTACAGCACTGTGTTTTTTTTTGCGATACATTGACATCCGGACTGTAGCTATGTCTGAGGTATCAGTCATTGCGGTTTGGTCCCGTAGTGCAGACTCAAATGCCTCAGCATGACAAATATTTTGGTTGAGAGTTTTTAGCAACCCGGCTTTTGCCAGTAGATCGGTCTGAAGCGTATCATTCGATATCCCTTTGATAAATTGGTCCTTGATGTAAATGTCGGACAGGTCGTGATCGCAGTTGGGGCATGAAAAATTACAGTCTATGGCCGTGGACCTAAGACGAACAAGGTATTGTTGGATGGGTTCATCTTCATGCTGTGATATAGCTGCAAATGTCATCCGATGGACCATGGGATTTGATTTTTGAGTTACCAATGCTTCTGTCATCTCTAGCAGCTTGTCTGGGTTGGTGGTGAAGAACTTAGGGTACGTATTTATGATTGCGTTTTGAACGGATTCATCAGCGCAACTGTATAACTGGGTATTGGCCTGAGAAGTTGGCATGTCCGTTATTCTGGTGAATACTTCCCAGTCAATCCGAAATTTTCTGAATTGTTGAGGGGTCATTTCGAGATGAAGTTGGGGAGGCCTGGCAGCTGGTGCCTTAGCATAGGTGGTCTGGGTAGCGGGCTCCTTGGCTTGTCGAAGGATAGACAGAGCTTCTCCCATTGTTGTGATTCCCAATTCTCTTAGCATGGCTCGATCCATTACTTGAAGGTTTTCTTTCCTCAGTTTTTCCTTCACAAAAGTTGCAGCGTAGCTCTTGGCGGAATCGGCAGCAATGCCTGCTTTGAGGAAATAGTCTTCCCAATCTTCTGTCTCGAATCCTGTTCGTAGCGCCATGTTGGATTGTGTAGTGGACTTTCGGTCAGCGTTCAAGTTGTGGATAACTTGACAAAGACTAAAGTTACTTCTCATGAAAGAGGAGAACTATTTATGGCACAATGGGAGATTCCATTGTGCACACATGGGCCAGTCTATTCCTTGGATTGTGATTGGCTGAATCACCTGATTGGATATGCTTGTACATAAATACAAGCCCTCAGTCCAGCTCAATCTGATGTCTGTCTTGTGCATGAGCTGAACCCTTGGTAAGTGTTGCTGCTATTATTATTATTGTTGTTGTTGTTGTGTGTTATTGACTAACACAGTTCTTTTGATTATTCTACAAACCCGTGGAAAAAGAAAGGGAAAAAAGGCAGCTGTAAACGACGAAAGGAAGAGAAAGAAAGACAGAGAAAAAAGATAAGATCATAGCTTATGGTGGGAGAACGTGATGACGTTAAATTGGCCATGACAGCCCGTGGGTGGCGAGGATACCAATGAAATTCCGATGTACAAAGCAAACAGTGTCGACGAACAGCTGGGCGATAAGTGACCCTATTGAAAAGACACGTGGCCTTTGTGGAATCAGATTCAGCTGTTTTTATGTCCTCTCAAAAATAATTAAGTTGGACATCTCTGTTTTTACGACCTGTCAAGTTCCATTAGGCCGAAATTCAGAACACCCGAATGCCAACAGAGGAAGAAAGACAGCTCCTTTTTTGGGTATAGGCCGCCTGGCGAAGATTTGACGGACAGTGATCCCTTAATTCTGATTGGCCAACGACCTGAAATGGGAAGAGACCCAGTCCACGCCCCCACAATATAAGCAGCAAGCCTTGAGAGATTGACAGTGAGTTAGAGAGAGAGAGCTTTGCTTCCTTGGGTCCGACGAACGAAGATTCCCCCATCGATTGACCCTGTCACGTAGATAATTGAGTTTTCTGTCGGAGAGAGAAGAGAAAACCTCGCAGTTAACAAGTGGCCAGTCCCTAACTGAACAGCTAGCTGCGATTGTACTGTTATCGAAATACAAGGAAGTTTGTACAAAAACAAACGCTTATTGACTTGGTCCTTTCAATTGTTTTGCATGACAAGTCTGTTTCAGGAAACCGGCCGTTGACATCATCGCCGAGGAAACACCAGAACCGACAACCGGGGTCATTCCACCACTGGACGACGCGCGAGTGACGTAAGTGTCACATAACTGGTGCCGACGACCTGAGATACCTCGTTTCAGTAGGAAACGTGCGAACGAATTTCCACGGGCACACAATTTTTTTTTTCTTTTCTCTCTCGAAGGCACAAGATCTCCCTGTGAGAGTGGGAAGGGAAAGTTGAAAAAAAAGAAAAAGAAAACGAACAAAACAAGGAGGGAGAAAAAGAGAGAAAGCCAAAATTGAAAAAAAAAGAAAAAGGAAAGAAAGTAAATTCGAAACCAAAGCGCCCCTTGTAAAAAAAGAAGAAAAAAAAAAAAAACGCCACGAGTGAAGCCAGACGACGAACTTTAATCAACTGATTATAAAGTCTGAACAGCTCGTTAGTCATTCATCCACCAGTCGCAGAAGAACACAAGTGCAACAGACCGGGTAAGTCTATTTTTTTTTGCGGGTTCCCTCTTTTGTATGCTTTGCTTTCAGCGGCTGTCTGTGTTTTGTGTTGGGCGCTGTTACACCTTGTAGGGGGCGAGGAGTAGTAGGAGTGAAAAAAAATAGAAAATAACATAATGTATTCTCAGGGAGGATTCGGGGCGGGTCAGTCGATGGGGGAAGGGTCAGAGCAGACTGTTGAGCTGCAGATGACCATGGAGCGGCCACTGTGGGGAATTAGCGTACCCGCATATGGGGGGAGACCCGAGGGGAGTCAAGGAGTGGTTGGCGATAATAGAAAAAAAAAGATTAGTATACGGGTTGACCGATAGAGAAATGGTGCTGCTTGCCTGTGACGGAGTAGTCGCAGCGGCCTCAGAATATATATGCAAATGCTTGGAAAGCAACCCAAGCATAGCCTGGTCTGATTTTCGCGATCAGGTGAAGAGTAAATTCGCCGGCAAAAAGACCACGGTGCAGGCGGTGCGCACGCTGTCTCGAATAGAGATGGCCAACGGGGAGAGCATGGATGAACTGGTCGACCGCATGCAGGAACTGGCGGTCCTGGCGTATCCAGTGTCCGAACACCGCGAGATGCCCACAACCCAAGCAATGCTAGTTGACACGATGGTGGATGCATTGCGGGACGAAGCGACCAAGATAGAGGTGCTAAAGAGTTGCCCAGACACTCTAGAAGAAGCACGCAAAATAGCTAAGAACTATGCGTGGTTGCAGAAAAGAATAATGGGGGAGGAGTCGCGAAATAGGAGCCGGGAACTGGGGAACAGAATGAGATATGGGGCCGGAGGACTCGCCCGGGGCCAGCCTGGATTTGTGTGCTGGAACTGTGGCGGCGAGGGCCACCGGTCGAGAGAGTGCCCCACTGTCCACGAGAAGACACCCCGACAGAATGGGAGAGTAAGAGTGGGCATCGTAAAGACCGAACTGAACGCGTGTCAGAGAGGAGGTAAAATTGACCGTTTCTCCTACAGCCACCAGTCCCACAGGTGTTGGCGGGGTGGAGACCTGAGACATATTAGGAGGGACTGTCCTGACCGAGGGAAAAGCCACCCGAGGGCGAAGGATCCTCTGGAGAGAGGGAATCAGAACCAAACCCCACCCCCTCGGCGAATCTGTAAAGAAAGAGAGGTAGGGCAGACAGGTAGGGTTGGAAAGAAACCACTGTCACAAGTTGCGATGCTCACGGGAGCGGGGTACCAGGAGAGAACCCTGAAACAGGAAAAGAGGAGAGCCCAGGTGTTCCCTCCTTTCACAAAAAAGGGAGAACTCACCTGTAATGTGACGATAGGAGCCACGCAGGTGAAGGCTCTGGTTGACACCGGAGCGTAATATCCCTAATAGACGCGGACGTCTGTCGGACTGTGGCAGGGAGGAGAAGGTTGTACCCGTCGGATGTGGGGCTCAGTCAGGCCGACGATTTTTTTAAGGAGTTTAAACAGGGTTATTACTTCGCTTATTCTTTAAGTAGTTTCCTCTGGAAAAAATATCCGAACATTGTTCGTGCAGTTAATCTATAAGCATCTTTTGAAATCACCTGCGTATATCAAATTACTTATATATTTAAAAAAGCATTTTTCTAGATGTTCGTCTTGATTTAACTAGGTTAGATATATATTTTTCTTTTAATAGTTTTGCCTTTTTCTCTAACGATGCATTCCACCTATCTTTTAGATGCGACTTTGTATAACAAGAAGTTGCTTTGTCCGTTCATTTTCTTTTCCTTTTGTTTTGGCTTTTCCGAACATGTTCATTTTTTAAAAAATTTTTAATTTTTTTTTTGTTTTGATTTTTCGGATTTTTTTAAGGAGTTTAAACAGGATTATTACTTCGCTTATTCTTTAACTCCCTCCCCACACTACAAACACCCGGGCAATGCCGAGTACCCCTGCTAGTAAATAATAAATCACAAAAAAAAGAAAAACATCAACATGGAATTCTTATTGAGAGGAGTAATTTGCATTAGTTATCCATTTATTTATTGCGAACTATTATCCTCGTCTAGTTGTTTCACGTTTCAGCCAACTATTCCTATGGCCTTCGTCAGGTGGTTAACTGCGACGGGATAGGCACGCCAAATCTAACTGCATCCTCAGCAATTACTGCCTTCCATAGTTGTTGTTGTCGCACCACGTGTTAGCCAACTAAGCCTCTGGCCAGAGGAATAGTTGGCCAAAATATTATGAGACAACAAAATAAATAAATGGATAAGAGATGTCTACCTCACGACTCATTTGTAAAAAAAAAAAAAAAAAAAAAAAAAACTCACAACTTAAAATTTCATTTCTTTTTCTGTACGAATTTCAAAATGTGCAAAAAATAAAATAAAATAAATAAAAAAAATAAAAAAATTAAATAAATAAAATAAAATAAAAAATAAAATAAATAAATAAATAAAAATTAAAAAATAAGATAAATAAAAAAAGTAAAATAATAAAATAAATAAAAAAAATAAATAAAAAAAAAATTAAAAAAAAATTAAAAAAATTAAATAAATAAAATAAAATAAAAAATAAAATAAGTTTTAAAAAATAAATAAATAAAAAAAAATAAAAAATAAGATAAATAAAAAAAAGTTAAATAATAAAATAAATAAAAAATAAATAAAAAACAAATAAATAAATATCAAAACTAAAATGAATTCACTCCATCCTGAACAAGTTTTAATTTTTTTTTTCTTCTCAATTTTCTGTTATAAAAAGGAATGCTATTAAAAACTAAAACATTTCTTGTATAGGCTTAATTTATCCTTAAATTATTTGGTTGTAACGAGTCTTCACAAAACACTTTGTCCTGCCGATTTTATTCATTCCTTTCAAATGCATCCTTATTGCTTCCTACAATGTTTCCCTCAACTTTCTTCGACAACTTAACTGATCTACATCTAGCCCATTCTTCCAATGTGACCAGACCAACTAAGTCTCCTATTTTACACACATCTCTCTGTACCATCCAGATTAATCTGAGTTCATCAGATCTAAGCCTGTCATTAAAACTCATGTTACACAAGGCTGATGTGAGGAAGGTGGGCTCTCTCTACCATGTTAGAAAGTTAATTACACCTATGCAAGGCCACCATTCGCCCATGTATAGAGTATTGTTGTCACATTTGGGCTGGTGCATCTGCTACTAGTCTCTCACTCCTAGACAGGGTTCAAAAGAGAGTCGCCAACCTAATAAGCTCTGAACTATCATCTAAGCTTCAACCTCTGTCCCATCGACAAAATGTTGCATCCTTCCGTGTGTTTTACAAGTATTTTAGTGGTGGATGCTCTGACGAACTACAAGCACTTGTACCTCCTCGACATAAATACCCCTAACAAACCCGATAAGCAGCAAAGTCCCACCCCTACACAGTAGAGATCCCTAGATGTAAGAAAGCCTTCTACCCTAATAGCTTCTTCCCCAGAACTGCTAGACTTTGGAACTCCCTTCCAGGATTCTGCCGACTGTACTGACATGCAGAAGTTCAAGTGTAATGTGAACAGACATCTTGCTGCTCAACTCCCTACATAGTAGCCCCCTACAACAAAGTTTCACCCCAAACAAGGCACAATGCCTATATATATATATATATATATATATATATACACACACACACACATGCACGTTTCACCAGACTATCCATTCACGTGAAATCTTTTTTTTTCACCATATTCCCTCTGCTTCACTTTTTGTTATCAAGTAAGATCTTTGACTTACTTGTTTCATCAAATACTTTTGCATGCAAAATCCGATCCCGCATTTTACTAATTCCTACCCTCTGATGAGAAGGAAAGTATTTCTTCGAAACTCCGCGGATTAAGAACTATCCACATTAAATATGTTTTTAACTCTTTTTCAACATGTTTTATTAACTTTTTGCTCATATATATATATATATATAATAAAAACATCCATCATACCAAACTCATATCCGTCGGGTTAGTAATAGGTGTGTGGGGTCGTCTTAATAGTACTTTTTCTTTTTCCTTCTTTCAACCATTGTAAATAGTCATATCACCCTCACGATTGTAGATGCACGTGGTATTTGTTGATTGATAGCAAGAACTAGCTAGATCAATTAGCAATTGTTTGTCATTCCCTCCCCCCTACTCCTTATTTGACGTTGTGTCACTTTTTTTTTTTCTTTTATATAATAATTTACTTTTGCAATTTATTAAAACTAAAAATTTACTCCATGCAATGCATGTCCTCAACCATGATTGGCTACATTTCATTTCCATCGACGACACTGTTCATATATTCCGGATAGATTCTTTTCTGGGTTAACATTGTTAGTAATCGACAGAATTTCTGTGAACTTCTGTCCATTCATTTCTAACTTTGGTTATCACATTAGCACCAGCTCCTTCCTGTGCTCCAAAGCTAACATTACACCATATCGATTTGTCTTACACTTTCACCATTTATTCACATTAAATACACACATAAAAAGCAAAGAAAACCATGTATGCAACAGAGGAGTTGACCGAGTTTCAATAGAAAAGTTCAGCTTTGTTTTGAGGTGTTAAAAGTGGGTGGATATACAGGGTGTCCATAAAGTTTGTGTGCATTTATAAAAAAAAAAAAAAAAAAAAAAAACAACTTTATTTGCATTTTTTTTATTTTTATATTTCAAATGCAAATAAAGTTATATTTTTAAATGCACACGAATTTTATGGACATCCTGTGTGCGTCATATATATATATATATATATATATATATATATATAATACTAGCAGTTTAGCCCGGCTTTGCTCGGGCCCTATGTACTGTTCATAACTTGTCCTACGTGTGAATACACTTTATGTAAGATTTCAAATGTTTAGACCAAAATTTGTCTGAGTAATTTTGTAGAAACTGCAGAGGTCATTTTTTTTTTTAAACTTTGACCCAAATTTTGCCCCTTAACATTTATTATTTTGATCTCAAATCAAAATAAAAAGTTTTTCATATGTCCAAGTAACCTACATATAAAATATAAAGTCTTTAGACCCAAAATTGGTGGAGGAATTTGGTAGAATTTACAAAAGGTGCACTCTTTTAATGTTGACCTTTTGGCAGCCAAATTTTCACCCCAAAACTGATTAAAATGCTTGCTGCATGTCTGAATACACGTTATAAATTTCAAATGGTTAGACCCAAAATTGGCTGAGTAGTTTGCAAGACACTGCAAAGGTCAAATCTTTTTAACTTTGACCCCTTGGCAGCTCAAATTTTCGACCCAAACCGATTAAAAAGCTTGCCCTATGTCTGAATACCCTTTATGTAAAATTTCATATGTTTAGACCAGAAATTGGCTGAGTAATTTGGTAGAGGTCAAATTTTTTATTTTTTTTTTTATTTTGACCCCCTTAACATTTATTTTTTGGGGGATCAAATCAAATTATAGTTTTATCCATGTCCAAGTAACCTACATTTAAAATTTCAAGTGTGTAGACCCAAAATTGGTGGAGGAGTTTGGTAGAGTTTTCAAAGATGAAATTTCTGGCCGAAAACCAATTAAAAAGATTTCCCCAAATCTCAATACTCCTTATATCAAATCTCGAATCTCTAGACTGAAAATTGACAGAGTAGTTTGGTAGGGAAATGTACACAGAGACATTTTCACTTTTATAGATATATATACATAAATCTAACCGGACTGTTTATGTATGTTTGTATGTCTGCCTAAAACTTTCGACATAGGCGATGGATTTTCACAAAATCTGTATCACTTTGAAGCTCGACATCTTGGACAACAAATATTGAAAAATTGGACAAAAACATTAATTCCTTCACCCTTAACTGGAAGGTTTTTTTACAAGGAGGGGGTCGATTTTTTGCAAGCCATTTTTTGCAAGTCATTGTATCGGTTGAATCGACTTTGCCTAATTTTAACATACCGAACTTCTGGTCACGTCATGGAGTAGCAGTAAGACGTCAGATTTTCTTTCATTTTCTTTTCCGCCTTCATGTCACGGGTTCGCGCTTGCCTACTACCACTTTTTTTTTTTTTTTGGCTCAACACACATCTCCAAACACCCGGGCAATACTGGACACCCAGGCTAGTATTTAATAAAAGAAAAACACAAAGTAATTGGATAAACAATTTTTTTTTATTAAAATCTTCAGAACTTGGAAATCACAGGAAATAAGAGGGCAGGGAAACAAAATAATACAGACACAATTATCAAACAGAAATTCTTCAGAAATAAAAAAAATAAAATAAAATAAAATAAATGGACATATTTTATTTATCACATAAACAAGATATAAAAGTCTAACCAAAAGTCTTCACACTCATAAAAAAAAAAAAAAAAAAAAAAAAAAAAAAAGCAAAAGAGAAAAACAAAGATTAAAAAAAAAAGCAAAAGAAAACAAAACCCCAAAAAGCAAAGTACACCGGTTCATGTGATGAAACATGAGTATCAAAAGAGGTATGTGCATTGTGTACACACATATCTCCAAGATAGGAGTGGCTGATAACAAAATACTCAGCCTGGGAGACACTCCTCATAAGTAAAAAAAAAAAAAAAAAAAAAAAAAAATCATCAACACCAAAAAGCTTGTAGAAATGATTTGGACATGGTTTTATTGATAAGTAGTTCAAACAAAATTATCAAAATATAAAATCAGTTAAGTATCAAAATCAAAAGAGATTAGAAAGAAAAAAAAAGGAAAAAAAAAGAAAAAAAGAAAAAAAAAAAGAAAAAGAAAAGAAAAAAAGAAAAAACAGAAATGGATTAGTCATTTTTCACATCTGATAAACAATAACACAAAAACATCAAATACATATTTGAGTGAAATTTTATATCATTTTCTTTTTAATTGCATACAAGTACATACAAGTATTTATAGACAAACTGAAAGGCACTTTACAATTTTATTTTGCTGTTCAATTTGTAAGGGGGGTTGGGGTTGGAAAGCATTTGGCAAAGAGTAGAAGACAGCTAAGCTTTCTTTGATGTAAACTGTCTACATTTGTTTCTAAACAAAAAATAAATGTTTGAATTAATGTATAATCCATCCAAAATTTAATTTTTTTAAAAGAAAGATACTTTATTTATATAACAGGCAAGGGGGTCTGGAGAGAGGCGTGGATGGGAAAGGAAGTCACATCATTTGAAAATGAATAAAAACTTTAGAATATTATGTAAGGAAACAACACTTTGGTATGGTTCAACTTAAGACCAGAAAAAAAAAAAAAAATCCTCTCACATCAAGCATGACAAATCCCATATTAGATGAAACCAAAAGTTGTTATAAAAATCTCAGCTTTAAATTACAATACAGGATTTCTAAGTTGATCTGGGGGAACAATTGCTTGCAATAAATGAATCTATATTAATAGAAAATATACATTTGCTAACTAGTTTTTTTTTTTTTTTTTTTTGTTTTTTAAATAGTAGCATGAAATTGCGTAGAGAAGGTCACTTAAGATAAGGGAGGTAAGTATATTTATCTTTTTCTCAGGTCTTTGAGGGAGAAAAGAATACACTGACATTGACTCTTTGAACCTCAAAGTTCAGTTTGAGACCGAATAAAAAAAAAAAAAAAAAAAAAAAAAAAATAGTAAGCATTCAGAAACTAAAACTACTTTGAAGGATATATAAGATTTAAGCTGTAATGTATTAAATATAGATTAGGGATGTAAAAAAAAAAAAAAAAAAAAATATGCATGGTGCTGTATGTGAGATGACGCCACAAAAAATAATGAAGAAATGATGAATGTGAGAAGTGTGAAGGGCCAACGTTGCCTTCACATTTTCCCCAAGTTAAAAAAAAAAAAATCTAATTGATGGGGCAAAAGTGTCATTTTGTTGCAATTTTCGGGCATTTGTGACCCCTTTTGAGCTCCTGGGAATGCCGAATCCAAGTGAAAATAGACAAACGGTGCAGTTTCACGCCTTAAGACATGTATATTTCAATTCAACGCCATGGAAACTACTATATAGACATACATATCAAGTTTTTGAGTAATATGAAAAAAAAAAAAAAAAAAAAAGAAAAAGAAAAGAAAGCTCCAAAATAGCATGTTTTTTTAGCCATAAAAGTCCCAGAGAGATGCGAACCAGAATTTTGCCAGAGTGACCCATACTGAATTTATATTAAGAACAATGGCCTCTACATTTTGGCCAAGCTTCAGGAAAATCTAATGGATGGATCAAACGCTATGGGACAAAAAGTGTCATTTTTGACCGCTTGAGCCCCTGGGGGTGCTGAATCCCGGTGTAAATGGATAACTGTGCAATTTCAGGCCTTAACACGTATATATTTGAGTTGACCACCGTGAAAAACCACTATATAGTCAGACATATCAAGTTTTTGTTGAGAAATATGAAAATAGAGCCACAGAAAAGGGCGTTTTTAGCACTAAAAGTCCCCGGGGATGCGAATCAAAAGTTTTCCAGGGTCACCTATCCTGGATTTATATTAAGAACAAGGGCTCCACATTTTAGCCAAGTTTTAGAAAAATCTAATGGATGGATCAAAAGTTATGGGGCAAAACGTGCCATTTTTTTTTTTTTTTTTTTTTTTTTTTTTTACCTCTTTTGAGCCCCTGGGGATGTAACAAGAATTTTTGCAAAAAATTTTTTTACTGTGCACTTCTATTTAATGAAATACAATTTGCTGTAGGAAAAACTAATAATCTGGAATAATGGACGTCACTGAAAAACTAATAATCTGGAATAATGGACGTCACTGAAAAACTAATAATCTGGAATAATGGACGTCACTGAAAAACTAATAATCTGGAATAATGGACGTCACTGAAAACAAAGGTCCCACTCCAATAAATCGGGGGAACAAAAAAGCAGCTTCTAATCTGCTAAATGTATAATTGACTGCCAGCTGAATTGTCTGACTTATTGTTTGTATGTTTGCTTAAGCTTAGGTTTCATGCATCGTTGTTGGTATCGTAGTTGAAACATTTTTATTGTTCGTATGTTTGTGATTACAGATTACAACCCAGATTATGCAAATAATATGAAACTTCTGTTTAACAAAAGTAAATTATTTATTTTGTGAGGATTTGGAAAAGAAAGTTTATAGCAATTTTGTTTAGCTTTGAAAAAGTTTGAATTTTGTTAAAATTACACCGTTTTAGGGTCATTTTGAATTTAAATTCTGGTAGGGGTCAATAGACAGATCTTAAGACATTTTTATTAAAATGAATCTACTTTTGCTAATTTAAAAGTATATAACCATCAAAATTTATTTGATGATGCATTTCATGGGATGGTGTAGAAAATGGTAAAACAATCTAAAATTAACTGTTTTGGCTATTGCGTAGACACAACGGCCTACAGAGAAAATAGCTGCCGAGTCCAACAACTTTTGTAAATGAGGTTTATGACAATGATTTGATGCGGACTGAAGAAATAATATTCCAATTTGTTGTGAAGCTGGCTGACAATTTCAAAATGATTCAATAAATTGCCGAGCATTGGGTAATAGCAAATTCTTAGGGGTGGGAAATCTGTAATTTACTGTGGCCATTCAACTGTTATTCGCAGTCAATTGATAGTTGGAGATGGAAATGTTCAAAAGATAGATTTTGTCATTAAATACAAAAAGCTTTTTATGCGTGGCCAATTTCCCTTACGTAACATTTTTCCGTTTTTTTTTCTTTTCTTGGTCTTATAATTAGAAAAAAAAAAATTTTTTTATCAAAATGCATTCAAATTTAATTTTTTTTACTAATCTGCATATATATTTTTTTTTAACTTGAAACTTGTAAAGTTTTGTTTTATTTCAAAATAAGTTGCAGTATCTCAATACTTATGATTGCATGTGTTTGTACATTTTTTTTTTTTTTTTTTAAATATCCCTTAAGGCTGGAAAACAATTCTGAAAAAGTGGGGTGGGGAGTCAGAATTGCAAAACTATATAGGTTGGTTGAAAACTAAATTGCTATGTATTGTAAAAAAAAAAAAAAAAAAAAAAAAAAAAAAAAAAAATTTGTCATATATATTAGACATTTTCATTTCTTGACTGCTAACTAGACTGCATGATTGACAGGTTAGGAACATGCACCAATAATATGCATCGATAAGTGGTGAACTCCATGTAAAAAAAAATAAAAAATAAAAAATAAATAAATGTAATTAAAATTTTAGCAGACAAAAAAATTGTGAGACAAAACGGTCAGGAGAACCTGGACGGTTTTTAATGTGGAAAAATTTAGCTTCCCAAAAAAAAAAAAAAAAAAAAAAAACAGTGAAGGGTAGTTCATCCTTTGTTTCTCTCCCGCTATCTTTGAGCCCCTTTCTCTCACTCCCTCTATATCTCTCTCCCCTTCTCTTTTCCTTCGTCTCACTCAATCCCTCTATCTCTTTTCTATCTTCCTCTTTATCTATCTCTCTCTAATCCCGCATCCTATTTTAGTCACCTAAATTAATTAAAGTGAATAAGGCATTGTTAAAACATGGATAAACCATGTTTTAGTCACCTAATTTACTTACTATGAGAATAGAAGTTATCTGGAAATTATTGCTACCTTGAACAGCATCAGGAGTAACTGGTAAAACCTTTCTAATTTGATTTTGGCAGCCATTCGATGACAAAATGACATTGCCTTAGCTCTTGCTGTATGCGGAATAGCTGTGACCTTACTACCAGGTAGAAGAACTACTCATTTTATTTTTTAATTACTATTAAACATTCGATTTTGAAAACTTCCATGTTCAATATATATATAAAACATCCAGTATGGGAAAAAATATTGCAGAAATGCAAACTAATTGTTTGGGATGAATGCACAATGGCACACACAAAAAAAAAAAAAAAATCACTTGAGGCTCTTGGTCGATCCTTGCAAGATTTGCATGGCAATGTCAGACCATTTGGGAATGCAGTAATATTGCTTGTAGGAGATTTCAGACAAATATTACCTGTAATTTCTCAATCAACACCAGCCGATGAAATAAATGCTTGCCTCAAATACTTTACTTTTTGATGCCATGAGAAGACATTAAATTTCACTCGAAATATGCGTGTCCAGTTACAGAATGCTCGATCCACAGAGAAATTTTTGCATCATTTGTGTGAAATTGGATAAGGAATAGTGCCGGCTGATCTGAGTTAAGGACGAATTTCTTTGACTTTTAACTTCTGTAATTTTATTACAGCAAAAGAAGAGTTAGTAAAAAAGGTTTTTCCAGATATTCAAATAAATTATACGAATTCCAGTTGGCTGAGTGAACAAGTTATTCTTGCAGCTCAATACAAAGACATTCATGAACTTAACGATATTATTCAGCTTAAAATTCAAAGTGAGGTAGTCACATACAAATCCATTGACACTGTTGTGGAAGCAGATGAAGTGGTTAATTATCTAACAGCTAGATTTGCCAGGGATGCCACCGCATGTACTGTAATTGAAAATTGGTGTACCAATTATGTTGCGGAATATAAACCAACCCAAGCTTTGCAATAGCACATGGCTTGCAGTAAAAAAATTAATGAACAACATCATAGAAACAACAACCTTAACAAGACTTTTCACAGGCGAAGATATCTTCATTCCCCACATTCCTATGATTGTACTGGATACACCATTACACTTCAAGAAATTGCACTTGCCAATTTTATTGTTGTTTGCAAACACCACTAACAATTTTCACAATTGTGTGGCTTACAGCTACACATTGATTGTTTCTCACATGGACAATTTATGTTGCACTAGCGAGAGGTACCCGGTGTTGCCTGGGTGTTTGGAGGTGTGTGTGTGTGTGTGGAGGGGAAGGGGTAAAAAAGAAGTAAGTATGAGGATCGAACCCGAACCGTCGAGACAAAGGTGTAAATTAAAGTGTGAAAAAAAAAAAAAAAAGAAAAAGTGAGACGTTAACCATTGCCTCACTGCAAGATGCTAACGGAAACAAGTTTGAATTTATTTAATTACTTGGATTTAGCAGGTGCTCGTTTTAATGAGTTAATGAGGTCAAGTTTGACTGCGGGATTTCATTTACTGCTGACCCCCCCCCCCAAGATGTTATAGGAAAAAGACTAACCCACATGCGGCGAGCGACAAATATTGAATATTTATAATTAAATAGACAGGCGAGCTTCGTTGTTAACTGAGATATTACGATTTATATGTGATATAAAAAGTTTTAAAAGGTTGTGAAGCGAGCGACCGCTTCTCTGAAAGAAGCCTTTTGTAGACACACAGAAAAAGCGAACAGACATACATACATACATTTTCGCTTTTATATTTATAGATGTCCAAGAATCAGCAAACCAGAAAATCTCTATATCAGCTTAGAAAATGGAATGACAAAAAACAGAACCCATACGTACTGGGAAATTAAGCCTATAAGAAATATTAATTTTCTCGTTTTGGAATTTTTTCCATTGGGCCAATTTGAGCCACAGCATCGCATGGCAAAGTACAGCTAGTGTGTGTGTGTGTGTGTGTGTATAAATATATATATATATATATGTGTGTGTGTGCGTGTGTGAATGGTCTATTTTGCCAAAAATGTTAGTTATATTTTGCATTTTATTATAAAAACCTTACAGCAAATAAATATATGGTCAGCAAACAAATTTTATACTTTATCAATAAAATATTAAACATTTTGTTGAAATTTCTAAGAAAAGCGTAAAATGGCAGAAGTTTATTTCAAGTTATAAAAACAATATGAAGTTTTCTATATAGATTTTTTTTTAAAAAACTTTTAAACAGAAAAGTTTTGAAAAGAAAAAGACTATTCCAATATGTTGTGTAAAATTGTCAATTTTATTGTAAATTGTAATCAGTGCAGTTTTTATGGTTTTCCTTCATAGTAAAAAAAAAAAAAAAAAAAAAAAAAAATTAAAAAAAAAAAATCAAAGAACTATCATGGAATTTATAAATGAATGTAAAAAAGGTTTACATTTAAACATGGATGTTACCTAATTTAAAAAAAAAAAAAAATTCTTTGTTTAATAGCATATTATGCAAGTCAACGTCTAAATTTAATGAATTAATCTTTAGAAAAAAACGATATGAAAGAAGAATTTTATAAAGGAAATTCCAAAACGATGAAGAAAAAAAAAAAAAAAAAAAAAAAAAAAAAAATTGACTTCTCATGTACAGATGACAAAAGTTCATGAACAAAAAACACACGGAAAAGTGAGCAAAGCTACATTTTTGATTAAAGGATATTAAAAAAAAAAAAAAAAAAAAAAAATTTTTTTTTGAAGAAAATTGCAAAAAGAAAATAAAAAAAAAAAGAAATGAAAAAATTAACTCATTTTTTTGTACGAGACACTCGTGTCCACTTTGTGGATTGTAGTGGTAAAAGAACGCAATCTGACTTCGTCCGAGTTGGCTATGAATTGTGGACCGGTTTCTCCCCACGTGTCTGGGGATTCAACATCTTTATGAGTATAAACAAGGAGGTCAAAATTACCTAAAGAGAAAGGAAAACAAAAAGTAAAAAAAATTAGTCCAAGAGAGTGGAATGTAAAGTGCTGTTTTATGATCCAAATTATATATTTTGGTAGCAAGTCATTATTCAAACATGTCTGATTGAACACGAGTTATTCTTTTTTCGGATTTTTCTGGATATCTTTTTCATTCACCAAGTGGTCTTTTTATATCAGCTGGTATGTTTTATAGAATGGCGCCCAAAAGTTTTTCTACGGACATTTCTATCGGTGCATCCAATAATTTTTTTTCTTTTCTTTATTTTTTACAAAGGCATAACCACTTATCAAGGCCAGAAACCACTCGAGGATAAAGGGTTAAGAGTGTACAGTAGTCAATTAGACAATATAGTAATCGTTAGTAATGGAAATTCGGTAAATTTGTTAACTTATATGGAACGGCCCATCAAGAACTTGTTTACGTTGGACTTGAAGACAACCATATTGTAGTCAGTTGAAAAGCAGGAAAACGGAAGACAATTCCACAGGCGTGTGCAGTTCTAAGAAAGAAACCTTGTTCATGGAATCTACATTTAGGTTTAGGCACAGATAAAGAGTGGGAGGAATTATTGATAGTGTTTTCAGCTAGACGAGTGTTTCTTGTGAAACTTTGATGAGGGGGACCATAGATTGAAGCTCAGTCGAGCACTTGCCATGAAAATAACAATAAAGCAGAGAAACTCGCAACATCTTTTGTGAGATAGAGGTTGCAGGGAAGAGAAAAGGACATCTCCTACGAGGCTACGAAGTTTATTTTGAACTCTATCAAGGCAGGACAAGTCCTTTCTAGCAGCTCCTGCCCAGATGTGGCAACAGTATTCCATCTTTGGACGTACCTGGCTCTTATATAGATAGAGAATTGCATCAGCAGGAAGATATCTACTGGATACCACCATTTTTCCAGCGACCTTGGCAACAGATTTGATGTACGTGTTCCATTTAAGATCAGGAGTAAAGGTCAAGCCCAGAAGCTTGTCAAAACATGAGGTCTCCCCAAGACGAGAGCCATTCATTTCAATTGATGCCAGATGAGAATCAGAACGTTAATGATATAAAAGATAGAAGCTTTGTTTTAGATGCATTAAAAGTAATCAGCCACTCCTTTCCCCATTGTACCACGTGCTCAAGATCAGAGGAGAGAGAATCGGAGAGAACTTAGTCGTTTACGGTCTTAGATGTGCTACCATAGATGGTAGTGTCATCAGCATAAATGTTTACGAATGATGTAAGGATGTGATTTGGGAGATCATTAATGTAGATCAGAAGCGATTGTTATTGCCGTCGTTTTTTTTTTTCCCCCTTTGAGGCTTGGTGCATTTATATTTTTTTTTATTGGTTATAAAAGGTGGGTGCAAGATAGTTCAGGGCAAGTTATTTTTATTTCGATTTTGTTATTTTATAGTTTATTTGGTTTCTCGTTTCTTATTAAATACGGTTAGTATATTTGTCCCAGTGTTAAACGAAATATACATATCATATGCTACTGGTACCATGTAACTCAGTACTACCTGCCTCATGGTCGGGTCACCGGCGACTAAACTGGTTTTCCCACCAAACTTGTTTGGAGAGGAGGGTGGCTAGTCTCCCTGAAGGATTAAAAACAAGACCTTCGAAAGGGCGAATTAACCCTTTTTTCCGGGTCAACCAACTAGCACTGTGTGCGTTTGTGTGTATGTATGTGTGTGTTGGGGTGGAGAGGGCTCCTGTAAGCCGGGGTGAAGGCAACCTTTCCAGGAGCAGCAAATCTGATTTAAAAAAACCATAAAGTGGGAGACCAATACCCGCATTAAGCTGGTCTGCAGTTTAACTTGTTGCTGGCTATCTTGCTCTTGCTTGTTGCTGGATCTCAACATTTTGAACCGAGAGAGAGACTTAGCTGTCATACAAAGCTAAGACTAACATCATCTGTGTATAGATAGTTCCTCAGGCATTTGCCTATTAAAATGGTCCTGTGGCGATGGAAGTCATTTTTGGGCTCATGGACTTTAAGTGTCTGAGGGAATGGCACTCGTCTGACAAGACGTTGCAATCATCATATATGTACACACACACACACACACACACACACACACACACACACACTAGAAGGGAGACCTCTACAATGCCAGAGATTGAATGAGGATCAACAAATATTTCACTCATTTTATTATCATCGAAATTGGTGAAATTGCCCATTTTCCGATCAAATCGATTAATTTACCTGCTCTAGTGGGGAACCCATTGTGGTGCATCAAGAGGAACCTTCATATGCCTCCCCAGTGACTTAGTCGACAATACATTGTAGTCTACATTGCACTGTGGAGAACCTACTGTTGATTTTATAAAATTTTTTGATTATCGATTCTTATTGAAGATATTCCAATACAAAACCTATCTAAGAATACTGCCAGATACATAAAGTATATTTGTGCAAAATTTCATTAAAATTGGTCCAGCCGTTTTTAAGTTTATAGGGAACAAACTCAAAGTTCCATTTTATATAATAATAAAATTTTATATTATATATATATATATATATATATATATATATATATGTGACACTTACGTCACCCGCGCGTCGTCCAGTGGTGGAATGACCCCGGTTGTCGGTTCTGATGTTTCCTCAGCGATGATGTCACGGCCGGTTTCCTAAAACAGACTTGTCATGCAAAAACAATTGAAGGGACCAAGTCAATAAGCGTTTCTTTTTGTTTAAACTTCTTTGTATTCAATCAGGGTACAATCGCAGTTAGCTGTTTAGTTAGGGACTGGCCCCTTGTTAACTGCGAGGTTTTCTCTTCTCTCTCTCCGACAGACAACTCAATTATCTACGTGACAGGGACAGTCGATGGGGGAATCTTCGTTCGTCGGACCCAAGGAAACAAAGCTCTCTCTCTTACTCTGACTGTCAATCTCTCAAGGCTCGCTGCTTATATTGTGGGGGCGTGGACTGGGTCTCTTCCCGTTTAAGGTCGTTGGCCAATCAGAATTAAGGGATCACTGTCCGTCAAATCTTTGCCAGGCGGTCTATACCCAAAAAAGGAGCTGTCTTTCTTTCTCTGTTGGCATTCGGTTGTTCCCTAATGGAACTTGACAGGACATAAAAACAGAGATGCCTAACTTAATTATTTTTGAGAGGACATAAAAACAGCTGAATCCGATTCCACAAAGGCCACGCGTCTTTTCAATAGGGTCACGTGTCGCCCCGCTGTTCAGCGACTGTTTGCTTTGTAGATCGGAATTTCATTGGTATCCTCGCCACCCACGGGCTGTCATGGCCAATTTAACGTCATCACGTTCTTCCACCATAAGCTACGATCTTATCTTTTTTTCTCTTCTTTTCGTCGTTTACAGCTGCCTGTTTTCCCTTTCTTTTTCCACGGGTTCACCGCTACTCTTGGCCTTTTGGTCAGGATCAAAGTGCAGCATCTGTTCTTCGGATGCCGCACTTCCATTTCTTGTTCTCTTTCGGTGGAGGAGAAATCCTTCACGACTGGGACAATTTTTATTTTTGTACCCTTGAGCGTCTCTCATATATATATATATATATATATATACACTAGCGGGGGGTACCCAGCGTTGCCCGGGTGTTCGGCGGTGTGTGTGCTCGGACGGGGATGTTAATCAAAACATAATAAGCGAAGTAAATATTAAAAAAAAAAAAAAAAAAAAAAAAAAAAAAAAAACTAACGTAAGGCAAACGAACGATGTTAAATGTCAAAATCAGAAAAAAAAAGAAAAAAAAAAGAAAAAAAAGAAAAGAAAACAGAAAAACGAACGTTAAAACTTCTTGAAGAAATCTGAAAAATACCCCCCCCCCCCCAAAAAAAAATGTGAAAATGGCTACCCGGCATAGCCCGGGTGTTTTTGGGTGTGTTGAAAAATAAAAACCTAAAAAACATGTGAAAAATGGCTTAAATAACCCTGCTTCAATATCAAAATTTTTTTTTTAAAAATCGAAAAAAAAAAAAAAAAGACATCTCACACCACAATTCGAACACAAAACCTTTAGATAATGAGGCCGCGCTCTAAGCAACTGAGCTAAGACAATGTCGCCAAAATCAGGTTACGATGTCGTAAAGCGAGTTCGTCATGAGAGGAGGGTTTTTGAGCCACGATTGTGTTGTCGGCCGTAAGTCCTTAATGTGACGGGGCACACCATCGACACACACTGCTTGCTTGCTGATTACTTCAGTGATGCATCCAAGTCCATACTGAGTTGTACATTTGCCGCACGGGTTCTTGACTCAGACAACATCTCCTTTTTCCAGCCTCCCTCCAATTATTTTTGTCTCAGGTACCGGGTTCGTTTCTATGCTCTTCACCCTAACGTGATACCTATACAATGTGTCGGCCGGAACTGTAGAGGGTGATACAGCATCCTTGGAGGTCACGTTGTATAAATAAACTGCTTCAGACAGCCCGTTCTGGCGGCGATAGTTTTGACAGTCCTGTGGTTCCACTCAATCCCATTCCCGCTCGGAATGTAAGCACATCGGAACCACAGATGTACTCCCCAGCCATCGGCAAACTTTCTGAATTGCTCACTGGTGAAAGCGGTGCCGTTATCAGTTAGTATCTCCGTTGTGAGGCCACGGTCGAGGAAGATGCCGTTTAGCTGATGGATGATAGCTGTTGTATCTTGCCGGCGAAGTGGCCGCAATATTGCAAACCTAGATGGGCCGCAGTCAATGAGTGTTAGGTAATCCTCGCCGTTGTGGTGAGTAACATCTATCGCCAGCCGTCTCCAGTGGCTTTTTACAACCAGTTTCCTTTTTCCCAGCGAATGGATGCCTGGTCGATGGATTGACAAGCCACGCTGCTTTGGTTGTATGGGTTCGATGGTCCTTCTAGTGGCGTCAATCCATTGGCGAGGAACTCTTGTTAAACAATCGGCCTTGTTCCGGCTGGATCTGACCAGGGAGATTTCTATTGACAGCGCACATTCTTCTTTGGTCCTCATGATGGTATCGAGCCACCGTCAGATGAGCATCTCGCTCGTAGCTTTAGTTTGTACTCTGGCCCTCCCGGTAAGGATGTCCAAAATCCACTTGTGGATGCAAACAGAATCTGTAAACAGCCGCAAGATAGTTGACTTCCAGAGGATTGCCAAGTTTATCCCCTTGATGACAGCATCAAGCTCTGCCAGGTTCATATGCTGGGAGTCCCATTCTGGGCATAACCAGCAGGCATCTTCCACCACGGCCCCATCATGGACTATTGATACGCCCGTGGTAAGAGAGCTCGCATCAACCCACACACTCAGGTCCCGGCTGTCGACGCACCATCTGCTCCGTGCAGGGTCCTCCTTGCACACTCTGGTGAGAATTCCTCCAGCATTGTGTTGAGAGAGGCGTCGTGCACCACATCATCTCATCCAGTGGTGACCTTAGACGCTCTCCTCTTTATGAACGCCACCGCAACACGAACCTAGCTGACCACAGGGAAGTGTCCAACCAATTTTCCGCACCAAGAAAATATGTTTCTTCACATGACATCATAGAGCATGTCTGAGACTTGCTTGCCGCCATTCCCATAATTTATCAGCGCACACGTTTGCACGGGCCGTAAAGGGGTCCAGGTGTTTAACTCCCTATAATCGAGCACCAGCCTCACTTTTTGTTTGTTTGGCTGGATGACCGCCATTAATGGGATTAAATCCTTTGGAGGCCCCAATGCCTTCTCAGGATAAGGAACCAACCATCCAGAAATCTTGTACTCTGGTACTCTATTGAACAAATTCTCTGGTGGTTGTTCGTTCAACCACTTCCAAGCCACAATTCAGGAGTTCATGCACTGGTCAAACTCCGTACGAAAATCAGGCTTGTCTAGGGTGAGTGCTGAGCAAATGCATTCTTCGCATTGGGAGAACGTCACATTCCCGGCTCCATTTACTACGACTCTGCCCAGCTGCACAATTGCGTCCATTCCTAAGAGTAAATCGTACCCAAGTAGCTCAATGTCCATAATCAGAGCTTGCATGGTTACTTCAAGCCCGCTACCGATGCTTACGTGGATACTACCTCCTCCGTGAGAGGACAAAGAGCTCCCGCCTACAGTCAGCACCGGAGTTCTTGTCACAACGTTCTTTGCGCACAAGTGTCTGGGCGCAACCCGTGTCCACAAGTGCGTGGCACTCATGCCCGTTAACGCGTACGCTCACCGCAGGTAGTGCCTTGTTTAATGATGATCTTGGGGAGAAGACTGGCGCTGTAACTTCTTCCCCTAGCCTGTTTCCAGGACAGGCGCGAGCCAGATGTCCCAGTTTTTTGCATTTGTGACACCGCGGTCTGCTAGGCTTCTGGGTCGTTGACCGAGACGAAAGGCAATCATGGGCCCAATGGTTTGGGGCCCTGCATCTGAAGCAGCTAACACTTCTGGTGTTCTCACTAGCTGTAGACAGTGGTGTAGGTGCACATGTGGCCTCTCGAGGTTGCACCCCGGCGACAACCTCCCCATCTCTGGTATCCATCAGCACGGCACGAGCCCTCCCAAGCAGCTTTTTTAATGACAGCTTGTCCATTCGTGTTGAGGCTTGCAAAAGTCCCTTTGCATGGCATGGCAATCCATTCACGAAGGCTCCCTTTATCCAACACTCTGGTGGCATTTCACCTACCAGGCGTGCTTGCCGCTGTAAATCCGTCAAAAACTCATCCACGGTCTCCCCTGGCCGAAGGTGGCGGGCGGTGAACTGTTCCAATGCCGTAAACTTCAGTCCCGTAAGCCTTTACAAAGGCACGCTTGATCTCCTCGAGGTCACTCCGTTGGTCCTCCGAGTGTTGCCGATACATCTCATGAGCCGCACCCTTTAGCCGCAGTGGCAGTACTCTCCCCACATTGGTTACCTTGCACATCTCACACATTAACTCTACATCCTCTAGCCATTCTACTATTGGAACATCCGTTGCTGTGCCATTGAACTCGGGGATGAGTCGGAGGTCAAACTGTCTTAGAACCATGATTAGAATACAGCCGAAATAGCTTGTATCAGAAGTCTTTGTCTAACGCAAAGTAACAAAACTTTTTGGTTAAATCGTCACGCAGAGGTTCGCTAGTCACAAGTTGAGTCGAATAAAGTTCGTTGTTCACAACACGAGATACACGTCGACATTCTTTATTCGCATGTCTTAAACGCTTCTCTCACTCCTTCCAGCGACTTGCCTTTTATGTTCCGGGCACACCAATTTGCATATACCACATGAGACTGCTCGATATTTACGCGTGACCGGAGGCTTTAAAAGACAACAGCCACCATCTGGGCCTCTTTTTCTTTTTCTGTCTTTCAGCCTGCTGCCGAGACAGATTCGCGCCCGTTTCTGTGGTAGGTCCTCTCTATGTCTATTGCAGCAAGTATGCTGGTTCTTTTTAAACAGTTCACTTCATGACCCCCCCCCCCCCCAAAAAAAAACTCCAGTTGAGATCGAAACCAAAACTTAAAGACAGAAAGTCAAGTACAATAACCATTAGGCCAACTTG
The DNA here is from genome assembly GCF_053919585.1 of Euprymna scolopes. Taxonomy (NCBI): domain Eukaryota; kingdom Metazoa; phylum Mollusca; class Cephalopoda; order Sepiida; family Sepiolidae; genus Euprymna; species Euprymna scolopes. The sequence continues at coordinate 123,888,112 of NC_136499.1, read as the reverse complement.
ACACAATCTATAAAACATGTTTTCAAACATACTTATATAATTAATCTATCATGTGAATCAATTATACATGCACATTCTTGAAACAGTTGACAAACAGATAAAAATCTGATGACCTGCACGTACCAATTTTTACCCCTTAGCGGCCCTTTTTTCTGGATGAAAACTGATTAAAGTTTTCCACATGTGTGAATACTTTATATCCCAAATTTCAAGTCTGCAGATTGAAAATCCGTTGAGTATATAGATTGAGAAGTGTCCTCTCTGTCTCACACAAACACACACCGATGCCTCCATTCAGTCTCGAAAGACAAAGGATAATCCCTGCATGGGCAGCTGTGTATGTAATTGTATGGCAAGGGTTGCACAATCCCAACTACACCTCTTCTGAATCGGCACTACTTAAGTTTAGTGGTAAGAAGTTCAGACGACTGGAAACAATGCAGAGATGAGCGGAGAGCATAGACAGAATCTGGAAGTTCCAAATGGTCACCAATTTAGTACTGACCAGGTTCAATGCTATTACTTTTTTTTTTTTTTTCTTTTTGAGATGGAGACTAATCTACAATGGTTGTTTTTTTCATACTACATGTACTAGCAGATACATTCGAACAGAGACAGGAGTTAATCATTAATGAAACCAAAATCTTCTACCTCCCCTACCACTATTGTTTGAAAGTATGGCAAAATTAACATTTTGAAAGAGAGGAGAAAAGAGCGGGAGAGAAGAGCAACACGAGAGTCGAAAAGTGGGATTAGAGAGAGAGAGAGAGGGAGGGGGGGGGGCCTGCAAAAAAAAAAAAAAAAAAAAAAAAAAAAAAAAAAAAAAAACGCATTCCTTTGGTAGGGGTGCCTCAGGTGCTTAGCAATAAACTAACCCCTTATCAAAGGAAGAAGGAAAATCCTGAGAAGGTGGATCTAAAACTGCATAGGACTAGCAGCATAACAGTCTCGCAGAAAAAAAAAAAAAAAAAAAAAAAAAAAAAAAAAAAAAAAAAAAAACAACAACATTATAATAATAGTAATTATACTCTGTACATTTTTTGCTGATGTCAAGGTTAAACTCCTGGCGGAGACATCGATTTAGATTTTGTCTGGATGGATAAGGAATATCTGCAGTACTAATAATACTGATACAAACAGTAAAAAAAATGTAAAAAAGAAAAAAAGAAAAAAAAAAGAAAAAGACAAACGAACTAATATACTCACAAAGAGTTTCTAATAATGGCAGGAACGTAATCGTTGCCGTTATTTGTCGCATCACAGCCGCAATCTCATCATGAATCTCCTTTTCTGTTTTGATTTTTGGTTTACTGAAAAATAAAAAGTAAAATAAAAAGTAAATATATATATATATATTACCATTAGCATATGAAGCGATGCTCTTTGTGTAAACAAATTGAGCTTAGGTACTTTGGACAATGTCAAAACATTGTTAATTCATTGCCCACACAGCAGCAGACGTATAGCGCAACGGTTAGAAGCTCCAACTGTCGTTTGGGCGATCGGGTTTCGATCCTGGCCCGAGGTAATTGCTTGTCTTGCTGCACTGAGGAGTTGTGAAACAGCGAAACAGTACTGTATGTGGATGACTATAATTGAACATTTTCAAACGGATAGAAAAGTTGAAATTACACTTACTATATATGAAAGTGACAAATGTAAGCCATGTTGGAGTTAAATGATTTATTTCAAAAAAAAAATTTTTTTAAATTTATTTAGTGTTATAATTTGTTTCAATAAATTTTTCTGTAATAAAACCATAAGGTTCTTATTGACAGAAATACACAACAGGTGAAATTTACAAAGTGGAACAATAAAATTGATGTCCTAGAAAAGATGACATTATTCAATATCCGTTTGATGAGAACTGTTTTTTTTTTTTTTTTTTTTTTTGTACCCAAGAGCAATAGGAGCCTTCTAATATGTCTGGAAGTGACAATGTTCAAGGAGCAAGATCGGAGATGCACCGCTGTGCAACTAATGCTTTCAACCAATCCAAGTTATAACAACAGGACCATTGCCAACACCCTCAAAATGCAAATCCGGATGGTTGAACACTTGAGGGCACAGCTCAACAAAGTCTCCGGCCACGGTTATGGTCTTTGGTGTGGTTTTAAGTGAGAGTCACATCATGCCACCTCACATCTTCAAAGTCTGCTTGAAACGACTCAGCACTGATCCACAAGTCCAAAAAGATCCAGGCTTGACTTCAGAAGGAGTGCTATAACTTAGCACCTTTCTCTGACTAACCCGCATCCTTCCCCTGATCTGAACCCCCTGGACTACTTTGTTTGGTTATACGTTCAGAACATCACCAACATAACCTCTCACACCACCGAAGCCAGCCTGATCGCCGCCATCTGCCGACGTTTGGGAAAAAGCATGCTCCCTGTTCCAGATCCGTACTGAGGCGGTGATTGAAGCTGAAGGCGGATACATTGAATAGATGTCACCTCTACTACATCATCAACTTACCTGAATTGATTTTTTTCAATAAAAGTTTTAAAATAAGCTGTAGTGTTTTTTTTAAAAAGGCGACAAATTTATTGTTCCACTCTATAGCAGGTCAAAACGTGGGAAACGTCTTGGATATGCTTATAAAGCACAACTGTTTTTATGTATCAAAAATTATGGAAAATAATTAAGTAGAATCTTGATAAAAAATAAAATTATTATTTCAATATTTGTAGTCAACAAACTCCAAATGAAAAAAATCGTATGGCATGTTCATATTAGAAAAAGGGAGATAATCTTATACAACACGATAATGAAAAGATGCCTAATAGAAATAAAGGATTACCAAAATCTTTGGTAGAGATATTCATACACAAGTATATTAACGAGTTTTCCTGTTTATTTTGAACTGTCATTTCACCTGTTTATTTCTGTCAACAGTTATTAGTCGCGTGCAAGTGACTCTATAAGTCACTCCGTCGGTTGGTCAGTCTGTCACTTTTGTGCTTGGCCTTTTTGGTTAAGATCAAAGGTCTGTTGTTAATAGATGCTGTGCTTAGCTTTTTAAGCTTTTCTTGGCCTTTTGGCCAAGATCAAAGTGTAAGAAAAGGGGAAGAATAGGGGAAGAAAAGGGGAAGAAAAGGTGCCCCCCCCCCACTCCCTGTGAACATACACCACCCCTAACAACAAAATCCACTTCCACCCCCAAACCAGATACTGCACCAACACCAGACATCCCCACACCAATGCAAACTGAGCCACCACCCCAAAAAGAAAAGGAAAAGAATGAACCTAGGGAAGGGAGAGACTCCTCTGCCTCTCGCAGACCAACCAAATTAAAAGCCCTTGCCCCCGAAGAACTATGTTATGTAGACCCTCTATCTGTGGCAACAGACATTTCCCATTGGCAGAGGAAAAACTTAAAACCTATGCTCGCTTACAAACAGATAGAGGGGAAAGATGTAAATATCCCCTCAAATTTCCCAGACGCCCCGCTCCTAATAACTTTTGTCAGAACTCCAGAGGCCTGCAAGACCAACTTGTGGACAAGGCTGCAAGCTGTGGAAGGGGCGTTTCCGGGAATCGAACTGGTGAAGAAAAATGACCCTTCTCTTGACGAACTGTCAAAACAATGCAACGGAAGGTTCCCAGTGCTGGTCCATCTGTCACTCTACAGGGCCATAAAATTAATTTATCCTTTAGACGTCAGCGGCATTGCGAGAGAAGGTCAGGATATGAAAAACCTGACCACCTTGAGCATGACACATAACGTCAGCGTCTTCTCCCCGGCTGACTTCGGAGCTGAGTGTGACACACCCTAAGGTAAGTACAATGGCTTTGAATTTGGCTAGTTTGAATGCGAGGGGCTTGAGATCATCAGGCTGGGCGGTTCGCCTCCGGCACGACCTCTTGTCCCTGGGAGTGGATGTGGTTGCGATTCAGGAGATGCATTTCATTTCCTCTGTGGACTGTCAGGTGCTGGCCAGAGATTTTGAATTTTTTTTCAGCATATGACAGCCCGCGGGGGAAGGGAGTTTCCGTGCTGGTTAAACGTACCCTGTCGGCGACCGTCAACATTGTTCATAGGGATGCAGCGGGCAGGCTGGTTGTGGCCGATGTTGCCGTAAAAGATTCTGTGTTTCGAGTGATCGCAGTTCATGCGCCCAGCACCGCTCGTGAAAGGGTCTCATTCTTCAATAAGCTTGACACATTTGTAGATCGTGGGGAGCGGGTAGTGCTAATGGGAGATTGGAACGCGCCATCTTAGACCCCGAGATAGATAAGGTAGGAGGCGATGCTAGAGGATCAGAGAGGTGCGAGTCCAGTCTGGTTGATCTGATGGCTAGATGCGGTCTGGTCGACAGGTTTCCTCTTATCCAAACACTTACTTGGACAGGATGTTAGTTAGGAGAGGCGAAGTAGACTTCTTATCTTGTCCCACATTCACTTGGCTAGGCCAGACGGACCATAAACTAGTTATGGTTCGGCTGAAGCTAGGAAATAGGCCTAAGTTAGTGGTTCACTGGAAGTTAAACACCTCCCTTCTGGAGATACAAGACTTCCAAGAGAAGTTAATAGAATTAATTCAAAAAGCACTAGTAAAGAATAGTGAGCATTATGAAGGTCAAGTAGTCAGAGCTAGGCTTAGAAAGGTAGGCAATGAAGCAGTCAACTCCAACACTGACGCAAATTTCTAGGTGTGGCTCGGACAAGTACATTGCAAAGGTAAGACATCCGGATGGACGCACCCTGGAATCAACTCGGGAGATCTGTGAAGGGTTTCGAGAACATTTTGAGGAGCGTTTTATGCAGCAGCCCGATCTTCCGGTTCTCGAGTTTAGCAACTATTTGGCTGACTCTCCCCACCTCGAGGTGGCTAGTTGCGAGGGCTGGGTGACGGAGCGGGAGGTTTTTACTGCGCTGAAGCAGGTAAGCTGTGACAGATCGCCGGGACTTGATGGTCTGCCATACAAACTATATTTGAGGCTGTCGCCCATGTTTCTGCCTCTTTTGACAGATGTGTTCAACCACTGGTTTGCTCAAGGATCTACTCCAGGGCAAGTCAACAAGGGAGTGATCACATTGCTGAGGAAAGGTGACGGGCATGGTGGGGAAGAGTTAGACGATTACAGGCACATAACTCTGCTAAACACAGAGTTGAAGATTTTGGCCAAGGTCCTGTCGAATCTGCTGCAGGTTGTTATCAGCGAGTTGGTTGAACCGGAACAGAACTACGCTGTGAAGGGGAGATCGATTCAGAACAACTTGCACCTGATCCGCACGATCCTAGAGGGAGGGATAGATGACGACACAGAAGCCGCGCTGATCAACTTAGATCAGTCCAAAGCTTTCGATAGGGTCGACCATTGTTTCTTGACATCTGTCTTAGAGGCCGCCGATTTTAAACTGGACTTCTGCAAGTGGATCTCCGTGATGTATCGACAGCCCACAGCCGTCGTGCAAGTCAACGGAAAGCGCTTGAAACCCCTTGTTATCTCTCAGTCGGTTCGTCAAGGTTGTCCCCTGTCGCCCCTGCTCCGCAAGCTGAGACATGGGGAGGCAAATTCGGCCCTGCGCGGAATTGCAATACCCAGTGGCTCAGCCGCCAAGGTATCCACGTTCGCCGATGATGTCACGGTCTTTGTGTCGAGCTTCAGAGACATCGAGATCATGTCGGAGGCGCTCGCTCAGTACGAAAGAATTACAGGGACCAAGATAAACCGCAGCAAGTCGATAGGACTGCGGTTGGGCGCCTGGAGTGGCAACGCCAACCTCACAGCGCCCTTCAGCTGGACGGATGCGCAGTTCAGATCCTCGGCGTGTGGTTCGGACAGAGTCTCTAGCTTGACAAAAATTGGTTGGAGGTACGGCCAAAGGTGGAGGCTGCAGTAAATTTGTGGCTTCCTAGGAAACTTTCCTTAAAGGGTAGAGCTGAGACGTGCGCCACTTATGTCTTTCCTCTCATCCTTTACAGACTGGCCGTACTTTCTCTGCCTGCACAGCACCTAACAGCTCTTGTCGAACTCTTGTCCTCGCTTTTTTGGGACAGAGGAAGACACTGGGCAAGCAGACAGGTCTGTATTCAAGTCCGTGTGAGGGAGGCTTGGAAATGCCGGACTTGAAGTGTCAGAGACGCTGAGAGGCTGGCCTTCCTGAGCCACTATATGCAAGATGACTAACCGTGGCACCCCGTGGTTACTGCCGCCTTCCCTGACCTTGTTCTCGACCTTTCTATCGAGAGCCGTCACAGGCCGCGGGGAGAATCTGCCTACATGAAAGAGTGCCAAGCTGCGCTAAAACGACTACCAAGGTCCAGCGACCTTGTGACTGCTACCTGTAGGGAACTCCACAGGGATCTAGTGATGGGGGCCGCCGCCGACCCGCAATGCGCGCGTTTGGGTTGGCAGCAGAGTGAGATCCGCTCTGCGTGGAGCTGGGCGCCAGGTTTGAGTCATCTGAACAATTCGGAGTTCTCTCTGACTTGTCGATTGGCCCGAAATGCACTTCCACTCAACAACATACAATGCAGTTCCGGGTTTTTGGAGTTGCCTGATTGTCCCCATTGTGGGACAACAGCCGTAGAAACGACTGATCATGCTTTCTTCGATTACGCGAACTCCGCCGGTACTGGTTGTATGTCAGCGAGGTGACGGCTCGCATCAATCCTGAGCACCCTCGCCCAATTACCGTATCCAATGTCGTGGCCGTCGTGGGACCGGGAAAGACAAATGGTCTACGTTACGATCCTGGCTGTGGCGAGAATGGTGATTTGGACGTCGCGTCTGCAAGGTTGCCGGCAAATGTTGTCTTTTTCTTTTTTTCTTTAAACACCAACTACGGGTGAAGATCAGATGTGATAGAAGAAGGCTGCATCGCGCTGCATTTGACAGAAGATGGATACATGTAGCAAGTCTGTGTGTAAGAAGAGGAGCCAAATTTAAATACGTGTTCCCCGCCTAGGTGTGGAACGCGCAGTTCCGTAAAGTAAAAGTAAACAAGTAGCCTTTCAGCTAGCTGAACGTGTGTTCCATCCCTGCCCGATTAGGAAGCCTCCAAGATCCCCACCCCCTCCTTTTTGCAATTTTTGTTTTCACCCCCTCCTCTAAATTTCACCCATCTTGGAGAGAAAGAAATACAAACTAACCCGCATTCCTTACCCACAAAATTTTCTTTTCTCCATTCACCCTCATCTAGAGGGCATCTCCACTTAGAGACTGACCCGCAGAAGCGAGGTTCCTTTTACAAACCTAGTGGAACAACTATCAACTAGACGGGGTTGGCAGGGTCCTACTAATCACAAACTAAAAATGAAGATCACTTGTAATACGAAGATCTATGTTGAAACTATAAAATAACTACAAAAAAATAAAAATATAGTAAAAAAAAAAACTTGATTAAATCACATTTTTGGAAAAAATGCAACTAATTTACACTACATACTTGATTTTTTAATCAGTTTTTTTTAGTAAATTTATTATCTATTCTCATTTTTTTTTTTTTTTAATTGTCGTTTCATGTTTCGGCCAACTATTCCTCTGGCCTTCGTCAGGTGGTAACCGCGACGGGATAGGAACTCTGAATCTCCTCACTATATCCTCAGCAATTACTGCCATCCATAGTTGTTGTCGTCTCATGTTTTGGCCAAGTAATGAATTCCAGTAAAATAATAGTTTTTTTTTTAGCTTGTATACCCGTGACAGTTTTTTTTTGTTGTTGTTTTTTGCTGCTTTGTTTTTTTTATCATTTGAGGGGGAGCACTACTATATGTTGGGTACAATAATCAATAAAAACTGGCTCTTTAATAAATAAAAAAATCTGCATAAATTAAAATATATTTAAGCGTATTTAATGATCAGCCTTATAGTAACAAACTAAAAATGAAAATCATTTGTACAGGGTTCATACAGCTTTTCAATGTCCATTTTCAAGGACTTTTTTCAAAACAAAATTCAATACATAAACAATGACATAATAAAACAGGAAAAGTCATTTACCTACAAAACAATATGGCTGTCGATAATCATATTTACATTCTCTGACCCACTTATATTTGGCCAACAAAGCGCAATTAAACGTGGTGTTGGTTTTACATTTAAATTTTGAATTTCCAGTGTTGTGTATATTAGAGTTACATCCCTTTATCAAGAAACTACCCGATGTCAAGATATGGAAAACATCACATGGTTTTGTGATAAAGGGACATATCAGAACAATATATTTCGATTTTATTTACAATGTTTAAAAAATAGTTTAATGATATTTTATCATTAATACTTAAAAATAACTTAATAGCATTTATTTCGATTTTATTTTTAATATTGCAACAAAACATTTTACTTGACAGAAAGAATAGGATTTTCAGGGCATTTTCCATATTTTCAAGGATTTTTTAAGGTAATAATAGAAATAAGGTCTTTGAGGTCAAATTCAAAATTCAAGGACTTTTCAAGTTTGCATTGAAGTCTGTTGTATTATGATAATCTATGATGAAAGTATAAAATAACAGCACTTGTAGTTTAATCAAGACATTAAAAAATCCAAATATCTAATAAAAAAAAAAATATTGTACATCTGTTTTCGACTGAAGATCGAAAAAAATTTCACTTAATTTGATTGAGTAGTTTTTTGGGTTTTTTTTCAGCGAAAAAACATGTTTTTATGACAGCACGTTGAAGGCGGAAATCTTGGAATTTTTTGAACACACCATGGGGGAGATAACTCAATTTAAAGCCCCCCACCCTTAATATTAGCTTTTCTTTCTATATAAAAAAAAAAAAAAAAAAAAAAAAAGATACTTCATGAAATTAAGTGAAATTTTTTTCCCGGAGAACTTCATTCCATAACGGATACGTACAATTTAAACTTTTTTTTCAATATTTTCATTTTTTAATGTCTTGATTAAACTGTATAAGTACCAAATTAACCACAAAAAAGATTAAAAATATAATATTTTAATATTTAAAAAACTTGATTAAATCACATTTTTGGAATAGATCCAACTTTTGTTCATACATGATTTTTTTTTTTTAAACAATTCTTTTAGCTCGTATACTTCTGATTGTTTTTTTTTTTTGCTTTGTTTTTTTTCATAATTTAGGTTAATTCACAACTTGTTATTTTAATTGACTTTCTGAATGTCGACTTGATTTTTTTCAACTTCTTTCTCTTTCAATGTTATATTTCCCATAGTTAAAATCAGAAATCCCGGAACACTTTCAACACGGACATTACCAATGAGCAGGAAAAGAAGTTACCTGTTTTCTTTTGTTTCGGAAGTATCATCTTCTACATCAAACTGCCATCGTTCCAAAACTTCGTTTGTATCTGCACACGTGATCACAACTACAAGTTTCTGCAAAACCATACTTCCAAGCCATTCTAAAAAAGCGAAAAATAGAAAAATATAAATTATAACAAATCATTTTAACGCCAAATCCAATGCAAAGATCTTTTTTTTTTTCAATAAATGAAAATAAATTAAATATTTTGATTGACTTTTTTTTAGTAAAAATTAATATTGTTTTTTTCTTTTTTTCTCATTGTTGTGCTTTACCAACAGATGCTGATAATAGCGGAGTTTTCCTGTTATCAAATAGAGATGTTATGTCATATTATAAGATGTAGAGATTATGCTGGCATTGTGTGTAACTATAATAGATCCTGTATTTCTACATTTTAAAAGCAATGCATTTGTCAGTAACAAGTAAAAAGATGAAAAAAAAAAGTATATCTATAATTAACTGAAGATGGTTGGACATTGATGGAAATATTTGATTTATATTTTTTCATTTATTAAAGATAGCCAGTCGTAAAATATGCTTATTTTAATTCATGCAGATTTCATATAACAGAACCAATTTTTTTTTATTTATATATATATATATATATATATACACACACACACTAGCATTTCAGCCCGGCATTGCCCGGGTGCTTGGAGGTGTATGTTGAGAAAAAAAAAAAAAAAAAAAAGGTCAAATCATTTATCTTTGACCCCTATTATGACCCCATAACATTTGTTTTGGGTTCAAATCAAGTTATTAAGTTAGATGCATGTCCAAGGAACCTATATCTAAAATTTCAAATGTTTAGACCCAAAATTGGTGGAGGAGTTTGGTAGAGATCTCAATGGTCAAATCATTGAACTTTGACCCCATAACAGCCAAATTTATGCCCGAAAACGGATTACAAAGATTTTCCCAATCTCAGTACCCTGTATATCAAATTTCGAGTCTGAAGACTGAAAATTGACAGAGTTATTGCGTAGGGAAATGTACACAGACAGACACTTTCACTTTTATAGATATATAAAGATAAGTCACAGATTAGAGATCAAGTGAATTATCCTGACAGATATTACATTGAGGTAATACTTTTAGGATGTTCCTAGCGAAAAAAGTAAAGGGTACTCTTGCATAATTTGACCCGAATTCTCACGAATTCCACTCAAACATAGATCGGGCGAGACCGGCAATCATCGGTGTCAGCCGAGCGTCATAACAGACGCAGACTAATGAAAAAAAAAAAAAAAAAAAAAAAAAAAAAAAACTACCTTGAAAAATGAAAATATGTTTATTTCATTTTAGTATTTATTTATTTTTAAATATTTACCAACACAAAGTTTTGTTTTTTTTCTCCAAGAAAATATTTTTTAACCATATAATTGTTAGGTGAAAGTACAAGTTTTTTTGTTTTCTTTTCTTTTTTGTAACCATGTTTATTTTTTTTTATTTTTTATTTTTTTTTTAAGACTTGTTGTTCAGTCAAGTTCTTTTGGTGGCACTGTCCATTTGTACATCTCCAGGAGAAGCCATCCTTTACACACAATCTCTTTAAAGTAAACATTTGTGTTTACAATTGTTGTACCTCATTTTTTTGGAGGCAGCAATTTCTTCTGACAATATGAGATTGTCTGCATCGATGTTTTCATTTTTTTTTTCTAACTTGTATAGATTTATTTTCTTGCCTGTCATTTTCCTGTTTGGCGAGTTTGAAAATATATTTGTCAGCCTTTTTTTTTTCTTTTTGTTGGCTTAGTCGCTTTCTTCCAATTTGAATGTTGTCCGCTTCCATTTAGATAGCGCTTTTTCATTGGGCTAATTAAATTCCCAAAAATTCAATTAAAGTAACTAATCAGAAAATAAGTCACCCCTGCCCCCTTAATATCACCTTAAAAATTACTAAAAACATAACAGAATAAATTTTTTTTAAAAAATAAAAAAGTTGAGTTCATGTTTTAACATTTGAACAACGTTCAGCTGACACCGAGGATTGCCGGTCTCACCCGATCCATGCTTGACGGGAATTCACAAGAATTTGGGTCAAATTATGCAAGAACACCAAGTAAAGCTCAATATTTAAAAAATAGAGCAATATATAAGTTTAATGATTAAAGTTAAATTCTGTAAATCAAAATCTATACACATATATTTAAGTTAAGAATTTATTGTTTGAAACAAAGAATATAGAGAAAAATTGTTTATTTCCTCAATCCATGGATTTTCAATAATGGCTCATCAGAGGAAATGCAATGCAATTAGCAAAAATGTTCAGCTCTGAATAAGCAAGTATTTTGCTTTTCAACACATACATTGAAAATGTTATTTGAATGGTGAATAAGAGTCATAGAAAAAAGGATTTCATACAACCTGGGCAGTCCATTAGTAGAATTAGTTCAATATTTTCGGAATATTACTGCCAGGTCAGAGGAGTAGTGATCCAGGGTAAAAATCAGTAATCCGATATATCAAGTATGTTTGGTTGTCCCATACCGTTATTTCGAAGGGCATACGAAATGGTTTTCCTCTTCGGCGATATAGAGATCCGTTGGTAGAAGAAATCCAGAATCCTTGAGGGTGCAGAGATGTTGCAACATTTCCTCTGATGATATGAACCATTATTGAAAATCAATGGATTAACAATTTTTCTCTATATATTCCTTGTTTCAAACAAATTGTTAACTTAAATATGTTTATATATTTTGATTTACAGAATTCAACTTTAATCATTCACATGCAATACTGTTTTGCTGTATCACAGCTAATCAGAGTGGCTAGACTAGCAAGTACCTCAAGCCAGGTTTGAAACTCTACCACCTCATATATATATTATATTAAATAGAAAATTGTTTCTGTAATGTTGTCTCCATTGGAGAGCCCTGACCATGCAAAGCAAGTTTTTTTTTTTTTGAAAGGGTGGGAAAAATTTATGGTGGCTGCCACTACTCCTCCCCACTTGTGCCACCTACAAAAAATTAAATTATAAATGAAAGCAAAAATAGAAGGCTATTTCACTGATTTTGATGACAACTACAGTATTGGAAGTGTGAAACATTTGCTGATCCTTATTAAATCCGGGGCAACGTCGAGTCTCCCTGCTAGTAAGAATAATACTTTTTTAAGTCTTTACATAGTGAAAGAATAATTTACTTAACTTCTATAATGAAAACGATTCAAGCTACATTGCAATCTAAGTTTAAATATGAAACACAAAAAGAATGAAACTGGTTAGTAATTAATTTTTAAGTCAGTAAACATTTTTTTCAAATAGTTTTAATATATATATATGAAAAAAAAAAGGGGGGGGGTACAAAATTTCATTATGGTTAAATACAGACCAATTAACATGATTACAAAAATAAAAGATGAAAATAAAGGTTAGCTAACCAGGTTTCGTTCCTCGCTCAACAGAGCTAAATCAAGGAAAATACAATTATTTTGAAAAAAGTTATGAACATGGCAGAGGTGGAAAAGAGGAAAAAAAAAAAAAAAAAAAAAAAAAAAAAAGGGAAAAGAAAAAACGAAAAATAAGCGGGTGGGTGGGGGGGGGGATACATGGAAACTAAATTAAGTCCCAAAAGATTTTTTTTTTGCTTGCAAAGACAAAGTCTCAAAGACTTAATAAAAATAGTTTCTAGAATTTTTAGATGAAAGAGTGAGTGCGACTCAAGATCGTACACATGTCAGCATTGAAATTTGTGGCACACGCATATTATTTATAAGGTGCTCGCAAATCAAAGAATCATACACATTACTCAGAACATCCGAAGATGAAAAATTTGCATACCAAATCTTTGATGGTACGTGTTCTTTCAAGCGAAAATCCAATCTTTGCGATGTTTGCAACAGTATGCATTGGAACTACATTTGAATAAATAAATAATAGAATTATTATGGTGGTGGTGGGGGGGGGGCATTTTTTTCAAATGGACGATAACATAGCTCTGGTTGAAAAAAACAATGCGTGGATTTGATGCAAAATAACACCGTTGTACAGGCAAAGAGATTTGCTTAGCAAATCGGTCGCTGATACACCCATCGCCAAACTGGAAGTGGCAAAGGTTTCAATTTCGAAAAGAGGGAATGATTTTCGAAAATATCAGGGGGGGGAAAAAAAAAAAAAAAAAAAAAGAACCTTGTAGAAAAGTGCTCAGTTGAGGGTTAAGAAATTCATGTTTTTAGCCAATTTTTCAATATTTGTTGTCCGAAGGGTCAAGCTTCAAAACAATACAGATTTCGTGAAAATCGGTCGCCTGTGTTGCAAGTTTTTGGCAGACATACAAACATACATACATTTAAACAAGCAGGTGAGATTTATATTATAGACTAGCAGGGGTACCCGGCGTTGCCCGGGAGTTTGTAGATGTGTGTATGGGGGGGGGGGGTAAGTAATACCCCTGAAACGATGTAAAAAAAAAAAAAAAAAAAAAAAAAAAAAAATCGGAAAAACCAAAACAAAAAACAGCGAAAAAAAAAAAAAAAAAAAAAAAAAAAAAAAAAAGGAAAGAAACCACTGTGTGTATAGGGGTGGTAAACTAAAGAATAAGCAAAATAAAAAAAAAAAAAAACGTTACTTGAGTGTTTAAAGATGTAAAAGAAAGAAAAAAAATAGATTGGTCGGGAGACAGGATTCAACTCAGAAGCCTTGACGCGGAAGTGAAAAAAATGCCAACCACTTACCCGTCTAGGCCAGGAGTAAGAGGAATTGATTAGAATGTTAAAATAAGGCTTATAAGGCGAGTGAAAGAGGTTTGATTGACAGATAGCCGCTAAATGAGGTCATCGCGGGAGCATTACGAGATGACATAGCAGTATTTTATTTAATGATGGAAAACTTTTTTGGGTTTGTTTACTTTGTTTCAATGCAGGGCAGTTTTCGCTTCCCCAAGATGATGGTGGGGGGAAACCGGCTCCCAATTTAAAGGGGATTGTCCAGAAGATCAAAGCTGATTGCTTGTGGACGTTCCCGGCTCGGTGCCAAGAACACCATGTTAGCTTTGAATTAGTTTCGCTTTTTATACGAAAAAGACCAATCAACACGTGAGAAGTCAAAATAGCAATAATTTTGTAAAAGTTGCTGTAAGTAAATCTAGATGCTACGCGCTTTCCCCAAATCGTAGATATTATTATATAGGGGGTATATAAACAGTTGTAAGGGATAGTACCCCCCCCCCCGAGCGTGTGCGAAAGAAGCCTTTGCGAGACATACACGAAATGGTCACACACATTTTGCCTTTTACATATATAGATGGTGCACTTTTCCCAAATGATGTTACTTCAAGTAATAGCACGAAGTTGGATACTCCACCAGACAAGATAAATTCTTGTAAGACCAAAACAAAAGATATACTAAAATATATAAAAATGGTTATTTGAGGAGAGGAAAATTATGTTCTCATTTCCTTTACGAAACTTAATATTTGAAAGACAAAGAACTTTAATGGAACACTCGAATATCTATGTATCTGAAATAGCGTTCAAATGTTAGCACCAAGTAGTGATTTCTGAGAACTTTGAAGTAAAATAAAATGAAAAAAAATCTAAATGCAACCTTCCTTAGAGGTTAACAGATCTACGTTTGTCTTGGAGACAAACATTATGCATGGTGCGATTCAAAAGCAAACGAAAGAATTACCTTTAATATTTGTCATGATGTTTTTCATGTATTTTTGCAATTCTTCTTCAGTCGATACAAATAATGAGAGGCCATACTTCTTCTCTCGGGCAAAAGTTTCGGCTGGATAGATTCCGCGCTGATAAAGAATGTTGTGAACTCCATAGTCTGAAAAAGAGAATTACAGGATGCAAATTTACAGTATTCCTAACCTGTTGATTCATTCTTTGTAAAATGATGTGGGTCAAAATGGCTGTAACAGAACCACCATTATTTTTTGTTCAAATTCAGACTTGATACTTATTTTTTCAAAGTAAAAATCTAGGTAAGTAGAAGAGTAACTGATCTTGCTTTTGGTAATGCTTATTTGTTGCATATTTGTTTTGTTTTGTTGTTCTGTTAACTACAAATCAAAATACAGTACAGTCTTGGCCTTTTGGTCAAGATCAAAGTGTAATATCTGTTCTTCAGATGCGGCACTTCCATTTCTCGTTCTCTTTCAGTGGAGGAGAAATCCTTCATGAGGGAGACAATTTTTATTTTTGTACCTTTTCTCCACGTTAAAAAAACGACCCTGGTGTCTAACTGTCCCGTGGGGAGGCACTGTAAATAGGTACAAATCAAAATACTTTCAAACTAATTAAATTAGTTCAATTAAATTTGCTTTGTACAAACATTCAGACACACACACACATATATTAGTAATTTATAAAATATATATGGCGATTAAGCTACACTGAATATTCCGTGTTTCATCCACTCTAGGACTCTTCAGGCTTATGCGCAAATTCTGTGGTTGTTTATCGTTTTTATATGCTCCTCATATATATATATATATATATATATTACTTATTTTCATACCTACAGACAATAGTGTTTCATGCTTTCGCAATCATCAGTGCAGGAAGTGATAATTACTGCTGGTTGAAGGATTCAGCTTTAAAGACACTTGACTATACATCTAACTTTTACATGACTTGTTGCACTTTGATATTTTTTTTCATATAAATGGGAATTATTTGATACTAGCAGGGCTACCCGGCATTGCCCGGGGCAAAAGTTTTACACCTTAATATTAAAACTTATCTCTTACCACTCTTTATCTTCCTCTCTTCCCTTTCCACAATCCCCTCCTCTCTGTCTAGCCCATTCTCCTCTGAATACACACACACACAGGTATCTCCTTCGTACAATATATTCCTCGAAGGAATTAATGGGCATTTTCTTTCAAAATCAGTACATAATAGCCAGGGTTCTACGGACAAATTTATACTAGCCAAATAGAAAAGTTACTAGCAAAATCCACATGATTTTTAGAATATGACATCTTCGTTTTGTGACGAGCATGTACATCATAAAGATTTTCCGGTGTTATTTTTTTAAATAAGTGTTATTCTAAATATACAACAAATTTTATATTGATACTTGAAGGTATAAACATTCTAATTTCTTCAGATATTTTTTAAACAGCTTTCGCAAAAAAAAACAAAAAAAAACAAAAAAAAAAACAGAAAAAAAAGTATATTGTTCTATTAAACAATTATTGTTTAAATAATTTAACTTTTTTTTTTTATAAAAAAAAGTTGGAAAGATATTTTTCACTCAGTAGCGAGCTTTGGAAGATTCATTATTTCTAGTCGCGACTTTGAAAAATCATTCGTAAATGTGACCATTTCACTTGTAATGCAGAGCCCTGATAGCACTAAAAGAAACTTACCCTCTTGATTAAACAAGGGTTCATATTAGTGGTGGGACGATTAATCAGAATCCTTAAATCGTAAGAATTGTGTATTTTGGGGGGGAATCGGAATCGCATCATTAAAAAATACCTTAGATTTATGATTCTTTCATTACGATTCTCTTATATTTTTAAGTTGAACTGTTTGTTTGAAGTGAGATTAATGCTCTTAAAAATTTGTGATAAAAACGTCATAGAACTTTTCATAACATTTAATATGATGCACAAGAATTTTATTAACTACTTTAAGGTAATCTTTATTTATCTTTGAGTTTCGAAATTTCTTCTTTCCTTAATTCTTTAAATTAAAAAAATTTTTTTTTTTTTTACTTTTAGCTTAACTTGCTTTTATATTTCACCATTTCGTTTTTTAGTAATAAATGCTTCTCTACATTAAAAACCGACCTTGTTTCTAACTCTGTCCTTGTGGGGAGGCAAGTAAATAGGAAGTAATATGGCGACTGAAAAACGTTTTTCGACCACCATAAAAGCATTACCATACATTTAAATCTTGAAAAATTTCCGCCATGTGCACTTGTTCTAACTTGTCACTACTTGTGTTTCAAACTTAAAAAAAAAAAAAAAAAAAAAAAAGGCGCTTTAAAATAGTAAAAAACACTAAAACTTTTTTTGTTTTGGAAGGGGAGGGGGGTAAACACCTTGCAATATTTTTCAATAATTATTTTAAAAAAATTCTTTACAATCAATTTTTATTTAAAATTAAATTATTTTCTAAAATATTTTGTTTATATATGTTTACATTTTGTTTTTAAGTAAAATTAAGAAATTTAAAAAATATTGTTTATATCCATCTTCATTCAAAAGGGTTACTTTTCAGTAGCTTCATTGGTTGTTAAACTAAATTTTCCGAATGTCAGAACGAGGCTCATCTGCAGGACCTACTTAGCTAAGTTTCACCGATTTTTGTTATGATTTTATTTGTTTTTTGTTTTTTTGCCGGAATTTATGTAATTGTTAACAGGAAAATTGGTAAAGGTCAAAACGGAATCTGCACTATGTTTAAATATTATTTTCACGTTTAAAGTTTTACGGTACCCTTTTCTTATTATTGTTTTTATATTCTTTTGTTATTTTTATTTATTTATTTTTTTTTGCCACATTTAATAAACAAACGATTGAAATGAAAGCAAAGCAAAACAAACAAAAAATTGGTGCTTATGCACTTATGTTACCGTTATTTTTTTTAATGGTTTAAGTGCCTTGCCGAATGTTTGAAGAGTTTCTAATTGTTTTTTAAAGGAAAATTGGTGAAAGTCAAAATTAGCACTTGTGGCGATAAACAAAAAAAAACCAAACTTTAGCATGTACGTACCTCTCATGGAATGTCGTAGATCGAAACACAGTGAAATGTTATTTGGTGCTAGTGCCCTTATTGATCCGCGTTATTTTTAAATAGTACTTTCAAGTTTAATTAAAGTTTTATGATACCTGTTCTTATTAAATTGATTGTTAGGTGAAAGTACAGAATAGGTACACAACAGCCTCTCGTCCCCATGTTAAGAATGGCTTTCTAAATGTCATTATTTCAGCATGGCTCAATAAGTGCATGAGTACCTTTTATTTTCTTGAATAAAATAAAAACTTATTTTGTTTTAATAATTATTTTTTAATCAAAAATAAATAAAAATTTCAATTGTTCAAGCCATGTTTTTTCCCAAAAGCTTATTGGGATTTTTTTTTTTTTTAATTACCATATTTTTCATGAACATGCTCTAAAAATGTTTCAAAATTATCTAATATTTTTTCACTTTTCAGCTTATAAGCCTCTCTATACATGGCCTCCCTATACATGACATGAGACCATTTCATTTCTCCTACTGATCCCAATATGTATTTCAGTCTTCATTTAATACGGGACTAGTAGGCTTCAATATTGTTGGTGCAAAAACTAGTAAGCGGATCCACAAAATTTTGTGAATGGTTTATAGTCCCGTAAACAAACTTGAAAACAATGTACAACATCAGAGCCGATACGTATTTTGCTACAGGGGTAGCATTCGTGTACATCCGCCCTTTATCTTTATATTTTTTAATATATAAAATAACCCCTGAAATTGATTGTTATTAATTTCCTGGTGCATGTTTAATTCATGGTTAAAATACTTGTTTTGACTTTTATCTTCAATGAAAGAAATTTTATGAAAAAGAAATCAAATCATTTTCGAAATTCCCTTAATTGTATTTCCACTTTTTTACTGTACCAAGTTTTTCACTACACAAAAAACTTTTGATTATATACTGGTATATTTCAAAACACCAATTCCATGGGAATCGGAATCGTACTTGGTATTGGAATCGTTAATCAACTTTTTCCTGGAATCGGAAAAAAATTTAGGAATCGTTCCAACATTAGTTCATATAGATTTTCAATGTTCATTTTTAAGAACTTCTCAAGGTCTTTCAAAGCCTTGTTACGTGCAAGATAATATCTAGAGATAGACACACAACATATATTGAAAAAAACTAAAAGGAGTTAAAAAAATTTATTGAACAGATAAACAATGAAACCAAATATTTACTAGAAAAAGGGTGCAAGGAAGGTAATCAGGTTTTTTTTTTTTTTTTTTTTTTTTTGCTAAACTAGCCTTTGCGCTGTCTAACAACCGAGTTTGAGAAAATATAATATTTTACTTCAGAATATAAGATCTGAAAATCAATATTGACCAACAATCCGGTTCTTTGTGAGGGTGTCTGCAATTGGCTTGTTTCAGGAAATTCCTTATGAATGAATTATATCGCATGAAATTGGCTGAAGTCATAAATAGTTGAAAGGTTGCCTCAACTTAGTGTTCCTTCTCAGAGGTGATTTAATAACTGAAGTTATGATGCCATTAGCATCTATTTATAGTAAGGTGGATTGGAAGCTTCTAGAATTTCCAAATTGGAACACTGACTTTAGAACCTTCTGGAGCTCCTGAAAAAGAACACTTTTCTGTTCTATTTTTAGGTCTTTCCAGAAATGTTTAAAATGAACCTTTATTTTCTAATTGTAATGTAATGTATTTTAATAAATGTTTTATTATCATACATATTTAATATTATATTATAATTTATATTTTATACTATTATTTACATGAGAAGTGGTTATTTCTTCATATTTCAAAAAGGAAAAATGTCCTCATGGCAGTTCAAACAAAACTCAAGTTGTTTTCAAAACAAAATCCGATATATAGAAAAAGATATAATAAACCAAAAAACCAATATTTTTATTAATATTTTAATTAATATATAAAAAATATGTTAAGAGTATTTATTTTGGTTTTGAATTTCACTGACTAGATTCATAAAGCTTTATGGATAACATCAGGTAGTTTTGTGATAAAGGGACGTAACTATTGTATCAATAATACCAGAAATAATATGCAAGTTCAGAAGAATTTCTATTTTATTTTTAATATTTAAAAAAAAAAAAATTTCTTATATGATGAACGTATATTTTTAAGATAATTATTATCTGTATTATTTGGACTATTATTCTCATCTTGGTTGTTTTTTCCTCCATGTTTTGGCCGATATAACTTCCAAACATCTTCAGGTGTATTCACACTGGATGTTATTAATGAATAATGAAAAATGTTTGGTTTTTCGCTTTCCCAACAAACATAGCCGTGAGAAATTCAAATTGCAAATAGCGCAAAGTCTTTTTTTAAAAATAAATATGGGTTCATTCTGTTTTCGAGATGAGGATTTACAATTATTTTTTGTTTATTTGGACTATTATTCTTATCTTGGTTGTTTCAGGTTCTGTCTCCATAAGGTAATTTTCTGGTTTAAAGTTGTTAAATTATTTACAGTAAAATTGATTTTGATGTTACTCCCAAACAGTCAAGAAATCATAATATTAAACCAAGGGAGATGTTCTTTATTAAAATTATCTTAATTTTTAGTAATTTACTAATTTAAGGTTATAAATTTTTTACTATTAAATGGATTTCAGTATCTAATTTAGCATTAAAATCATGACTTGCATTTATTTTATTTTTTTTTAGTAAAAACAATACTTAACAAATATCAGGTTTTTAGTGTATTCACAGCAATACTAAAATTCAACATGGCGTTCTTTCGCCGCCTGCCCTATCAACCAAACTATCCAAGGGCAGATAACTAGTCACTTCTGGTTTGAAATATATAAGAGTTGTACTTGACTGGGATTACCCAGGAGTAAAAGAAAAAAAAGTACTTGTTTATTAAGAAGCTAAAATTAACGTGGAAATTTTAATTTTGTAATCAAATTATTTTTTTTTTAAGTTTGTTTTAGTACTTGACACTAATCAATTAAAAGCAAACAAAAATATAATTAATGTGGATGCAACATACACACACTTGAAGTCTATTATATATATATATGTGTGTGTGCTAATATTTTTGTAACTTATATATTAGTTAAATTGGAACCAGATTGTGTCTACATATCTTTATTAGGGGGAGTGGTATTTTCTACTGGAGAGCCATGAATTTAACAGCTATCCCATTTTTAGATCTCTGAAACAGCCTCATGGTAAACAGCTGATGATCCCCGTTTTCTATATATATATATATATATATATATATTTTACTGTTATTTAGTGGAATTCCCTTGTGAATTTTCTAGCAGTAAATCAGCTTCCAAATGCTAAATCTGCAATATGTTGACCTTAGTATTACTAGGAATTTAAATTGCATTATTCTCTTATTTTTTATATATATATATATATATATATATATATATATAAAGAATATAAAGGAATGAACTAATCTACATTGCACGTAATAACTATATAATTGTTTTGATAAGTAAAAGGAAAATATCTTTAATTCTAATTTTTCTTAGCCAAAATATGTAAAAAAAAAAAAAAAAAAAAAAAAAAAAAAAATGAATATATAATAGTATAAGAAAGAATAATCCAGTCTGAATGACAATGAAAACCAAACATTTTTAATGTCCACCAATAACATCCAGTGCGAATACACCTGAAGATGATCGAAGGTTATATTTTAATAGTATTTATTTTATTTTTAATATTGCGACAAATTTTTACTGAATATAAATGCATTTTTTTTAAGTTCTTTTTAAGACATTTTCCATATTTTGAAGGCCTTTTCAAGGTAATAATAGAAATAAGGCCTTTTTAAGCCTGTGCGACAAACACTGTAAACCTGGCCCAGTTGATCACCAGATAATATTTTTTCATAAATTTCAGATATTCATCTGGGGCAATGCTGATCAAGGATATAACTGGTTCTTTGTTTTGTAGGTTTTTACTTTTAACTTGACATATAAACCCAAGACCACTTCCATTTATATATATATATATTAGTTGAAGTAATATTTTATTTATTTATTATTAGATGTTACTGTTATTGCTTGGTTTACACACTTTTGGAATGTGCTTTCATAGCTCGTTATTACAAATTGATTGTGGCAGTACAGAATAACACTGACGATCCTGGATATGACCTTAAACTATATCCGATGGTGAGGCCCCAGCTTGCGGGTTTTGGGGAGTGTGGAGCCACCCTTTAATTGCCATTGCTCCCAGGTCCACGCTGACCCGGACTGGTAGTACCTGTTAGGGTCCAACTATGGGTTAAATAGCAATGGACTTAAAAAAAAAAAAAAAAAAAAAAAAAAAAACTATTAAAAAAAATCTTCAAAATCACTGGATTCAGCATTAAATAATCTGAAAAGGGTTGATACGCCGTAAAACAAAAACAAGCAGAATAACTCTGCAGAAAACGGTGTTGGGTCAGAAACAGTTATTTATATCAAACTTCATAATATAACTACCGGTTAGAAAGCAATTAAGGAATTTCAAACGTTATAATACAACTTCTTACTAAAAACAAAATTCCAACCCATGTGAAGAACTAGTGCAGAAAATTTGAACAGCTTCCTGCAAGAGTTTCTTTGGAATCACAGAGGAAAAAATTACTTTGAACATATACAGGGTGTGGCAGAAATACGTCCCACATTTTAAACTTTTGTGGCTTCTATGTTGCTAATGAACTTATGCAAATGAAGTTTTCATTCAGCTAATAATGTGCCATTTTTTTTTTTTTTTCAAGTACCCTCATTAATCAATATGGTTCGGATTGGTGCACATCGTTCTTTTACTGTAGAAATGTTTTTAAAGAATGGTCAATGCGTAATTGGAACACAGAAAGCTTTACGAGTTCATTACAATTCAGGACGGCATGATGCTGTTCCAGATTGAAACTTAATACATCTATGGGTTGCAAATTTCAGAGCTACAGGTTCGGCACTTAAAAGAAAGCCACCTGGAAGGTCTCAAAGTGCTCAAAAGCTGGACAGTATTCGAGCTGTGAGACTTTCTCTTACTCAGTCTCCTATACGTTCAACTCACAAACTTGCTTTCGCCTTGGGATTGTCTTCTCGAACAGTCAGAAAAAGTCTACACATATGCAGTTTCATCCATACAAATAAATGGTTGCTCAGGAACACCACGAGTGTGACCGAGAAGATTGTATATCAAAATGGGGGGAGATATTTCTGTTGTATCCTGTAGTATGCTTGTTAGAGAAATTATTTCATAATATATTTTTATTATGAAACAAAAAACAAACATTTTTATATTTCCAAAATAAAATCAAGGCATCTACTTCCAAAATATAAAAAACTGAAAATTCAGAGCAACTAAATAGTTTTGTAAAAGAAATTTTAAATAAAAAAAAAAAAAAAATGCAAAAATTTTCCACATTTTCTTTAAACCCTTTGTGATTACTTATTTTTAATCTGGTACCGAATCTGGCTTAACACCATTCTTTGCGGACTTAGAGTTGAGTGTTATTCTCGAGTGCCTCATTAGTCACATTAAAATAAAAATTATTCTTGAAATAGGAGCTGCCAATTTAAAGATAAATATATAGTTTTCGATTACTAAAATTATTAATACTAGCGGGACCTGTAGAAATTCCACAGCGGCATCTTTCATATGTAATATATTTCATATGTAATATATTTCATATGTAATATATTTCATATGTAATATCTTTCATATGTAATATATTTCATATGTAATATCTTTCATATGTAATATATTTCATATGTAATATCTTTCATATGTAATATATTTCATATGTAATATCTTTCATATGTAATATATTTCATATGTAATATCTTTCATATGTAATATATTTCATATGTAATATATTTCATATGTAATATCTTTCAATGTAATATCTTTCATATGTAATATATTTCATATGTAATATCTTTCATATGTAATATATTTCATATGTAATATCTTTCATATGTAATATATTTCATATGTAATATCTTTCATATGTAATATATTTCATATGTAATATCTTTCATATGTAATATATTGCTTCTGTGAATAGAGACTCTGCAATATTATTGTACCTATTTACAATGCCTCCCCACAGGACAGAGTTAGACTAGCAATAATAATAAAATAATTATAATTAGCAATACACATGAAAAAATTGAAATAGCTAAAAATATTTCAATATTGGTATACATAGAAAGAGCTTGAGGAGCTAAGAAAGAATCTTTTTAAATTTTAAAAATTTAATAAAAATCAAGGAAGTTATGACTATTTTTGTGCCTCACACGTTTGGATATTTTCCCCTCTTTAAGACCATATGCGTTTCGTCACATTTTTTACACAACTTTTTCAGTAAAACTGTCATATCTTTGTTAAAACACAAGACTAAGAAATGAAATTTACCATATAAGTGTATTTTTGTACAGAGGAATCAGAATTTGCGATTGAAAATCTCCAAAACTTCATGATTTCAAAATAATCTGCAGTAAATGTGCATAAATATGCTGCAATTCCTTCTAAATGCCATGTATCCATAAACAGAAAAGAAGTTGGAGAACTCAAAGTTAAATTTTAATGTGCTTTATGTACAAAAAACTTAAATCTAAACATAGGACCATTTAAAAATGAATCTATTGCAATATTTCTTTGGTATTATTGTAGATTAACACCTTCTGTTTAACCCCACCCAACCCCTTCTGACCACCCCTCCAAAATGTGATCTACCTTTTTAGGTAATTATGTATGAAATGCCATGAAAAACTTTAATGAAAGATAAACAAATTATTTTAGAATTTAATGTAAAATAATTCCCCATCTATCATTTTAGGGCAGTTAACTTTTTTTCTATGGGAGATAAATCCTGTATGCTTTTTGTTTTATTTTTTTTTAAGACGATTATGTGTGGTTTTAAGAGGGTTTCTATGCAATGAAAATATGTGGAGGGTTGCCATTCGGACTTTGAATTAATTGTAGGGCTAAGGAAAATTATGTGTGAACATACTGAAGATTTGACAGAAACAAAAACAACAAAAACAATATTAGAGGGGGGGGGGCGGTTAGTTTCACAAAAATTTAATTTCAAATAAATATCTTACAGAAAATTGTGTGTGTGTGTGTGTATTCAACAGGTAAATAAGTCAGCAAATGTTATATTTAGTTTTAATTTAATAAGAAACTGCGTTATGAAATTTCAAAGAAAATTCCATAAATTTGTTGATTTCTATTTTCGAGGTTGAAGGTGTTTATTCCATAGGTCGTTTATACTATGCTGGAGCAGGTGGTAAAAATACCTTTCGCTTAATAAGTAGAAAAAAAATAACGGGTTTTGTATTACTGTACACAGATTCGAAAAAGTTATCAAAAAGCAAATACATAACAAATAAATGTTATCAAAGGAAAAATAAGTTACTTTTCTACCTAACTGGATATGTTTTTAGTGTTTTTATTTAATGTTACATAATATCGAAAAAAAAAAAAAAAAAAAAAAAAAAAAAAAAAAAAAAAACACCGTAAGGCAAACAACGATGTTAAATGTAAAAAAAAACGTGAAAAATGGCTTAAATATGCCTGTTTCGATATTAAAATTTAAAAAATTGGTCGGTACCCGGGTTATTCCAGCCCAATTCATCCAGCCCCGACACACCCCCTCTTGGATTTTTTTCATATTTACACCATACAAACTTTGGGTTAAAACTAAGAGAAATCTGCAATTTCAGCCCAGTTGGATTTCAGGAACATATTTTTTTTCACAGTTGGTTTCGGCCTGGAAATCAAAAATTGCTATCTCATGACGTAGAATTTTCGACTCCCGGCGTTTTACAAAATTTGCATTTTTGTTGCAAAAAATAAAGCTCTGGAGCTAAATATTCACACATATAAGGTTTTGAGGGCAAGGAATCCAAAAATCATGGTTAGAAAGATGGCAAATGAGAGGAAGTACCTTATTTTTACCATTTTAGGTGGTGCCGCATCACTTTTTTAGAGCTTGTTTGGGGCGATATTTTATTGAGAAAAAAACATAACTGTGGTGCTTTGCCAGACTTCTCCTTTGGATTTTTAAAGTGACAATGGGTTGGAAATTACAAAAATCAAATAAAACCTTTCGGCATATTTGACATTTCCAGACACTAAAGCCTCAAAATTGGCATTTTTATAAAAATTTAAGGATTTTTTGGTGAATTTGGCAACAATCTAATCTTAAGTTATGATCAATATCTAGAGCTGAAAAAAGACTTGGATCGGCTCATTATAGCCCATTTTCATAATATAATGTCAAATTACATCATATAAAAGGATATGGACCCCTACTTCACAGTCAAAATGGACAAAAAAATAGTCGAAAATAAAAGACTGATGCATAATCTAGTTTATCATAAGAAAAACTGTCAAACAAATATAAAACAGACATTTGTTATAACTCCAACTATCGACTTAATCTGTCAAAATAGTTCTGAGTCTTATTTTTCTCCTCCTTGGTGATGAAATATGTTCTACCATTCACTGAAATACTTGGGGTCTGCACTCTCATAACGACCTTGCTTAGTGGAATATAGCCTCTATCCCTATTAGTTGGCCAGTGGAATTGATGTGATGGTCCATGTGGATGCAGGAATTTGCAAGTAAGATCTTTCTCTTCCCTGTTGACACTCTCAATCAATGCTAACCACCAATACCCATCAAAAATGCAAGTAATGTAGTCATTGCATTTGAGCAACTCCAGAGTTTCATCTAGCGGCGTAGGCATGTCCAGGAAAGAATGGTCGATAAAGATCGTTGTGTCAGCACTCAGTTGCTTGCCCTGAATAGTAAACTGAGAAGTTGGTTTGAAATAGTGACAGCTCCTTGTACCAGGCACAGTATCTCCCAGTTTATATCTCATTTGAAGTTTCTCTCGAACTGAAACCATGTCTTCTTTGTCGATCTTTAGAAACATGATACCAGTGATCGATGATCTGCAAAAGTCTGCAACAGCATGAAAAGTGAGTATTTGGTCTTTTATTGGCCTTTGCAAGCTGGCACGGAGAACTTTGCGTTTGACAGCCCCACCAATTCCATCACAGGGTGATTTGCCATGGCTAGTTGCAAAAAATGCCCAAGTTGCATCAATTCCAAAATCTGATGAGTGATGGCAAAGGTTAATAAATGCTTTGAAGTTTTTATATTGGGCAGCACAGCCATCGCTGAAGTACTCTACACTCTTGATCCAGGGAAATTTCTCTTTGATGTACAACATCACCATTCTTTGCAGTTCATGCACAAAACAGGTGTCATGCTCAAGGTCATCTGAAATGATGCATAATGAGATCTGTTGAAGTTTACCATTGTTATCTTTGTAATAAATTACCACTGGATGTATGGTACACTGGTCTTTGTTCCAGTGATATCCCTGGATCTCATCTTGCACCACGTAGTGATAATTTTCCGCAAAGTCCAAGAGAAGTATACATTCGGTCTCAGTTATTTCTTCTCTTCTCTTTTTTAGATACTGCGCTTGGCTCTTTGCTGTGAAGGAATGGGTCGTTAGATTATCAACATTGTATACCAATATCTCTATGAAGTAATCTACATCAGCCATCTGTGTCCGTAGCATTGTCCTATCCACACTCTCCCACTGACTATATGACATCTCACTGTCAATTTCCAATTCAGTAAATTTATCTCTGATATACTTCTCTAGAGCAGGGAAACCTGGGCATTTAGGACAACGGTGGACCATACATTCAAGACTATTGGTGTCGCAAACTACCAAGGCCATCAAATCTTTGTAAGTGATATTAAAATTGGGATTTTCAGTTGGTACATTAGCAGCACTCTCATCTCTGGATTCTACAGCTTTCATTCTGAGCTGAGTCTTGACAGTTGAAACAAAGCAGTCAACAAGCAATTTGGTATTTTGATGGTGGGTGCAAACACAAACTGAATGAGAACCTGATGTCAAGACGGTGACGCACCATTTTGGACGGAGCTCACAGAACTTTGAAAGACCTATTTTGTGTTCAGGATAGCTTTCTTTGTAAGCTACATAAAGCTCCTTAAGATTGCATAATAGGAGCCGTTTCTGGACATGAACTTTATTACCAATGCTCACAAAATCTTTCCCTCCAGGCATTAACCGTGAAAATTCATTGTCCTCATAGAAAGCTAAGACAGAATTGATAACCTCTTTTGAGAGACCTCTCCCCTTCTTTTTCTGTGGCAATGAAAGAATACCTCGATCCTTTTTCAGTTGCCGTGCTTCACGTACTATATATTCAGAGACATTGAAATATTCAGACACCTCTTTTCGAGACCAACTTTCCGGAGCTAAAATCATCAACTGGATCCTCTCACTGGTTTTCATTTCTTTATTCTCAAGTTTGTCCTTCATTGCATCCAACAAACAATCATAATCTTTTGCCTTTGCCACTAAATCCGTTTGACTCGTTTGGCTGCTAATAGGGCTTCCTAATTCAGGGCTAGAGATGTTAAGGACTTTGGCAGCTGCCTCTACTTGCATTTCATAGTTTCTTTCTAATTTCTCTCTGACAATATTGATTTTTGTGTGCTTCTGCATTCTACCGGTTTTTATAGGGGATATATCAAACATCATTAGACTGTCATTCAGTTTCTCTCTCTTTTGTTCAATTTGCGACTCATTTTCAAGGTCTTGGTTGTCACTTCCTTCTGTTTCACTTGTATCTTCTAACTTCTTGGCAGCTACTTCACAGTGACGGCAAAGCTTCCAGCCAGGAACAACATGGTAGCCCTTCTGCTTTAGCATCTCAGCCATGTCTAACTTGATAGCACGATCACCCTTTACCTTTCTTTTGTGCTTCAAAAAGATGTTGCAGCACTTTGTATATTTTTTCTCAAAGTAATGCCCCAAATGAAATTCGTGATACCTGCAAATGTTAGCAACGGTTTCATCAGTGAGTGTGACACCAGCTCTTAATTTGAGCACAGTTCTTACATCATGCTCTAATGCAGTTATTGGTGTTGAAGATGGCTTCAGATTGCGGTGACATGCACTCTTCATTAGTAATCCAAAAGAACATTGAGGAGCACTTGTCATCAATGATGTATCTCCTCCCTCTCGTTTCCTTGGTTCAGAAGACATTCTTAATTTATTGCTCTGGAAGAAAGATGTGAAATAATAATTCACAATGAGCAGAATATGCAATACTCAACTGAATCAGAACTTTTTGAGATATTGGAATCAGAAAAATTTTAACCTAATTTCTGATTCCAAAAACAATTCTTTTAATATCATTTTAAACTTAATTTTCCACTGCTGGTACTGATAAATATTTATTGTTTTTAAACTATTAGTAAAAATAAACTTTAGATCATAATAACATCAAAATAAGGTGTAAATTTAATTTACTTGCATAAAATAAACAAATAGACCTGACTTTCAACAGAAACTGTGAGTGAACGGAACAAGAACTTTTTAACATTTTTGGTCCAGCGGTAATTTATTGTGTCTAGAAAAAATATATGAAAAAAAAAATGCATTACCATATCAGCCACACCCTTTTTTATTGGATTTTGGGGCATGTGGGTAAAAAATCCAAAAACCCTTAATATCTCTATAAGGATTCACTTTTTAGCAAATCTGATGCCATTTTTGGATTCCTTGGGTCAAAATACTTACCTGTGCAAATTTTCAGAGCCATAGGATCTTTCAATCAGAAAATATTCAAAGAAATGACATCACAAAATTTATCCCGGGCGCCACATTATGCAGCAAAAACGAAAACAAAAAATGCTCTAAATCGGAAACCGCTTGGAATTAGATGCTCAAATTTTCAGGATTTCTTAGTTTCTATATTGTCTATCTGCACAGCAAATTACAGCCAAATCTGAGGGTATGGGTATTTTTTGTCCATTTTGACTGTGAAGTAGGGGTCCATATCCTTTTATATGATGTAATTTGACATTATATTATGAAAATGGGCTATAATGGGTCGATCCAAGTCTTTTTTCAGCTCTAGATATTGATCATAACTTAAGATTAGATTGTTGCCAAATTCACCAAAAAATCCTTAAATTTTTATAAAAATGCCAATTTTGAGGCTTTAGTGTCTGGAAATGTCAAATATGCCGAAAGGTTTTATTGGATTTTTGTAATTTCCAACCCATTGTCACTTTAAAAATCCAAAGGAGAAGTCTGGCAAAGCACCACAGTTATGTTTTTTTCTCAATAAAATATCGCCCCAAACAAGCTCTAAAAAAGTGCTGCGGCACCACCTAAAATGGTAAAAATAAGGTACTTCCTCTCATTTGCCATCTTTCTAACCATGATTTTTGGATTCCTTGCCCTCAAAACCTTATATGTGTGAATATTTAGCTCCAGAGCTTTATTTTTTGCAACAAAAATGCAAATTTTGTAAAACGCCGGGGGTCGAAAATTCTACGTCATGAGATAGCAATTTTTGATTTCCAGGCCGAAACCAACTGTGAAAAAAAATATGTTCCTGAAATCCAACTGGGCTGAAATTGCAGATTTCTCTTAGTTTTAACCCAAAGTTTGTATGGTGTAAATATGAAAAAAATCCAAGAGGGGGTGTGTCGGGGCTGGATGAATTGGGCTGGAATAACCCACCCGGGTGTTTTTGGATGTGTGGTCGGGAGAGGGGGGGGGGTGTTAATGAAAACCTAAGAATAAGTAAAAAAAAACCAGAAAAACGAACGTTACGTGAAAAATGGCTTAAATAACACTGCTTCAATATTAAAAAAAAATCTCACACCATGATTTGAACCGAAGACGTTTAGATAATGACCCAACGCTCTAACGAACTGAGCTAACACAACGTACATGAAATTTAGTCAGTTCTTCAACTATTTAAACTAAATCAGGTCATGATGTCATCGGATGCATGCGTAGAACCAAACAAGACTATTTTGTTGTTTTTAATGCTTTCAGTACAATGTACTGAAAGCATTAAAAAACAAACAAAATGTACTAAGTACATGCGTTTCTATTATCATGCTATTTATAACTTCCTACTTGAGGTAGAATTGTGTTTTTTTAGTTGTAAAAAAAAAAAAAATAAATAAATGAAATAAAAAAGGTGCACTTATACTACCATTCTGAAATAACATTATTTAATGTTGTGTCGTGGAACAACAGTGAAAATAAGAACAATCAAGTCGAGGTTCAGTTAAGGAACAAGTGTATTAACAATAATGTACAAAGATAGGAAAGCGTGTATATCTGCTGAGCACTCGGCTAGCAGTTGAAGTGCAGTCGCATCTCTCTCACTGGTGTTGGAATTACTAGCGTTATTTATAGTGCTAATCGGTGTAAATTCCTCTGTTCAAGGAAGGCCGGTATAACACCCCCCCCTTTGAAAATATCCCATCTGGGATTACTAACATTTTTGTTTTGGATTCACCCTAATCAATTCTGTTGATTTCCGTTTTCTGTTTGATCTTCTGTTCTCCGGAGCTGTCTATGGTATGGGTACCTGAAAAGTATCAAACACTGTGTCGATGATGTCCTCCTCAGACGATCTGGTCACCTCACTGTTCAAGTATCTTTTCCAAATTTGGTTAGTGTGACGTTTTGTGCACGAAGTCTAATCCCTTAATCATGTAGACCATGTTGCCTATTTGTTTCTCAACAATGCCGGACTCACAGAAAGTCTTATTATTTTTGTGAATCTTGTAGAAGATTCTTTCGCCAACTTGATACCATTTTTTTTTTTTATCGTTTTTTTGAGGTTTGGCCTATCCTGGTTTGGTAACAACTTGTGAAAAATCGATCTAACCTTGTGTCTGAACATAACCTCAGCAGGTGTCTTCGACATTTCGATGTTTGCATTAGAAGTGACTCTGAAGACTTGTAAAAACTGTTGGATTGACTTTCTGTCGGCGACCCACTAGCTTTTTTCAGAGCTTTCTTGAATGTGTCAACGAATTTCTCTGCTTGTCCATTACTTCTTGGGTGGTATGGTGGAATGGTTATATGCTCGATTAGATAATCCTCGCAAAAATGTTTAAATTCAGTAGACGTAAATTGCGTTCCAATGTCTATAACAATGCAGTCTACTACTCCAAACCTAGTGAATAGTTCATAAAGGAAGTTGATAGTTACCTCGGATGTGGGATTCTTACATTTTAATACTTCCGGCCATTTAGATAGGCTGTCTACAACAAGGAGATAGTAGAACCCATCTAGCAGTCATGCAAAATCTAAATGAATCCTAGACTAAGGTCGGTCCGGTTTTGCCCACGATCCGAATTGAGTCAGAGCTTTCATAGCTAATGCGCATCCTCTACACTCCGATTTTTCCTTCTATATCCTTATCCATGTTTGGCCAATAAACGAAAGAGCGCATAAGGTTTTTCATTCTTAATACATCTGGATGTCCTACATTGAATTCCTTGAGCATTCTTTTCTGTAATGTCGCAGGAATTACGACCCTGCCGCTATATAACAGGATGTTATCGCAAATGGAATAAATTTTTTCATCCAGTTTGTTATTGTTGATCCTTTCTTTCGTGCATATAATAAATTCATCCACCTCTGCCTTTAATCTCATCAAACGTTACTGGAAGTTCTCTTATTGTGTCACATAATGTATTTTTTACTTCAACTTCTGCTTGAATGGCTGCTATTACCATATCCCCCAATGGTAATGCCTGTTTAGGTATTAACCTCGATAACCCATCTGCATGATCAAATTTTTTAGATGGTACATACTCCATTTGAAAATTGTAATTTAGAAGTATGGTACCCCATCTTTGGAGTCTATTCGCCGTATTTTGTGGTAGTCTCTTTTTTTATCCGAAAATCGTTAATAATGGTTTGTGGTCTATTTGTAACAGAAATTGCCTATCGTGCAGGAAACAATGAAATTTCTTTACTGCAAACATAATGCTTAGCACCTCTTTTCAATTTGTGAGTAGTTCTGACTGTTCGACTGAGCTTCAATCTATGGTCCCCCCTCGATAATCTTTCACAAGAAACACTCATCTAGCTGTAAACACTATCAATAATTCCCCTCACTCTTTATCTGTGCCTAAACCTAAACATAGATTCCATGAACAAAGCTTCTTTCTTAGAACTGCACGCCTGTGGAATTGCCTTCCGTTTTCCTGCTTTCCGGCTGACTATAATATGGTTGTCTTCAAGTTTAACGTAAATAAGTTCTTGATGAGCCGTTCCATATAAGTTATCAAATTTACCAAATTTTCATTACTAATGATTACTATATTGTCCAATTTCTACTGTACACTCTTTAACCCTTATCCTTGAGTGGCCTCTTGGCCTTGATAATGTGGTGATGCCTATGTAAAAAAAAAAAAAAAAAAAAAGTTCTTTTCGGCTGGCAAAAGTGATCGGGATGAATGTGCTATGGGTTTCACTTTTCCATCATCCATTTTGTGTAAAATACATGCTCCTATGCCATAGGAGATGGCATCGCTTGCAACTATAATTTCACGCTTGGGATTATAATGTGCTAGAAACATGTCAGACGTTAAAGTCTCTTTAATTTCCTGAAATGCTTCTTCGCACTCTTGCGTCAGACACATTTTTGGCCTTTCCTTAACAGTTCATTTAAAGGCGACCTTAGTTTATGCATATTTGGCACAAATACATTGTAGTAATTTGCCAAACTTAAGAAACTTTGTAAAGACGCAATATTTTCTGGAGCAGGCATATTCTTTATTGCACTCGATCTATCTGGATCCGGCCTTCTTCCATGTTTATCAATGATTTGCCCCAAGTATTTTATTTTCTCCATGAAAAATGTACATTTTTCATGTTTTACTTTAAATCCATAATCCTGGATCCTTTTGAATACTTGGTTTACATGAAATTTGTGTCGTTCTTTGCTAGTGCTTTTCATTAACACATCGTCCAGGTACCCTACTGCGAAATCCACCCCATTTAACAATGTCCATAATTTACTGAAAAATCGCAGGGGCGACTGACCCCAAAAGGAAGTGTTAAACTTGTACAATCCTTTATGGGTATTAATACATAGCAGCTTTGAACACTTCTCATTGACTGAAACTTGTAAGTACGCGTCACTGAGGTCGATTTTAGAAAAATATTTCCCTCCAATCAGTTTCGCAAATATCTCTTCAGGGCTCGGAAGAGGATAATGGTGATCTTGTAATGCCCTGTTTAAGCCTGTCGTGAAGTCGGTGCAAACCCGAATCTCCTTACTCTTCTTTTTGATGTAAAACGTTGGTGCGGCCCACTCACTGTGATCAATTTTTCTGATGACACCCATGTTTTTGAGTCTTTCTAATTCACCGTGTATCTGCTCTATAGCGACGTATGGAACATTTCTTTTCTTTCTGAACACTGGCTGTTCATTTACTTTTACGTCAAATTTTGCTACCGATTTTTTACACCTTCCCAAACCGCCTGAGAATATGTCTGGGAAATTTTCTTTTAACTCCCTCTTAAGTTTTTCTGCCTCCACATTCAGATCCTCAACCTTTTGGTAAAATGAGCTTAAAGGCAGATCCCATAGTCTAAACTTTTTGAACAGATCAGTTCCAAAGAGGTTGTTTGATTTTCGCATGACAAAAATTCTTGCTTTTTCGGCCCTGTTCTATAAAAACATATTCGTCAATAATTCTCCTTCAAAAGGTAATTTTTTCACCACTGACACTTCGCCATTTTGTGATTTACTCATAATGGGTCTCCCAGGCCTCTTCCATGTCTGTACATTAATAATGGAAATGTCAGACCCACTATCTTTCTTTTTAAACATTTTGACCTGTACATATATTTCCGGATATTTTGTTCCTCAGGTTCAATTTTTGTAAGTTTAATGGATGTCTTTCTACCAGATTTTTTTCTACAATGCGATGCTTTATGGCCTTTCTGGTGGCAGTTGTCACATTGTTTGAATTTGTAGGGACAATCATTGTACCAATGTTTATTTCCACACCTCCAACATGGTCCAGGTGGATCTTTTCCCTGTTTCTTTCTATGGTTATTTTTTGAACTTGAATTTTTCTTTTGATGGATCTTTTTAATATGCGACACTCCGCTTTCCTCTATGTCACGACTGTCTTGTTTCAACGCAATAAACCGTTCACAATCTTCCGCTAAGTTTTGTAGTTTTAAATTCGGTTCGTTTTCGAGTTTATTGAAAACACGCCTGATTTCAGCATCTTTATTTAAGACCAGCCCTTGCACAAATATTAAACATTTAAAATTATCTGCTGATAATTCCTCCAGTTTAAAATCGTCGCAATGCTTGTTCACTATACTTGCATAAGTAGTGTAGTCGTCTTCATCTCTTCTAGTAACATTCATACATTTATATTGCATATGGAAAACAGAAGTTTTTGCAGATTTTCAAGTTAAATTCAATTTTTGTGGTATCTTCTACTTCATTAAATTGTTAGGTGAAAGTACAGAATAATTTTTCTTTTTTCTTCCATGGTAGTCACCACTTATCAAGACCCGGAAGCCACTTGGGGATAAGGGTTATTGCGCGTACAGTAATCAATGGGATAATATCGTAGTAATCGTTAGTAATGGAGATTTGATAAAGTGTCTTAAGGGAGTGGTTTATCACAAATTTGTTTATATTGGACTTGAAGACATCCAAGTTGTAGTCCGGAGGGAAGCAGGCAGACGGAACAGAGTTCCACAGGCGTGCAGTTCTAAGAAAGAAGCTTTGTTCATGGAATCTATGTTTTGATTTAAGCACAGATAAAGAATGGGGGAATATTTTTGACAGTGGTTTCAGCTAGATGGGTGTTTTTCGTGAAAGAGTGGCAAGGAAGGACCAGAGATTGGAGCTCAGACGCGCACTTGCCAGGGAAATAACGATAAAACAAAGGCTCGCAATGTCTCTTCTGTGGAAGAGAGGTTGCAGGGAAGAGAAAAGGGCATTCCTCACTAAGCTACGAAGTCTATTTTGTACTCTGTCAAGGCAGGATAGGCTCTTTTCAGCAGCTCCTGACCAGATGTGGCAGCAGTACTCCATCCTTGGACGTACTTGGCTTTTATATAGTATAGATAGATAATTGCATCAGTAGTAAGAGATCTTCTGGAGCGGTAGAAGGATCCCACCATCTTTCCAGCGACCTTGGCAACAGACTTTATGTATGTGTTCCATTTCAGATCAGGAGTAAAGGTCAATCCCAGAAGCTTATCAAAACATGAAGCCTCCCCTAGACGAGAGCCATTCATTTCAATTGATGCCAGATGGGGATCAGAGCATTGATGATGTAAAGATTGGAGCTTGGTTTTGGATGCATTAAAAGTAACCAGCCACTTCTTCCCCGACTGTACCTCACGCTCAAGATCAGAGGAGAGAGAATTAGAGAGAACTTTGTCATTTGATGTGTTGCCATAGATGGTCGTGTCATCAGCATAGATGTCAACGAATGATTTAAGTATGTGTTTTGGGAGATCATTGATGTAGATCAGGAAGAGAGTTGGATCCAGGATGGACCCCTGAGGGACTCCACCACTACTCTTATGAGCCTATCAGAGAGAAATGATTTAATTGAGAAAACATTTCCAGTTATACCGTAGCTGGAAATCTTGTGAAGTAGGCCCTTATGCCATCGAAGGCCTTTGATATGTCAAGAGCAATTGCCCTAGAAAGGAAGCCTTTGTGGAGAGAGTCACTAAACCTAGGAGATATAACCGTTAACACATCTGCTGTAAATCTGGCAGAATGGAAACCATATTGCAGGTCACTAAGAAAGTTATTTCTGCTGACGTGGTGGACGACTACTCTATTTATATGGATTCCAGCAACTTACTCATGACACACAAGAGACTTATTGGTCTGTACTGAGAGGCAGAGGACTTATCACCTGAATTCTTAAATACAGGACATACTAAATGAGATTTTCCAGGGTGTTGGGAAGCATTTCACCTTAAGGCAACGCTTAAACAGTTTTGTAAGTATGAGAGCAAGTTCTGGTTGAAGCTTTTTCAACACTATAATTGGAATGCCGTCTGGGCCAGTAGTTTTACTGGAATCAAGGTTCTTGATTAGCTTGGCAACCTCACGCACAGATATTTGTATGTTGCATAGCATATTGTCTGTTATAGGAGGAAATATGGGGAGTTGATGGCCTTTGTCGCATAGGGTAGAATTAGCTGCTAAGTTCTTGCCAAATAGTTTGGCCTTGTCTAATGCTGACGAGATGACCTCAGGTCCAATTGATGATGGTTGGGATAGAACGCACGATTCTGTTCAGGATCTTGTTTGCTATTTGCCAAAACTGGTGGGAACCAAGCCGTTGCTCAGCTACTTTGGATTTGACGGACTGAGCATATAGCTCTCTTGCATTTTTTATTACTCTTTTACAGTGGTTGCTGGCAGTCCTGAAAGCAGCTTTAGTCTCAATACATCTATTACGTTGGTAGCTATAGAAAAAGTGATTTCTGTACACGATGGCAGCAGCACATTCTGGGGAGAACCATGGCTGGCTGTTAGGTTTTTGTTGGAATTTTTTGGATGGTATGAATCAGTCTAAGCCTACAATTAACCATTCGGTCAGATCTGATACTATAGAGGATACATTCTTTTTAAAGATGGAATACAGAGATAGATCAGATATAAATGTACGGAAGCTATCCCAGTCAACCATACAGTATCGATATACAGTACGATAGAGAGGTACGTCTGAAGACTTATTACATTTTATTTTTATCTTAACTGATACAACCGAGTGTTCGGAAGATCCCAAAGATAGAACGGAACATGAACATAGCTCAGGGGAAGTTGTGAGAAAAAGGTCTAGAAGGCTTGCATATTGACTGGTAAGTCATAGGCAATGGCGAAATCATGTCAGAACCTCCCCTCATCTGTCTTGTCAGAATGGGTCAGCCATTCCACATTGTGGACATTGAAATCACCACAAATATGAATGTTAGCCAAAGGATGAGCAGACAAGATGTGGTCAATTTTCTCAGATATACTCTTAAAGATAGTAACTCCGCTGTTGTGAGAACGATAGAGGACAAATATAAATGCTGTGGTGTAAGCAAGTGTAACCCGGAAGCACATATAAGGTAAATTAGGGTCTTCACTGGAGATATCGCTACCACATGGAAAGCCATTTTTAATGTAGGCACATATTCCATGTCCATGGCGATCTGATTTAGATGTTAAGTTAGAGTATTCTTTAATTATGAACTCATCTAGGAAAGTGGACGGCCCTATGCCAGTTTCGCTTAGGAAGAATATGTCCGGTTTCTTCTCCTGTAATTGGGTTTTAACCTCTGGAAGGTTGGAATGTAGACCCCTGATGTTGGAGAAGGAGACATTGTAGTAGGGGTCTATGTTGGAGGATGGAGTTCTAGGTTTATTCGCGTTTTTTTTCTGGAGATATTTCATGTTGAGGTTTTGGAATTTGTGGAACCGGTCGACAGACTTGGTTAGAGCAGGACAGTGAGGGAAAGTAAGAGAGAAAAAGATAGGAAATTTTTTTTTTTTGTAGCACATAAGGTAAAGCCGTAACAATTACCTCCAGCACCCTTACTAGTGACATGGCAACACGGATAGACATAGAAACAGACAATTTCCGACATCTCACGCTACGGCTCACAAAGTACTGCCAACCCAGAAAGCAGCTTTTTCTTCACCCTTTGTCAGAAAAATCACTCATTGGAAATGAGGGACAAATAAGGAGAAGCGAGAGTTACTGAAGATGCCGATAACACATCCACAGTGCATTATCTACTCTCCATTAAAAAAAAAAAAAAAAAAAAAAAAAATAGGTACGAGAGACTGATTAATATCTACTTAATAAGTCCGTTGCTCCATTTCCAATTTAGGACGATATTTGAAAATAGTCTCCCCTCCCATATTAATGTGTAGATTTGTAATGTGATACACAAGGGATTACGTATCAGATATGAATAATAATAATAAAAACATTTTAACATTATAAGAAGTTGGCATTCATTGGAATAATTAACAATGTTGCTTATTTAGCAAAGCTTGCTGTCTGTAAACAAAACAGTAGCTTGAGCACTGTTAAGCGATGTTCAGAAGTTCAGTTTAAAACAAAAAACACCTTTACTAAAGTTATGGTTTTCAGTGATAAAAGAAAAATAAAATAAAAGAAACTGAACGAATTTGCTTTTTTTATGAAAATAGAGCATCGTAAATTGTAACCAAAATAAAAAGAAAAAATTACCTTTTTTAAGAACATGATGAAAAAAAGTCCCTAAAGTTTATAATAATGAATTAAATATAACTGGAAGAAAAATTAATTTCTCAAACTACTGATATTATCATTGAATTAAAGCATTGTTATTTAATATTTTCACACAAAAATTATAATCCCCCCCCCAAATATTTCCTCATTTTTTTTTTTAGATTACATCTTCCGCATAATTTTTATCTGTAAGAGTCTCATATTTTCCTTGCCTGAATTAACGTGTAACTTTCAGCGTACATAATTTTTATATAATTTTGAAAAATAAAAACATTTTTTTAAATTTAAAAGCAGGAACACAGAAAAATAATTAAATTAAAAAAATGGAAAAATTGTACAAACGAGGAATGCACAACTGGAGAAAAAAGAAAACCAGCACTTCCTACCTCCCTCCAACTACCTGACGTCATTTTCGGACAGCTTTTTGACTTTCTGATATTTTAAGATTCCGTAGAAACTATTTTAAGACGAATTTGTTTGTTTTTGTTTATGCAAAGCCAGAATTTCTCGCTTTGGGGAGGGGTAATTAAGCTATTTAAAAAAATTTTTTTTTTTTTCATTTAATATCTTTGGACTTTACTAATTATCTTTGAAATAGACCCAGAAAATTATCTTCTTAAAATTCATCTTTTAAGGGATTTTTAGAAGGAATTTATTTAACTACAAAATTCAGCTGAATTTGTCAGTTTCCAAATGTCGCCGTGAAAACATTTTTTATTATAACTTTTTTCACATGTACAAATGTTTTTTTCATTTGGAAATTAACTTTAGGCTTTAATCTTTCAAATACAATCAAAAAGTAGTCGGAAACCTACAAAAATGATAACCTGGCTTTCAAAACTATGTCCCCCTATTTTTTATCCACCAATATTGCCTGTACCTAAAACTTTCTTATGTGAAAAGTGGTGGCCATAGTAGTACATCACAAATATGCGCGCACAACTTATGCCAGCACTTTAAACATAAATTATATTGCTTATAATGCGGAAACTTTATTTGCAGAGCATTCAAATTTTATATTCGTTTTCAGCATACCCGAACACTAATAAAAAGTCATTTTAATGGAAAATTTTAAGGTGGAAACCAAGTAAAAATTTACCATAAGCTTTTAAAAATAAAAGGTTTATACGGTTTAAAAATAAAAAAGGTTTATATTGTTTAAAATCATAAAAAGTTCTGTTTATTTTTCAAAAAATGTTCTGCTTATTTAAAACTTAACTTCTGAATCACCGATATTATTGTTTACATATTGTAGGTTAGTAACATAACGGTGATTAGGGAAGTTGGTTCCTTTTCTGCAATATAGGAATCGAGAGTATTTTGCTACCTAATCTCCAAGCTTGCCATTTTGTAACATGCATACACATTAATACTTTTCAGTTGGGAATAATATGGCCACCAGTGAAAACATAATGGATTACATTGGATAATAAAGGTCTCACTATCCAGAAAACTACTTTTGTCTGCTCCAAAATTAAATGTGATATTCATTTTCAGCATACTCGAAAACCTTTAAAAGTCGTCATTTTAAGTTCAGGTGGAAAAAAAGTAAAAGAAAAAGGATGACATTTAGCAGAAAAGCTAATAAACGGGGAGGGGGGGGAATTCAAATACATATGTTAGAAGGAAAGATAAGTTACTCTTCTACTTACCTGGATAAGTTATGGGTGGACCTGTACGAGAGTGCCCACCCTTTAAAAATGCGTGTTTTTCATTTTTTTTTTTTTTTTTTTTCCCAGCGATTATCAGATTTAAGAATTAAGATCATAGACCTAACTATCATATTAGCAGAAAAAAAAAAAAAAAAAAAAAATTGAAAATAAAAAAAATTAATGACTTTTTAAAAGGGGTTCTAATCACGCGACACGCCGGTAAAGAAATGGACAGTAAGTCGGGTAGCAATAAAGTAGAACTTTATAATGAGAATGTGAACCCCCTTAAAAATAATGTTTTCTTTGTTTTGTTTTCAAACTTTTTTCTGCTAATATGATATTTAAGTCTAATCTATGAAAATCGTCGGAAAAAAAGTTAAAAGAGTGTAAAACACGCATTTTTAGGGGGTGGGCGTGGGCACTCTCGTACAGATCCGCCGTTTTATGTTCTAAAGTATTTTAAAGCTTTTATTCGGTTCGGAGGGGGGGGGGGGGAGTATTTTTTTAAGATTAGGTCCACCTCCACAATTTTCTTTTAAATGATAACTTGGATAAGTTTTCGACTATGCTGAATACGGAAATCGCATTGAAATTTTACAGAAATAAGAAGTTATCGAGATATAAAAAGTTGTATTATGTATTGTATTCTTTGGCCGCCATCTTTTTTACGCGCGTGCGACATAAACAAATCTACTCATCTATGACTGACACTGCACGCGCGTAAAAAAGATGGCCGCCAAAGAATACAATGCATAATACAACTTTTATATCTCTATAACTACTTATTTCTGCAAAATTTCAATGTGATTTTCGTATTCAGCATAGTCGGAAAACCTATAAAAGTTGTCGTTTAAAAGAAAATTGCGGAGGTGGACCTAATCTGAAAATTTACAAAAAAAAAAAAAAAAAAAAAAAAAAAAAAAAAAGTGTCGAGTTGCTAAATCGACAACATGTCCGACATGTTTTCGGAGTTATTAATGGCTCAAAACTCGAAAATGAACAAAATAGCGAAAGAAATACGCCCAATAAGTGTCAGACTGTTATCAGTATTTTTTTTGTTTGTTTTATGATTTAAACGATTATCGAGACTTTCCAGTTGAAAGTCTGGATGTCGACCATCTTGATGTTCTAATTTACCAACTTGGCACTAAGCGAGTTTTAAAACAAACAGACGCTTTAAAACACGTTAAAATACACAAAACCTATCCAAGTAGGTAGAAGAGTAACTTATCTTGCCTTTGGTAACATTTTTTTATATTTTAAAACTTTTTTTGGTATTATTATACAAACACCGTGACAGCGTTAGGGTTAGGATTAGGGTTAGAGTTTAGGGTTAGGGTTAATTCGTTGTCACGGTGTTTGTATAGTTTTACCCTTTTTTTTCCCCCGTCTGTTGATTTCTCTACCAAATCCCCTGAAATAGTGTAATTAATCCCACACCCACTTTTATCATCGGCCCCCAAAATCAACAGAGAATAGACCATTCCTTGCGGTGGGATGCTGGTTATGTGCAGTTCTAGGAGGTCCATCCTTCGCCTTCTCTCTTTGAGAAGGGGTTACTCGCCTGAGGCGCCCTTGCCGGAGAATGCCGATGAAACTGCTCAGGCAACTTTTTGAATGTCAGAGTGCCCCCCCCCCTCCTCAAGGGGCGTTGACATCTCAATCCCGTGTTCCGATTCTGGTGCCACAGTTATCGCAGTGGGAGAAAACTTAATACGGCGAACCTGAACGAGAATCAGCCCCCTCCACCTCCTAGAACAGCTTTCGGAATAAAGGGGGTTATTCTCGTTCAGGCCAACCCTTTTTTTTTTTTTTTTAACTGGTTTACAAAACTTTTTAGGATTTTAAACAATTCCTTCCGAAACGTTCTATTTTTGTTAGGGAAAAATTTTCAAAATTGAAACATTGGTAATGGTACACGAGTGAAGCCGAAGCCTCCATAGCAAAATACGCATGCATATCAGCTCCGATGTTTTAAGAGATTTGAAAAAAAAAGAAAAACAATACATTTTAAAATCATAGATACTTAGCGAAAATATCTACAAAAATTCCACCCATGTTAAATTTTTATATGAATAAAAATATCAAAAAACATGAAAAATACATATTTAGGGAGGGGGGGGGGGTAAAAAAATTTTTAACAACAAACAAAACATGTAACGTGATAATTTCATGGCTTCGTAAAATGTCCAAGTTAAATTTAATGCAGCAATCATTTAATATTTCACCGAAAGAATGGTTTAAAAAGAAAACAAAAATAAGAGAAATTTACGTACTGAAATATTCAGCAACAATTTCCGTTGAACCTTTCAGCTTAATGTTTCCTGCAACTTGCGTACCCGCCATTTTCTGGTTTGAATTTGCTCGCTAGAGGGCGTTGACGGTTGACGTTTATAATTTTTTTTTTTTCTTTTCTTGACAGAGTTATTTCCCTTACATTTACACACACACACTCACTCTCTCTCTCTCTCTCTCTCTCTCTCTCTCTCTTATGAAAACGCCACTACAATGGTTATATTGAAGAGATTCGCTTCCAAAATGGCTGCGGATTTTTTTAAAAATGAAAATCGTTCCAAACAAGGCATAAACCTGCTTGATATAAGGAGCTAAAGAAATACTAAACAAGGTTAAAAATTAGTCAATGATAAATGTTAAATGGATAGATTCCAAATCAGGAAACAGAACCCCTCCCCCCACCATGTCAGAATTTTAGTTGTTTTACCTTTTTTTTTTTTAGCTCCTTGCATCCAGTGACTTCATGCCTTGTCTGGAGCTATTTCCATTAAAAAAATATTTTATTTAACATTTGTTTTAAATACTGGCATGTGTTGGACAGCTTTAAGAAATTGACTTCCAAAGTTACTTACCTCTTTATTCATCCTTCCCCCCCCCAGGTCTACTTTTATCATTTCCTCTCGTGTTTTCCATGGCCTTCCCCAGTTAAATGGCCCCGCTACCTCAACTGTTCTACATCTACTAACCCAAGAAATCTTATCCATTCTTTAAACAAAGCCTTTTTTTACCCAAAAGATTTTGTAATACATAATTTTTTAATAAACTTGATCAAATTTCTTTGCATGTGGCACATGCCAAAACTTGTTAGAGGGTTAGGGTTAGGGTTGTTGCCGTGTGGCAAAATGTTTAAATTTAAAATATAACAAAAAAAATTATTTTTATTTCAAGGGTGCCACTATATACATTTTGTGCTTCCGTAACTGGGTGGACAGG
This sequence comes from Euprymna scolopes, assembly GCF_053919585.1. Lineage (NCBI taxonomy): Eukaryota > Metazoa > Mollusca > Cephalopoda > Sepiida > Sepiolidae > Euprymna > Euprymna scolopes. The sequence goes on along the minus strand of NC_136499.1, from coordinate 123,844,193 downwards.
CAGTAACGCCACCTATAGTTAAATGGAGGAAACAGGCTCTCTCTTTCTTCCAGATTACCAACGATTTTAGGTATTTCCAAGTGGTTTGATGATTTGGTTATAGTAAACTAGAGTCTTCCCATATTTTCTGCGTGACTGTAACCGGAACTGGTTACATTTCACAATAGTCCATTTTGCTTTTTATCTCACGTCCGTATCCCCTTTGTGCATGTATTTTTTTAATTTTTTATTCTTAAGTTTTATTGAAAATACTTTTTCCAATCTTTTTTTTTAGAATACATTGTTTTATGACGTTTGAGTTATAAAAACAAACTTATTAAAAACGTAAAAAATGCAAATGACGACTAATTTTGTTATTTTTATTTCATAAAAATATCTTAAAATTTCAAATAATTTCATGAACATATTTTAATAAAATTTCAAATAATTTCATAAACGAATATTGATTATAAAATTTCAAATAAAAACATTTTATTTTTATAATTTCATAAACCTATATTTATAAAGTTTAGAATAAAAAAAAACTTTTATTTCCATAATTTCATAAAAATATATTCATTTTTATAATTTCATAAACATATATGTATTATAAAATTTGAAATTTAAAAAAATTATTTTTATAATTTCATAAATTTATTTATAAAATATAAAATTTATTTATAAAATATAAAATTTGAAATTAAAAAACTTTTATTTTTATAATGTTCTCATTAAAAGTGCAAATGTTATTTTTATTTTTATACGTTTCAATAATGTTATTTTTATTATTTTATTTCAATAAATCGCTTAAATATACAAATATTGAATAACAAAAAAAGTGAAGGAACTATTTTGAGTTGTCACTGGTTCCAATGACAGTTTGACTATAACTGATTACTTTCATTTACAGATGAGGAGTGGGAAGGAAAATGCCTTAAAAACACCCAAATAAAAAAAAATACTAATAAATAAACCAAATAAAATGCTAATTGGGTTAGCTCACACTTCTGCACCAATATCCATCATTATAATACCAAGAACCACCAAGACTACATGTGTTATGGAGTCCTTGACATGAATAGTGGGATTAATGTGAGATGGCGTTGAGTGCGATGGGGTTCAAAAGGTTTAGACTCATCAAACTGACCTTCCCAATAATACTGAATCTGAGATGTGTATATTTGTTGATGATACAATGCTCTATATCATGCATAAGAAAAGAACGGATGTACACAAATCCAAGACAATGGCTGAATCCTTAGAAAATGACCTCCAGACCGTAGTGGAATGGGAACATTAATGGAAGGTAACAGTTGATGTGAGTAAGACTAAGCTGCTCTCCTTTAACAATTACAAGACGCCTCTCCAACCAATGATATCTATTTTAAATAACTCCCTTCCTGAGAATCCTTCCTTCAAACTCCTTAGCTTAACATTCACAGGAAATATGAACTGGAATGAATACATTGAGGACATTGTGAAGGCTACTGCATGGAAGGTGGGTTCCCTTTATCGTGCTAGAAAACTGCTCACACCTGAGAGTATCCTGTACTTTTACAAGGCCAACATTTGCCTATGCATGGAGTATTGTTGCCACATCTGGGCTAGTGTATCTAGGATAAGGTCCAAAAAAAGGGTCTCCAATTTAATAGGTCCCACTTTGTCCACTGGGCTCCAACCTCTGTCCCATCACCAAAATGTCACATCCCTATGCCTGTTTTACAAGTATTTTAATGGAATGTGCTGTTTGGAATGTGCTCTGATGAACTCATTGCAGTTGTGTTCTCTTGACATACATATCCCCGAAAAACCCCACTTAGCAGCAAAGTCGCACCCCTTCACTGTTGAGGTCCCCAAATGTCAGAAAGTTTTCTACTTTAATAGCTTCTTTCCTAGAACAGCTTGACTTTGGAATTCCCTTCCTGCTACCTGCTGCCCTAACTGTGCAGAAGATCAAATGTAACGTAAACCAACATCTTAATCCTTTTTAGGCATGATCCCAATTAGTAGCCCCTTACGTCCAAGTGCCAATATGCCTTGTTTCACTGTTGCATGAGTGAAAAAAAAAAAATAAATAAAAAAATAAAAACTCAACGACACTACTCTGATGTGTTGTGTACACGTTGGCTTGCAGGTGCATCTTGTTGAAGACCGCCCACACAAATACCATCCCCAAATATAAAAAATAGGGATGTACATGCGTCTTCTAAGCAGTTCATTAGTCTACAGTTCGACAGTCTACAGTTTGTCAGTCTAGAGTTAATGAGAGAATCTTGATTTAAGATCTGAATCGATTTAGCAATGCTGCGACCCTATCAACGATGAAATCCAAATAAAAACTTCTCCAAACAATAAAATGAAGTTGTTTTTTGGGGGGAGCAGGCTTGAATTGTCGCAACGGGGCACCTACCAAGAATGAGAAATGGTACGTTTCTTGAGATCTTCTTATGACAAACATGATGATGATTGCAACGTCTCTTGTCAGACGAGTGCCACTCCCTCAGACATTTAAAATCCATGAGCCCAAATGTCTGAGGGAGTATCTATACAAATATGATGTTACAGAGTCTTAGCTTTGTACGACAGCTAAGTCTCTCTCTCGGTTCAAAATGTTGAGATCCAGCAACAAGCAAGAGCAAGATAGCCAGCAACAAGTTAAACTGCAGACCAGCTTAATGCGGGTAATGGTCTTCCGCTTTATGGTTTTTTAAATCAGAGATTTGCTTCTCCTAGAAAGGTTGCCTTCACCACGGCTTACGGGAGCCCTTTCCACCCCAATACACATTCACACACACACACACAAATATACACGGTGCTAGTTGGCCGTTGACCCAGGAAAAGAGTTCATTCGCCCTTTGGAAGGTCTTGTTTTTAATCCTTCAGGGAGACTAGCCGCCCTCCTCACCAAACAAGTCTGGTGGGGGAACCAGTTTAGTCGCCGGTGACTCGACCATGAGGCAGGTAGTACTGGGTTACATGGTACCAGTAGCACATGACATGACCTGACATACATACACACACACATACACACATGACTGTTACACACATGTGCACGCACAGAAGACAGACGGTCACGACCATGTCACAATTATATAGACACCACATACACAAGAATATATATACACAAGAATATATATATACATAAGAATATATATATACACGAGAATATATACATACACAAGAATATACATATACACAAGAATATATATATATACACAAGAATATATACATACACAAGAATATATATACACAAGAATATATATATACACAAGAATATATACATACACGAGAATATATATATACACAAGAATATATATATACACAAGAATATATATACACAAGAATATATATACGCAAGAATATATATATACAAGAATATATATATATATATATATATATATATATATATATACACACACAAGAATATATATACATGAGAATATATATATATATACACAAGAATATATATACACAAGAACATATATGCATAAAAATCTATATGCATGAAAATATATATACATGAGAATATATACACCTCTCACCCCCCCCACACACAAAGGAACACAGTCTCGAAAAACTTGCAAAAAAAGTTAACACCTTCAGGAAAATCTTTGAGTGCACAAACCAACACACGCAATCAACAAATGCCACAGGTAATATAGTCTAAAATAAAAAAAAGAAATTGCCAACATTCGCCCGACTTCTTGAAGTCAGTATGTTCCCTTTGCTGCCAAACATTTGACATCCGCTTCTCCCCGGTTGGTTCTTGTTAACGCACCTAATTCTTTCATATACAAATTAATGCATTTACATTTTCCAACTTACCTGTAGTTGAAAAAAAAAAGCAAAAACTATTAAAAGAATACCATATGAGATGAGAGTACTGAAACAAAACCCCAGGGAGAGCACCAACCAGACCTCCACTGAAAAGGTGCAGAGACTAATGGAATCTTGGGGTAGAAGGCTTATTGCCATTCAAATTCCAGGGAAGACAATAACCGTTTCCAGTGAGAAATCAAAGGTAAACTGCTGTTGTTATAATGCAAAATGGTTTGCAACAATTATCAAAAGAGGTGGAGAAAGTGCTGATAAAACAGAAAATAGTGTAGAGACTACTGGAATCTTTGGGTGGAAGACTTATTGCTTCTCAAATTTCAAGAAAGTGGTAATTTCTAGTAAGAAATCAATGGTAGATGACAGCTGCAATAATGCAAAATCACCATGTCAGGTTGTCGTGACAAACCCCTGCACAAAGATACCTTGAATACTCGATGATAGTGTTTTGTAGGCATTCAAATTCTGCCACAAATATGTCCTAAAGGGATTTTAAAGAATTTATTTTTATGTATTAACGAGTCACCGTTTATCATGGCCAAAAGCCATCTGTATATATATAAAAGGCAAAAGTGGTGTGCACGTTTCTGTACGTCCAGCAAAGGCTTTTCTTGGGGGGGGGGATGATCTCAAGAGGGTAACTATGTTTTACAACTTTTTATAATTCCCTAGATTATAATATCTACGATTTGCAAACAGACGTCATATCTACATTTTTTTTGATCGACTTTTACAAAATTCATGCTATTCCATCCTCTCGTGTGTTTGTTCGTGTTTTTCGTATGAAAGCGAAACTCATCGAAAGCAAAGGCAGCTTCTCGACTTTTCTGCAGGAACGTCCTGAAAGCAATAAGCTTTGATCAATGTGGGGGGAAACCCCTCATATCAGACAATTGCTATTCATTTGGACACTCCCTTTTTGTGGGGAGCTGGTTTTCCCCAACATTGTGGGGAAACAAATAAATGAAATGGCGAAAGCTGAACTGGCAGTCAATGTTCATTTCTGCATCTTCGTGAACTCATTCACTTATCAAGTCAGCTTTTTGATTGACATTGCTAAATTTGAATACTTTTCACTTCCTATGGCCTCGTAGCGTGGCAGTAAGATGTCATGTTTTCTTTGAATTTTTTTCCGCCTTCACGTCACCACATCACGGGGGGTTCGAGCCTGCCTGCCTACTAACCCTTCTTTTTTCTTTTATACCCTCAAACACCCAGGCAATGCCGGGTACCTCCGCTAGTTTATTGATAAAGGTTAATGTGATTGTAAGGTGAACGGTGAAACAATATTGTGAGGATTCACTGATAACAATTGTTGAAAGTGAGCAGTATGTGATTATTTAAGAGCACAGCTCAACGAGAATTTGTTTACATTGGTCTTGAAAACGACCATGTTGTAGTCAGTTGGGAAGCATCAGCATAGTATTACTTGAAAAGAGACTTCGTTCATGAAAGTTCCGTTTAGTTTTAGGTACACAGAGGAAGAAAAGAAATATATTAGCAGTGGTTGTAGTGTTACCATCGTCCTGACCAACCTCTGTCGATCAGCTGGCCGACACCACCCAATCAAATCCACATACTTACAGGACTTTCTCTTGTCATATGCTATCAGTGAAATGTAAATAAACTTTGTTGATTTAACAAGTTGCTTGATTTCCAAAACCATGGCTCAAAGAATAGCAACGTGTATATACTATTGGTATGCATTTGTCTAAAGTGCAACCAATAAATTATATAGATTGACTATATTAAAGTAATTAGACAAGTTTTTATTGTGAATATTTTACAGGAGGGAACCATAGGTCAGAGCTCAATCAGGCATCTACCATGAAAATAGCAATAGATTAGAGAAAGACTAGCAATATCTCTTCTATAAGAAAGAGGCTGTAGGGGAGAGAAGAGGACAATGCCCACTAGATTTTGAAGTCAGTTTTGTACTGTCAAGGCAGGAAAGCGTGCTCTGAATATGTCATCTTCACATGTAACATTGTACACTTTTTTTTTAACGGTGTTATAACATTTTACGGACCCAATATGTTGTAGACTCCATCGCAAGAAAACAAAAAAAAAAAAGTGAAAAAAACTCAACTCACTTTATTTTTAAATAAAAGCCTTTATATCTGATATTTCCAACAACGCATTTTTTCTAAATATTTAAACAGTTTGTTTCTCCTTTTCCAGCAGTGTGTAACTGCCTTTTTATCTCTGCTGTGATGCCACTTTGTGCAGCTGGCTTATTAATTTGCATAGCTTTATGCAGGCTGCTGCTGCTACCAGCATCAGCAGCTCAGTTACACACAGATGTGGCAACAGTATTCTTTCTACCTTGTGACATGTGTGACTTTTATACAGGTAGAGGATTTTGTCCGGAATGAGGTAATTTCTGGAGAAATAGAATGATCCAACCATTGTTCCAGTGATCTTAGCAACAGATTTGCTGTGAGTCTTCGATTTCAAGTTGGGATTGAAAGTCAACCAAGAAGCTTATCAAAATAGGGGGCTTCCTCAAGGTGAGAAACATTCATTTCAATTAAGACAAAATGAGGGTTCGAGCATTAGTGGTGAAAGGACAATGGTCTTGACCCCTTCAAATCTATTTTAACCGGTTTTTTTTTTTTTTTTTTACATAGGCATCACCACATTATTAAGGCCCAGAGGCCACTCAAGGATAAGGGTTAAAGAGTGTACAGTAGAAATTGGACAATATAGTAATCATTAGTAATGAAAATTTGTTAAATTTGATAACTTTTATGGAACGGCTCATCAAGAACTTATTTACTTTAGACTTGAACACAACCATATTGTAGTCAGCCGGAAAGCAGGAAAACGGAAGACAATTCCACAGGCGTGCAGTTCTAAGAAAGAAGCTTTGTTCATGGAATCTACGTTTAGGTTTAGGCACAGATAAAGAGTGGGGGGAATTATTGATAGTGTTTACAGCTAGACGAGTGTTTCTTGTGAAAGTTTGGCGAGGGGGGACCATAGATTGAAGCTCAGTCGAACACTTTCCATGAAAATAACCATACATCAGAGACAAACTCGCAACATCTCTTCTGTGAGATAGTTAAAGACCCATAAAAGAACGGTTCATAAAAAAATCCAATCATTTGAGGCCCCTAGCGCCGCTCTGCGACTTTTAGTGTCGGAGAGATAACCTTCATCAATGAAAATATGGAGACAGACAGACAGACAAACATAGTGAGTTTTATAAATTAGATATGTTTAGATGTTTTCATCTCACATTTCAGACAATTTAACTTTTGTCCTTCGAGTATATCTTGACAGTATTTTTTTTTTCAATAAACCGTAGTCATTAGAATTTAAAATGTGTGATATGTTTATATGACAGAAAGCGTGTCTAGTCGTTTCCATTTCTGTATTTATTCACGTCCGATTTAATGTTACGTTTCTAAATTAATAAACTATATTATTTGGATTGTTTGGACAATTTTTCTCATCTCATCTCATAACTCTCGCTTCCCTTATTTTGTCCTTTAGTCCTCACATTCCACGAGCAATGTTTCTAACAAAGAGGAAAGAATTGCTGTTTTCTGGGTCAAAATTTATTCCATCTAACATCTATCTTTGGCTGGTTTTTTAACCTTCAAGTAGTATTTTTTAAGCTCTTTATATCAACTGGCTTCTTGCCTGTCTGGAGTGATTTCCATTAAAAAAATCCAAATAATACGAATTATAAAACTTTATCTAAAAAATTCATTAACATTATTTTTAAAAAATACAAGAAATTTTTATGCGAAAAACCATTTTATTTTAAAAATGATTTCAAAAAATAGTTGTGAGATGCCCTCAATAAATTTCCAGGCTTTTTTATATGGGCATCTTTATTGATAGCACACACATGAAACGCTAGTTTCCTTCAAAGTAATCTCCTCCGGCTGCAATACACTTGTTCTATTGTTCCAACAACTTCTGGAAGGCCCCATGGAAGTCCTCTTGTGTGAGCATGTCAATGACCCTCATCACAGCCTCTTTCATCTCCTCAATTGTTTCATAACGACAGCCTCTAAGGTTTTCCTTGAGCTTAGGCAATAACCAAAAGTCATAGGGAGCAAGGTTTGGACTATAGGGAGGGTGAGGAACTGTTTTGATGCCCATCTTGGTGAAAAAGTCTGTGACAACAATGGAGTTATGGACTGCTATATTCGCATAAATCTTCCACCACTTGTTCCTTGTGTATAATTGCGTGTACAGTTCCCACACTGACATCAAACTGTGCACTTATTGTCTCTATAGAAACACGACGGCCGTTATTCATGAAATTCTTTATTTGGCCAATCAACTCTGGTGTTTTGACTTCCTTACTCCTCCCACACCTCTCATCATTCCTCACAGACTACCTGCTTTTCTTGAATCTCTTATGCCACTCAAAAACGGATGCTCAATTCATGCAAGATGATCCAAAAGCATTCCATAAATTTCTGTGGCATTTTTTTCCAATTTTAAAACAGAATTTTATTTCATATCGTTCTTCTAAAGTGTCCTCACGTCCATATTGCATTTTTGAAATTCACCAGCTGTGACAATCAGACTTTAGTAGGGTGTATTCCAATTCCTTGTGTAGCTGTTCATTTGAACCTGAAATCATAAAAAATTGGTCAGTCATCTCATAAGATGTATAGCAATAAGATACTGAATTTTCAAGAGTCTACAGCTATTTTAAATGCCTGTACCCCCTCAACGTAAATAACCCCAAAAAACCCAACAAGCAGCAAAATCCCACCCCTTCACAGTAGAGATCCCCAGATGCCAGAAAGCCTTCTACTCTAATAGTTTCTTCCCCCATAACTGCTAGACTTTGGAATTCCCTTCCGGATTCCTGCTTCCCTGACTGTACTGACATGCAGAAGTTCGAATGAAATGTAAACAGACATCTTGCTGCAAAACTCCCTCCATAGTATCCTTGCAATTATGTCCCAAATAGTAGCTTCTTACATGAAAGTGACACTGTACCTTGTTTGGAGTGAAAATGCAATAAAAAAAATAATAAAATAAAAAAAGTCTGGAAACTTATTGAAGTCACCTCGTACATATATAAAATATGTAAATCTATATATATATATAAAAGTGAACGTGTCTGTCTGTCTGTCTGTCTGTGTACATTTCCCTACGCAATAACTCTGTCAATTTTTAGTCTATAGACTCGAAATTTAGAAATGCTAGTATATGCATAAAAAAGCTATATATTTGAATGGTGGTGGTGGTGTCTGTTTAGGTTGTCGAAACAGGAAGTAGCCATTTTATTTAGTTGACTGTGTCTATGCATTTGATTAAATAAGAAAAGACGTCACAAACTTCTTCACTAAAAAATAGAAAACATGTAAAACATTTAACTAGAAAAAGAATATAGAAAGGTAGACATATGAGTTAAGTTGTTGGCTCTCTGACATCAGGGGACCTCAACAGTGAAGGGGTGAGATTTTGCTGTTTGCTGAATTAGTCTGAGAGGGGAAGAATTTACATTGAAGGGGCTGGCTTGGTGAGAGATGAGACCAAAAGACCTGGAGTTCCTTTCACTAATAAATGCCAGCCGAACCAACTTGTCTTACATTCTAGTTTTCCTGTTATGATGTAACTGCTAAATTGTAGAAAAGATGTTTGTCTTTTTAACTGGAATCTGGTGACCTTTTTTGCTTCATCATCTTCAAATGAATAGAGATGCAGTGATGCTACTACATTGATTTAATTTCTTTCAAAAAGAGAAGAGGAATTTTTATTGGTGGTGGCCGTCTAGGTTTTTCAGTATTTTTCTACATAAACACACGTGAAACATGGCTGCCATAAATGAAATAACAAAAAACTTTAGAACAAAATTATTGAAAAATATTAGCATAAACGTTTTCTTTTTCTTTTTATTACCATGTAATAAATACTAAAATGATTTTAACTTCAAAGCGTTGTAATCTTTATATATATATATATATATATATATATATATATATATATATATATATATATGTATATATATATATGTATATAAAATTTTCTAATTTTCAAATTAAGCTCGGCAGTAACGTGTTAAAAACATTTCTTCATTCTCCGTACAATTTATATTTCGTTTTATCATAATGTGTTGAACTCAATTTTTTTTTTATATACCTATTTGTGAATTATTTCACGGAATTCTGTCTTTTGGATGACATCGAAATATCTTCCAGTAATGAGATGCCTTTGAATTCTTTATATCTGGATACTCCAATTTTACCAACTTTTTGGATTTTACTGTCCTTGGATCTTCCACTCTTCAATCGAACATCCATTCATATGAAATTATTTTTCATTTTTTCCCCCATTCTCTCTCTGCTTCACAGTTTTAAACTTTTAGCAAGTACACTCTATGACCCACTTGCAGTTTCATTAAATACTTTGTAAACAAAATCTGATTTCACGTTTTACTAATTCCTCCCCTTTGATGAGAAGGAAAGTATTTCTTTCGAAACTCCACGGATTAAGGAGCATCCAATTCTTTTGTGTTTCTTTTTTGAAAATTAAATTTTTTTTTTACCTCTTGTTAAAGTGTTTCTTAACATATTTTATTAATTCTTTGTTTATATATATATATATATATATATATATATATATGTGCGTATTCTATATATATACCCATATAGTTGAGTTTTTCTTTGCTTAGACATTGATATTAAAAGACAACTTTTTCTATATAAAATTATTAAAACAAACTTTTTAATATATTGACAAATTTCCAGTATTTCTCTATGCAAACACGTGAAATATGGCTGCTATAAATGAAATAAAAGGAAAACTTTGGAAAATGCTAATTGAAAAATATTAACGTACACTAAAATTTGCAGAAAATAAGGGAGTAGAATTTTAATAAAAAGTAAAATATGTATAAAATTAGTGATTTTACGTGGTACAAGGCCGTGGAAGACAATCAATGAGTCGGTTACATTAGCTAAGATGAAAATCTGTGATAATTGCTAAAAAATGGTGGACTTGGAATCGTAGTTGAATTTCTTTATTTTCTGTTAATTTCAGTGTATGCCAATATATGAAGTTAACAAGATTTACAGGGTGGAACGATAAAATTTTCGCCATAGAAAAGACATGATTCCATTTCTGCTTGACGAAAACCTGATTTCATTTTTTGTTGGAGATCATGTACTAGTTCTGTACAAATGCCAAGAGTGATAGGAACCTTTTTTTCTGTGACTTTTGATATAAGACACCGTTTTCAAAGAAGATTGTTGTTTTTTTTTCTCTTCATTTTGCTGGTGGTATTAACTCCGAGAGATTGACTCCCTCATGGAGAGAGAAAGTATATGTCTGGTGTTATATCTCTGAAATTGATTTGTTTGCATGGTTGGTCCAAATTTTTAATAGAAGGAGTGTGGTCGCATCTTCAAAATATTATTTTGTAAGATTCATTTGAAAATTTTAGAAAACCACAAAAATGTTATAAAATATTTTATAAAATGAATTAAAATCTTTTTTCTTTTTCTGAGATTTTCAATGTAAGACACATTTTTCAAAGAAGACTGTTGCTTTTTTTTTTGTTGTTTTTTTTTTTCATAAAAACAGTAAAAAGAAAAGAGAGAAATACAAGTCTTTTTTGAAAAGTTGTATTGCACTGAAAATCTCAGAAACATTATTTGATTTAATAATATTACATAACATTATTTGATAATAACATTATTTGATTTTCTAAAAATGTTTTTATTTGAAAAAATTATATTTTTGAAAAAAAAAAAATATATATATATATATATATATAAATATATATAAAAAACAAAAACACAATTTAAGGGAAATTGCAAGTAAAAACACTACTGGGAAATGCTAGATAGGAACAGCTAGTAAAAATATATGTAATGCAATGCATGTAGAAAGGAGAAAACTTGGATCCAACTATACTACTTTAATTTGCCAGGGAGAATTATTTGGTTTGTCATGTGGACAGCAATCAGCTGTTAGACATGACGAAATAGCGACACGTGTGAAAGGATTTTTCAAGCTTTATATAATTTAACATGATCCAAATCACCATTTGTGTATCATTGCATGACAAATCTCCAAAAACACGTGACGGAGATTATTAAACGAGGAGAGAATTGTTTTTTTATAGAAATAAAAAACAAAATCGTAAAGATCCAAACATGGAAATATTAAAAAAACAAACAAAAAAATAACAAATTCTTTGTTATCAATGTTCAATGCTTTCTTCCTTTACTTACGAATTCAATTTAGAAAAGAAAATAGGAATAATGTGATCGGAAAGAAAGATAACCGAGTTAAGAAACGGAGAAAACATGAATTTGGATTATTCGGGCTACGGTTCTGGAGTATTATTTGCACAATGTTTCAGCTGATCTAATCTCGGACTTCCTTCAGGTGTATCCTCTCGAACTATTAAGGAAGGTCGGAGGTTTTCAAAGAAGACTGTTGTTTTTTTTTTTTTTCATAAAAATAGCAAAAAGAAGAGAGAGAAATACAAGTCTTTTTTGAAAAAGTTGTACAGGGTGACCCATAAAAAACGGACCCCAGCTATAATTAGGCCCTGTTTCTTACTGTTTTGTCCGAATGAAATGAAACTTTGGTCATAACTAGTTTATTATATTCAGAACATCACATCAAAACACTAGGGCCTTTGGCCTTTTCTTCTTTTTTTCTCCCTTCTACAGCATATGTTCTTTTGTTTTTTTTTGGGTCGCCCTGTATTACACTGAAAATCTCAGAAAAAATAATTTTAGTCATTTAATAAAATATTTTATAACTTATTTGGTTTTCTAAAATTTTTTAAATTGAAAAAATTATATTTTTGAAAAAACAAAAATGACAAAAAAACAACACAATTTAGGAGAAATCGCATGAGTGGCTTCTGGGCCTTGATAAGTGGTGATCACTGTGTAAAAAAAAAAAAAAAAAAAGTAAAAACACTACTGGGCAATGCCGGGTAAAGACCGCTAGTAAAAATAACTGCGAATGCTGGGTAGGGACAGCTAGTAAAAATAACAGCAATGTTGCGTAGGGACAGCTAGTAAAAATAACTGCGAATAATAATCAAGATAAAGATAGTAGCCCAAATAAAATATAATGTTGTAACACGATCGTTTGCCGAGGAGAGTTACTCAGTTTGTCATGGAGACGTCTTTGAAACTTATGTCTTGGCATGAAAACAGCTCCCTGGGGGAAAATAAACGAAATGTACATGAATGATATGAACGTTCATTACATCAAAAGTTCAATAGGGTTGATCTGATCTACTGGTTGGTCTTGTCTCGGGGCTTTCTTGACGTCATTACAGGCAGGAAAGAATTGCTGTTTTCTATTTGTCAGAATTTATTCCCTCTAATATTTATTGTTGGCAAGTTTTTGATCTTGAAGTACTTTTTATTTTTTAAGCTTTTTACACCAAGTGGCTTCATGCCTTGTCTGGAGCGATTTCCATTAAAAAAAAAAAAAATGAATGCTCTAAATATCCTGTTAAATTTTTTAAAGTAATTTTACTATCAAATAATATTGTATTTACAAAGGATTTTTTGGTAATAAATTAAAGAAAAAAAATTGGGCCACTAATAGGTTAATTGTGATCCTGAAAATATACTTGGCCTAAATGTGAAATCAGATCGTCTAACAAAACAGTTAACCCTATGAAACTAAAGGTGCTGGGAATTCAGTGCCACACCTGTATCAAAACAAATTGAAAAAGAATCAATTTTTACAATTTTTTAATTTTTCAAATTTTGAACCCTTTATGGCCTGATTGAACTAATTTGTTCAGTCATAAATAAATTAATATAATGGCATAAATAAAGTGTGAATTGATTCAAACACGCCTCGTACACATTAGTTCAGTATCTGGGTAGATGCCAGAGACCTGTCCATTGCTTACATTCAGTATGGTGCCATCTAAAATTAATCATAAATTTTTTTTAATTATCTACATTATAATTCATAAAGGGTTAAAGTTAATTCTTTGGGTTTGTGTCTAGAATTCCCCCTACATTAAAAAACAAAAATAAAGAAAAATCTGTATGATGTACGCAGTCGTGGCGAAACAATATTATATTCCGAAAATCATGTAAATTGATCAAATAATTTTAATTTTAAATAAGAAAATCAAATTTTATGAATAACAGAAGAGCAGCAGTCTTGTCGGACATTTTGAAAACAATCTAAAAAAAAAAATAAAACAAAGGGAAATAACTCAATAATTCAAACTCATGGGATTTATGTTGATATGGTTTACAAATTCTTATTAATCGTTTAAAAATAATTTTCTTTATAAAAATAAAAGTACTCAATCAATTTAAGTGATTTTTTTTTTATATGATATTTTCGTTTCGTCCGTCATTAGCATGTATATCGTAGAGATTTCTTTTGGCACTTGTACAGTTTAATCAAGACATTAAAAAATGAATACATCAAAAAAAGGTTATATTGTACGCATCCGTTTTGGACTGAAGATCTCTGGAAAAATATTCACTTAATTTGATCGAGCAGTTTTTTTTTTTTACAGCGGAAAAACATGTTTTTATGACAGCCCGTTGAAGGTAGACATCTTTGAATTTTTTTAACACGCCACAGGGAGATAATTCAGTTTAAAGCGCCAACACTCCCTCCCCGTCTTTAATTCTAGCTTTTCTTCCTAAAAATCGAACCTTTTGCTCGATATCATAACAAATTGTTTTTTGACTGTAAAAAAAAACTACATGATGAAATTAAATAAATTTTTTTTTCGGAGAACTTCATTCCATAACGGATATGTACAATATAACCTTTTTTTGATATTTTCATTTTTTAATGTCTTCATTAAACTGTACAAGTATGTTTTTTTTTTATTTTTGTTTTTCAATTTAGGGAGAATTTTGAATAAGAACCATCCTTTGTAAGAAATAAAAATAAGAAAATTTTAGATTTTTTTAATGGAATTAGAGTGACATCATAAGCAGTTATGCTAAACACATTTCTATCAGCTGGCAGCTCAATTGAGGTGTTGTGTGTGAAAAGCCGAATTAAATCTTGAAACATCATTGATTTTTATCTTTGTTTATCAAAGGAAGAAGGTTTTTGGCAAGAAAGCCATGAATTACAAGCAAGATGGCTATCACGACAAAGGGATTTATCAGAAGCCACTGTACATCCTTTATAATCAGTTTGTTGAATTTAATCGGATAACTATAACTCAACAGATATGACATTACTTTTGCTTCAAAGTAAATAAACAGTTTAAAATAAGTTAAACACAAAAAATTCAGAATTCAACTTAATCAAAAAAAATTTTTTTTTTATTAGGTGTGTATCCATTATAGAACTAAAGTGTCATATTCCAAAAATCACATAAATTAATCAAATAGGTTTTTTATATATCTAGGAAATCAATTTTTTCATGTTTTTTTTTTTTTTTAACGAATTAATAGTAATTGTAGCCATTAAAGGCTTATTTTGATCTTTGTTTCTGTAGAGGTCGTTAAGGGGCAGGTAACCAGTAGTGAATTTTAAATATGACAAAGTGAGACACAGTTCTTGTTTCCCCATAAAATTAGGTTTCTTTTAGTTGAAACCAAAAAACCCCCGAAAAAACTACTTGATCAATTAATGTGATTTTTGGAATATGACAGTTTTGTTCTGTGACGAGTATGTACAGCATAAATATTTTTTTGTATTTTTGTTTTTTAAATAGGTTGAATTCTGGACTTGCACCCCCCCCCCCCCCATTATTCAGGTAGGTAGAAAAGCAACTTATCTTGCCTTTGGTAACATTTATTTGTTGTATTTTTTCACCCCTTTATTTTGTTTTGTTGGCTTTTGTTAAAAATGCTCACAAAATTTTTCGTTTTTTTTTTTTTCAAAAGTAACTAAAGAAAGGATAATGGAAAAACGTTGCAATAATGTAGTGTAGTTAACAAGCAAGAAATTGAAGATAAGTAAAATATGCAACAAATAATTTTTAGCCAATGACAGAAAATGTAATTTTGTTGCCTTTTCGGAATATGAAAGAAAAATCAAAGGTCACTAAATTGAATTTCCATTTAAAAAAGAAAAAATCGTCTTTTACTGAATTGCTATGTTGCAATAAGTAGCATTACTGCATTATTGTATAAACCGGTACTTGTTTAGTTTAATGAAGACATTAAAAAATTAAAATATCAAAAAAAGAAGTTATATTGTATGTGCCTGTTATAGAATTAAGTTCTCATAAAAAAAATTGGTGCTAATGCACTTACTTATCCGCGCTATTTTTTTATATCGTATTTCCAAGTTTAATTAAAGTTTTATGACATGCTTTTTTATTCAACTGTAAGGTTAAAGTACAGAATAGGTACAAAACACCCTCCGCTCTCCATATTAAGAATGGCTTTTTAAATAATGTTATTATTTCAGCACGGATCAATAAGTGCATGAGTACCAAAAAATTTCACTTAATTTGATCAAGCAGTTTTTTATTTTTAACAGAGGAAAATCAAATATTAATGAGATCGATCATATCCTGCCATCTTATTTATTTCGCAGACGAGGGAGGGGTGGTGGTGGTGCCAGGGGAGATAACTCCATCACTGTTTAAACTTTGTAAAAATTTGACAAGATTATTTTGAAACATGGGCAGAAAAAATACTTACATAAATATTTTAGTTTTTTTTTTTCACTTATTTTACAGAGTTTCTCTGTCCTTTTTTAATCCCTTTTTTATTTTGTTCTTTGTTGATCCCTTTTTCATGTATAGTCCCCCCTCCTCGTCCGTGAAATAGGCAAGATGGCTGTGATATGATCAATCTCATTAAAATTTGATTTTCCTTTGTATAAAAAAAAATACTTAATCAAATTAAATGGAATTTTCTTTTATTAGAACTTCATTCCATAATGGGTACATACAATATAAATTTTTTTTTTTTTCAATATTTTGATTTTATCTTGATTAAACTACACAAGTACCCATAAATCATATACTTTTATGATTTCACGATTCCTTCATCCACTATTATTTTATAGGAAAATGTAACAAGACAAAGTTCAGTTACCTCCCCTGCTTATTCTTTTTATTATTTAATTATAACTTGCAATTTATTTAAAAAACTATTTTCATTAATAATTTTCTACTTTGTCATTTTTCCTAATTTTTGGATAGTTTACTAATTTCGACACGACAATTAAGTAGATACCATTGGTTCTAATTGAAATTCAATATTTCGATTTTACATTTTCGTTCTTCTTCCGAAGAAGCACTATAATTTTCTGTCAACCTGCATAGGTTTAAACTTTTTGTGAATTTTTTTTTAATTTCAAAATTTGTATCTTTATGTTCACTTAGCCAAATCAATCAAAGCTGGTTGTTGCTTTGGTATTTTTTTACAACCTACCCCTGCGTAGTATAAACACCCCCAACCTCCCCATGTTAAGAACTACTTTTGAAATAAGCACCCCCCCCCTAACCTCCCCCATGTTAAGAACGGCTTTCGAGGTTGGAGGGGGGGTGTTTACTCTGAAAGCCGTTCTTGGCATGGGGAGGTTGGGGTGTTTATAATACGTTGGGGCACGTTGTAAAAATTTACCGGTGCTTTTTTTGTAATGATGGTCACAAATTTCACACTTAAAAGAAAAAAAAAAGGTTTATGGTACTACTAACTCCATGTCCAGGAGTGGGTTCCCTGTTGGATTTAGGTAAGCTGTTTCTTTTTCTTTTCTTTTTTAGGTCTTTGCTGCCTGAAATTAGTAACCATTTCAGAAAAAAAAAAAAAATCAACTGTTATTTTTGATTGAGGAATTTGGTTAAGCAAAGATAACACATCCAATGTTGAAATAACAAAACTCATAAATGTTTCGGAATATTTTTGAGCTGAGGATTGGTTATTTGTATCATTTGGATTCTTTGGACTACTGTTCTCATCTTGAGTGTCATTTTCACAATGTTTTCGTTGATGTAACCTTTGACCATCTTCAGGTGTATCTTGTTGAACTTGCAGACCATAACAACCTCTGGCGCAGTGATTAGAGTATTTGGAAAATTCAGTTGTACAAGAAACATTCTTCTGAAGGTTGAAGATTCAATCCTCAGTATGGGTGACCAAAAATACAATTGCGAATTACTTAAGACTTCTTTCCAGTCATGATTGACGGAACAAACTCCATAAATTAAATAATGGGTTTCATTTGAAATTCCGTGCAGATTCCAGAGTTTGACAGAAAGATTCCAGAGTTGGACAAAATGCATCTGAAGAAGATTGGAGGTTATATTGTCTGAAAAGTTGTGAGGATAACACTAAAGATGAGAACAATAGTCCAAGGAATCCAAATAATTTTGAGATGAGGATTGATAATGCGTATTATTTGGGTTATTCTATTAGCTCAGGAACTAAAAGTACTAGAAAGTCAGTGTCACACCTGTATTGAGACAAAATGAAAAAATGATCAATCTTTACGTTTTTCTTTTTTTAAATTTTTAAAGTCATAAAATTTAATGAATTTTGGTCAATGTGCACTGGTTGTCCAACCAGCAAAAGGTGTTTATTCCGAAAGCCGTTCTTAACATGGGGAGGTTGAAAATAACGAAATACCTTTTGAAATAACCCCCCCACACACCTCCCCATGTTAAGAACGGCTTCTGGAATAACCACACCCAACTCCCCATGTTAAGAACAGCTTCTGGAATAATCACCCCCCACCCATTTTAAGAACGGCTTTCGGAATAAACACTCTTTTCAGGTTGAACAACCAATACACATTGACCTGAATTTTTTTTGTAAGAAATAAGAATAACTAATTTCGAATGTTTTAATGGAATTAGAGTGACGTCATAAGTAGTGTCATGCTAAACATGTTCCTATCACCTGCCAGCTCAATGCGATGTCAAATATATACTTGGTGTGAAAATCCGAATTAAATCTTGGAATGTACATGATTATTACCCAGCCGAGATGGAAAGGTCTCACCGATTTTTATCTTTGTTTGTCAAAGGGAGAAGGTCTTTGGCGGGAAAGCCATGAATTACAAGCAAGATGATGGCCATCGCGACAAAGGGACTTATCAGAAGCCACTGTAAATCCTTCAAAATCAGTTTGTTGAATTTAATTGGATAACTATCCTTGAATGTCTGCCCGTGTTGATTGGTCATCACAATAAGAATGTGACCCTGGCTCGGCTCCAACCATATGGGCACATTTAACGTATAATGTCCAGGTTCCTCGTATGATGACTGGACCAGGAGATGGCTTCCATAATACACGTTGATGTTGTAACGCGTGGTTTTATCACCTGCGTTTGGGTCAGTGATGACGAAATCAAGCCGGAAGTAACTGCCCATGACGTCCACAGCCTCTTTTGTCTGTTTTGTTATCTCCACCCGGGGTTTGTAAAAAAGGTATACAAAATCATTAGCACTCTTTGTCTCGGATGGGAGCGCAGTTAGCACTGCTTGCTCACTGCCGTATTCAACTTCTTTCTCGATGTAAGGCTGGGTAACGCTGAAGCAAATGATAGTGCCATCTTTCGTGGCGACGAGTAATTCCAAGTTCTTTGTCTGTGGTACAAGGTCATGGGAAAGTATCTGTACGAGAGAAGACTCACCGATATTCACCCTGGTATGGCAGTCCTGATTCATTGAGATAATATTAAGATATCCGTCTGACGGTAACGCAAAAAATAATGGGAGATCGTCATCGTGAAGAAGTGACAAAAGTACGTTAGCGTAAATATTGCTGTTCAGCTTTTGGGGATAACCTGTGAAAATGGTCCCGTTGGTTCCATGCAGGACGTAAAAATCTCCCGCATCTGTCATGATTAGGAGATCATATCTTTCATCGCCGTTTATATCTGCAAGTCTGGTGCCTGATGAAGAACTACCAGATATTTCAGTTTCCCATAGGGTCTTGCCAACCCGGTCAAAGCAGGCTACATTACCACTTGTATCCACAGCTATGATTTCTAAGTGGCCATCATGATTGACGTCTGCTACAGTCAGTTGTCCGTGAACAGTGTTCAAAGATAATGGGAATCCCGACCGTATTTGACCCTCTGTGTCAATCGTGTAGATTTTTCCGGAGGAAGTTCCAGTGATCGTTTCTAAACTACCACCATTGCTGTCCAGATCGATGACCGTCGGGCTGAAGAGGATGTAGGCCGGGAAATTTGCTGTCATTTGAGAGAGCTCCAAGAAAACCGTATGTAAAACGTTCATGCTGGTCAAATTCAAATATACCAATCCTCCTATTAAATATTTTTCCAAGTCTGCTACGGTTGTGTTTTTCCGGGATCGGTGGAGTTGTTGCGACAGTCGATACTCGTCTTCGTCATAATAATAGCTGACCGGTATAACAATCTCCTCGATCACACCGTCACGGTTCAGATCGGCAATCACCGGCGTCGCAAGAATGTGAGGGGAGACTTTGAGGTAATCTGTGTGGTCGCTTTCGTTCGACGGTCGCTCAACCTTCACGAACTGGTTAATATTTTCCGCCGAAGATACCACTACTTTTTCGTACCATTTATCCAGGACGAAAGAGGAAGGCAACTGTTTGTATTTTTTCATACGAGTGCCGTTGGCGCTGTAGAATATCAGCTCGCCGGAACTCGTGCAGAACAGCAAATCAAACATCCCATCTCCGTCGGCATCGTACTGTAACGGGCTGGCATACATGGATCGATGTAAACTCTGGATGGGCCATAGTGTATCCGGAAGATGCTGACCCGTAGAACCATCAAGAACGGTTAAGCTTTCCGAGAACGGAGCGGCAACAACATCGAGTCGACCGTCGCCATTTATGTCTGCGATTAACGGGGCTGCTGCAAATGGCGAATTAGCAACTTCTCGCATCCACAGTTTTTGCACGTCAAATGCGCATTCGGGTTTTAAAAATTCGTCCACATTTTCGCAGCAACAAGGCCTCAAAACAATGCAAAGTAATAATATATAAAGCGACGATAGAATTTTGCCCAACTTTAACAAGGAGGCCGCCATCTTTGTTTATTGTGGGTTACTTCCCTTTGTAATTAAGAGTGACGTCCCTTGACATACATTTTTTTTTTTTTTTTTAAATGTACAAATTTATTTCCTAGTTGATGTTTAGAGATTTACTAAAAAAATAAAAACAAACCTATACAATAGGAACCCCACATTTACCCTCTAAAATTGATATAAAAATGTTTGAAAATAAAAATTAGGTGCTTGTTCAGAATCACCCTAAAAATAAAAATAAAGGAAAATCAGTATGTCACGACCACCCCGTACCCCGATGCTCAAAATGTATAAACCCCTCCCTTTACTTAAAAAATTCACCAAAAATCAGAAAATTAATCAATTTTAATAACATTTTCAGTATTTATCAAATAATGATTGCGGAATGTAATGAACTAATTATTTTTATTTACATCTTAGTGGAAATCTATTATTTTGTTTAAACAAAAAATACCTTTACTAAAGTTACGGTTTTCAGTAGTAAATAAAAAATCCGGGTTTGTATTACTGTACACATAGATTCGAAAAAGTTGTCAAAAAACAAATATATAACAAATAAATGTTATCAAAGGCAAGATAAGTTACTTTTCTGCCAAACTGGATATAGTTTTTGTGTTTTTATTCAATGTAACATATTTATTCAGCTCGAAAAACGTACAGTGTTTACCGATACATCGGCGATGTATTCGAAAATTCAAGATGGCGTCTCACACCTTCTTTAACACCGTAAGTATGGAAAAAGGTGTTATAAATAAAAAACTATACAAAATACTATTAAAAACCCGCCGAATATATGTCAACCTATGTCACGATAACATATATTGAGCGAGTTTTTAACAGTATTTTATCCGTTTTTTATTTATAACATCTTTTCCCACACTTACCGTGTTAAAGAGAGAATAAGACGCCATCTTGAATGTTCCAATACATCGGTAAACACTGTATGGTTTTCGAGCTGAATAAACATGTTGCATTGAATAAAAACACGAAAAATATATCCAGTTTGGTAGAAAAGTAACTTATCTTGTCTTTGATAACATTTATTTGTTATATTTTTTTTTTTTGACAACTTTTTCGAATCTATGTGTACAGTAATACAAACCCAAAAATCCATTAAGTGCGTACTGTGAAAATAAATCTGCGTACGCATTATAAATGTTTCTTTTCTGTGTCTTATGTTGTGCATTAGTGCATTAGGGGTCATTTCGAGTTAAAAGTTTATTTACTGACTGCACCCATCTGAACAAGAGAAAATCATGATTTAAATGTGTATGTCTTGTCTAAATAACTAAAGATGAACATCTAATATGGCCGACCAGACTACGGGTGATCAAGAAGATTTGTTTTTTATTTATTCAAGAAAATAAAAGGTACTCATTTTTGTTTAGAAGTTGTCACTTTCATTTCTTTTTCCGGTACGCTCGATCTGCCATATTAGATGTTCATCTTTAGTTATTTAGACAAGACATACACATTTAAATCATGATTTTCTCCTGTTCAGATGGGTGCAATCAGTAAATAAACTTTTAACTCGAAATGACCCCTAATGCACTAATGTATAACATAAGACACAGAAAAGAAACATTTATAATGCGTACACAGCTTTATTTTCTCATATAACCACCATACGCACTCAATGGATTTTTACCTTACAGAAACATTATGAAAAAAGCCCCTAAAGTCTGTATTAATGAATTCGATATAACTCGAAGAAAAAGGAATTTCTCGAACTACAGATATTACCATTGAATTAAGCATTGTTTATTTAATATTTTCACACACACACACACACACAACACACACACACACACACACACACACACAAAATTATAATTGCAAAAATATTTCTACTTTTTTTTTAAAATTACAGGTTTCGCATAATTTTTATATGCAAGATTTTAATTTCCTTGCTCTCAAGAATGTGAAACTTTCAGCGTAACATATTTTTTATATAATATTGAACAATAATATGTGCAAAGCCTGTTCTAGTCTCACACAAAACACGCGTTCACATCTCAAGCCACTTTTCTTTGTCATACACATACGCGCTCACAAACATATGCACGCACGTACACACACATACATATATTCACGTTCACGTACATACACTCATATTCATGTACATACACACACACGCTAACGTACACACATGTACGTACACATATGCGCACACGTATGCACACATGGGCAACGTCACTTCCCTTTAAAGGAAATCCACACATGCGCAAAAGATCACCGGAAACAACTACAAAAGTAAGAGACCTGAGCTGTTTCCTCCTTTTTCGATTCGGTTCCCGAGCTGAGCGGTCGATAGGCCAAATGCTCCCTTTCAGGGCGCGCACCCACGCGCTTCACGTCCCTTTCTATGTGTGGGGCAAGAGCCAACAGACAGTATGTACACCTTACACGCTTTCTCTCTCCATGGCCTGGATAGACTTTCTCACTCTCTCTCTCTACAACAATAGACTTTTCCTCTCACCAGCTAACAGCGAGAGACGCACGCCAAACTAAACACGTGATGTACCCTTTCATTTAATTTGTTTCTTTACAAAATAAATTCTAGTTCGTTTATTCCAATTTAACACGTTCGTTTCTTCCTCAATTCAATTCATTTGACCTATTTTGTACGACTGGGGCATATATATAATATATCCACCAGTCTGCTACAAATAATAAAAAAGAAATTAATTTAAAAACAGGAACATAGAAAAATAATTAAATTAAAAAATGGAAAAATTTATACAAACGCTCAGAATAGGAATGTACGGATCCACGTCTGGGGGAAAAAATTATCACACCCCTTCCTCCCTTTTAATTACGTGACGTCATTTTCACAGTCTTTCGACTGGCTGAAATTTTGGGCCTTCGTATATTCCGTGTTTAGAAAAACTTTAATTTGTTGCGTTTTGCAAAGAGCAGAATCACTCGGTTTTGGTCTAATTAATTTATGTTTTGTACAAACAACGTGTTTTTTTTTAAAATTTAATTCAATATCTAAGGACTTTACTTTTCTAATTATCTTTGAAATAGACCCAGAAAACTAATATTTATCTTTTAAATGATTTTTACAATGAATTTAACTTCAAAATTTAGCTGAATTGGGTAGCTCGCCGTGAAAACATTTTTCATAACTTTTTTTTTTCACGTGTACAAATATTTTTTCTTCTTGGAAATTAAGTTTAGTCCTTAATCTTTCAAATACAATTAAAAAGTAGTCGGAAACCTACAAAAAATGATGATAAATTGGCTTTCAAAACTATGTCCCCCTATCTTTGTCCGCCCATTTTTGCCCGTACCTATGAGATATAGAAGGCCTGTTAACTGAAAAATGTCTGCAGGCAATGTAGATAAGATTTGTCAGACTGTCAGACTGTCAGTACTATATGAGGGCCATTTGAAAAAGAGCAATAAAACATTTTTAAAAAGAAAAAGAAACACAGTTCGATTACTACTGAAACTGAACTTTATTCAATATAAAATATAAATATTATCTTTGTAAAGTTAAGTAATTTTAAAGCAATATACAATTTAATATTGATAAAAGTGAATTAGGAACAAACAATTAAAGAAACATTAAACAAATATTTTTTTGGCCTTCGGAACAAGATCACAGTGTAGTATCTGTTCAGATGCTACACTTCACCTTTTCTGTCCTTGGTCGGTGGAGGAGAAATCTTTCATGACTGAGATTATTTTTGTTCCTATCCAGAGTGCCCCTTATTGGGAAGCTGGATTTTCCCCACAAGGTTATATGTTGAAATATTTAAATAATTATTACTTTAAATGCAGAAATTATATTTAAAGTTTTGGTTTTCTGTTCTTCTATGTCCATTTTTTCCCCCATGTTTTTCATCAAAATGTGTAGCGTATTAGTTGTCTCACAGGCCATCATCAATGATCGCTCACTAGCAGTAACCTATGGTGTTCCCTGGAGACCAAGTGACAACAAGTCTCCCTAGATTTCCAGTGTTCTCCACCTCTTGACCATTTGTGTAGATGATTGCATGTTATCACAACAGCTGTTGTCACTGATCCCTCGTTGGCGTCGGCCATTGGTGTTTCCTGGGGTTTGGGTGACAAAATGCCTCCCCAAGGTACCAGATTTGAACTGCACACTTCCAGTAGAGATTTGGTTAGTACTCTCCCACCTCACTCTTTCCATCCTCCCTGACCCTTCACAACTAGTTGGTGTGGTGCCAGTCGATGTCATCTACACCAGTTTTTATTATCATTGTTACTATTATTATTATTATCATTATGATGATTAGAATAAGGGTGCTTGTGCAGTGTACGCACATGTATTTTAAATAGTATTTCCAAATTAAATTAAATTTTGGGTTTGTATTACTGTACACAGATTCGAAAAAGATGTCAAAAAACAAATATATAAACAAATAAATCTGGAAAGGTTTTTAGTGGTTTTACTCACTTCAAAATGTGTAATTGCTTTGAAAATAACACAATGTTTATCGATATATTTAAAAAAAAAATGTCAGCATGCTCGCTATTGAACTCGGTAAGTTTGAGAAAATGCGTTCAAACAAACAAATTATACAAAATATTAGAAACCCACCGAATATATGTCCACCTATATCACGGTAACATATATTGAGCGAGTTTCTAACAGTATTTTGTATAATTTTTTGTTTAAACTCGTTTTCCCAAACTTACCGACATTTGCATTTTTCAAATACATTGGTAAACACTGTATATTTTTGGAGCCGAATAAACACTTTACATTAAATAAAAATACTAAAAGATTATCCAGTTTGGTAGAAAAGTAACTTATCTTGCCTTTGATAACATTTATTTGTTATATATTTGGTTTTTGACAACTTTTTCGAATCTATGTGTATAGTAAAACAAACCCTGAATTTTTAATTAATTTGTGTTGTTCGTATATCTTGGGAGAGAATAAAAATTTCCTATTTCACTTCCCGTTTCAGTCATGTAAATTATTTACAGTTAAAATGTTATAAAAAAACAAAAACTTGAATTTTTAAATATATTTCAAAGAAATAAATTACGCCCGGTGCTAAAATATTGAAAATTCACCGATCGTAAAAAAAAAAAAACTGTCGTGAAAAATGCTAACTTTAAAACATTTGGAAATACTCAGTGAAAAGTTTTATTTATTATTGAAAGAATGGACTGAAAAATATTATATAAAATATGTTTGTTTTGTGGTAAAAAAAATAAATAAAATGAAATATTCGACTTTCTCCGATAGAAATAAAAGTTAAAAAATGAGTTCATTTTCTATATTTTGTTAGATTAAAATTATTCCAGTGTGCAATTATTATAATTATTATCCAAATAGAGAATTGTTCTTTCTCTTTAGAAGAATATACATGGACATTCGGTAAGGCAACTATATTTTTTATGCCTGTTAGCGTGACCACATGGCTGAACACCGGAAACTTTCTATACTTACAAGTTTATCAGGAAGTGACGTTAGGCTGTCATGTTCACTGGCCTACTCTCTTTGTTGTGGGGATAATGATATTCATACCAGTGACGAAAAGAAAATATTGTATTCCAAAAATCATATAAATTGATCAAATAGTTTTATTTTTAAAAAGAAAATCAAATTTATGGCCAACTGAAAAGCGATTGTTTCGTGGCGTTATCTTTAAAACAGTCTAAAAAAACAAGGGAGATGATTTAGACTTGCAAGATTTTTGTTGCATGGCTACAAATTCCCATTAACCACTTAAAAATTATTTTATTTATAAAAATAAAACTGCTTGATCAGTTTATATGATTTTTGGAATATGATATTTCTTTCCATCATGGGTACGTATATTATAGAGATTTTTCTTTATCTTTGTTTTTTAATATAAGTATGCGAGGTCTGGACAAGCACAAAAAATTATGCTAAAATAGAAACAGTCTACTTGATCATGGCTTCCGGTTTTGAATTCGGAAATAGATAAGCAGAGAAAAGAAAAATTGTAATGAAAACAGGACAAGAGATTCCGTCTAGTAATCTTTTATTCAATTAAGAATCTTACTACTCGTCTACTTGACAAGCATAAATGTACATCTTTTATAGTTTGGATTATCAAAGAGGAGATAATCCATATTCACAACGTTCTCCCTCACCAAATTTCTCACTCATAGGGAAGAAAGTCCCTTAAATGTCCAGGCTCCCTACGAGCTCGCAGTGGCCACCTCGGCAGTCCATGATTCCAAGGGTCAGAATACTCAAAAAAGAAGTCTCTTCAGTGCGAGCCTATCTGGGCTCTAGATACCTTGCTCTGAAATGTTTCCTTCTCAGAGGAGCAGGTTGTTCTGCGTCTGGACGAACACATTTTTTTCAGTTCTAGTCCTTCATCTGTCAGAGATTCAGGTGTTTGCCCATCCGAAGTGTATGACGGAGCCCCAATGGAGACAGTGTCATTAGACAACATGTCAGGAGCAATTTCAGTGTTTGGATCTTCCAGAGGGGGTGAAGTGTCAGAGGGAGTTGGTCTGTTCTTAGGGGTTGTCAGCGGTCCTGGTACGTCTCCGGCTGGTGCCAGGTCTCTGAGAGACACATTAGACTCTCTACTGTCTGCATGTCGTACTAGAGCATACTAGGGGTTCACCTCTATGAGCTCTACCTTGTCCACCAAGAGATCGGGTCCTGGATATGATTTTAAACTATATCCAGTGGTGAGGCCCAGCTTGCAGGCTTTGGGGAATGTGGAGCCACCCTTTAATTACCATTGCTCCCAGGTCCACTCTGACCCGGAGTGGTAGTACCTGTTAGGGTCCCAACTATGGGTTAAATAGAAACCGACTTGAAAACAGCAAATGTATTCTATTAAAAAAATTTTTTCTTCAAAATCTTTGGATTCGGCATTAAATAACCTGAAAAGGGTTGATATGCCGTAAAACAAAAACAACCAACCAACCAAGGGATCGTTCTTGGTGCAATGTGCATGTCATCTCAGAAACACAGTACCGGATCGGGAGAGCCAAGATGGAAGCGATACTCTTGCTGAACTCCATTGCTGAAAAGGTAAAAACCTTTGGTGTTGGTTAGCATTCGTGGCGGTACACAATAGGGATCGCATGGCGTATAATGCGACAGGCAGGAGATTTTCCCAATTATCAATCGAACATTATTTGATGCAGCCAATTGAACTGTCTTCCAAATACTGCTGTTATATCTTTTGCATTGGCCGTTACTCTTAGGATTGTAGGAAGTTGTCCGGCTTATAGCTACTCCTCATTCTTGTAGAAATTGTTGAAGCTGCTCTGACATGAAAGAAGCCCTCGGTCTGAATGTATATAGACAAGAACTATGAAGACAGTGAATAATAAACAGAGCATTGTATAATTGCAGTAGCCGATATGTCTGAGCAAGGGAAGGCAAAAGGAAACTGAATATTCGTCAACAACAGTTAATATATATATCGGTTCCTTGTTATGCTTGGTAGCAGTCCTTTAAAATCAAGATTTAGTCTTTCGAACGGTTGTGTTGCTTTTATTAAAACGCTAGTTCTGGATTTATAAAACCGAGGATTTATTTCAGCACACGTTCGGCAGGAATTTGTAATTCTTTTTACCTCCTCCAATGAGAAAGGTAAGTTTCTATGCCTCACAGCATGAACCATTCGAGTAATGCCCAGGTGGTAGAGATTGTTATGTAGCATTCAGAGTTCGTCCTTGCTGGATGCTGTACAGCATACTCTTGACAAAAAAAATATATATATATATAAAATAGACGTGAATAACTTCGGAAAAATAACGACATCTGACAAAGAACTCGAGATTGCTGTATTGGAATGGAACAACATTTATTTACGTGTTTAATAAACAGCCATTCAAATCATCCCAACTTTAAGGTTTTTGCAATGAGTGTCTCGTGGAAAAGGCTTGAAGTTTAAGATTACTGATTTCCATAAACAGAGTGACGCACATTTTCTGAAGGAAAAAGAAAGTCATTAAGCTACGTAAGCACAATGCATGTGTATATATGTTCATTACATAAAACAATAGTTTGAAATAACTTTGATAAAAGAAGAAGAATTCTCGTTCAATGTGGTAACTTTTTTTCTTTTTTTTTTTACATCGTGGTCACCACTTATCAAGGCCCGGAGGCCACTCAGGGATAAGGGTTATTGTGTGTACAGTAATCAATGGGATAGTATCATAGTAATCGTTAGTATTGGAGATTTGATAAAGTGTCTTACTTAAGGGGGCGATTCATCAGGAATTTGTTTATGTTGGACTTGAAGACATCCAAGTTGTAGCCAGGTGGGAAACAGGCAAATGGAAGAGAGTTTCACAGGTGTGCACTTCTAAGAAAGAAGCTTTGTTCATGGAATCTATGTTTTGATTTAGGTACAGATAACGAATGGGGAAAATTATTGACAGTGGTTTCAGCTAGACGGGTGTTTAGCGTGAAAGATTGGTGAGGGGGGACCAGAGATTGGAGCTCAGATGAGCACGTGCACACAAAGTCATGTTGAGTGATTTAACATCTCACGTATACGCTGAGGATGGGAAGCGGAGATGTTTACTTGTAGAACTGCATCTTGGACTGGTTTGATTTTCGCGGAAAAAACCTTATGTATGGGTGTTCTAGAACATGCTAATCTGTTTGTTGTATCACTGCGCATGGAGTGTAGCATAGTCCTTTTATCGCATATGTGTGGATGGCAAATTATGATGTCATGTGGCTGCACGTACTTCATACGTGTGTGTGTGTGGAAAATGGTGATTGCTATGAGAATGTCTCTGCCGAAGATTTGTTCCAGCCATATGTAGCGGATGCTCCAAAATAAAACTTTTATAGACAATTTTTAACAAATCTATATGTCTATGAAAGTGAAATTATCTGTGTGTGTGTGTGTATACATTTCCCTACCAAACTACTCTGTCAATTTTCAGTCTACAGACTCGAGATTTGACATAAAGGGTATAGAGATTTGGGAAAAATCTTTTTAATCAGTTTTTGGCTAGAAATTTGGCTGTACAGGAGGTCAAAATTCAACGATTGGACCTTTGAAAACTCTACCAAACTCCTCTGCCAATTTGAGGTCTAAACACTTGAAATTTTAAATGTAGGTTACTTGGACTTTTAATTTGATTTGAGCCCCAAAAAATAAATGTTAAGGGGTGAAAATTAGGGTCAAAGTTAAAAAAAAAATTAACCTCTATAGTCTCTACCAAATTACTCAGCCAATTTCTGGTCTAAATATTTGAAATTTTACATAAAGGGTATTCAAACATAGGGCAAGCTTTTTAATCAGTTTGGGTCGAAAATTTGAGCTGCCAAGGGGTCAAAGTTCAGAAGATTTTACCTTTGTGGTGTCTAGCAAACTATTCAGCCAATTTTGGGTCTAAACATTTGAAATTTATACATAACGTGTGTTCAGTCATGTGGCAAGCATTATAATCAGTTCTGGGGCGAAAATTTGTCTGCCAAAAGGTCAAAGTTGAAAGAGTTGACCATTGCAGATTCTACCAAATTCCTCCTCTAATTTTGGGTCTAAAGACTTGAAATTTCAGATGTAGGTAACTTGGGCATGGATAAAATGTAAGTTGATTTAAGTCCAAAATAATAAATGTTAAGGGGTCGAAATTGGGGTCAAAGTTTAAAAAATTGACCTCTGCAGTCTCTACGAAATTACTCAGACAAATTTTGATCTAAATATTTGAAATCTCACATAAAGTGTCACGTAGGGCAAGTTTTGAACAGTACATAGGGCCCAAGCAAAGCCGGGCTGAACTGCTAGTATAGTAATTTGAGGTTGCTATTTTTTAAAGGGTAGGTAACAAGTGAAATATAACAAGATTAATACAAAAGTGCTCAATACCGAAGTAGAGTAAGTTACACTTTCAATTTGTCTTTACATAAGCATTAATTTGTTGCTACACAGTCATGAGCATGTTTCAGTCTTCTAGTATTTAATAACTAGAGACCTTTTCAGGCAACAAACGCTTATTTTCAAAATTAAGAATTCCGCTTTTGAAAATAAGCGTTTGTTGGCTGAAAAGGTTTCTAGTTACTAAATAGCAGAAGATGGAAACATGCTCATGACTGTGTAGCAACATGTTACTGCTTATGTAAAGACAAATTGAAAGTGTAATATTTAGTAATAATCATTAGTAATAAATAGCGATATTTATAACTAGAAATGAAATAGGTTTGCATGCATGCAGCGGCCCTGCTGTTTTAACAGTGTTGGTGACCACGCCTCTCCAAATTGTAGAGTCATCGTAAGACAGGTAAAGACGGTAGTTTTCCGCTGTTTTCCATCTTGATTCAGGGGTGTATCTTCCCCGTGAGCTAAACACGCCCCCAGATACCAACCTAGAAATTTCTATGACTTGGTGCGGTACATACAGCGCCTAACCTTCGCAAATGGTCACTCATCTGATACTGACCAGACTCATTGTTGCTTAACTTTAGTGATCTGGCGAGAACCGGTGTGTCAAGGTGATTATGCCATATATTTAAAAAATGTTTTTTTACATGTTAGTCACCACTTATCATGGCCCGGAGGCCACTCGGGGATAAGAGTTATTGCATGTACAGTAATCAATGATACATTATCGTAGTAATCACTAGTAATGGAGATCTGATAAAGTGTCTTACTTAAGGGGTCGGTTTATTAGGAATTTGTTTATGTTGGACTTGAAGACATCCAAGTTGTAGTCAGGTAGGAAACAGTCAAATGGAAAAGAGTTACACAGGCATGCACTTCTAAGAAAGAAGCTTTGTTCATGGAATCTACATTTAAGGCTCCCAAAATTCATACTAGAATTGTCCACAAGGAACCCATGGTGCCGTGGTTAGAGTACTTGGAAAATCAATTGTAAAAGTGATATTCTTCAAAAGGTTGAAGGTTCAATCTTCAATATGGAAGATCGAAAAATAAAATCGCTAATGACTTGGGATCTCTATCCAGTCATGTCTGACAGAAAAAGAACAAGCTACCCCAGTGAAGTAAATAAAGGGTTCCATTTGAAATTCCATCCAAAGTCCTGAGTTCAACAGAAACATTCCTAAGTTTGACAAGATACACCTGAAAAACGTCGGAGGTTACATCGACCGAAACATTG
The DNA here is from genome assembly GCF_053919585.1 of Euprymna scolopes. Taxonomy (NCBI): domain Eukaryota; kingdom Metazoa; phylum Mollusca; class Cephalopoda; order Sepiida; family Sepiolidae; genus Euprymna; species Euprymna scolopes. Next base: position 123,812,392 of record NC_136499.1, on the reverse strand, counting down.
TGAAAACTAACACTCAAAATGAGAACAGTAGTTTGAAGAATACAAATAATACGAATAACTAATCCTCATCTCAAAAATTCAGAAATGAATCATAAAAATATCCAAATAATAAGAATGCCTTTTTGTTAATAAGAAACTAAATATATAAAAGCGAAAATGTGTGTATGTATGTATGTATGTTCGCTTTTTTTGTATGTCTGTAAAAGGCTTTTTTCCGAGAAGCAATCGATCGGTTCACAACTTCTTAAAACTTTTTATATCACATATAAATCATAATATCTACGAGTTAACAACGGAGGTTGCCTGTCTATTTAATTTGCTCGACTTTGAAAAGATAAATATTCAACATTTTTCGCTCGCCGCATGTGGATTAGGCTTTTTTGTATAATAAAAGCGACACTTATTCTGGCGGTATTTTCCGGTCGCGATCGCTGGAAATGTCCGAAAGCAATCAGATATGATTAATGTGGAAATATTTTCCTTATATCAGACAATTGCTATTCAATTTGAACAATCCCCTTTTTTGATGGGGATCTGGAATACTACCCCGCAGTCTAAGTTGACCTCATTAAGTCGTTAAAACGTTCACCTACCAATTCTAAGTAATTAAATAAATTCAAATGTGTTCCCTTTAGTATTTCGCCGTGGCCCAGTGGTTAACATCGCACATTTTTTTTCACACTTTTATTTCCAACTTTGCCTCAAGGGTTCGGGTTCGATCCTCATACTTACCTACCAAAACTTTTTTTTTTTTATTTTACCTCCCTCCCCCCGAAGTTTTTATTTACCCAATTTTTTTGAACACTCCCCTTTTTATGGGGAACTGGTTTTCCCCGACATCTTGGGGAAACAAACAAATACGCTGAAATCGTAAAGCTTAACTGGCTCTGAGTGATTTCATTTCTCTATGACGTGATGTTTGACCTAGAAAATCAGACGTTAATTTTAATTTCTCACTTCTCTGCCTTCTTAGCGCCGCGGTAAGATGTCACGCTTTCTTTTGAGGGGGCGCTCGGTCGGCTCACACCTTCTTAAAACTTTTTATATCACGTCTAAATCATAATATCTACGAGTTATGAACAGGGGTTGTGTCTATTTTTAATTTGCCCGACTTTTACGTGCTATTTTTTAGATTTTTTTTTCGATTGTCGTGTTTTCGTTAAGCTGTTCAGTATAAAAAAGCGAAAACTGGCTTGCAGCCGCGTCATGTTTCAAGGTCAAGCATCACGCGACTTAACTTTCTCGCACCTGTCAATTTCACTTTGTAAACGTTAACTTAAGACACATCACTTCCTCTCCCCTCGTGGCCGAGATGGTTAGGTCGCAGGGTTTTTTCCATTTCGTTTCCACCTTCGCATCAAGGCTTTAGGGTTCAAGCCTACCTTCCTACTAAAACTTTTTTCTTTTACACCTCCAAACACCCGGCCAACGTTTTGTTTTTAAACAGGATTGTTTTGATCTACCCCCTCCCCCCCCCAACACACACACACACCTCCAAACACCCGGGCAATGCCAGGTACTCCCCGCTAGTATATATATATATATAAAAAGCAAAACGGCCATGTACGTTTTTTGTACCTCCAAGAAAGGCTTTTTTTCGTTGGGCTTCTCGACCACGTTACTATTTTTTTAGAACTTTCCTTATACTCCCTAGATTATAATATCTACGATTTGCGAACGGACATCGTTTCTACATTTATTTTGATCGACTTTTAAAAAATTCCCTCTGTTCCGTCCTTTCGCATGTTTGTTTGTCTTTTTCGTATAAATTAATCGAAACAAAGTGGATCACCTGGCTTTCCAGCCAAGACCTCCAGAAAGGCAATTAACTTTGATCAATGTGGAGAAACTCTTCATATCAGACAATTGCTATTCATTTGGAGAACTCCCTCCTTTTGTGGGGAGCTGATTTTCCCCAACATCGTCGGGAAGCAAAATACAGCAGAAAACTGAGAGCTTAACTGGCCTTCAGCCAACATTCATTTCTGCGCGACATCGATAAATTTGAACACTTTACATTTTCCTGTGGCGTCATAGCATAGCGGTAAGATATCACATTTTCTTTCACTTTCTTTTCTGCCTTCGCGTCACAGGTTCGAGCCTGCCTCCCTACTAAAACTTTTTTTTTCCTAAACACATACCTACCAACACCCGGGCAACGCCGGACACCCCCGCTAGTTCAAATATAAATTTAAATTACCTTTTTTCACTGAAACCAACATTCACACCACCTTTTTACTGCCAAACATTTGCCTCGTTGTCCTCCACAATTCGTCCTTTTTAACGCAGCTATTCTCTTCATATGAGAATTAAAGCCTTTATATTTTTATAGTCAGCAAATGTACTTCCCAACTTCCGGCGTAACACTACTATAAGTGGTGACAAGGCAAATTAGTTCCTTCACATTTTTTCTCTCATATCTTCGCTGTGTAATTAATTAATAATACAAAATGTAGTTTATACGCGACTATAAGAGTTTTCGAAAACGCAGTTGTAAAAGTTTCATCCTTGTTTTATTAAACAGTTTCATTCTTTGTGTTTTTTAAAGGTTAAAGACTAATATCTTAAAAACCTTACCTTAGCATTTACTTTTTAATTAAAAAAAAAGTAGCCGCAGCTTCTTTTTTAAATGTTTTCACCTAATGAAAATATTGTTGGTTTGTTAGTTTTCTCTTAATAATTGTGTAAAGACTATATTTTTTAGGGTTTGTATTACTGTACACATAGATTCGAAAAAGTTGTCAACAAACAAATATATAACAAATAAATGTTATCAAAGGCAAGGATAAGTTACTTTTCTACCTAACTGGATATATTTTTTGTGTTTTTATTCAATGTAACATGTTTATTCAGCTCGAAAAACATGCAGTGTTTACCGATGTATTGGAAAATTCAAAATGGCGGCCGACTGTCTCTTTAACACGGTAAGTTTGGGAAAAGATGTTATAAATAATAAACTAGACAAAATACTATTAAAAAACAACCGAATATATGTCAACTTATGTCACAGTAACATATATTGAGCGAATTTCTAACAGTATTTTGTCTAGTTTATTATTTATAATACCTTTTCTCAAACTTACCCTCTCCGAGAGAGAGTCGGCCGCCATTTTGAATTTTCCAATACATCGGTAAACACTGCATGTTTTTCGAGCTAAATAAACATGTTACACTAAATAAAAACACAAAAAATATATCCAGTTAGGTAGAAAAGTAACTTATCTTGCCTTTGATAGCATTTATTTGTCATATATTTGTTTTTTGACAACTTTTTCGAATCTATGTGTACAGTAATACAAACCCATTTTTTATTATTAATGTTATCAACTTCTTTACATTAAAAAAAATTCGTCACAGCTTTCTTTTTTTAATGTTTTTTTTTTTTATTTAATAAAAAATATCGTTGCATTGAGCGTCCTAAATTATGAGATGAAAAAATGAACGAATCTCTTAGTAAAAGAGAGTTGTCTCCCTTTGCACAGTGTATGATTGTAAAACAGCACCTCATTATCTACCCCCACCTCCTCACAAAAAAAAAAAAAATGCATAAATAGTTCGGCGTCTTTTTATGGCGATGTGATTGTGGAGAAGAACATAATTTTTAAAAAAATAAATGCAAAAAAAAAAAACAAAAAAAACAACAAACAAACAAACAAACAAACAAAAAAAAAAAAAAATTTTCCGGATGCCACATGAATTTGAGCAAAGATATTAAAACTCTAATAATATTTTATTTTTAAAAATTTGTTCATATATAAATCAAGTATCAACGGATGCCAAACAGGAGGACCAATAGGGTCTTTCGTTTGTCATGCAAAACAAGGTGATTGGTAGTTGGCATTACAAAGAGGAAACAGAGCAAGAGAAAAAAGTTGCAGGAACTACCAAAGATTTTAAGAGAAAGATAAACTCTTTCTCTGCCCCACCCTATCCCATAAAAAAAATGTCCATTTAGGTCATGCAATCTGAGATTCATACAAGCACAGTTAGATACAAACACACATTATATATATATCAGGTTAAAAATATCCAAAAGTAAAAACCATTGAATTTAACAAGGTTGTTGATAGCACTCAATAAAAAGAGCAAGATATTATTTTATTGAACTTAGGTAAACAAATTTACTATTAGTCGTAACAATAAATCTATTGTTTCAATCTAAAAAGATCTCATCAGGGAACCAAAGCCATCAGTGTTCATTGAGGCCAGTCTTTTAATGGCATTAAAAGACTGGCCTCAATGAACACTGGAAGCTTCGGTTGCCTGACGAGATCTTTTTAGATTGAAACAATAGATTTATTGTCGTGACCAATGGTAATTTTGTTTACCTAAATTGAATAATATATATATATATATATATATATATATATATATTGGCTTTTCATTTTTATGACAATTTTATACATTTTTTTGCAGTCAGACATTCATGTACATCTTGGATGCAATCGGTATATTTTGGCAGCAAAACTCTCTAGCCTTTTTCTGGAAAAAAAAGTAAAAATATTATTAATCGTTTGACAGTTAATTCGCACTATTTAATCAATCTAGACATTCTCATTAATCTTTCATGTAGTTTAAAAATCTCAAGAAAAAAAGAAAAATTTACCCCCTCTTTAGGTGATTTTGTCTACTACAGAGACATTTCATTTATTAATAGTTTGTCTACAGCAAATTATAAAGACAGTTAACAAGACCACTAAAATATAATCTTAAACATTTATTTATTACTAGCGGGGTGTGGAGTGTGTCTGGCCTTAATGAGTAGTTAAAATATATTTTAACTCATGCAGATTTCGTATTTATTATTACAAAGCCAATTCTCTATTGAATATTATGTATATATATTTAGTATTGATTTCAAACTATCCGCCATCAACTTGTCAGTTAGCAAAATCCCACCACGTAGAGGTCCCCAGATGTCAGAGAGCTTCCTACTCTAATAGCTTCTTTTCTCGAGCTGCTAACCTTTGGAATTCCCTCCCTGCTTCCCGTTTTTCCCCGACTTGTACCAAAATGCAGAAACGTAAATGTAATGCGAACAAGCATCTTGCTCTACAAATTCCCACTTAGGATGCTCCTTATATATAGTAACTCCTCATGTTTCAGTGCTATTGTGCCTTGTTTAGTATCGACTTAAATAAAATAAAAAAATAAAAATAAATCAGTAAACACATTTAGGAGAACTATCCACTCCGAATGTTAAGCATCTTACTCCAAATACTGACCAAAAAAATATCGAGGACCATCTCTCTAGTTTAAAATCCGTAAACATTATTAAGTCTGACAAATATATATGAAGAAAGCCAGAAGAGTATTGCTGTCAAGATATTCAAAATTAAAACACCAGTTTGATTTGGATTATTTGGACACCTGTTGTTATTTTGAATGTAATGCGCACAACATTTCAGTCAATGTAACCTCTGACCTTTGACTTGTGGTGTTATCATAAATGACACTCTTCTGGGAGTTGAAAGTTCAATCCTCAGAGTGGCCAATATGAATTACTTTGGACTTCTACCCGGTCGTGGCTGACAGAATGAGAGCATTCTACCCTCATAGATTAAATAAAGGCTTCCGTTTGAAATTCTGTGCAGATTCCCGAGTTTGACAAGATACATCTGAAGAAGGTCAGAGGTTTCATCCGCTGAAGAGTTGTGCAAATGACACTCAAGACGAGGAAAGTAGTCTGAATAATCCAAAGTATTAAACCTCATCTCAAAAATTCGGAAACATAATAGCAATATGAAATTCCATTCAAGATGAGAACACCAGTACAACTGTAATATAATTTAGATAACAATTCCTCATCTCAAAAAGGAAAAAAAAAACAAAAAAAACAACTTTTCTTTTCTTGGCACTGAATGATCACATCTAGATTTGATTAAATGTCTTTAAATTGTTTTTCTGGAAAAATTTTTTTTTGATACATCAGAAATGGTGCCTTGCAACAGAGATAGTATTATTGGATTTGGTTTATGATTGACTGAAAAAAAAAAACAATATAAAAATAAACTTAAATGCTTAAGGATCCTTCATTGTCTAAATATGTTTACCTATCTGACATAACCCAGGATTCGTATTATTTGGATTCATCGGACTACTGCTCTCATCTTGATGTAACCTCTGACCTTCTTCAGTTGTATCTTGTTGAACTTGGGGAATGTTTCTGTCAAACTCAGAAATTTGGATGGAATTTTTGACGGAACTCTTTATTTACTTCATGGTGGTAGGATGCTTTCGTTCTGTCAGCCATGACAGGACCAATAGCACAGTGGTTAGAGTACTTGGAAAAATCAATCGTAAAAGTGATATTCTCCTGAAGGTTAAAGGTTCAATATTTAGTGTGAGCGACCAAAAATTACAGTTTCAAATTACTTTGGACATTTATCCGTGAAGTAAATAAAGGGTTCCGTTTGAAATTCCATCCAAATTCCCGAGTTCGACAGAAACATTGCCAAGTTCGCCAAGATACACCTGAAGAAGGTTGGAGGTTACATCGACCAAAATGTTGTGGAAATCACATTCAAGATGAGAATAGTAGTCCAAATAATACAAATAACCAATCCTCATCTCAAAAATTCAGAAATGAAAAATAACTCCATATTCCTTAATGTTATTTTAGTTAGTCAAGGGTCTCCAAGAACTTTTCCTCATTTATGGAACACATTATCATGAAACCACTTCTTTACAGACTAAAACGTAGGTTTTTAAAACCAATGTCACTCAGACTGCAGAAAACACCAGTGATTATTGCTATTGTGAACAATTATTGATATTAAATTATGTGCCCAATCATAATTAAGTGATCGACCGCAGTCAAGGGTGACCATAAGTCTTCCTTTTCATGAGTTACTACAAAGAGTAGAAATGGGCATCATTTTTTTTTTCTAGGTTTACTCCACTTACTCTTGATCCTCAAGTTATAGCACTGAGTGCTTAACAAGAGAGCATTTATTAAGTCTTTGGGATGAGTCGACTAAGGGTAGAACCCTTGCGTTACAGGCCATTAGCAAACGCACTTATTACAGGCTGCTGCTACTATTTTGGATTTGTCGAGCATCATTTATTCATCCCTTTTTGGTTTACCCTATATCTTTCTAGTAAATATTCTTTCTAGAAATACATTGGATACTTTATATGAGGGACCACATGAAGGTTACCAACATCCCTTACAGAAAGTGTTTCTCTGGAATGAAATGTATTTGAACATGGCACAACCAGGTTGGCATTGTTTAACACTTAGCCACCGTCACCTTCTTGCTACTGCACAACATAGTATTTTTTAAAAATCCAATGTCAACAAATATTTGTCATAAACTGTTCCCATAAGTAATCAAACTTTGTTTATTCGTTTTATCATTTTTAATCCTCTTATAATATTCTTCATCATTCCACTAACAATCCATCTATTTCATTAACTTTTATATTTGAGTGGCCTTTAGCCTTGATAAGTAGTGACTGGAAAAAATGATAAATTTTTTTTTTCTTACTATAATAATTTATTAGAAAATTAAAAAAAAATATTAATATTAATTGACAAAAAAAACAAAAAAACTATTGGTATATATATATATATATATATATATATATATATATATATATATATATATATTTCTTTGGTCTCTTTTCTTATGAAAAAGAGATGATATTCTCGAAATATTAAGACCTTCACCATCCCGGTTATATCAAATAGTAAGTTCATATTTACTAATTTGTATTGAAATTATCTTGAAAAATAAATGGATATACGAAGTAAAAAAGAAATTAACAAAACAAATATCTGTGCCTAAACTTAAACGTAAATTCCATGAACAAAGGTTCTTTCTTAGAACTGCACACCTGTGGAAATCTCTTCCGTTTACCAGCTTTCCAGCTGATTACAATGTGGCCGTCTTCAAGTCCAATGTAAACAAGTTCTTGATGAGCCGTTCCCATTAAGCAATCCAATTTTACGAAATTTACACTTCTAACAATGGCTATGATATTGTCCTTCGACCAATGTACAATAAACCCTTAACCTCGAGTGGCCTCTGGGTCTTGATAAGTGGTGATTCCTTTGCAAAAAATAAATAAATAAGATCTTTCTGTTTGTTCATTCTTGTTCATATGTCATGCCAATGCAACAGCCAGTTCCCTGCATTGTTATAGCCTTCTTATAATCTTCCATATCTATCTATCTATCTATATATATATATATATATATATATATATATATATATATCCACAAATAAAAGAGAGATAAGATTTCAATCATAAACCATTTAAAAGAGAATACAACAAGACATTAAGAGATAAAACGTCTGAAGGTTATGAAAGTGTTGGAATTTTGGGGATGAGGAATTGCAATTTATATAATTTAAAGGCAGACTGGCATTCTCATTTGGTTTGTTATTTTCAAAAACCTGAAGAAGGCCCAGGAAGGCAATAGTCGAAACGTTGTGTCAAAAAACAACCAATCTGAGGACACCAGTCCGATTGTCCCCGAATAAAATAACAATGTTAAATTACACAAGTGAAAAAGTGAAGAATAAAATTGAAAAAAAAAAAAAAAAAAAAAAAAAAAAATCGATATGTCATTAGGTATAGAAGATGCATAGCATCTTTAGACTATGATTGATTTTAGATTACAATAATTGATTGAAAGTCAATGGAAGTCCTTTTTAATCTTTTTTTTTTCTTTTGAAAAGAAGGAGTTCAAGTCTTTTTCTTGTGATTCATTTGTTAAAAATGCAAAGGAAAGAAAAATTACAATTAATATTAATTGTATCCGGATTAAATATTAAAAATTGACAACAGATACAGAAGTTTAGTGTTCATCAAGAAGTCTGCGAGTAATGTAGGGAGATGCAGCTCGTAGCTCAGGTGAGAGTCTGCTAAAAAACAATGTGTGTATATCGGGTTGAGTTAAATACGAAAGAGCCCCCGGGTTGGGCCAGAATGGATGACATAAATTGTTCATTTGACTACATATTGGCTGAGTCATGTTGTTAATTAATGTGAGCTTTTCTGCTCCACTCACATTCAACCCATGCTTGTTAGGTCAGTCCATCTGGTTATGAGCCTTTTACATATTAGCAAGTGTGGTTATCTCTTTGCCATTCCCCATAGGTAAATAAGGAAGAACTCCCGGGAGATGGTGATGAGCTAAATAAGTGATATGAATTTTTCTTTTTAATATATATAAGTAATAGTGTTTGTGTGTGTGTACAACTCTCCTACAGCCTATACCCCAGGACCGATCATGACCAAACCTGGCATGATGATGGTTCCCCCACCTGAGGGTGTTGCACACCATTTTATAAGGTTAAAATCAATGAAAGGTCAAGGTCATAGCCTATGTATATATACTTTCCCACAGCCTATGCCGCTTGACCGATCATGACCAAACCTGACATGATGATCTCCGACCTAGGGATGGTGCACACCATTTTTCATGGTTAAGGTCATATCTGGTGCAGCTCTTACAACATCCACTCACTGCAAGTGGGTACCTGAGCACACAGCCAAGTCTTGCATGAATCATGGATATCTTTGCTAGTGTGTGTGTGTGTGTGTATATATATATATATATATATATATATATATATATATATACACAATGTATTTCAAGATTTGAGTATCTCATCTTATAATATTTATACCTAAAGTAAGACATTATTTTTAGAATATAATTTAAATCTTAAAGTTATGTCAATTTTTGTTAATTTTAATGATAATCAAATTCAGTATAAATTGTCTCCTCTTAGGAGATTGAGAAGGAAAAAATTTATACAGAAATTAATTATTGTTAAAATCAAAAAAAAAAAAAAAAAAAAATACACATAACTTTAAAAGTGATAAAAATGACATGTAATTTCCACTGGGGGTATCATAGCGTAAAAGAATTTGTTGCCGATCATAGTCTTTATGGTTGGAGGTTTGTGCCCTGGTACAGTCAGCTACACTGTTGAGACATAGATATGGTGAAACCAATGTCTGTAGATAACTATTTTATATATATATATATATATATAACAAACAAATGACAAAAGTCTATATTACAAATTTCTTGATATTGACCAACTTACAATTTATTCCTTTAATTGCATTGACATTCACTATTCTTGACAAAATAAAAAAGTGAAATATAATTGAAAAAATCATATTTCCACAGAAATATATATATATATATATATATATATATATATATATATATATATATACTCTTTTAAGTTTTTAACCTTTAAAACTATACAAAAAAATATTTTTTATCATTCGTTAGAAAACCATCTAGTGAGTAAGTCATTTAATCACCTGCAATCACTGCATCAACTCGCTCTCGAATTTACTAATACTAATAATTTATTTTTCAAGGGATCATCAGTTGTTTACCATGAAACACTGTTTCGGGGATTTAAAAACAAAACAGTATATTACATCATGGTTCCCCAGCAGTGTTGATCAAACACCACCTCCCTTAATCTTAGGAAGAAGACATATATATATATATATATATATATATATATATATATATATATATATATATTGATGCAGCTACATTCAATTTGTAAGGTTTAACAATCTTAGTTTTTTATTTTTTTCAACATGTCACAAATTCCATTGTGTTTTTTACTTATATATTTGAATATTTAAAATAAATAACTTCTATCAGAATTAGTAAAAAAAAAAAAAAAAATTATAACAATACACACACGTGTGTGTGGCTTTCTATAAATTTCTAGAAGTTATTTATTTTTAATATTCAAATATATCAGAAAATAACACAAAGTTCTTTTCGATAGCTCATTTGCATAAAAACAAAACAGTATATTACATCATGGCTCCCCAGCAGTGTTGATCAAACACCACCTCCCTTAATCTTAGGAAGAAGACATATATATATATATATATATATATATATATATATATATATATGATGTACCATTTTGATCTACATGATGCAGAGTATGTGTCGCGGGTAGCAAAAAATAATTCCTAAATTGTGAATATTGGATTGCAGATGTAAAAGGACTGTCCATAGGTTGCTGAGACACATATAGACTTTGATTTTATTTTTTCAAGTTAATGAGTTCCCCAGCTGGTATAATGATAATATACTCAAATGGACCAAAACAATTGTATTCGAATATTGCTTATAAAACTAATTTTTAAAAGGAAGAATAAAATGTGTGTCTATTCCTGGTAAATATTATATTATTTTTTTATTTTTATTTTTTTCTTAAATTAGTCCAGCCTTGACAGTCGAGTTTCAAATTTCTTCCAGTTCTTTTTTCTATGCACGTGTTATCTTTATTTTAATAATATTATTTGAACTCATTCCCTTTTCCTTGTACCCATTTGTGAATTATTCCACGGATTTCTACCTTTTGGATTACTTTGGACCACCTTTCAATTATGCGATTCCCTTGAATTTTACTTGTGGAAATGGAAATTTAACTAACTTTTTTGGATTCTGGATTTTATCGTTATTGTATATTTTACCCTTAACCAGACTATCCATTCACGTGAACTCACTTTTTTTCTTCACCCTATTCCCTCTGCGTCACTTTTTGTTACCAAGTAAGATCTATGATTACTTGTAGTTTCATTTAATACTTTTGCAAGCAAAATCTGATCCCGCATTTTGCTAAATCCTACTCTCTGATGAGAAGGAAAGTATTTCTTTGAAACTCCACGGATTAAGGACTATCCACTTATTTAGTGCTTTCTTTTTAAAATTAAATTTTTAACTCTTTTTCAAAGTGTTTTTTAACATGTTTTATTAACTACTTGTTCTTATATATATATATATATATATATATATATATATATATATATATATATATATATATATAGTGATGAAATCAAAGGGATGTAGTGTTTACCTGATATACGCAATCGTAAACTTCAATCTAATATAAATAACAGTATTTATATATAGAAAATTTAATCCCAACCGAATAAAAAAGCTCAATATGCAATAGAGAGTAGAGCTTATTGTAAAAGAAAGAAAATTAAAACTGTAAGTTGAACTTTACAATAAAAAATTTGCCTTTTATTGCTCGGTCCCATTTGACTGGAGACTGACTTCTCTTTGGGGTACTGCACCCTCCGGAAAAAAACAATTTTCATTATTTCAGCTGATTTGATGGCGTTCCAATCAGATTATATGCATCGTCATGCTGGATTTATTTTGGACGCCATTCTCTCTAAAGAAACAGAACAGGTTTCTGTAAAAGACGGCCAAAAAAAAACCGGCCGGGTAGCTGAAACAATAATATAACTTAACAGAAAGATACGGTAATAAAAACTAAAACGTATATATATATATATATATATATATATATATGTGTGTGTGTGTGTGTGTTTCGCTACTCTACATCTCATCACACGTATACATAGAGTACTGTTTTAAAAAAGTAGAATAAAAAAATAATATATATTTCTTAGGGGAAGTATATATATATATATATATATATATATATATATATATATATATATATATATATACTTTAGAATAATCTAACGCAATAAACCTATTGGTATTCAAATCCAGTGATTATCGGTCTTATAAAATATTATTTTATGTAATATTTTATAAAGACAATCCCAGCTAAATGAAAATTGCTCAATATACCAGATCAAATGAATGATAATTTAGGAATTTAAATTTTATGATTTGAAACGGTTAAATTTCAAATCTAGAATTTTTATTATATGCAAAACAAAGAATACATTTTAATAAATATATCCCCTTAACTCATGAGTTTTCAATGTTTGTTTATCTC